>NC_090197.1:19810970-21010970 GCF_033026475.1 Channa argus
CAGAGCACTCACTACCAGTCCCAATGTCCCAGTGCGTTATCCAGAAGGTTTAGTGTATTTTCAAACCTTAAGCTCTTTCGCTAGCAGCTTAAACTCAACATTATCCTAGTCTTATGATCAAAAACTAAAACTTTACCAACACAACCACACATTAAGCAAATTCATTCCAGTTCAGCAACAGTCTTATCCTTTTGTATCTTTTAGCTCTTAGTAAAAGCCAGTTTACTTTTGTCCAGGCTCCTGCTCAGTCAATCTCTTTTTTCTCATTCTCACATCCTCCACTATTGCATTTGTGGATTTTTTTTGCCACCTCCGCCACCATGAGCCATACTAAGAATACGGAGCTTGGTGAAGCGTCTGCCAATCTCAATAAGACCCAGTTTTGCTGCTGGTTTTTTTTTTTTCTTTTCTCACCTCAGCAGAGAACATGGGATACTGGATGTTTAAAGGGGATAATACAGTAATTTTACTGTCTGTCACATGAAGAATGGGGGCAGCTGTAGTTCAGTTGGTAGAAGAGTCATCTAAAAATCACAAGGTCACTGGTTTGACTCCCAGTTTGACCTGGCTACATGTTGACACTAAACGGCAAGCTGCTCCCAGTCATTCAAGCAAGCACCTTGCATATGTGTTGGACTGGGTAAATACAAAGAAACATTTCTAAGGGGCTTCAGGTAAAAGTAGCCCATGCATCCATTATCTGTACCTGTTTATCCTGTTTAGGTTTGCAGCAGCTGTAGCCTATCCCAGCTGTCATTGGGCAAGAGGCAGGTACACTCTGGATGAGCCACCAGTCGATCTCAGGGCCAACTAAGAGAGACATACACAGACAGAATGCCATTTACATTCATATTCACACCTGAATGTCTTTGGACTGTGAAAGGAAAACCAACGTAAGGTGAGAACATGCAACTCTATAAATATATATAAAATATATAAGACATGTCTGCATTCAAATGGTTTAAGGTCTATAGGTTTTTTTCACTTTAAAAAAGTGGTGACAAGAGAGTAAAGAGAAACTGAGAAATCTGCAACCATTTACTTTCCTCCTCCTATGTGTTGACAGACATCAAAGCAGAGAAAGTGCCCATCTGCCCGGGCGTAACATTGATTCCTAACCTTGTGGTCCCCACAGAGAGATAACCATGCGTAGCTCTAAACACCCCCAGACAGACCCTTATCCCTCTGGCTTAATGTCCTTGTGGCTGAGGGTAATGCAAAGGGATGGATTGCCCCAACTGATCTCTCAACACTGGGGTCCCTTGCTGTGAGATTGCCTGCCTGATACTGTCCTCCATCTCTCTGTCTGTGACAACCAAACCCCGGCCACCACCATCACCACACCACCTCCTCCCAGCAAACCCTTCAGATCAATGTGGCTCACTGATGTGCCGCCCGTCAAATCCACGGGCTAAGCAATACACCAACTACCCATAAGGAGTGATGGGAGCGAGACAGTGCATGAAATGAAGGTAACACACACACACACGCCAACCGGTTCCTGAAACGGATCATTCAATCTTGTGCCAAACGATGAGCATTTTTTCTGTTTGTTGTGCCATGTTTCTCTCCAGCTCTCCTTCTCCACCTCTTTCCCTCTCCTCACATCCTTGACATGTCATGATCAAATGGGTGCTTTTAGAGTTCAGCTGTTGACCTGGACTCCCCCCATTCTTTTATCACCTCATCCCTCCATCACCTCATATCCTTTTCACCATCAACAAATCCGACCATTTCTCTTCCACCCGGGATGGATAGTTTCCATATCATTCACCTTTATGTGAACACTACCCAACCCTACTGCCACCACTACTACCCCCAGCTCTCCCAGCTTACCCACCAGTGCTCCACG
Source organism: Channa argus (assembly GCF_033026475.1). Taxonomy (NCBI): domain Eukaryota; kingdom Metazoa; phylum Chordata; class Actinopteri; order Anabantiformes; family Channidae; genus Channa; species Channa argus. The sequence goes on from NC_090197.1 coordinate 19,812,823, forward strand.
AGGTACGATAACTGGCAGAGAGGGTAACTGTAAAATAGAAGCGTGTCCACAAGCATGAAATGAAAGCATGGGTGATCCACGAAAAGAAATCCATCTTAAACAGGCGCCAAGAGGAAGATGAGCCCCTTGATTTCACCACATAATCCTCAATCGCTCCACTTTCCCAGGTAGCATTCTAAGATCCTGCTTTTCAATTGCTGGCAGACAAAACATGTATTTAACATTCTAGAGACAAAACATTTCACTGTGACACATAACATCTGCATTAGCTTTACTTCACACTTATATAGCATTTTTCTACCTAATTGGTACTTCAAGTGCTTCACACTGCTTCTCATACCCCCTTTCACAATGACACACACCAATTGGGGAGCTGCTATGTAGCTGGCATCCTCACTCACACTGTGGGCCAGGGTGGGTCTTGCTCAAGGGCACTTCAACATGACCGGAGGAGGTGGAGATTGAACTGCCCTGGGGTTGGTGGACGACCGCTCTACCTCCTGAACCACAGTCATCTGTGTGATTTCACATATAGAACTATAAACAATAAGAAGACACTTACACCCTAACAAGGATATAAAAACAATGTCTACACTTGTAATCTAATGCTCTTTAAACATGGATGCCAAAACACACACAGACATGCACTCATTTAAATTTTAGTTTTTATTTGCTGCTTTATACCATTATATGTGCTTTACAAAAGACAGGACTTAAAGCTGGATTTGATTTACGTGTACAAATTGCTGTTAAAGTTCAGTCACTCCCTTAATACAAATGACTTTATTTCAAAAGCATGCCATAATTGATAGAAGTGGATGAATGGTGACAAAACAGTTGCCTTGTTTCCCCCTACAGATCAGCCTTAGCAATTACTATGAAGAAAGATTTGATAAGTTAACACTTTCAACTTTTACTCAGATTTGTTTTTCTCAAAGTTCTTTGCAGGGGACGCAAACTAATAAAAGGCTGTGTTATTTACTGCTGGATATATCTACAAAGAATTTTACGAGTTAGAGCACGATGCTGCAATTAATGATATCATACACACGAAGGAGGCCTCCTTCACCTACTTCAAAGTCAGCAATGCATATGGCAAAAGAAACAAGCCGTGGTTACAGGCCTCAAGGCGACCGTGGGTGGCCCGAGGTATATAGGAGGGGAAGTGGTGCACCGTTGTAAATGCAGGGCCCGTTGCGAGCAATAAAAGAGATATTTACTGTAAATCTTCAACAGCTAGGGGAGCGATAAACATCACAAACACAATCAGCTGCTGCTTTAGTGCTGCCTACGCATCTGTTCTTCTCCTGGGAGAAAAAAAAGAGAGTGAAGAAAGAAAAGGGAGGAGGCAACATGAGCCAGTCTATGGCTTCTTCTGTATTGTAAAACCATTTTATATTTGTTTGGAAAAGAGGTGTGAAAGGCCTGTTATTAAAAAGATCTATTACATGTAGTTTTGGTCAGACCATCATATATATTGTAGGTTATCATGCATCTTTTCCTAAGATGTAACCCATTAGACTCACCTTTTTGTGTATTTATGATTATACTTTTCTTTTATATATCACTTTGATGTTTTCTTTATAAAATTGCACCCTACTATTATTAAGGCTGATAATGGAGAAAAACACATAACTGGATTTGACCTAGAGCCGCCCAATGCATCTAACATAAGGTTGTCATGACCTACTAAACTTAAGTTTTGGGCAACTGTAAATTACATGTTCACAAATGGGCTCAAAATAGAAAAATTTAATTTAGCAATTTCAAAGTTGTTCAAAGCCATAGACCATTCCAATCACAGGTTACTGAGGATACTGTAGGTGTGTTGACAAATTTCAGCAAACCCCAAACAGACAACTATGGCCACTTCAAGCAAATAAGGTCCATTATTCAACCAATTGTAGCCACAGTGTAATGTCTTTCCATATGGGAAAACCACTGGTTATGTGCATGTGTGGCTCACTATCCAATATCTGAGGGCTATTTATTATTCAGAGCAGCAAATTGTTCAAGAACCACTTGAAATCTTCGATATCAGAGGAGTCCATGGTTTGTCCAGTTGTTTTCATCACGTGCTTCAGAGTTGCAGTAGCCAGGCTTTATAAGATATTCCACATTGTATATTATATTTTGTAGTATTTTATAGAATATTAAGTATATTTTAAATAGCTAACTTCCTAATGCTCATGAATAGTTAATTTGAATAACATTTCCACAAAAACCTTCCATGGTTTTCATAAAAGTGCAGAATTACGTTGTAAGTCTACAAAAAGTCTAGTTATAACAATAACTTCTTTAAAAAACTGATTGTAATTACTGACCACTTTTGGTCATCATCAGAATGAAGTCATTTATTTTTAATGATGAAAACAGGTGAAAATTAGCACTCACAAATGTTATTAATTTATTTTTGTTGTAAATATTACAGTAAGTGCGAGGGATGTGATTAGCAGCTATTTAAATTTTTCTCTAAAATTGCTATTATTGACAGTACACATAATTGAATTGTCATGACTCAAATGATCATTTTGTAAGCTGCATTCTGTGCTGTATTTGTACTGCATAAGAGCGTTTGTGGTTTTGTGTTAATTCAGTTTATTTCATTGAGGGTTAGCTAGGCTATATAACTACTGCCAACAAAGTGCACATTTTAAAGCTTTGACACGTGTGAAACACTAAATGTAAAATGCAGAATTAAATGACATTACCTCATTTAAAGGTCCTTGCTTACAAAACTTGGATGGCTACTTTTAGTAGGAAACAAAGTGTTGGTAGAGGAAATCTAGGTGAATATGACTATAACGCTAAGCAGCTCTTTATATTTTTTTAAATGCACATTTCTACATTAATTAAAGGTATTGGTAAAAATGCTAAAATAATTGTGTTACATGACATTTGGTGTGACTATACATCATCTACTGTTCCAAGGAGGACTTTACCCTGGAAAGACATACAGTAGTAGGCACAAGGTGTTTAAAGGAAGAAATGCTCCATATTCATCCTTACTGTTTAGATGCATCTATGAAGGACACGTTGAGTAGGTCATGTCATGTGGCATCGGTGCCAGGGCAAATAAGACTGATAGAGGGAGAGCTTGATGAAGGTGAGAGCATGCCATCTGTGCAGCACCTGCAATTTCTCACCTCAGTGATGCACAACACATCTACTATACTCCTTCTCTCTTCAACTCCCCACCTTCTTTCAGTCTTCTTTCAAGCTGGCCACCATCCATCTGCATCTTGCACACCAGTTTACAGAGCTTCACACATGTTGTTCTGCAAATCAGTGTCTGTGTTTCTTAAGGGGTTAGATCTGTTCTGAGTCAGACAACAGAGAGTGAAAGATCTGGCAGAACACCAGCAAATGTTGGGATTCCTAATTGATTTGAAGGTCACTGACACCAATTGGCTGTTAACTAAAATAACTGGGTTGCAGAAATGTTTTTTTCAATTTATAGTGGATGGACAGAAAATGAACACAGGTTGGAGATGGGAAGAGGATGACCTTAGCACCAAACCAGTGCCCTGGAATCACCGATACACATCCCTTGGGGCCACAGAAGAAGTCAGCACCCAGGGATGGGCTGTGAGATTTTATCAAGAGAGTAAACCTCTTTTGGAAAGAGCTCAGATTTTCCTGTGCAGAGAGAGAAATGTGGAAATGGGTTTGGAAAGAGGCAAAACAGAAAGAATACAGATAGTCCTCCAACCATTTGGTCTCAAAATGAGGAATAAAAAAAATGCAGCGGTTCCATGCTCTAAGATTATCTACTGACCTGCTGGAGTCTCTTGTTAATCCTCACCAGTCCTCTGTGGCTTGTGTTACACAGTGTGATTCCCATTAATGTTTAAAGTGATGATAAGTTCCACACTGGCTATCTATTTTTGCCCAAATTCTAAAAAAAACAAAACAAAACAAGACAAAAATGCCCTTTAAAGCCTTACTCGAGCAACATTTAAAAAGTCCAAAACCATCTATATAAACTAAACAAAACTAACTTTGATTCACAGGGACTTAATAGCTTGTCTAGAGAACTACAGTGTGAAGATCTGTCCAGCTTCCTTGGTCATTGGGTGTTTTTTGGCATGAGAATGTGGGTCTTATGTTGGGTCTGTGGAAAGTTACTCAGCCTAGAACAAAATTATTGCAATGGAGTGCAATGGCTGTGCTGTGAGGTTAAAATAAAATAAATGTGGGGTAACAAAACAAAGATAATTGCTTTTTTATGTGACCACAAGACAAAACAATACAATATGTGCTGCAATATGCTTTGTAACTTTCCTGCACTGCACTAACATTAGAAAGCTGAATTACAGAAGAGCAGGTGTTTATGTTTGAGGTACAGATCACCAGATGCCTTCATAATATAGGTTGTTTCTCTACTATAAGCCCAAACTGACAAAACAGTGTGCGATCATTACAAGAGCTTTTGGATGACATAGTATTCATTTACTCCGCCAGGCAAATGCACAGCCTATAAATCATTAGACTCTGATGGGTTTTATCAAATAAAACATTTTCAAAATGTTTTTAAATCTCCATAAATCCATCACGCAACAGCTCTTAAATAATGCAGTGTTGTGACCGGTGGTTACAAAATAGACAAGATTCAACAGTCCACAAGCTGGCCTCCCTGCATGTATCCCCTACCTTCAAGGTTATTGCTGAGCCATTTGTTGCGCTTTAGATAATTGACTCTTAGATGAGGGATAACCATGATTTATGGAGAAAGAGCATACATATTCCACCATTTCTCAGTGGTGATTTATGGCATGATAAAGCCCAAGTGATGGCAATTTTATCTGATTGTACGTCATGCAAAGTAGTCGATCAAGTCTGTGCAATCAGTCATACTTCGTCCTGGCTGAGATGACAAGGATGAGAGACAGGGGCTTCTTTCGCTGGATTTCTTTGGTCTACTAAAAGCTCTTTAAGGATAGTTATTATATGCAAAGTCGGGTAAACCACGGTCACCTAAATCACACCCGCTCGAAACTCATGCTGACCGAGTAGAGGGATTTATGGACTTATTTCGGATAAACCTGAGGCAATGAAGTGACATTTGGTATGCGCAGGTATGGTCTAGACTTAAGTTTTACATTTAAAATATATTTCCCCTTTTCAATCCATGTACAGCACATTCTAACTGGTTGACTATTAATCTAATAGTCTAATCTAATACTACTATTAGAACTATGGCAGAAGAACGTATTGCTGACATATTGCTAACATAACTAAATAACAAAAACATATACAATTTTTTGTTGGCTTCTACTCAAATACCAACATACACAGATCAACCCCAATATTAAATCCGCCTCACGGTCTTGTTGTGGTCACAGACAGGGATCAGGATTCGGACACCCGTTGATCATTAATTATTTGCCATGCTGAACACTGATCAATGTACATTATTTTTACATGTAGCTGGGACTGAGACCATTTTCTGCTAATAAAAACAAAAACAAGAAACACTAGTGGTTATTTCGTGTTCTTTAAGAGGAAGCTTAAAAAAAAAAAAAAAGATTACTTGCCTTGAGTATGAAAGATAAATGAACCAGTTTGTTTCTTTCCACTAACTTTGAACCCCATGCCAAAATGAGATTTACCTGAAATCAGATTCATTTTATGTTGCTGTAGTCTGTGTTGTCCTCGTGTCACTGGTGGTTCTTAGGGTGGACCCAAGTGCAACAAGAAGAGAAGGAGGTGTAAGGAGAAAACTGCTTTATTTACGATTATAGTCAAAAACAAGAATGGACACCTACACCTAACACAAATTCGCTCCTAAAAAGGAGGACAAAGCTGACACAATTTCAAAAACACAAAAGTCCCTTTGTTGACAACACAATATTCAATAACTTCAAAATCACAAACAAGCTAGGCCAAGAATGCTCCCTTAACTCTGGGTTCAATAATTTCCTCTTATGACTTTAACTTGGTTCATAACCTTGGTATACATGACAATGCTTCTCAGTATATATATATATATACACACACATAAACACACACACGGTTGCGCTGAAGAAGTCCGTGACGCTTGATTCAATAATCAGTGTAAATTCATGAGCACGAAGTCCATACATTCGTCTGAGATCTGACAGGCAGATAATCACAGGAATTGGTACATACGTATGTGTGGCGTGAATCAAAACATGGGCTTGGCATGGAAAACATTCTCTTTAAGATGGCATGGATACAAGGGTCTGTGCTGAACCCCGATTCCTTGCGGGCATTTAGCAGTAGTCATAATCCTTAGTGTAACTTATATAGTAGACAACAGAGAAAGTCAATAAGGAGCTGTTACTCACTAAACCAGAGAGGCAGGCAGAGTCAGGCCAACAATGGCCATGACCTAAAAACTAAACTTAAACAGGGGTTATGGGAACTAAGAATCTAAATAAGGGGAGTGAACATAGAACTAGTGAGCTCATTAAAATTGAACAAAAACACCAGAACACTACAAGAAAATGAAGAGACTAAACATTAACATAAACCTGTTAACAAGGTGAAAAAAAAACAGAAAAAATGTTCACAAAAAAAAAAGGCTAAGACATTGAATAAAAATCAAACCAAACCTCAGACCAAGACAGAGATTGCGGAAACCCACATGAACAGAAGCCAGGAGTCAAAACCATGAGACGGGTGGACTTGGAAACAGGGAGTTGCACAGATAACAGAGAATCAAGGGGACAGATAGATCATAAAAGGCAAGGGAACAGTTGAAAACAATTGTGACTGGTGAAGACTAGTAAGCTGGAGAAGCAGATTGTTTGGTTTTGTGCCATGTGCGACCTTCTTCAAATCTATCAAGAGGTTTTCAATTATATTTAAGCCTAGAGACTAGGAAGGCAATGTTAAAAACATCCCCTCAGTCTTTTAAAACCATGCTGTAAGTTGACTTTGCTTTTTGCTTTGGATCGTTGTCTAGTTGAAGGATCCTCTGCCTCTAAATTTAGAGCTTTTTGACTGATGGTAGGAGGCTTTGCTTTAAAATCTTCTGATATTGGGCTGCATTTATTTATCCTTTCATTTTATTCAGAGCTGTAGTTCCTGATGCAGATATACACCCCCAAACATCAGTGAGCCTTCACCATGTTCAACTGCAAGAATTGCGATCTTTCTTAATTGAGAGAGTTTTTGTTCTTTCCCAGCATAGCTGTGCAAATTATGACTAAATAATTCAGCTCTAGTCTTATCAGACCAGATAATCTGGGCCCTTTTGGATTTTTACATAGGTCTCTAGCCAGGTTCCTAGCCCCTCTTACTTTCCTTTGGCTTCCTTTTCTTGGAAGGGTCGTAATGTGTTCACGCTTCTTCTTCTTCTGTACTCATATCCCTAAATAATTTGACATATTTTTACACTTTTATTGAAGGTTTACTAATTGTATTTTAGGGTTTTCTGAAAGCTTTTTGCCTGATCCCACTGTTCCACTCAGGAAACTGGTTTAGACTCCTTCTGGAGATCTACCCACTTGCAAATTTAAAGTGCAACCTTTATTTATCACACCTGGCGCCACTCATCAGGCTTTGAGTGTTGTTCCAAAAGAACAACTCCTGATTTTCATATCAATGTTGAGCACCTACAGAATTTATGAAGCGAGATGCAAACGTGTAATATAGAAAGATATAATTTTCATTATTTTACTGTAACATTCTTTTCATATACTCTTTAACCACTTATTTTTACTTCTGATGATAATGAAACATTTTTACTAACTGAATATGTATCAAAATTGTGTTAATGAAAACTATGAAAATGACAGTTCTTATAAGGACAAGTTCGGGGTGGACTGGTGGGTGACAAAGCAATGCCTATCATTGCAATACCTACTGAGCCAACTAGCTTTTGAAGCAGGCACCTATTGGTCCTTATAACAATATATAACAGCCATTAAATGGCTTAATAATATGTAAAGCAGGTGTCTGAGTGCACATTGTGCCATATATTCTACAGCTATGCCCCCTCATCAATAAAGCGCTAGGACATAATGTCATCAGCCACCCCATCCTCCTATAAAGCTTTGATGAATCATGATTTAATCTAGGTGCTATTAAAAGCAGTATTTTTGCACTTATTTTGACATGGAGTTAAGTATTTCTAGAACATTTAAATTGTATTCTTGTTGCTGCATCGTCTTTAGAAAAAACAAAAAAAAACAATGTTTCTCTGTTAGCAGAAAACAGTACTTAGTTGCAGCTACATGTAATTATTTCTATGACATTTTTTTCTAAATAAGGTTGAAAAAAAGAATTAAGGATAATTTAATGCATAGTTTTTAGCTCTGTTATTAAAATGGGAAATTACATAATAACTTGTTATTTCCCCCCGCTAGTCCTAGTGGCAAAATCTAATGGCTAAATGTTCTTATTTTATGTCCTGCTCTCTATAAATGCTCAAATTGATTTTATATGTGGTTCTCTTCATCATTATTCACCATGCAGAAAGGCTTATTCCAAGCGCTTATGTCATTTCTCTTAGACTGCCAAATTCAGTCCCTGCTGCAATAAACCAAATACCAAGCTTTCTCCCTCTGAGAACTCAATATTTAATTTGTCTATAAGTAACTCACAAGGAGAGAACTATGGTATAACTCCCTGTTGACCTTTTTGGATCCAGATACCCTATGTGAATGTGCATGTTGGGAGTGTGTGTGTCTGTGTGCAACTCTGCCATCAATTATTAATTCTCTGTATCTAATTCAGGATCCTGTCCTGTTTTATTCTGGGGAGTGCTCTCCTCATGTTTGAAAAGAAATGGAACTCTACATACAATAGATACCAGAATGTTGGATTGATTTGGTTCATACATCCAATGTCCTCTTAGACACAGCAGTAGATATTTGGTGTCCAATCAAAAACACCTTTTACTATTTATAATGTCTTCACATCCACCACTGATTCAATTTAATAACACTGCCTGTGGCTGTACTTCTCTCCAATTATTTGTCCTATTAACCTTTTTCTTGCCCCTGGGGTTTTACTGCCTCTGTCTATGCCCTTTTACATTATTTTCTAACTTTTTTCCATCAGAGCATAGTCAGGTGTATTCATGGTCCGTACAGATGCACACTATTCACCAATCTGAATAAGACATATCTTTCTCAAAACAATTTGCTGACTATGATCTCAGTGTTCATTTTCATGCCAAACTGCAATCCTCTTCACTAATGAAAATCATTAAAATAAATCTTTTAGGTTTCTTTAAAAATGCAGACACATCAGCTCTTCTTAGCAGTGACTACAGCATGTGCTGTGTGATTAAGGAAGTCACAGTGGGGGAGAGTAAAGTGCTTACCAAGTATTTCAATTGAAGTGTCTCTGGGCAAGACACTGAACCCCCAACAGCCCATTCCCCTTTCCCAGCTGTGCGGTGCCGGTCCAAGCCCGGTAGAAATATGGGAGGGCTGCGTCAGGAAGGGCATCCGGCGTAAAAACTGTGCCAAATCAAGATGCGGACATTGATCAGCTGTGCAATGAAATGAAAGATAGGAAAACAGAAAGTCTGAGTGATTTGTTGCAAAAACTTGCTAAAAGGTAACATGTAAAGTTCATCCAGTGATTCAGGGAACTCTTATTCAGTCAGGGAGCATTTCTCCTTGCCTGATTCACAATATTATCTGTAGTGTTTGGGATTCTGTCCATTTGACCTGCATACTAAAGATGGTAAGAAGTTATAAAAAAGGCAATCATGATCTTAACTAACAGGTACAGCAGATGGTTTATTATTATGAGAGCCACTCTTGCATGTGCTTGCTGTTGGAGAACACATGGCATAAAGAAAAGAAGAATGGCCTATTAGTTATTAGAAGCCACTTGTGTTTTGCGCTAGTGGACCATAAATATACAGATACACACCCTTTCCCTTCTAAAACGGATGGATATTTGCTGAAAGCTTAGTATTTCACCTTTTATTTGATGGTATTTACATCCTGGTACCTTCAACAAAACAAATTTTATCTGTTTTAAAGTTATTGGAACATGTGACTCACAAATGTTTCTTGTTCACATGAGACTTAATATCTCTTAATATCTAAATGACTACTTTTGTTTTAAGCATGTTGTTCTCCATGTAACAGCTGTATATGTTATTTAAAAAAACAAGAGTTCTGCGTGAAAAACAGAATTGTCCAAGGGAGGGAATCATTATATTTAGCATCTGAAACAAGAAAAAAATCAAAGGCACTGTCAAGCACTGAGCATAGCTGATAAAAGAATTTGCAATGTGCTGAAAAGGAAAGAACCCACTGTTGTACTGAGCAACATGCATGCATTGCAAAATAAAAAAAAGAAATGATAAAGAGGGAGGTTTTAAACTGGTCGAATCAACCCCCATACCCAATAGAAAAATGGACATGCATTTATTTTTTGGGCTGACACAACCCCCCCCAAAAAAAGAAATAGGAGGCTGCATCAAAGCCTGGAAAATCATATAAAAAAGACACCAACAATTTGGTGAAGTCAGTTAGTCAAAGCATGATGCAGTAAACAAGGGATTTGCCAAACCAAAATAATAAGCTTTATTTATGTCTTTTCTTTTACTGTAGCATGTAGTGTTCTTTAGAGGTACTTTCTGAAAGAGAGTTGTTTCCCCAAAGCTGCTGGCTGTTTTTATATTGATTGGACCGAAAGTGGTATCACTCATTCCATCTTAGCATATTTGACAAGATGTCAAACGGTTCCTTTAAAAGAGCAGGTACAGGTTGGGTTGGGTTTACACTGTAATGCTCATGTAGACCTGTAAAATCTACAAACCTGCAGGCTAAATGTAGAACATGGATACATTATTCGATTTACTTCAAAGATCATGTTTTTGAAGCAAAGTTGAGTTATGCTTTTTCTAAACTTCTCAAAGGCTTCCCTTACTTTCAAAATGTTCTTTTATACAATACAATTTTTTGTGTGCTCATTTACTGTATTTACTCCTTTTACATAGCAGAACAAGTCCTTTCAGCAGGGCTGTTCTAGAAAGATTAAAGATTACTGATGTTAACAAAGTACTGAAGATACTGACATGTGCATAGAGGAGTTATATTGATTATGGTACTGCACACTGGCGCACATCATTTGTGATATTAAATGCATCGCTTATGCCGTAGTTTAAAGGAAGTTGTTTGTTCAATGTGCAATGAGTGTACTAAACACAACCTCTGCACAAGATTGCTGTTGTTTGCTCGGTTGCTTGGGGAAGGTGGTATTCTTTTTTTTTTAAGCCAGGGGGACAAAGCAAGGCTAGAGTCAGAAACACTGAAACCACCACCATGTAAGCCCGGCCATTAACTTCACATTTAACCATGAAATGAAAGCTCAACAGGAGGCAACAGTTCATTGCAGGTCATGACGCCCATGTTCTTCCTTCCCCCTCTCCTTCTCTCTTGCTTTTCCTCTCTGGCTCCTCATTGACAGGCTTCATATAAATGTTTTACTCTGCCAAGCATATACTGCAAAATTTCAAAACTAGACAGTATACACAGAGTGTTCAAACCTGACAGCCATTGATGCAAACACCCTTTGCATATTAAATATATACAAGAACAGACATGAAGATGTGAACAGTGCACAAGCTGTGTATGCTATATATTGGCATACACAAGACATGAAGACAAATACTGTACAAACACGTGCTCACACAGGATGTGAATACTTTACTTTAACCTAAATCTGACAATATTCCACTTCAAACCCCGGTCATCATTTGCAGGTTTATGAGCCCACGCTGTCAAGTTCCAGTGTTTGCCTTAAACAAGACATGAGATGGAAGTCAACAGCAAAAAAAAAAAAAAAGAAAAAGAAAATGAAAAGAAAAGAAAGAAAAACAGCAACAACTCTGTATACTCAGGGCAGCACTCTATCTGCCAACCCAGGATTTGGCAACAAATCTCTGCTCGAAGATGCCAGCACCGTACCTGTGGTGCAGCAGTGCTCCCTGTATAAAAGTTCATCAGACTCTTGCTCCAGGTTACGTTGTGTGAAACAATACCCACTGAGGCTAGGCCAGTTTTTCCACTTGCACCTGGAGTAGAGATAGAGAGTGATAACATTTCAAAATGTGACTGTGAAGAAGCTTAAAAGGTAATCCAGAAAAATCCCACAATCCAGTTTGGATTGCTGGCCTCATTTCTAAAGACTTCAGTTGTAAGAATAGTTGCTTAGTCAGTGAGAAACAAGAATCTACAGCAATGTTGGCAGGACTGTGGGGCTGTGGTGCTTTTAGCAAAAAGCTAACATCAGACTGCAACCTCCTCTCAAAGGCAACGCTACAATACGATGTTAGCATGTAAATACTGTACTTGTGAATTCGAACCGCCATTTCTTTTGTGATTTATATACTAAGGTCTTGGACAAATCAACAATGGAGTCCTGATGATGTTGCTAGAGATGATAAATTAAAAAGTTATGTGTTCATCCTGAGGGCACCATAAATGTCTGCACCAAATTTCTTTGCCATCGATCCGATTCCTGTTGGGACATTTCGCTCAAACCTCAGCCTCTATGTCAAACTCTGGGAAGCACTAAATGATATGGATCACCAAAGGCATAGTGATACATAATTTGGCCACCACCAGTGTCTGTACAATCTCTGAAGGGAATCCATGAATCTAATAGTTAAAAGATGAAATAATTCAGTCGGGACCAGCTGACAGACTGACAATACAGTAAATTCCTAGAGCCTCACCACTAATAGAAAACAAAGGACACAACTATATGTATAGAATAGTATATTCATCCCTAAAAATTTATATTTTATGGCACTTTGTTTGCAACATATAATATAGCCAGGATTTCTCAACTGCCCATCACCTTTAAAGACATTTCTGATAGGCTGAAAGGCCAGATAGCTAAATTTGAATAATCCCATTGTGCCTGTAACTGTGATGTTAATTATAAACAAGCCAATATACAAATGTTAGTACCACAGGTGGAGACAAAAAACATGCATGTGCCAAAAAACATCAAGTGACAGCATAGTGTAAACCTAGAGGCATTGAAACGTCCTTTAAAACTTTAGCATAAAGAGCTAATCTAATGTCATAGTGTTTGTTGCTCACAAGTTCAGATCTGTGCTGTCTCATTCCACTTTTACTATATTCCTAATGTCAGCAAGTATAAAGATCGGATTCCTGCAAAATATACTGAAACCCACATGTTGCATGTGACACAATGCAGAAACTCACAATAGAGATGACAGCAGAATAAAACAGGCAGAGATTCACTTAAGACAAACTGTATGTATTCAGGTTTATAAATCTAACACAGATCATAAAACCGTACATTTATTCCCAAAACATACAACTTTTCAATCTTATCTTGTCGTTAATTCCATTCCTTTGGATTTGCTTTTTACTTACACACAGAGTGCTGGTTATGTTGCTCAGAAATCCATCAGTATTTAGGAAAACAGTTTTCTGATGTACTGCAGATCTTTTAGTTTTAATTATTCCATTTCTACATTTGCACTTAAGGGTAGGTTATGGAATTTATATGCAAAGAATTTTGAACAAGCGCACAGTAAATCACTACGGCGTATTAGTGTAAGTTATTTTGCTATGTGCAGTCTGGTGTGTATTTTATTGTGTTTTCTACATCTTAAGCATAGTGGTTTTATGCCACTGCTTATGTCTCCATCAAATCTAAACAAACAACACAAAACAAACAAAAACACTTGCAGGCTGGGCATATAACTCACGTGATGGTGCCCCCGTCCCCCAGCAGTTAACATGGCGTGACATAACTTCACATTCTGTATACCACACACAGACACACACTAGCTCCTCTGTGGGTTTTTTTTTTCCCAAATGCATGTACGACTCTCTATTTCAGTGAAACCTGAGTATGACACACTCAGCTCAGGGCTTACAGGAATGCCTTAGGGTGCCCAAACAAAAGTAATCCTTGTCTATTTGATGTGTTATCCATTTGACTGCCCTGCCACCATATCTCTTGGTCATCTCTTTCACCTTACTGTCCATGAGAGTTATAAAAGGAGACTTGACAAAATCCATCTCTTCAAGCCCTAGTGGGGCTTCAGCTACTTGGAAGACACTTGGACAGAAGAAAGCTTTACAGTATGACATACCTCTTGGAGTATTCTGTAAGGGTATTCAGCTTCCGTTGATCAGTGCTAAAACTGTAGGCGATCTCTCACTCTCTCTCTTTTTTGTTTTATTTAAAACATTTTTCTCTGTTAAATTGCTAAAACACTGAGGCACTGCCCAGTTAACTTCTGCTTTCTAAATGTGAGAGTGTCCATACTGTACATTCACAGCTGGCTGGACCATGTGGTCTGTGTGAGCCAGTCTACTTATTAACAATGATCAGTGGAATATGAAAGCTTAATGGCTTGTTTTGTTCATGCCCTTACTTAGCTCTGCCTGCTTAAGTGCTTGTGTTTAATTTTTCATACTGCACCTACTTGTTACAGTGTTGATGTTCAGAGTCCATTATCATTGTTTTTATCACAGTACACAAAATGTGACCTTGGAATGAGGCTCTATCTGCATTCCAATTGGTTTTAAGATATTATGCTTCAAAGTCTTCACATCTTAAATAGCAAAGCCAATGTCTATTTTATCTGTAAATATGTAATATCAAAATCCTATTACATTTTTAAGCTTTTTTTAGAAGAGGTGTTTTGCAGATAAAACCTTTTGATCCTGAAAACATATTTTTCACTTGAAATTCTGAGCTTTAACGTGTTTAATACTTTAGCAATTCAACAGCATGTTTTCTTTTATTTAATTCATTTTAAATAGAAGTTTCTCTATGAGTGTTTTCCGAATACTTTTTCTTTGTACATGAATTGTCTGTTTGTCTATCTGCAGTTTGGACAGGCTCCCGATATCACAAAGTAAGAAATGCAGTTAAGCAATACAGTTTCAATAAAAGTAATATCGGTACAGTTTGAGAGTTGTCAGCTCTTTTAACCTTAACCACCATTTTAATTGAACCTGCCTAACCGTTCTTTAATGCCATCTGTTGTTTAGTGCTGACCGCATCTTTTGCTTTTCTTTTAAATAAAGTAATATGAGTGTGCATTTGACAGTATTTAAGATGCATGATTCAGCTACAGAGTCAGCTACTGAACAGATACCTTTCTAATGCAATAGGCATACGCTGGGGCAGCCAGCAGCGACAAACACATGATAGAGAGTCAGAACACTGGGTTATAGCCTGTGGGCTCTTGAACTATGCTGCATTTGTTGCCACACAGCTTGGCCACTTCACCACAGTAAGTCGACCTGACTGCTAGAAGAACATACAAAACCTTGCCAACAATAGTTTTGAAAAATAAATGAAAGTCTACTTTCCAAGCTTTCTTGCAAGATGCCTGCAGTACAGTATATGTGTTTGCATATAATATTGTTCACTTTTTAAACAGTAGAACTTCTCCAAGTTGTGATTTAGTGAAGCAGTTCTGAATTGTTGATGTTAAATTAATGGGTTGGCCTGATTCATAGTTGTATGTTCTTTTTGTTTTTTTCTGTTTTTGAGATTTTCTCTCAGTTGCCTAATAAACTTTTTTTCTTGCTTCATCACGACTGGGCCAATGGAGGTGCTCCTTAAAGAGACTGGACAAATAAGCATGGGCAGGCACTGACAGTGAGTCAGAGCTCAGTCTTGGGCTAAGGTCAGCAGCAGCCAATGGTGATCATATATCTTTCGTAGAGAGTACGACCGCACGCACGCACACACACCTAAATCTCCTCACAGCAGTCTGTTGTCCCACTGATTTTTTGATTTTGAGTGGGATCCTGCAAATGACAAATCAATCCCAAACTGTCTCTTTATGTAATAAAGCATCCCTTTTTATCCCTTTGGGTTGTTCTTTCAGTGTTCATATTAGACAAAATAGGAAAGAACTAATATTTAATTTCGGTGAATGCGTTTGTTTTTTCTTTTTATATAACAAATGATCCGAAATCACATTTAATAAAGCCCCCAGTTTCAATAGATGCTACACAAATAACTGCAGACTGTGTTTGTGATCATCAGATAATCAAATAGATATTATTCACCAGCTTACAGTTTAGTTATTAAACACAACAATCTAATTATAACAGAATAAACAGTGTTGCAGTCATAACAGCTGTTACAGTGACAAGTATAACTTTATGTGCTCTATTATATTGCTGTAACAAATACGAGTTTCTTTTTTTATTACAAGGCAATAATCTAAAGTTAATGGAAAAGAAATAATTAAATTCCTAATGAGTATTCATGTCATCCTTCATTTTATCAGGAAGCCTACATATTAATGGTGTTAATGTCATTAGATAAAGCTCTGCCGCCTTGTTTCAATTGCATATGACCGTCCATGTACGTTTTATTTATTGATTTTGTTGCATTTCTTTACCAATTTGGAATCACCTTCTGGCCTGTAGACCTGGACCATCTGCCAGAAACGGTGCTGCTGGTGGACTCAAAGGGTCTCAGGGCATAGGGCAAGTGCAGATTTTAGTTTACTGTCGTTTTGTTAGTAATGACAAAAATCTGAGAAGACACCATATTGAACATTTTCTTGCAATTTCTAGGGGCAAGACAGTCAGATCTATTAAAGTCATTTCAGTCAGAATGCACATTGTTTGGGTGCTTAGTAGAGTTTCAGCAAGAATATCAAATTATATGCAAAAAAATAATGAATTTCTCTTGGTTAGATCAACTACAAAAGGAACTACCCTCCCCTGCACACTGAAATATTTATTCTGCGATGTATAATTGATCATTTCTCCTTTAAATACGTTTTGTGCCTTGCAAAATCCCATAACTGCATGACAGTTTGTGGGTTCTGTAAAGCCAATGCATCCCTTGTTCTGAGTTCACTGTGGTTTGAATAGCTGGCATCCTTGGACTCAATACAAAGTAGGCGACACCCACTTTGTTACACAACTTTTCCAACAGCTGGCAGGAATTTAAAGCACACATGTGGATAATGGCCCCTTTGGAAATGTAAGCAAACTTTAACTTAACGAAGGTGAGAGAAATAGACTGAAATTACTAGAGACTGCCTGGATCTATGTAGTGTAAACTGCCTGGGCAAAGATAATACTGCCACAGTTTCACCAGTTCTACCTCACTTCTAGACTAACAATGTCTTTAAAATAGTCAGGAAAAATCCATTCCTCAAGCAAAATCTACTTTCCATCAGTCTTCACTGGGATTTCTGACTTCTTTTTATTCTTCTTGTCAAAAGTGAGCTACTGGAAACCTATCCTGAAGCTTTCAGTATAGGCAAGGCTTACTCAGTGATGAGATCAGACATTGTTCACACTATGGTACCCAGTAAACAAGATCAAACATTTATGCAAGGCATCCGAAGGACCCCGGTGTGTGGCTGGATCGGGGATATAATTTGCCTCTGCTTACCCGATCCAACCTCCTCCTGCTCTGAGCACTGGCCTACAACTGATGCTGCCTTGTAAGTGCACTGCAAGAGAAGTCAGCAGGTCACCACAGCTGACAACATGCCTCTGAACCTGTGCATCATCCTGTTTTTTTTTTTTATTTTCTTTCCCTGAATCTATGACTATATTGAGCTTCATTCTTCGTCATCCCATTTTGCCAGTAGCTATCTTCAATCCCAAATAAAACAGTCATGTTATAGTGAAATGAGGAGTCCTAGAGTAATAAACCACGTAATCCTGCTACTTGACTCCAAAAGTGATATCAGCAACCTCAGTTAAAGTGGCAGAGGACACTTTCTGTTTTTTTGGCACAGTTCCTCGGAGTCCAAACAGTTCTGATCCATCCTCCCTGTTGAGCCAAAGTTGATACAGAGCCATCAATTCCATTAAGCACTGGCCTGATACACGAAACTAAAGCTCCCCTTTAGAACAGGTCTCTGAACCTGATAAGAGTTGGCAGGGAAATAGACTGAGTTGTAATTCATGACAAGTCACCGTCTCAAAGTTTCCCTGCCCACCTTCTCCTAATAGATAATTCCAGACAGTTCTATTTTGTGACTTAATTACAGACAGTAGTAAGTCTGAGATAAAGTCCTCTTTTACAGGGTGATATTGTTTGTCCCAGCACAAAAATAGGACGTCTGAGCAAATAGTGAATGTACCTATTGAATTCCTCAAATCGTCATAACACAAATGGACCAACTGTTATTTTTTTGGTTTGTTTTTAATGTTTGTTTGTTTGTAGTTCAATAAACTGAAGAGGGCTATGGCTTATTTTCTCACAATGTCACATTGAGCCAGGTCTATGTCTTTGTGTCCAATTTTGTTCAGACAAGCATATACTGTGCATTCAAACACAAATACAGGCTCTTTATCAACATGCAGATGCTGCACAACCACATATGCATGGTAATTTATGTGCAGAGATAATTTGTTGGTCACTTGATTTATTTAATCAGGACATTTCATTGAGATCACAATCTTTTGACCAGAGAAAAATCTCCCCTAAATCCACTCTACTAGTGTTGCTACTGAAAGATCGAAACATAGAAAAGACAACATAATAGTAAAGATAATTAACTGAAAGAAAATAACATAGGTGAAATAAAAAGTAGTAAAAGCCAGATTGACAGCGAATCCAGTGGCTGTCTTTCAAAATAAAACTTGTTTCTTCGCTGATCCCAGCTTTATAAAGGTGGATAAAGAATCAATTCAATCAAGGTAGACTTGAGAGTGGATTTCTTCTCACTCACTCTTTTTATTCCAGCCCTTCAGAAGAAGACATACAGCCCTAGCTAAAACTAATGCAGTCTAATATAACAGTCCTGAAAGAAATGTTCCCTTCATCATGCTATTGTACAATTTGTGAGGTGATTATTTTGGAGAATGTGGCTGCATAATATAGTGATGGGCCCCCACTTTTTTTTTACCTAACTCTGCTGATATTATCTGGGAGGACAAAACAGCACCTGTCAGTAAAAACACAATATAATTCAACAGCACCACAAAGAACTATCTCCAAAAGGATCACACAGTTGTTTCAACACCTATGTCAAACCATTTTAACAAAAAATAACCTTTATAACTTTTGAGAAGGGAGGGAATCTTGGATTAGTTTGTATGAATCTTTTTCTACCTAAAAAATTGAGTTTATGTCCCAAATGGCTGTGAATAAGCTACATTTTGGCTTTTGGCAACAGTTTCTTAAACCTTTAGAATTCCAAGCACCAGCAACAAATGCCAGGGCATCATCAGAAAACATTTGGAGTATGCTTTTGGAGTATATCTACTAACTAAAATGATTTTCTTTGTTTTCGTAAAGAAGTATAATTCCCTCTTTATGGTAATTAGTGGAAAGGATCAGAAAGAAAGATACAAAACCTCAGAAAATGCCCACATCTGGAGGTTGATCTTAGTGAACCACGAGACTCCAAGAGACATACTATCACAACTGCTGTTCCTCCATTCCACATATAAAAAGGCATTTCTTTTATTTATTTAAGGGAAGACAACAGTATAAAGAAATTACTATTGTCTTCATGAATACACAGAAAACTTTGGAGTGGAAATGTTTTGTGTGATATCATGTTTCAAGGATTTTTGTTAGTCTCTAGATGCATTCAGACAGAAAAAAGTTGGAGCAGGATGTGGAACACACTGTTCCCAGCGCACACTACAGACAGATATTTGATATTGGAGTTGTTTGAGCTTGTGTACAGATTGGTCTGTTGGATGGACAAAATGTACTTCTGCAGAATATGAATGAGCTTTCTGTAGCCTAAATGACAATATACAGTGCAAAACATTATTTTATTTTTATTCTAAATATAGTTCAATCCAAAAGAATTGGAATGTCAAGAATAAGTCTTTTGTTGTTGCTGTACACTATGATACTTGGTCTGTGGATCCATAGACCCATATGTGGGTTTAGAAATAAAAGATGGATATGATATAAATGTACAGTTATTCAGGTTTTATATTTTATTATATTTACACATGGACATTTGTGGACATCGTATCATAGGGCCCAAATCTCTTTCAAACGTATTATAACTTGTGACTGCTTGTTATGCAGCAGTGATTCTTTTTCAGACTATGAATTGCTCTAAATAACTACTTTTGGTTTTAGATTTGGGTCTTAACTTTGGAGACTTCATTCTTTACTTTTTGTCTTTTTAATGCCTCCAAACAAAGGGTAAGTAACTGCAAGGACATATGTAGCTGTACATAACAACATGCATCAACATTACAGCATGTTAATTTCTTTAGATACGAGTTAACATGCATGGCTAACCTAACCTTCGCTGGACCTTGCAGACAAAACTAGAAAACATTAAGTTTCTCATTGGGTCACAGACTTGATGCAGTTATTACAAACAAGGATCTACAACCAGATGTTATGTTTTGTTTACTTTAAATTACTCTAAATCTAGGTCTTCCAATAATTCAAAATTTTAAATTTGGGTCACTTGATACAAAAGGAACTATGTTCTATGTTGTTTAACATATCGAGGAGTTACTATCATCAAATAAAAGCTTAATTTGTTTTTTTGTCATGTCCATCTTTTGATGTTAAACCTAAATTACTTCAGTGTAGAACAAAAATAATTGAATTATCCTTGTGGTTCCAATACTTTTAGAGAGAATTGTATACAACTAATATGCCAATGCCCCCATATTTTAGGTATTACATTTCTTTTTTCTTTTGTTTTTATTATTGAAACATATGTGTGCTTATTATGTTTGTGTATTTTCCAGTTCACTTAAGGAGACCCGGTTCTTGGCAAACAGTCACATAAATATATAAAAGTACATACTGTCAGAATTGTTTGCTTCCAGAGGATCATTATGTCTATAATTATGGTATGTGTGCAAACAGATTCATATTTGGCTGAAAGTGGACAGCAGTTTCTACAGTTTGCTATTTCTACGAATGTCATCCCTGAAAAGCATCATCTTGCATTCTAAGTTTTGGGTCAGACATACTTTATCAGCCCCTTTTTGCAGATGGTGATTAAATCTTTAATTGTCAAGGGGAGGCGGGACTGCAGAGCAGGGAGAGGAAAAACTGGCAAACAGATTTTTAATTATTGCCCACTAAATTAAGATACCCATATTCAGTCCTGTATATCTGGCTGATCTATTCCTCTCTCTCTCTCTCCCCACTCCAATGCCAAATGGCCCTGATTGTATTACTCATTCAGAGAGATCATCAGTCATTTCCAGTCACTGTACAACATGGTCACATATCATAAAAAACGACGAATGAGAGAGGAAAATTGGAAATGGCAAAGAAAGCACAAAAACGTTATCATATCTGGGGGATACCTCTACTGTTGCAGAATCCAAAAATTTTTTGTTCGATGTGCGGATTTTTCTGGCACAAGTCAAGCATAATAAATAACACTGTTCCTTTAAGAGCTTGTCATACTTCACATGCACTATAAACAACTTAGTTAAGATAATTCTAATTAAATGTTGAGCAAACATGTGACTCCATGGCTTATTTATATGGTCACATAATACAAACACGAAATAGTGTAATACTCTGGACACCACGCTTCACTTGTTTAATGGTCTGTGACTACAAATGAAGAATTTAGAGTTTGAAATGTGGCACAAGGCAAACTTCCCTAGTGGATAGTACTCTGCTTGAAAAACATAAACAATCCTTTGTGCCTCACTTAGCCCCACAGGCTGGATACAATTACTGAATATCACACTGCTCTAAATACATTTGAACTGCAATTGCCCGCACAGATGTTAAGATTTTACACTGAGAATATTCTTTAACATGGCCCATCTTTCTGTGTGAACGTGTGCATGGGTTTGTAGACCAAACCTGGACATGCCTGTATAGCATGAATGCTTAGAGTGCAAGCATTCACTGGGCATGCTGTACATTAATTTGCCATGTCTTGTTTTTGCACCTCTGGCAAGAGTCATCAGATCACTCACTGTAGAGTCTCATCTCAACACACACTCACCCACACATAGAGACAGACACAACCAGAATGGCATTGATGTTTCTGAGACATCATTACTGTGCAGCAGCAGTGGACTTGACACGGTGTGTGCATTGGAGGGTTAGTGAGGCTCTTTTGCAAGAGGCTTTGAATATGGGGCTTTGAAATACTTTTTGTGCTACTTTTTTTGGATCAGGGACACATTAGACCACACACTGATTGGACAGCGAAAAGTTATGGCAACCACCCGAAATATGAAATAAAACACAAATCCACCATTTTCTAGTCAGCTGCCAGGGAGAGTGAACCTTGGCAAGGGAAGTGAAATGTTGTTTTAAACAGGCAGAGTGAGGACAGCCTGCCACAGAGTTTGGGTCATCAGTGTGGTCATTAAGCAGACTGTAATGGGCCATGAGAGAGGCTGTTCTGCTCTGGCGCCGGGCTGGCCGACCTGTGGATCACACCGCCATTATCAGCCGACTGATCGCACCATTATGCCCTTGATGGAGGAGAACTCTGGATGTGGCTGGAGGAGACCAAAAACTGTCGCAGTATGCTGCAAATCTGCAGACACGCACTATGAGCAAATGTGGGAATGGGCTTCTCATGTACACAACACACATTTTTGTTAGTGATATATAATTTTTAAGATTCATATTCATTAATCTACATTTGCTAATAATTTCCTAGGATCACAAAGCTGAGAAAAATATTTGTCCATCTCTTATTCCTTTAATAGAAAAGGTGGCACCTTGCACCAGCGCCAATCAGCTCTGCATTCATTCTGTTTTGTAATGCACCTGTATTCACTAATAAATTCACTTCCCTTTTCTTCTAATACTATATTTTATACAGGAAGCTAAAGGTCACAAGCACATGCATACAGCTGGGGATGCTAAGTGTGAGGGGTTGCAGAGGAGAATGAAACAAAGATGGTGAGTGAGATGACAGAAATGCTTTCACAACTACAAACACTACTCACAGTAAATGTCAACCCAGCCACTCACTCTTGCCACTTCTTCCTTATTTATTTCATTTCCTGCCACAGACTTGTCTGTCCGGGTGACTTCCTGACAAAATGAAATATGTTTCTTTTGTCTAGATGCCTAATGAGACAGCTTTCATAAGAAGCCTACGGATTAAAAAAAAAAAAGAAAGAAATATGACTCTACACAATTGTCTCGGGAAAAGAAATACACACGCAACCCTGATCTGTTGCAGCCTTGTATTCCACAATACTCCATCTACTCATTATTTCCTTTCCCCATCCTTCCTGTGTTAAGTTGCTGCTGAAATATTGTGTCCAAGGACTCAGCATAAATAGGTTTTCATGTTTTATATAAATCAAATGAATACAGAGTGCTTTCTACCGTGACACGAAAGTGATGCCTTTTGTAGACACAGCTTGAAAAAATACCCTCCAAAACTTCCCCCTGCATCCCTTGAAGTCATCTCGCGTCTATTGGTCCAAGTTTGGAGCCAGCAGACGTCGCAACACTCATTAATCTTACAATGACTTTCCTGGTGGTTGCTAGGGAATTGTAGCCTGTTATGTCTTGCGCTACAACCACCGAGTGCTCAGTCTCGCTGCCAGCAGTGGTCCAAAGAAGCAAAAAGGAGGAGGCCGGTCTCAATGGAGAGGGATGCGGGCAGCATAAGCCCAAAGCAGCTGTAGGACAACTCTCACACAGCACGGCAGTTGGCCAGGCAAACTGCACTGAGTGTCAAACTCACTCAGCTTGCTGGTGGAGTTCACTGATTTCAGAAGCCTGTGTGAGCCTCTACATTTGGTGGGGAGATGGGGAGGGGAGGGCATCTCTTTACAAAATTCAGAGTATCAAAAGATGGATGATTTCACAGTTAGGGATTATTTTGTCTCATTTCATCCCACCCTCCCTCGTGCAATCTGCTTCATCTGCTTTCCTCTTTGTCGCTCATTAGGCTTTCATGAAGCGCACACAAAATGTTTTACTTGCCAGCCAACCAATCGAAGCAGGAGGTCTGGACATTAGACTAATTGTGGTCATTTGGCCAACTCCTTTAGTTGGTGCCAACAGAAACCAAGTTAGTATGGTAAAATTCTCAACTCCACAAGAAACCCTAGGACCTTCAAATGCAGGACAGCATGTAAATAGGCAGGATCCACAAGATATTGCAAAAAATAGCAAAAATAGGAAACTCAGTTTGTCAGTTTCGTCTGTACATCGAATGTATTTCTATATCAAGGTATAGCCCATATTCCAAGCTTCCCACAATCCAAAAATGCATTGTTTTATGCACACTAATGAATTGTTTCAACATTCAATTTATTTTCACAGTCCTTCAATTTTCTTCTTAGAATTCTTAGAATTGCATTACTTAAAACAAAACATAACAAACTGTTTATATTAAGGTTATATGGGAGAACAAAATTCATCATGCATAGTTTTTCAGGCGGAGTGATTGATTTGTGTGCCAGCAACGGAGACTTTCAGAGGTGAAACAGTCTTTTTCCAGTGCAGTCCCATCATGCCCTTGTATTCTGACCTTTTGTCCAATTCATCAATTACTCCCTTGTTTTTTGGGAATCATTTATACTGACTGACGAAAGAAACTCAAAAGGACATACTGTAGCTCAGTTCATGCTTATAAAAGTACAAACACACATTTTTGACTGCAGGTACTGTATATATACACACATCTAGTCTATAGGATTAAGCTTAAATGTGTGCACAATGCTGGAGACAGCTGTTCAAGCCAGGACTTATTATCATAGCTGTAAGTTTACTATTAAGAATGCAATTTGTCAATGGCAATTTGTCTTCAGGTGTGTCCCCAGCTTGAGCTAACAGCATTTTAAGCTGGGGACACACCTAAAGACTAGCCAAGACTTTCTAAGACTGTTTCCACTACTGTCACAGATTTGTAGTTTCTGACAGTCTGGGAGCAGCACACACCTGAAGAGTGGTCAGTATCAACTGTAAATTCACATAACTGTGGTTTTCACGTTTTATAAATACATTTGTACACAATAAACAGACTAAAAGGATGAGATCCTGGATGCAGAGGCAAGGACAACACAGATTGTAGTGCCAACAGAGGAAGTGAAGGCAAAATAACTTTTCCCATGTGAACTCCAGACAAGGTGAGGTGAAATCAAATTTGAACATTGCTTTTACACATGCACCGTTACACAGAAATTGTCCGAGTCACAGGGAGAACTCTGTTTGATTTTAGTGTGGGCTGGTGCCTGGCCAGAGCAAGTATGCTGCGGGAATCACAGTGTTTTGTTTACAGCACAGCGAAACCACACCAAAAAAAACAAAGTTGTGACAGTCACCTAATAGAAAAGGCAACACGTGTATGCTCTTGCTTTGAATCGTCCCGACAATGTGGCATAAAGCTGCGTGCTGTACCCACACAATACCCAGAGTTTGTACCTAGTGGCTGAGAGGATAAATGCTCGGGCTGTCTGACTCAGACATGTGCACATACACATACACATACAGTTCCCCTAGTGAAGTCTAAAGATGTGAATGTGTGAAAACAGTTTCCTCAATTGTGACGCTATCAGTTGCTGAAAAAATCTTTGTGAGAACAAACGGCAGCGACTGGGTCTTAAGACTGAAAACTGCAATCTTTACACAGCAGGCAATTAACTATTTTCTTCGCTGACTGTCAGCACAGACTGAGTAACACTGGCACCAACCAGGAACAATAAGGTCCAACCAGTCTTCACGTCCAAATCAGATTTATGATCAGCTCTACGGTCATTAAGTGTAGTCATTTACCGTACGGCATAGAGGCTGGTATCAATCCTCTCATGTATTAGCAAGTAATATCTTCTTATCTTCTTATAATGAAGAATTATTTAAGTAAATATTTGTTTAGGAGACATCAAATTGTACAGATGACTAAGCACCTGATTAAAAAATATGCACTCATACAAATTAGTAATAAAAACTTTAGCCTTTAGTTTCTCCTAGTTGTTCATTGGTTTTAAATTCGTATATAAACTCCACCTGACAACAGTTATGCCTGCAGCAAAAGATTTTTTCTAACAAAAACCCTCTTAGACAAGGGAAGTCCGGGGCAATATAACTTGTCCAGATTTCCAATGTGAAAATACGGCAGCATTTTCCCTTAAATTCCAAACATATCTTTTCCAAAGGAAAGTGTACTCTAATTAACTGTCTGAAGGAAATTGCACAGCATACATGTCACATGCCCTGAAGCTGTGTAACATGAACGAATACATAGATAAAGCCAAGTCACACGATCCGGGTCTATCATGAGATTCAGTATATTCTCTGTTGATGCATAGCTATGCTCTCAGCATTGAGCCTACATGTTGGGCTATTTCTTATAATACTTGCTCGTCGATGACTAACTAACTTGTGTAGCAATATACATGTGAATACAGATTCCGAGAAAACCAAGGCAGCTTGCCATGACAAATTCACAGTCTATAAATGAACCTTTGAAGTCTGATCCAGAAACCCATTACCTGAACTATGATGGCTGTCACCCTGCATTTCACTATTATTCATCAGATAGAGTCCAGGGCTGTATGTTTCAAGCTTTGTAAAGCATAGAAGTTCTAGTCTCATGCAATCTGTAAGCAAATGTCACCTAAATTGTGATTTGTATAACCTACTGATATATATGTTTGTATAACTTCAAGGGTATCCTGTCAATTAAAGTAAATATGTGTCATTGTCATGTCTTTTTTATTAGAGAAGATTACACTGCAGCCTAGATAATGAATGTGTGTGTGTTTAAGTTTAATAGGGAAGACTGACCTTCAATCATTCAGCAAGATATACGTGAGACATCTACCTAATATACAAATAGTAAGTGCACAGTTTTCTGAAAATAAAATTACACAAATGTGGCAGTATACCCTTCTTTGCTCCTGTTATTTTATCCTTCTCCAAGTGCATGAAACTAAATGGCTTAACACTAGAGGGCTCACACGCATTGCCATACAGTAAAGCTCCTCTTTGTTTGAGCAGTGGAGGGGTTGTTAGAAATCTACCACTATCATGGCTGTCCAATGTATTATTGATTATGCTTTATTGTGCCGAAATATCCTTTTATAGCCGCAGACAAGAAACTACAGAGTAGATGGAATATAACATCTGAATTCATAAGCAAAACTGCACCATGTCTCCTGACACCAGAGTGCAAACTGAGGACAGCGCAAACTCAGGCAAGAGGTTTTTGGGAAATTTAGATGAATTTAGAAGGGGTGGGGTGGGGGGGAGTTTTAGCAAGGGATTTAGATGTGTGTGTGTGTGTATCTGTCGGTGTGCATGACAGAGAGGGAAGAATACTAATATGTAACTATGTGTGTGTTTCTGCCTGCCTTGGAAAGCTTGTGTTTTGTTTGCATGCTCGAACACACCACCAAGTCAATCCTTTATGGTAGTAGTGCATGTGTAAGATGTTGCAAAATGAGCAGCTGGTCTCCCCTGTGGGGGTCATTAGCAGTGAAGCTCATCCTTTTGTCACACACTCCAGTGTCTGTCCCTCACCTCTCAGCCCAACCTCAGGGCCCGTCATGTTCCCCCTGCACACCTGGCTTTACTTCTTCTTCTTTCCAGCTTCAAGGTTCCTCTCGCTACTCCCACAGAAACTGAACTATATTAATAGAAAGAAGGAGAGAGAGCATGAATGATCGAAATAGAGATGAGGCTGAAGAAATAATCAAACAGGTAAGAATGAGAAGTCTGTTGGCTCTCCCCAACCTCCTGGAGGATGCGCCTACCAGCACTTGTACAGTTCTTCCTCTGCTCCACTTCCCGTGTTATTTCCCGAAATCCCTCACCTCCCTCATCCATTCATCCAACCTGGTCAGCATGCTTGCCTGCCTCCCTTCGCTCCCAGCCTCTCCGCAGCCATTCCACAGGGAGAGTCAGTTATGTGAAAGCCTTCTCTTCTCCCCTAATCTCTGTATGGCAGAGAGGTTGGAGTTGGCTTCACTTTATATACACAGACCCCCACTCGTTTGCCTCTGCCCAGAAAAATCTCTGCTCATAGTTACAACTGACAGTATGCCAAGACTCGCTCCACACCAGCCCAACAAGCCCCAACGCTTGTCTCTTTTATGGCTCAGCTCTGACCCTTCTCAACCTTGCATGTACTTATTAAGATGTTGATTCAAATTGTTTCTATGGCCCCTCTTCAGCGTTTGTGAAACAGATATGTGAAAATACACTGGAGCACTGAGGAGGTTGATTGAAGATTAGATAGGGGCTAAGCAGGTGCTGTTCCAGGAATAAAATAGTTCTCAAGTGGAGATGTTCCCTGTCTGATCTACAGACATAGAGAATTAAGTGCAGTTGATCCTAGAGGTAGTTAGGTGGAGATTAAAAAACAAATCCTGACAGGCAGGTGCATTGGAAGAACTTTTGTTTTTCCAAGGCACCTTTTGATTTGAGGGAAATGTTCTTGATTTATACGCTCACTTGTCTGTCATATTTTAGGATCCTTCCCAGAGGGTCATGGCCATCCCTCACTGGATTCAAACAGACTGAGTGCAGATTGGGACTGAACTCCCTTTATAGATTTCTGCTCCAACTAAAGTGGCTCTTTCCCTTCAAATGGCCATGACCCCAACACAATTAACCTGACCATTTCTCTCTTTCAAGGACATCCACTGGGAGTTTGTGGAAATGGGCCAACTTATCATCATCCTTCGCCCCCTGATTGGTAATAGATGGAGAAAAAATGATGGATGTGATTTACCATATGTACTGTAGTATCTGGCTTTTTAACTTCACCTTTCAAACTCTCTTTTCCTTTTCAATGTGTTCACTCATCACTACAGTGATGTCGTAAGACCTGCAGTCACAGCTTTTACTTAAGAATCTCTGTATACCCTGCTTTACTAGCTTGTTAATCACTCCTGCAACTATTGCATGTGGAAGCAACGCGACGTGGGCCCTCCCAACTGGATGAATGAAAGTACCATTGATTTCCTATGGAGGCACAGTGCCACGCCAGATGCACAGGCACACAAGGTAGATCAGGGGTTAATGAATATCAATGGTAATCTAATGAAAGAGCAGAAAGAAAGAAGGAAAGAAAATTTGAGGTAGAAGCAGATCTTGTAGAAAGATAGGCTTTCAAAAGGTGCACTATAGGTCTAGTCAGAAGTGATTGTTGTTAGATAGAAAACAACACTCATTTGCAGTAGGATTTACTTAAATAAATAAAGGCTCTTGTCATAACATTATCACTAACATAACATCTTTCTCTTTTCTGTATAGTAGTCTTTTTAATGCAACTGCCACATGCCTCATAAAAACTCTGTATTTGTTTTGCCAACTCTTCCTTTACACAGATACTGAGGAGCTTTCACTCTATTGTAGCCATTCTATCCTCATCCCTCTTCCAGTAGAGAGATTATCAGGGTGACAGGGTGAAGCCTGTCGTCTCAAAACACACCAGGTCAAAGCAGGCTGTCCTCCCCTTGCTCTGCAACCATTGTTAATTCTCTCCTATTTTACACCATTGATCTTCTGCCTCCCAGCCCAAACATCCAGGTCTTTGTGGAGCTGTTAAGCTGCTCCACTACTGGACTTTCTGCCCTCGTGCTGCTGTGAGCATGATATTGATCCCCATAACTAGAGGTGGGTAAAAATAAAATAAAATAAACAAAGGTGAGGTATTTTGTAAGATGAATGGAACAACCTTAATGAAGAACACTAGTGTGATGTAGTTATTTAATAGTAAATTCAATAATAATAATTTCCTCGGATTATTTTACAATGAATACTCTAAATGTGCTAAATGTGGTTGAGTTGATTTTAGAAACTTTCAAGGGCGGTGTCAAATCTGTCCAGGGTCCCAAAAGGTGACAAAGCCCATTTGCCAAAGCCTCTGAAGTTACTGTTTATATTTCTTTTTTTCTTTTTATTCCAAAAACCTCAAAAAGATACAAAATGGTAAGTGTTCTCCTTAAGACCTGTATCCAAGTCACATTACAACTGAACTAAAGACTTCCTGTTACAACACAAACAAAAAAGGAACAAAAAAGGTAAAAAATTACCCAAAACAGGTGAAAAATGTGTACAAGTAAACATCGGATGAATACAAACTTCCTTTAAATGACCACAAACACAATATGACACAAACCCTTCAAAATAAATGTAGAATGTTCTAATTCATCCATCTACAGTACCTAGAAAAATGTAGAGAATTTTATTTTATTTTTTTACATAAATGGTGATTCTTTCAAATGTTGGTACAGGCAAGAACTGGGGCTGACTTGTGACAAAGAAAGACACAACAGTTTATTATAAACCTTTCACAAATGTTTTCAACAATTCCTCTAAACCAAATGAAAAAAAATAAGTCACTTGTGATTGACTTCCAAAACAGTGCGACAGTTCTCTGATTTAACACCCCTATCAGGAAAACATTTGATTTAGTTTTCTACAGCTCCTCCTGGGGGACAGCCAAATGCTTCCAGGTAATGTGCAAGATGTCCTCTCTCCAGTGTGCTATGGTCTGCCCCGAAGTCCCTTCTTGCTCAGTTGCATGAACAGTAGTACCAAAGGGACACAGCAGGGAGCTATACTTACTACCTCATTTGAGTTCTTTCAGTGTAGAGGTGCTCAGCGGCTATTAGAGGGTGGGCTGATCACATCATAGCCTGAGCTGCCACTATCAAATAAGCCCCAAATAACTGAAACCTGCAATCATGGTCAAATTAATGGCCGGGTATTTTAATACAGAATAAAAATCCTTCTCCACATGTGAAAGATGAAGCTGCGTTTATCACTGAGACCAGTCTAACAAAAATGTGTCTGCATCAAAGCCTGATCTGACATGTAACATAATAAAAATGCAGCGCACACATCTGCTGTTTGGTTGCCGGTCATTCTATGGAGGGCAGACCCTAAAACAAGATTAGAATTCCCCAAACATGTTTCTTTGACTCAAAGCAGACTCTAATTAGTTTGGGACAACTTCTTCTAAAATCTTGGGTTAAAACAATGTCAGTTTAGAGATCTGTCCAGACTGTGCAGGAGATAAGGTGTCAGGCCTCGGAGAGCTGATTAGGGAATGGGGCTAACAAGTGAATCTGATATTCTTAAAGCCTCCATAGGATTGGAGGTGGAAATATAAAAAGAGAAAAACAAGCCACTCCTGCTTCCTTACATGCTCCTACATGCTACATCAGCTTTAAATCCTTTATAGTAGTGTGGAACATTTACCAGCACCTCATTTATAGAGAGATTTTCTGCACTTTATCATGATATCATTCAGCCATGGCAGGGATATTACTTGTTTACTGTGTTATAAAAGGGCACTGACAACAGGATCACACGTACGGTATTTATTATATTTAGTAGAGGAACAGGTTGTGCTGCAAATCCAAGCTTGCTGAAGGTAGAGTTTTTATTAAAGCTGAAATATGTTGACTAAATAAAATTTAACTGTAAGCTCCAGCTTGGCAGACCACAGGCAGCACATGAGTCCTCCACTGGTGCTTTCTTTTCCAAAGATTCAACCCATCCATCTGCCTGTCTTTCCCTCCTTCTTAACCGCTAACCCCCACCTGCACGTCAGCCATGTCACATTTCCCACCCACCCTTCACAGACCCTTTGCAGCCTATAGAAAGAGTTTGTGGCGCTACAACGCTCGACTTAACTTTGCTAAAAGCTTTCTGGCTAAGGGAGTCAGTAATTTTATTTCTCTATTTCTCACATTCCTCCACCCCCCATCCACATGCCTGCATTATCCTAAGCCAAAGCATCCGAGGTGTGTAACGTAAGCCTCTGCAGTGCGTCTCATGTTTCATAAAGAGATAAGGGCCACTAAAAATACCCATCGTTTGTGGAGCGATAGTCAAGCATTAGGAGAGGTATCTACAGTGAGCAGCCAGCAAGGCACAGTCTCCTGTGATTCCAACCAAAGACATTTAAGAAACAAAGCAGGATCCCATAGACACAAGTGTAGATACTACTTTATACAGAGAAAAACTGCTGTTAGTCACAATTAACACAGCTCTGTTTGGATATATTATTAATATGAATCTATTCTGAAAACCAGAAATATTAAAGGAAATATTTGTACACCCTTACATTGAACTGACTGAACTGACACCCTTACATTGTGCTATGCTGTCATTTGTAAAATATCCTAAATGCACTAGAGTAAATGCACACACCTGATTCTGAAAGAAATCCAGGGAGATTAGTTTTAAAAGCAGGTCCATTTAGATAAATTAGTCTTGATAAAAGAGGCTTCCTGCGGTAATACGAAAATGGAAATTAAGTTTAAGCTGTCATTTATCTTTACCAAAGATTGATCACTGCAAGATTGATCCAAGATTACTTGGGTAAAGTCATTATTGCCTCTAATTTTAGGTTCACACTCTAGTCAATTCAGGTAGGAGTACATACAGTACAACAATATTAAATATAGGTTTGACATATGTCATCTCTAAGTACGATCACATCTTAAAGCTAACAAAGGGGAATGCATCAACACGTTTCCTCCTGCTACAAAGATCTTACTGTAGATCCTGTTGTTGAACAGAAGCTGATCCTCATAGGGAGGTCTGTCCTCCTCTGTACCCGTAAGGCAGCTGGGGCACAGCATAGTGAGTCTGTTTGCACTGCTGTTTTTATCCATGCATACAGAGGACAAGGAATACAGCTGTGAACAAACACACACACACAAAAACACACACATTTAAACTAATTGGGATGTCTGTTGCCATACCAAGTTTTGCAGCAGCAGCCATTGTACGTGCATAACCTTAAGTTACATGTAGCTTGTTAAAAAGAAACTGTGACTGAAACGAAGCCAGATCAGGGCTGTTTTGCCTTTGAGCAACTGTTTGTCTCTCTACCCATCTAATTCCCCTCACACTATCCATTGCTCATTCTATTCTCTACAGAGATTGCATTTTTTACATGCTTAGACAGACAGATGGATTAAGACAAAGGAAGACTTAGGCAGTCACTTTCGGGAGTATCAAAGGGGCTAAAAATTATGTGAAGCAATTATCTGCACCTGGTGAATCAAGAGATTTGCCAGAAGGCTTTTCCTCAAATACCTCTTGGGCCTGCTACAGCCCCACAATAAAAACTCATCAAAGTTCCTAAAAGTATATTAAGGTAAATCAGTGTCAAGTGCGGAATTAATTGAAGATATTTAATTAAAGGATGACTTCACTAATTTCCAACTTGGTTCTACGTGAGTATGTGAATGGTAACCTCTCTATGCTTTTGTTTAAAATATCTACATATACGTAATATCTAGAGACGTATTATCTGAACATGTCTGAACCACATTGGTCCAGTTCAGAGGTATAGAAGTCTCATATATGGAAATTATCTTGTAATTGTATTATAGTGCAACATACAATAACGAACAAGCTGGCATAGAGTAACAAAAAATATTTGAAAAAATATATATTCAATATAGCATCAGGTAGCATTTACTTGGATTGTTGGTAGTGTTTTTTTCATCTGCAGTACAGGATGCAATCAAAAACATTTGTGTGTGTGGAGCTCAGTGATACATTCAGCAGGTACTTTTAGTGTTGTAAAACTTGATCTAATGGTACTTTGCATGGCACTCAGCCTTGGTTTTCTGCATAACAAGGTCCTCGTTCTTTATTGTACATGCGGGTAAGTTTTAATTTTTGACATCCTTGTCACCCATTATCTCCCAAAACAAGCAGAAATAGACAATACAGTCTCTGAGGTTCTTTATTTTCTGCCGTGGTATTCTAGCTTGTATGCAGCTTTCAATAAATTTGCAATGATCTCAATAATTTCTCACGTCAGTGTGCAGTGTATATTTTTCATTAAGGCAGTACAAGTGGCCTCTAGGACAAATGGATTCTACTTCTCTCCCACTTCAGATTCATTATTTTCTACCATTCAATTTCCTGCAACCATTTCTTCAACTTCTTTATCTACTTATTATCTTGTTCTGCCATTTCTCTACATCATACACACTGATCTTGCATTAATACATATTTGTTTTCACAATTTACTTTTCCAATCTCCTTGTAGGGTTCAGACTAATTACAAAGAGCTTAGTTCTGGTTGGCACAAAGAAGGATTAGACTTTACTTTGACAGAAAATGGACTACAAGTGGCAGAGCAAACACGAACTGTTTCCAGCTCCGGCGGATCTTCTTCACCATTTGTACTTCTATCAAGCTAAAGTGTGTGTCGAGTCATCACTCGTGCCTCATGTTAGCTGGCGTATGGAGGGAAAAAGATTACTCCGGATACACTCGCCCGGCCTGCCTCACCAGTCCAGCATTTCATCTCTCAGTGTGATTAAATAGGAGACTCTCACACCCGATTTGTTAATTCATCAAAACGGTACCTTGTGGGATACAGAGGTTGTATTAATCATATTTTGGGGAAATTCATGTTGGCTTGCATAAAGCTCAAACAGGCGTGCTTTACAGATTAGTCTTCTGGTGAAGGTGCCTCATGCATTAATATGTTATCTAGCAAGGTCTAAAGCAAGAAAGAATGAGAGATAGAGTACTGTCTGCTGCTGAAGATGACAAGCTATACAGTGAATACAGATGATGAACTTAGAATATCATCCAAAGATCTATGAAGGCCCTTTTGAGAAGCAAAACCAATTTGAGATACAATAAATGGAGTTAGAGATACAAAACCTGCTGATTTGTGAACTTCTCTCCCAGCTCTGTGAGGAGATTGGCTGCTAAAGGTGAATTGTAATCAACTGCAGAAAAGAAGCACATTGCTTTGCAGGAATACTGTTTAAGTCTTCAGAAATTCCCACGGGGGAAGTGGAGGTGCAGGGGTTTTCAGCCATCTTGTTTTCCCCTTCTTTGTCGTCTAATTTGTCTCATAACTACAAGGTTTTATAACAGTCATTAGAAGGTAAATCCTCTTGGCTCAACTTACCACAGTAAAGCACTTGCATTCAGGGCTTGATAAATGGACACTCAACACTGGTTATTATGATGAATGGGAATTTCATACTGTAGCAGTGCCAGGTATGGAAGATAAAAAAAAAAAACAGAAAGAAATTTCTCCCAAAAGTGCTGCCAATGGCAAATTGGAAACTGATGCCTATAGGGTTGGTTGACATTCACAGTATTGGCTTTTATTGGATTGTTGGACTTGCTTGAAGTTAGGCCAGGGTGTTGAGAGGTGCATTGAAAAAAACATGATGCATTTTCAGAAAACGTTAGAAAAAGGAATCCAATACCTCTAAGGCCAGTTGGGATAAAAAAGAGTCGATACACAGATGAGCCATTACCATGGCAAGTACAGATTAGTGAGTATCCATGGTCATTTAGCCATAAGTACAGGTTGCTGGGGCTGGTGCTGCTGACATGGATGCAGCCAACCAATACATAACAGCAACCGTATTATCACTGGAAAAGTACATGTAAGAGAGAGTGGATGAGGTGGGGTGGTGTTGCACACTTCACTTGGTGTCTGATCAATGGGGGATGTGAAGCAGCACAGAGTAAGAGAGCAAGAGGATGAGCTAAAGAAGAGATACAGAGGTGAGGAAGGTACAGTACAGGGCAATTTAATCACAACCATCTCAGCTGGATAATAAGAGAAGGGTGGGAGAATATAAATAGTCAGCTAGAGACTAATGGAACTCATTTTAGGAGAGTATTTAACCTATTTCAGAGAGAATCCAGGGTAATCAATTAAAAGCGCTTTTAGTCCAGGCTTCAGCTTTAATTACTCCTCAGATGTGATTATTCTCTGACATGCTACCTTAGCCCTTGAAATAGATATAAAAGCTACATTAAAATGTTGGCTTTTCTAGGGTGTAGCTAACCATAGGCCAAAAAAAAAAAAAAATACCAACAAGGATTATTCGGGGTAGTACTTTAATCTTGGGTATACATGTATTTAGGAATTTTAGTATTTTAGGAATGTCTTAGTACATGCTTCACGTTCATGGTCCAGTTTTGGCCCATATCTACCACAATCATCGGATTGACAGTATATACCACATGGAAGTCAACCATTTTGAAAGCCACACATGGCTGATCTGACACTGGCATTCTCTCTCCTCATGGTCATATTATTAAAAAACAAAAACAATCTTTGTATCTTTTACAGTGTTTTACCTTTTTATTGAAACCTCCCTTTTTGTATGTGTTAGTGAGTTTGGACTATATCCTCATATCACCCAGTTGGCAATCTTGATATGGTTTACATGTATTTTGTTAACATCTGGGCTCAGTTCCAGTTTACCAGTGCCACTAGATAGCTAGCTGATCCACACCTTTACCAGAAGTCGCCCACATCTGGGTGCATTATGGGTTGGGGGAATTTCTCATTTAAGCCTTTATCTCTAATATTTTTGTTTGTCCTACATTTTTGTAACAAAGCTGTCCTTCATCCTTTATTTATGAGTACTGACCAAACAAAGCATTGAAGCATCTTCGAAGGCATGGGTTTTATCAATAAATCAGCGAACAGACTCAGGGATTTCTAGGAGCATCTTTTACAAAGGAAGTCAGGCTCTATACTAAGCCTCAATATTAATTGTTCTTCTCAATACTCTCTGAGTGGCAGTCAGGGTGTGACACGTAACCTACAGTTTGATGCTGTGACAGTATAAAATCCTCTCACCCCAGACACAGTGTCAGCAGTCAGTTAAAACCTTGGCCTATATACAGGTGTTCAGTCAATATGTGCTCACAGTCCCCAGAACACTGAGGAGGTTTGCTGGAGCCACAGTGCCAGTCTAGCAGTAGGCCTGTTTGTTTGTCAGTCAGCCCAATACTAATCCACTGCTCTCAATCACTCTGAGAAGGAGAGAGGGAGAGAAACTGCTAGAGGGCACAATGCAGAAAATATGCAACTCTGTACTGACACATAGGCCCAGTGAGACTGTGTGCAGTGCGACTGAATACAGGAACATGCATGCCAGTGCAGAAATGTGCACATTCAAACACACAGGCCAACACACAAACATGATAACAACATGTGTATAGTAGATATAGGAAACACATCACGCCTATATGTAAAAAAATGAAAGGGAACAAAAAAAGTAAATGGGCTTTTATTTTGTTTGCTATGTGAAGCTTCCTGTCATCCGTCAGATCTGTCATATCGGAACACAGAAATACCGCTATGGGCCAGCTCTTCGTGTGTTTTACATATTTCATGCGAATCCAGCAGGGAAAATGTCCCATGCTGTCACAGAGGACATAAATGGAGGATGTGAGTGCCCATTAGAACAAAAGCAATTGTTAGTGCCATTCAGTGAAAAAGAAAGAAGCTGAACGGCACCCAAGCATCTTCTTGAGTGCAAATTGAGTGGCAAAATCAGATAAAAGTGATGGGGATGGATCAGTGTGTCTAATTTTTAAGGGTTCTTTCAAACTCCTCTGAAGAATGTAACGTAGTAGGTCTGTACACATTTCCTTGCAAATTTCCTTTGAGTAGGCACTTGTGCCTTTCAGTACTGCGTGCTGCTGGCTTGTATTTGCTAACGATTACTTCTTCAAATGAACCCTGCTATTAATCCTGCAGTCAGACACAGGACAGTCAGACATTTTGACATACGTTCAAGTTTTCAGTGGTGAGAAAACTCAGTGAGGCAAAAGTATAGGTTAAAATGAGGTTAAACTAGCTCAGTAAGTTTTTCACCGACATTTTGTGCTATTGTTGTGGTGACTCAAACTGCTCCTGAGATTATTTGACACTGGCCTGTCGGTCATAGGCAGGAATGTATTTGCTGTACATGTAGTGCTATTTTGTGATAACAGGCACAAAAGATGCTTCGAATATATGAAAGATACAAGGGGTCTTCATGAAGTGAATGTGTACTTAAAAACAATGTAGAGGCGATCTTACTCGAATCTCACCCTCCAGGAAGTACTTCACTCCGGAGATCGTTGTATGGCGAATATTGAACGTTTATTGTATATGCTTCTCAACTTAGCCGATGACGGATCAATCATACATACAAGCTTAAGAACAGTAATCTCACAAGCACGTTCACAAACAGTTTCATCAAACAAGCGTCTCAAAGTATTGGCTGAACCCACAGAACTCGATAAGAAACCGTGTGCCTCCACAGCTACACACTGAACCTTTCTCTTCTACCTTGTTGTGGTCGTCACCATCTTGTAGTCAGTCTCTGTGCTCCAGTTACCGGGTCACGTCTGCTCCCTTCAGTAGCTGAGCTGAAGCATCTCTTGTAACAAACCCTTTGCTATGCATTGTTCTCTTGACCATTGGACAACAAGCTTAAAAGGTAAACTACAAAGGTAACCTTCAAAGCCATATGATGTCACTAATTACATCATCAGTGCACATAACACAATACACAATACAGTACCGTTCACAATACACAATATAGGCAAAAACAGAGGAAAGCCTGGTTGGCTCATACAACAAATATATGTCTAGTCTTAGCTGTAACCTTTTTTTAAATTATTTACAGAGCAACTCTCTTTAATTTGTATAGGCACAGATTCTTAAAAAACTGCAGTTGAAAGAAACTTGTTAGACTCCATGTGAAGTTTCAGACGCACCTGTCTGACAACTTCGAGATAAACCATTTAGGAACCATTCTACATGAACCTCGAAGGATAACAGTGTTTAAAAATGGTTCCAAAGCACCTTATGTGGTTTTACTGAGCACTGCTATTTTTACAAGTTCAGTATGTCCCTTTTCTAACCTTCTTTTTTAAGCTATCAATCCCTCCAGCTTTGGCTCAACTAACTTCTCACTAACACTCCTAAAACTGACTGCAGTGAACAGCCATAGCCGCAGACTTACAGCTCTCCACACCCTTTCCCACTGGATGAGCACTTTGTGACTCAGAGATGCCTCGACAGATGGATTATATCCCTGTTGTCGGTGCCTCGCTGCCAGCCACGGGCAGACGTGTTTGATAAAGGCATATGTCAAAACAGTTGTAGAGTTCTTGGACTTGGAAGTCCTCACTTGGGGAGGGGCAGGATCATGCGAACCTCTGTGCTGACCACAAGCATGCAAAAGGATTGAGAGTTCAGTTGAGGGTTTGAGGGAAGAAAAGGTAAAAAAAAAAAAAAAACATTAAACTTTTTCATGCAAGGACTGTTTTGTTTTCATTCGTAGAAAGCATAATGCTGTTAGATGGTTTGGGGCCCTAGAAAAACATGCTGACTAAGTGTTCTCTGATGACCTTGCATCCAGTCTCAGTGTGTTTGTGTGTGCATGCGGGTGGTAATAAAAAAAGGTGGGGGGGCTTCTACAGACACAGAGCAGCATAAGTTTAATTGCTTGTGGTGGCAGTCAAAGTCAATATGCTGGTCAATGGCTCATGCATCCCGCAGGTTCATTTCCCCATAATTACTCTACATGCACCTCGCCAATGCTTAAGTCTGTCATCATTAAAATAATAAGAATGCGTTAGGCAAGAACAAGGGAAGGAAGAATGGAAGAACAAATGCAAAAGAAATGGATGAATCAATACTGCAGACAAGAGTAAGAGATGGTCTGGCACAGCAGTGGGAGTGGGTAGGTCAGAGATTTCTCCAACACACACACACACACACACACACACACACACACACGATCGAACACAAACAGTCAAAACACATATGCGTACAGACGCACAAATACACTTACAGAGCTTTAACACAGTCAACATTTTGAGCAAACTTTTTAAGCAATCACTCAAAATGTAAAAAAATCCAATCTTAGATGGAGACAGACAAAACATTACCAGAAAGAAATGGCTTGAATGGAAGAGAGGTTTTTTCCAATAAATGATGGCTAATTTTATAGCTTTTCAATGTCAGCTCTTAGTGGTTGTATTTTATTAAAAAAAATGCACATGGTAAAATCCAAATGCACTGACTAACAGCCAACATAATTATGATGAGTAGAACTTCTGGTTTGGCTGACAGCACATACTGAATGACAAGGTCGTGATGAGCATCACTTTATGAATAACAATTCACCAAATGTAATTTAATGGATTTCTACCTCAAGCTAACTGAAAAACTTTTGTGATAATGAAGAAATTTGATCACATTTGCCTTTTCAATTCAGCCTTCCTAATTCAATTCATATCTTGGATCAAAACACCTGTATGGAAAGCCTGTTATTGACAGAAGCGTAATAAGCATTCCCAAAAGCAGCAGCTCAGCTCATTACAGTTCCCCCAAACCTGCTGGATTGCAGCATAATGCAGAACCAATATAAGGTGTGTGTGTGTGCATGTGTGTGTGTATCTGCGCTCGTGCACATCTGTGCCTGTGGGGCAGTGTGCGTCCTCTGTGGCGTAGCCATGTGTTCTACAGTTGCCGAGTGTAATCCTCGGCCTTTACCAGCTGCCCACAGGTCTTTCAAATCCGTCCCGCTCGAATTACAAACAGGTGGACACAGTTTGATTAGCTTGTTAAAACACACCTGCTACTGAAGGGTGAGGCATGACACGCACACACATGCACACACACGCACACACACTGTCACACAGGCACAATCAACTTACTGAGGCCTGTGGAGAAAAGATAATTATTATAGGAGGAAACATTAGCTGCAGTAAAGGCTTTTTACAATGAAAACTGCAATACTAAGCTCCCCAATACACATATGAGAGAATTATACAAAACAATTACAATATACAATATAATGAGTAAAGTCACTAACAGTCACTTCTGAGCTTTACAGTAAAACGAATAGTGTTTTATCCAGGATAACTTTTGTTCTGAAACATTCTGGTTCTGTGCCTCTTTAGTTCCTTTTTTTAATCATTTTTTCTTTTTACAAGAGGAATTTGTTCCTCAAATATAAGCTGACACTGTGCTAGTATATAGTAGCTCCACTGGGAATTAAAGTATGAGATAAAACATGTTGCACTGACAGTTAGCGGGGTTTTTTTTTCACATACCATGACATGATTCTCTGTTCAGCAATATAAATATAAATGTGAACCTTAATGTGAAAACTGTGTTTGCTGTCCTGAGCAACATAATAAATCAAAGAAGCTCAGACTTCTACTTTTTGGATATAAAATTTGTTGTTGCTGTCCAATGAAAACTTCCTTTCTATCATAAATGCTGCATTTGTAGCTGAAATAAGCCTTGAGGCTTTATTTTTGTTATCCTTACTATGTTTTTTATTGCATGAGGCAGTTTTGTACATTTATTGGACTATGAAATTTACCTCACTCATTCATTTCCACTTGATTTTATTTAATAAATTCTTCACATCGTCTGTATTAGTAGTGTCCTAAACTCTAAATTCGAAGGAGACTTATCTAATGGATTGTGATCGGATTGTGATCTGAACTGCAGACACCAATCCTCACAATGGCGATATTACAATACATTAATTAAACTAATAGATGGTATAATGATTCAGCAAGTATCTCACAGTTTTATGGTGTGCTGTGATGTTCCCTCTGGCTGCATTTAAAAGGCACCAGCGACAGTCTCTGCAAAAGCATTTTATGGCATGCCAGCAGGTTAACAGCTATTTGAAAGCCCATTGAGTCATTGTTACATTTAAATGTTCTCAAACATGAAGCGTTTTATCCCTGTGTCCGCCTTCACTTCAGTGATCAGCATGTAAATGTCTGCATGTGTGTGTGTGTTTGCGTGTTTGTGTGTGTACGTGCGTGTGTGTATGGGGCCAGTTGAGCTTAAACGGTCTTGCAAAGTGATTCCCCACTATCACCAATGGGATAAGGGCAATTGAACTCTGGCAATTCATGTTTTAAATGATCATTCATGCTTCAAATGTACCTCTGAAAGATAATACACTTTAATAGATTTTTATGAAAATGCTTTACATGAGAAGGAAGCTAGCGCATGTAAACCCTCTTCCCTTCCCCTCCCCTCGTCTCACCCTTCAACAAATCCCTCTCCAGCAGCTACACACAGGGTACATAAAACATCTCCCTATGAATATTTAATATACAAGTCGTGTAATACAAATTCTACTTTGTTTTATTTTTCCCTCTGCCCAGTACATTATTTTGCTGCGACAGATCTACGTAAGAGCAGGTCCTAACAGGTGAGAGTCAAAAGCCTGGTCCGCACATGCACACACACACACACACACACACACACACACACACACACACACACCTAACCCTAACCACAGAGAAATGACTTAAGTGTCCTAAAGCAGAATAAACAAAGAGGCAGATATAGATTTTATGTATGTCTGCTATTGTTTGGATGCAGACCACATGTATTAATCATTATGCAAATGCTTTTTAGGGTGTGGGAATTAAGATAAAGACTTGCTTCTTATCTGTCGAAGATTCTCATTCACCAAGGTCACAGGGCATCTAAGCAGAGATAGCAGTAAGTGATGCTTGAAGGTGATATGATAGTGAACAGTCCACTACTGTGACTACTAATAATTTCTTATTACTATTACAATAATAATAATTGATAAGAATAAGATCAACATTACCATTGATTTAATAAGTAGATTTGAAATATGTAACAAATTGTGAGACAAAATGTCACCCTTTTTCCAGTCGACACTTTTTAAAGACTTATGAGTACCTGCATTATGTAAATTAAAAGAAGTTGGAACATTATTTAGAATGTAAACCAAAAAAAAAAATCCACTGACTTGAATATCATTTCAAACATATATTTGATTGTGGCTAGTCCAAAGAATACAAATCAAATATTGAAACTGAATCATTTTGAATTTGATCCCAAAGATTTGCTCCTTTTTTAAGCTTTGTTGTTCTTTAATATCCAACTTCTTAATATATGAGCATCCCAGGCTTCAAATAAAGAATATATTTGCTATGAGGAACATGACAGGTCACGTAGATAGAACAATTTCTTTTATTTTCAGATTTTAGCTGCAGTCATGAAGCAACTGTCAATCAGTGACACTGACCGATCAATATCTAGAGTTTAATAAAAGGCTACTGTTGTTCTCATATTGACCAAACTGCCATAAGCTTGTGTTTTCTCACAGCTTATAAAGTCCAGTTCTCCATTTTATTATGTGGAACTCAAAATGTGTAAACTGTAAGCTGATGTAATGCAAACCACAGAGGACACACATTTATATGCTAGTCTGCTATTATAGATTCTAAAAGAGCAGATGGGCAAAATGGTGTATCCAGGTCTGTCCAGACCTTCAACCAAATTCTGTCCCTCTGTGCAAGAGGTGACTTGCCAGGCTAAGAGTTCCAGAGACCTAACCCCCCCCCCCCCCCCCCCCCCCACCAGCCTTGAGGGGTGTCTCTGTGTGCCGTGGTAAAGGCCTGGCACAGCAATCTATGGAGCATCAGTATTAGAGGTCACCATGTGCACTTAGTGCCCTGTGGCAAGCTAGTGCTATATCCAAACCTCTGTCTCTTTGCCAAAAGAAAATTAATTGTAAGAGGAGTGAACTGTCTTACTTAAAATGCAAGACACATGACCAAAATTTCTGACATGCTAGAAACCAAACCAATTGTCCAAGAGCAGGATCAGCAAGTGTTCAGGTGACTGATTCTAAAACCAAATCCAAATCTGTCCAGACCTAATGTGACCACCTCTTGAGGCTAAAAAACTGGCAATTGCCTTTGTAGAAGCATCTATTTGAATTTTAATAGATGAAGCACCGATGTCAAAATGTGCTTTGGCAAAGCAGTGGAGCTCTAATGGGTATTACCTTCAGCACTGAGTTCAGCAGTTTACCAAGCTAACCCTTACTTATTAGAACTAAAGAGCAAGTACAGATTTTGGAGAATTGCATTCAGTTTTGCAGGGATGGTCATAAACCAAAGACAAACTCACATTTTCAACTTAGACAAGATAAATGTCCGTGTCATGGTAGTGCTATGGTATAGACACAGCCAAGAGGTATGGACTAGAGACGGCCACCCACGTAACATGTTTAGGGCAGTCTATACATTGACTCATCTGTAAGAGAGAAAAAAACACTAAGAAATTTCAAAAATGGCGAGATGTGTTAACTTCAATGATCAAATTAATTGCTGGAAGAAGCCATGTAGGATCTCTTTGCCTTCCTCTTTGTTCCACGAGTCTCCTAAGCTGCGCAGACTCGATACCTTTTTCTAATCATGGAAGTCACACTGCATGTTTGGCCTCCTGCTCGTGCAGCACCTCTGATCTCTCCACTCACACTATATGGGGTCAGTCAGCGGGTTGCAGTTTGGAGCTCACACTAAATGTTGGCACCGAGCCCTGGTTGGGATTGTGCAGTGACATTTCCAAAAAAGCTTATTCAAAAGAAGTAAATGTGACTTTTTTAAATTCTACAATGCAAAGAAAACAAAAAGGGAGAAATATTATGAAGCTGCAGATGTCTGGAAGATGGCCAACATTCTTGTGCATCTGTTCTGTTCTCATACCAATATCTATATAATGTGTAAATAACAATACTACTGAAATGTGCTCACACCCATTTACAACACAGACACAGATATGGGTTGAAAATCAGTCAAAACTTGTCCTATTTCTAAAAGGTTTTGACCTGATGAGTTATCATTTGATGTACAAGTGTGAGCAGGGTTCTTAATCAGCTCCAGACCAACACTAAGCCATGGAACTGCTCACACTGCAGGACACAACACAGCAAGTTTCCAACATGCTGGATCCAAAAGGGTGTTTGTGTGTGTTTTTTGACAAGGGATGAAGTAGGAAAGAGTGGTGATAAGTCTGAATTTAGATCTATACTAGTTAGTTATTCATATCACAACACTTTGCAGAGCTGGAATAAATGACACTTGAAAAGCACGAGGCAAAGTCATATTGTTTCTTGGCTTTCTTCCCCTGATAATGAACATCGTTTGTACTGTTAACGGTGCTGTTTTGAAGTTAGTGTAGATTTAGCAGCATTCCTCTTGAAGTTACC
This sequence comes from Channa argus, assembly GCF_033026475.1. Taxonomy (NCBI): domain Eukaryota; kingdom Metazoa; phylum Chordata; class Actinopteri; order Anabantiformes; family Channidae; genus Channa; species Channa argus. The sequence goes on from NC_090197.1 coordinate 19,857,507, forward strand.
TTCCGTTGCCCAAAATTCTGACTTCAATTAAAAAAATTATATATATATATGTATATATGAAAAAATGTGTGCTCCATTCCAATTATTTGTAAAGTGAGTACAAAAAGATTAATGCTATTTGAAGTATTTGAAGTCATTAGAGTAATGATTTACTTATTTATGTGTGCCTAGGCATAACTTAGCAAGGGAAAAGCTTTCAAGATATTATTGAAATGAAATGCAAATGGTTTATCCTCTCTGTGCATGGAATGCCTGGAAAATAGGTTCACAGTCAGCTCTTTTTGTCTCTATGATGGGAAGAGAAACTAAGTTTGTGTACATCTTCGTGTGTCCTATTTTGGTCTCTTCAATTTTTAGTTCTCCTCCTCCTTCTCTCCCTATCACATCCAAGCCTGTCAGTGCTTTTTTCTGCCACTTTACCCTCTACCACAGTGCGTGTCTGAACACACTGTCTATATGTTCAATATTAATGGAAATACCAGTCAAATTCAATAAACAAACGAGGCATGATGACATGAACCTTGGCCTCACCAAGATTACACACATTTGAATGCAAAGAAAAGGAGAGAATCTGCCCTTTTGATTCCCACTGTCTCCTGCAGAGTCTTATCACACTTTGATGTCATCATTTATGTGCTGCTTCTAGATACTATTCAGTCCCTCCAGGATTTTGTTGACCTTTTTGTGATTGTTGTGGGTAAAAATGACTGCTTTCGCTGATGATGTTTTAAATTACAGGGTTGCACAGAATTCACAGGAGATTAGTTGAGTTAATTCTTGCCATCGCAACATTGCTAATTCTTGGAAGGACTGACTCTGATTCCCAGGATAATGGCGAGTTCACCAGTCGGCCTGTACACATGCTGATTGCTTGATTTTATGCCCATTCACAATCGAACAGGAGGCATAACCCTTGGTGTGTTTCACTCTGAGCTCAATCATCTGGAATGACAGAATGAGAGAGGAACGTGGCACAGCACAGTGAAGGCAGGGGGAGAGTGTAGCTTTTGCATTTCCGTATGAGACATTTACACTGGTGTGTGTTCTTTTAACATGCTATTTCACACTTTTTATCCCCCAGGTGTTTGCATACTGCACATTTTAACAACTTTTATGTGGCAACTTATTTTTACTTCTGTAAATGAGTGTAATTTTCTTCATAATGTACATTGATTGATTTATCCACGGCAGCTCTTCACTGAAAATCCATACATGACATGAGTTGACATGATAGAGCGATGAAGAGGTGAAGCGCTCTTTGTTTGGCAGTCAGTATATGCTCAATGGGTAAATACTGTATGACAGACATCTTAATTTCCTCTTTCTTGCTATTGGCACTGCTGATGTGAAAATGGGATCTCTTGAAAACATTTACATTTAAGCTAAAAGACCAAAACACAGCTTGCTTAAACACTGTTATCCTTCTGCAGTTTACAGACACAGCATGACAGCAATGTGCAAATGTTCTTTTTAGCAGTTTATCCAGAAGAAAAAATAAATACTGTGTGAATGCATAAATCATGACGGTGGCCTTGTAAAAAATGTTACTATATATTTGACTAACACTGGTGGAAGACGAAGTCAGAACATTTACAATGTAAAAGAACATTTAAAATATTACTAATGGTATATAAGGTAATACTACCAATACAGTATAATGTTTTATGTCATTAGTTTAGAAACATTCTTGGTTACTTATTTCCCGTGACATGTTACTACATTCAGAAACCACACTGTGATGATCTTTACACAGCTAAAGATAATTCCCGTATTTTGTGTAAATCGAATCTCAAATCTGAAATTCAATGGCCCTCTAGTCTAAACAAAAAACATTAATGTCTGCTTGCAAGCAGCAAGGTGTAAACCAGCAAAATGTGGAGCTGAATCCCTGTTGTTGTTTAAAGGAGCTAAGCTGTTTAAAAACTGACATCAGATATTTAAATTGATGATTAATTGGATTATTAATATGTGAATGAAAGATCAACACATCTGTATCAGTTTCTCAAAACTCAGTACTACACTTTGGACTGTGTCAGCATCCAAGACATCCACAAATCAAGTGTGGTAATCCACCAGGAACACTTGATTATAAGAGGGAGGAAAAGATCAGGCAATTCATCACCCACATACCTGGTCATTACAGCAACACCAGTGGAAACTGTAACAAATGAACCCTTCTCACTTTAATGGACTTGGCATTCTGGTATTCTGGAGGCATACTCTAGCTCGACTGGGAGTCAACAAGACATCCATTCACTGTAGAGAGCTGGAACACTCGTAACCTCTTCAGCCAAGACCCGGCGATTAACAAGCACCTACTGAGAAGAAAGGATATGTAATGATGAGAATGTGGGTGGAAATGGATGAATGAGAGAATGAGCATTGTGTCATTATGCAACCCAATAAAAGAGGTTTTGAGGGAGGAGAGCTTTGTATTTTTTGTCTTCATTTCCATGTTTGTGCAGTACTATGCATGCTACTGTGTGCACTGTATTAATTTGGATTTTTGGATATCTAACATCATTCAGACTTTAGAACCACAGATCCTATTTCCCTTTAATATATTAAAAAGAAATTACAGCAATTTTGGCAACAGCGGACGCTGTTCACACAACAGGAGTGTTATCAATGAGGGCACAGAGCAGAGCAGTTCCTCTGGGAACTTTGCTTTTTTTCCAACTCTCCCTCTGTGTTTTCCCGTTGACAGCGCTCTTTGCTCTCTGGCTGTGCCCCAAACATAAGAGCGAGCCCCCAGTGGCAGTAATTACTGCGCCACTCAACCGAAATGACAAATGAACAAATGTCACAATAGCACGGCCTGCTCACTCCCTGTTTGCTCAAACAGCCTCACGTGGGATCCAGAAAGCCTGTCTCTTATCCACATACACTAATGAACGTTTTACTGCAGGAAAGCAATGGCACAGAGCAGGTGAATGCTGTGACAGGTGTACACACCTCTTTTGTGGAGGCAAACTAAGAGACAACAAAAAAGGAAAGAGGAGGGAGGATGGGGAGACTGTTGGATAGCCTGTCAGAAAGCAGGCAGCCATGTCCGTAGCAGCAGGGTCGTATGCCGAACGCTAATTACATTGATGAATGGTGCTGGCTGTGCATCCTGCTACCAGCGATTTACAGCCTCGGTGACCCTAACTACCAACATACGTGAAGGACAAAGTATGCAGTGTGCAGGGAAGAAGAGAGAGGAGGGAGAGAGAGAGAGAAGCTCCATCTCTGAAAAAAAAAACAAAAAAACAAAATGATTTGATGCTTGTTGACATTACCCACCTGTATTAGCACCATTTCATGGCACCCTGGAAGCTAATTGAATCTGCACCTCCATCCTGCACTGAATCCTCTTTACTGCTGGCAGGGCCACCTTCAATACATTTTTTTGGTAACAGAACACTTCACATTTGACACATGACTCACTCAAACACACACGGGCACACACACACACACACACACACACACACACACACACACACACACACACACAAGTACAAGATGGAACACATTTGCACAGCTTAATTTCTACTGTGAGTCATACTGACAAAAACACAAAATATGTGTTTACTGTTTGTGTGTGTGTGTGTGTGTGTGTGTGCTAGAAAAATGGGGAGTGATGTTGGTGTGGGTTCTCATTGAGGATAAAATTGTACTTTCTCTCACATCATGTACAGTAAGGGCAAAGAAGGGGGAAGCTATATATTTGTGTGTGTGTGTGTGTGTGTGTGTGTGTGTGTGAGAGAGGTAAAGTAAAAAAAAAAAGGCCTTGCTATCAGGAATTGTACCTATAAGAAAAAGAATAATTTTCATGCAGGTGTGTGTGTTTGCAGGTTTTTCCATACACACGCTTGCCTTGTGGATGACAGAGCGAGCAGTGGTGCCCTGTGATTGATTCTCCCTCTGTTTCCCATCGTACGCATCATCAAAGGGAGACATGGTGATCTTGAATAGAATTAGGAAGGCTCATCCCTGACACTGCTGTAATCAAACAGACCAGAGGAGAAGAAATGAGGACGTCAACTCTGGCTGCTGCATCTGCACTTTCATCTATTGCCCTTTTCCCATCCTGTCAGTTTTCTGTCGAAGTGAGGGATCTACGTACAAAACGGGGTGGATGACAGGTCCAATTTATCTGGCCTGAGTCATCTAGAATTTTATTCCCCCATGCAACCCACAATAGCCGCAATACCTCTATCAAATGTAAGGTTAAAAGTCATTATTCTTTAGTCACTATTGATTATTTGACTTTGGGCTTTGTGCTGTACATAACAAAAGACAGTAGTTCTCAAAGTTAGTTTATTATGCTTTAATAAAGTTTTGTTAAGGAAAAAAGTGACAGAATTTACATGATCAGATTTGCATATTCTTATTCAGACCTGATAACACAAAAGTCAAAAGCTTCTATTAACTACAGTAAATTAATAACTCTAGCTAAAACATGTATGCCATAGCTAAGTTTGGTGACACAGCTCATGGCTGCAACTAAAATTACCAAATCTTACCAAAAGGCAAGCTCAAAAACCTTACGGAAGAAATGTAATTGCAAATGGAATGTGTTTTCTATTACCATAAGGAAGAACTATCTACGGCTTTTGGCTTGTCCCCTTAGGGGTCTCCACAGCGAAACATGTTCCACATGTTGATTTGTCATGAGTTTTTATGCCGAATGCCCTTCCTGACACAACCCTCCCATTTGATCTGGGCTCGGGACCGGCCCCAAGGTGGCTGGGCGTGGCCATACATGGAGGGGTGGGATTTGAGCCCGTGGCCTTCTGCATCTCAACAATATGCTCTACACATTGAACCACCAGGCCCACCCACCCCAAGGAAGACCGATCTACAATTACCAGGAATGGTAAGTCTCAAATATATTAATACTATAAATAACAACCTAACATTCCCAGATAACATATTTAAATTCTGGCAAAACATCCAGTTTTCCAGTTTGTCTTTTTATAGGTTTGTGTATGCACATCACTTGGCTAACGCTAAAGAAAGATTGTGGTCTGGCTTAAGAGAGAAAAATGCAATATTTAATAATGCCAATCAATATTTAATTCATTAAATAAAAATAGTTTGCGTAAGGTACATAGCCAAGCACTGATAATCTTTCCTTCAAAAAATTTGCTGTAGTTTACTTGTAGCAGTCCGAAATCATAATGCAAAAAAAAAAAAATAACTGTAAGCAATAGAACAATGTTTTGCTGTACACAAAACTCAGGGAAATTTGTTAATCCATCTTAGCCATCAACACAATAAAAGAAAACTAAAAGAAGTACATTTGATTTTACAGTATAACTTCTTAACTTGGAGCTATTCATGGACAAGGTGAGCAACCTGTGACATACCTAGCTGCCCCAACTACAGGAAAAACCTTTGAAACACTAGTGTAAAATAAGTTTGAGGTGTATCTGCAGACCGAACTTAAAAGATTAAAGCAAAAGTTTCTTTTGAATAACAAAAGAAATTCAAGTAAAAAACTAGTTAGCTAGGAACTGACTGACCTTGAGGAAAAACTGGTGTCACGATTAAGTACAACACATGATAACAGGACATATGGAAGCAGGGACATGATGTCTTTCAACTTTTTTTGTGTGGCAAGTATAGAAATCCCCACAATGACTTAAGTAGTTTTGAAAGACATTGTCACTTGCCGTGAACTCTTGACCTTTACATTTGGGGGCATTTGGAATGCAGTAGAGATGCTATGAGTGACTGTTAGTCAAAACTGCTCATGTCTTCACTGCAGCGCCCGACTCTTCATTTGGACCATTCTGACATCCATCTGTGCCCATACAAGACCATTTACAGAGCACATTAGAGGCTTAAACAATGAGCTGCTCAGCCTTCAACCCATCCCAAATGGCAGCATGCTTGACTTTTACTGCAAGTGAAGAGTAAAATATTGCAGAAAGGAAAATGAGCTATATTAGCTGCAGAAAAGTAAATAGAGTACTGTTGGTTGGAGCATCCAGAGCAGACTATTATTAAATCTATTGGAGGATACAGTGTTCGGTCTTTGTCTTTGCTGCACTTGATCAATGTTTATGCATGAACGATGACGTATATGCAATAAAGTGCAGAAAAAAATTTATTCTGTAAATGTATATGGAATTGTAATGAATAAAGCATTTATTTGATATGGAGAAACCTATGATTTTCTGAAGTGTAAAATGTTCAGTGAAACTCGTAATATTAGTATTTTATGCATGATGAATTGGCTGTAATGCTGGGGGTCTGTGTTTTTCTTTTGTGCTTTGAAAGTACAGTGGTAATGGTGGCAGACCAGAGATTTGGGTTTAATATATGAATAAAAATAATCAAGCAAACTTTAATTGCATACATCTAGCCATAGCTCAACATAGAGTGGATGTCATGCACAGAGATGCAGGACAAACAATGTGAGGAAAGCTCAGCTTTCAGATTGGGTCAATAAAATATTACTTGGGAAGTAGTTCTGCATTGGTCATCAAACTCAGAATCGCAGTCAAGAAGCTGTCCAGTCAAAGTCCACCAACCTAAATCCATTCATATGATGCAGAGAAGCATTTGTCTGACCATCAGGTTGCACTTGAAACTGCACCCCCGACACCAATGTGGTGACTAGCGTCGCACTTTTTCTCATCCTAAATACTTAAAGACATCAGATTGCAACTGTGCAAACATAGCAGTTTGGTGGAATTGAGGCACTGAGGTTGGCTGCCTCTGTTTTTTGAAAGAAATGAGAGGGGAGGGAATGTAGAACAGGCAATGAAATTCAGGGACAATGTTAAAGAGAGCAGCTCTTGAGTTGGGCTTCCTTCATTCATATACACAACCCTTTGAAAAGAACAGTATCGTTTGTGAATGTCACATTAGTAATATAAAGTGTGTTACATAAAAAAAAGACTCGGATGAATTCTGTTACTATGCTGCACATAAAATAAACCCGAAAACTCCTAAGGGATTTTCAGTTTAGTGTATTTTTGTGCAACTAAAGAATGACATTACATTTCCATTGTGTTTGAAATGTGCTACAAATAAAATTCCTTTGCTAAAAGCAGGAAAACCTAAAATGTTCAATTCATCACACAATATGAACTAGCTGAACAGAGAATGAATGAGCTTATCCATGTCAAATTTCAAATTATTATTTTTTTTCTGTAAAAATGCAGATATTTGTCTGACAGGTGAAGCTACAGAAAAGCTTAAGGATGTCATCCAAAACCAAAATATTAATTCCCAAGGGGACAATGGATACTGGCAGTAATTTTGTAGAAATAAGACAATTAGTTTGAAAGATTTGTCATGGCTTACACTGTTGGTCAAGAGGAACCTATCGTGTAAGCAGGGGCCCAAGGTGACACCATCATCATTAGGAATAATCCCTAAGGGACCATGAACACCGATCGCAAATTTGAACAGCAATCTAAGATTATAATTATTGAATAAAATGCTATGTGAAAACATGCACCAACAAACTGATCTCAATGCTTCTAAAAAATGATTTCAAGCAGGAGAGAGCAGAGAAAGGCATTATTATTATTAAACACACCCTCCCAAATACACAGGAGGACAGCTGCATTAGACAAAATCAGTTTCCTATTTCACCAAAGCAACAGGCTACAACAAACCAATTCAGAAGCTGTCTCTTTTCATTGCGGCAAAAAACTCTGCAGTAGTAGGAAAAGACTGTATCTTTATTCACCAACCAAGCAAGAAATGAACTTAACGCACCAGAATCATCCCCAAGATGATGTCTTTGCCCTGTTTTTTTTACGAACTGTTCTTCCAACCATAGCCAGACTGATAATGATTAATGATCATGAGACAACTGGGACAGGGTAGGACACATAATATAGCAACAATTAATGCACTGAATTAATACCGCAAAACAGCTACAACTAAATCATGTCAAATAAATCTCAACAGAGATCTCAAAGGTTAACAGATGTTTCCTGTTTACTTGTCTGTACCTAAACAGTACAGATGGACTGTGCAAGGTGTGCACAGTTAGCTGCTCACATTTTTTGTTTAATAGACAGAGGGAAATACTGTATATGCAAAGAAATGTGTCAGCAGCATTATGCATATTAATGTAAGATTCTGCTTGAGGTTTGTGCTGCTGCTCTGCATTTTGTGTGAAGCAGTTTGAAGCACAAAGCTCTATTGTTAATAGAGGGAATACTTTCTAGCTCCAAAGGGTAAAACGATGACTACATTTATTTTTTTCTTTTGTAACTAAAAGCAGAAAGGAAGGCAGCAGCATGGAGAGAATTTGCTGGAGTCACACATAAGATTTGCAAGCGGCAAACAACAATAACCTTAATTAACCTAAAACAGCACATTTTACTAATGTTGCTAATTGACTATAGTATCATTGTTATTATCATTTAATATTTAATTGGTCTATTGACTTACAAACGTCAAACAAATCAGCTCAGTCTCCCTGTGGTCTCTCTGCTTGGCTCGTCATCTTCTTCTCATCTTTGCTTCTCCTTAGCTAACAGACAAGTTCAGCAAGGGGAGCCCTGTTGCCAGGCAACAGCCCAGAGTGTATGATTAAAACTTTGATTTCCAATCTATCACCTGAGAGACTGATGTGGCTCCTTTCCTCTGATGCTCTGCAGAGCAGCTGGGATGGACTCATGCACAGCAGCTCCACACTTGCCAAATGAATCTTTACTGTGAAATGAAACATTTGGTTCACATGGAGTCGAGCTACCTCATCTTCAGCCAACTTGACATCAAGCTACACCTACAGAATGTCATTTTGTGTTGCGAACCAAACTTGAAGCCAACTAAACTGGGTTCATTTTGGGATTTTTGGAAGAATATGTTTGCAACTGCCACAAACTTGGACCTTCAAATTGTTACTCTGGTCTTTTGTCCATTTTGCCTTGACTTCAGATAAAAGTAACACTACTTCAAGTACCAAACAGATTAAAGGATGTGCAAAAACCTCAATGTACAGGCCACACTTATGGTGTTGTTTCAACACAGTTTCATCATTATGATTGATTCTAATCTGTCGGCAAGGCTTCTGTGTTGTGGTGACAAAAGAACTGGGATGGGGAAGAGTGTGAAGTCTGTGTGTGTGTGTGTGTGTGTGTGTGTGTGTGTGTGTGTGTGTGTAAGAGAGAGAAGCAGCCTTTTCGGGTTCCCCAATGATGAGTAGTGTCAAGACATCTTAACAGTTTGCCCCTAGGCGGTACGGTGATACATGAGTGACATATTTATCCCAAGCAACATAGTGTGTTCAACATCTATATATGTGTGTGTGTGTGTGTGTGTGTGTGTGTGTGTGTGTGTGTGTGTGTATGTGTGTATGTATGAGCTTCATCTGAATGCTCCCCTCTGGCATCTATGCTATCCCAATAGCTAGGAAATCTAATTTACGGGCAAAAGATGTGAAGATGATGGCACAGAGTGGCAGCAATGAGATGAAAATCGAGATGAGATGTTGAGCTAAGAGGAGCAAAAGTAAAAAAAAAAAAAAAAACAAGGAGGTGGAGGAGAGGAAGAAATGTGACAAATACTTTGTGGCTTCAGGTGAAAGGATGAAACAATATAGAGGCCTAATATTGGAGTGAGGAAGGAGACACAATGGGCCTTGGCAAAAAAGATGGGGAAAAGAAAATGAAATCGGAACGCAGATATCCCCAGATTTGAACACAAAGCCACAGATTTGCAGCACGATGCAAACCCCAGCATTCAGCCAGACATCTGGTTGGGTTGAATGATTGTAAGTCCTTCTCCATATTGTACTCTTCCTGAACTCCAACCCATCCCAGTTTTTGCACACAGCCCCACAGCCCTTCTGGCCTGTTGGTGCCCATCTGCTGAATTTGGAGACAAAAGGTTGAAACAAGCCCAAAAGACCAGAGAATGAAATGTGAAACCCCAGTCTCCTTAAGAAAAGTCCTGTGTCTTGTTGAACCATTCAACACCCTGTCCAACTCCTTATGATACTATTTCACTTGAAATACTATGTCACTGCTTTTGGCAGTAAAAAGTGAACCGCCGCACAAAAAAGGCGGCAGGTGGAATCCCACTGGGAACCTTCTAGCTGTGAGATGGCAGTACTAACAACTCCACCATCATGCTGCCTATTACCAGTTTGTATCTGAAGATTTTTTATAGATGAAGTAATTCATTCATTTGTTGTTTGATTAGAGGAATGTAATTAATGTGGGTTTGCATGACAGATGTATGGTTTTCCTCTTTCTGCAAATCAGAATTATACTGATTAATAATAATAATGTCTAACACCTTATAGGGACCACTGGGTTACACACAAAATGCATGTTTGTGTTTTTAATTGCTTTAGGTACTAAGTGAAAAACTACATTCACTGCACATTTGCACAAATCTTCGTGTTTCTGTGTTAAATTCTATTTTTTTGGCTTGATACCCTGTGTTTCCAGCCAGTACAGTCACTTCAAATGTTTTTTTTTTTTTTAATATAAGTAAATAAGCTATTTTGCTGTAGCCCATTGCCCAGCTGAATGGGCCAGCTTAGCTTACAGTTGCTAAGTTTCCATATTCATCTCTCTGTTAGTTGCGTCTGTTGTCTGTGGAGCTAGAGAGACTCAGAGTGGTTGAAGACAGGAGCAGAAGACAACACAGACTTTAGGCAAGCTTCTGTTTTTCTGTCATTCAGGAGTCACAGACTACATGTAATGACACTGAGACATAGCCTGCAGACAAAAATAAAAATAAACCCAATGCTACATGTGGCATTTTGCTTTATAACACAGTGAAGTGTGTGTTGATGTAAAGGTTCTTGTGTTGGTATTACACAGGGTAAAAATGAACCAATGTCACCTTGAGGCAAAAAATGTAACATGACAGAACGTAGGCTGATAAAACTATCGCATAAGGTTTTGTGTTCATAGTCTGGACACAATGTGTGTTGTTACTATAGAAACCATGCAACCTGTCTCGCAGAAATACAAAAATACAATATCTTTTTAACAGTTCTGAATAAAACACAGGAATGTTTATCGTGATAACTTACAGAAGGTAATGTTGCACTTTTTATATAGTTACTTTGCAGATTCAAATTGTTGAACTAATAAATGCTGATGTTTTATTATGTCAGTACATAAAGTGCTTACAATCAGCTCCACTGTTACATTAGTGATGTTTATACTATACATGACTTTTTAAATAATTACAATTCAGTAATATCATCATTCTGCACAAATTCTTTTAGTTTTGGTACTTTTGACTTTAGTACTTAAGTAAAATATTTATAATCCAGTGCATAGTTCTACTCTCTGTTAATTATTGTGGTCAAAGTGGGTTTTGTGGCCAGATTTTTGGCCTTGACTTTTTATTTGTAATCAATTTTTCTCAATAAACTATCTGACATCTAGCAGAGTTAGATGAACAATGAACAATGACACATTTGAAACCAGTTTTGGACATTGTAGGAATAAATGGTCTCACCCCTATGAACAAAATCATTATCATTATTTTCAGAAAAATGGGAGAAATATATGTACTAATGATTTTATAGAATATATATGTGGTAAATATTAAAGCTGCAATTCAACTTGTGATTTCTCTGCTCAGTTCCTCTATGTAATGTTTCTGTGTGGCTGCTTGGCAGTAAAGTTAGGAACTATGTTATCACCCTCTGGGTAATGGCTTTGGATCAGGTAGCTGGCTGCAAAGGTGCTTTAAATTTTTATAGTTTGATATTGCTGTATCTGAAAACCTCTTTCCTCACACCTGTGAGTCCTTTTTAGCATATTTCGACTCACGTCATTGGCCACTATCTTTTATAACATTCCAAGAGCGGTTTCAACTTGCCCGAAAACTGTATACTACAATAAAAGCATTGCAATGTGAACCTGTCATGAAGGTTAAAGTTTTTGTTTAGGTGCTGTAACGGATACAGAATGAAACTGATCATTTGTTTCATGGTGGAATTTACTTCCTGCCACTGCAATTACACTTCAACTTTTACAAGCGTCATTGACATTATGTTAATGGAATTAATTATTATTCCATCAGGTTTTACTTCTATCCAAAGGGATTTAAGGCAATAAGTTATGTCATGTAGAAGTCATTAACAGCAAAGTGCCACGTGGAGAAATGTTTCAGTTTTGTGATACATACACATACCCCAGACAGATACACATCTATCTGGAGGGACCAGTTACTGATGAATCGGTATCCCCTGTCACAAACTACACCTCAAAGACAAAATAAAAAGGGACTTCAGGCAACTAACGACAGAGTTATTGAACAACAGAAGTCAGGGCATGGATAGAACAATATTTTCCCTGATTAAGTTTGACTGATTATCCCTTGGAGTGCAGTAAATCCATCATTAAGAAATTAGTAAATGTGGCACATGTGCAAATCTATCTCAAACAGTCCTAAACAACTGAGTCACAATCAGAAGAGTAGTAAGGGAACCCACCAAGCTTTACAAGGTTTAAATGCTGCAACGAGAGCGACAGTGAAGGACCTTAGCAGCCAAACTTAAAAGGAAAGTGGCAAAAGGAAATGTTTTATCAAAAACTATGTGGGAGACTATGAAGTCAACTGGAAGATAGTTCTTTGGTCTGATGAGATGGAAATTGAGCTTTATGGCCATCTGACTGGATGCTGGGGGTTTGCTCCTCTGCAGTCTGTCTTAAAAGTCTTTTAGAGTTAGAAGGTAAAACGAATACAGTAACACACGAGGGAACTTCTACTGGAAGACATGACAATCTGCGAGAGAACTGTGACTTGAGACTTGTTTTCCAGCAAAAGAAGGAGTCTAAGATTACAGCCAAAGCTACTGCAGACAAACTGGGACAACAAGGTTAATGTTGTGGAGTGGCCAAGTTCTAGACTTCAATACAAATGAGAGTTTGTGGTATTACAATAATGAAACTAGTTTGTAGAAAAGTGTTTTTGCTTAAGCTTGACATTTTGTTTTATTTTTATTTGTTGGTCAAAAATGCCAAATTACATTGACCACAAACACAGAGGTGGGAAATGCAAATACTTTAGTGTTTGTTTTTTTTCTGACACATTTTGTCACTTGAGTAAAAATGTTAAATCCACTAATTTTACTTTTACCAGAGTGTTTTTTTACAGAAGTATCAGTAGTTCTACTCGAGTAAAGAGTATGTGTGGATTTTCCCTGCTTATGAAAGAAATCCAAATATCTTGAGGCTTTTGCTGAGCAATAGTGAAACCACAGTGGTGTTGCTGAAAAAAGACTGACAGTATTGAGCAAGTGTTGATCCATGTAGAAAGACAGAGAATCAGATTTTTGCTGTGGGGAAATGCCCTGTGTACCTGCCCCTTTTGCAGACCTACTGTACAAAAACATTTTGGAAAAAAGGATGAAATGCAACTTTATTTTTAAGAGGTAGAATAAAAGGGTGTTCACTCCAACTTGTCCACAATTTGAGTGGGTGGACTATTGCTGCTTCATCCACTCTGGGGTTGACTGGTGGCAGAGTGTGATTGAAGTGGAATGGCTGATAGTTTGATTCTACAAATACCTGAGGAGCTGAACAAAACACAGCATCCAGCAGGCGTCGAGCCATGTGGGACTGGTGTTGCGTTTTGCAGCTGGCTGGAAGCTTTTTTTATTAACATTGACCAGAAATACAGTCAAGCCGTTTTTTTTATTCTGATTCCACATGGCCAGAAATGTATAATGCCAAAACAAAAACCAACATGATAATTGTACTTAACCACACAGAGTCTGATCTCTCTCAGAAATACTACACTATTGAAGTCTTGCATAGAGAGGCGACCCCACCATGTGTCTTTACATATTTATGTATGAGCACACTGTGTACACTGCTGAAAATAAAAATGCACTGCACCATGAAAAATGGATGCATGAACATGTAGAATTCATGAAAGTGCAAAAATTGTTTTTTCTTGCATCTTCATTGAGATAAAGTCACATACTGCATGAAACTCCTATATCTACTATAGTTTAAAAGTTATTTAAAATAAAAATGCTCCACTTACAAATCCTTCGGGATGGTCTTTTTCCTTCCTTCATGCTCAGGTCCTCTACCTTAGATCCTGTACTGTATCTTATCTGTTCCTAGAATTTCACTCCTCTGGACAGAGATCTCTGATGTTGCTTCTGGAATATGCTGGAGCCACTTTCTCAGTTAGGGGCCCACACGCTGCATTTCATGGAATCTTAGAGATTGACTTGAAACCCCTGAAGGGACAAGCCGGAAGCCGTTGATCTTCACGGGCGGCTGTAGCTCAGTTGGTAAGGCGGTTGTCCACGGACCACAGCTTAGATGGTTCCAGCCCCGGGCCCAGCTATATGTCGAAGTGTCTCTGGGAAAGACACTGGACCCCTAACGGCCCACTTCCCTCCCCGGCTGTGTAATGCTGGTCCAAGCCTGATAGAATTTGGGGAGGGTTGCGTCAGGAAGGGCATCGGCGTAAAATCTGTGCCAAATCAACATGCGGACAATGATCCCATGTGGCCACCCTGAACTCACGGGACTTGAAAAAACAATCTATATTATTTGACAGAGAAACTAAGCCCAGTAATTTGCCATATCAGGTCATAAAAGGGCTTTCATAACACCACAGGTAAACACTGATTTCTTTTGTTGCCTTTTTTATAGCTCCCTGTTGCTCTTACTTGATTATAATAACTGAAATAAGCTTTAGGGATTTCTGGCAAAATACCTTGGATCAGCTAAATTTAATTAGAGCTGTCTTAAATATCCCTAATCTCCATAAATAAGGAAATGTTTTATGGATATCTCATACATAATTTATCTTCTGTCCAACCGTATGGGGGAAGTGGGTACAGATGTAGAACAACCTTCATCCAGAATTAATAATGAGCTCATGTCATCATGTTATTGACCTTACACAAAACTGATTACTCACTACAGACAGTGCGGTTTCTGCTAAGTCATGTACTTTTTTTTATAAAAAAAAAAGGGAATCAGACCATAAATAAAAGGGTCTCAACGTAAACAACACAGGAAACACAATAGATTCCATTTAACTTTTGACACATCTATAAGTCCACAAAACAAAATTTAGATATAATTTTAACAACACAATATAGTTTGAGTCAATACATTGTGAGTGACCCTATTTATTATTTCACATATTAAAACATGTTCTGCCACAGAAATATAACTTTTCACTTGTACCTATGGAGTATTTTCATTATAATGCCGCTAGCTAGGCATTGATTTGCTCAGTTCCATGCTAAAATTGCATACTTTTATTGTCCCTATGAATAAAACACAGAGTAACAAGCTTTAACTGGGAGATGCTTAGAAAGACACTACAGGCACTTTGTTTTACCTTTTGTTAGATTGTTGCTTGTGTAACAGTTCAATCTGATATCAGAATAGGTTCTCAAATGTTTCAGCACTGATTTACACCCCGAACAACATGTGATAGTCTACTGTTTGCATCAGGCTACATGTGGACTTGGATTAATTCCTGACTTATAACTTTGACTTTTTAACCACATACACATACAGTATATGTATATAGTTAAACCTAAAATCTACTAAGTAAAAGACTGACTTTTTATCACTTAAGAACCAAAACTATTCTATCCATAGGTAGAAGCTGCTACCATGTCTTTCTGAAATGAAAATATTACAAAACTGCCATAAAGATCACTGCTATTAAAATAAAGGGGGGCAGAGTGCTTCTGTCGCTATGGCAACATGACTTTGGAAACTGCCTTGTTTGCAGAGGTATTTTTCAATCTGGCAGTAAAGTGGGGTGTATCAGTTTGTAGTGATGCCTCCCTGACGAGTGCCCATTACCTGAGTGAATGAACAGGTCCTCGCTATGTCAGGAATGTCACAAAGAGCAAAGCCTGCTGGGTCAGGGCATTGTGTGACCTCAATGAACCAATTCCGAAGTTCCCTGTGATGGTGACCAAATCCCTATTAGTGTGCCTCTTGGGTTGTGATGCTGCTAAAACTTTCAAGTGAGACAGAAAAATAAGACAAAGAACAAGATAAAACAACTGAAATAATGTAGAAAGCACAGTGTGGAGACATTATGCACAGGTTGAAATTGATAAGTTACTATTTGAGAATATTAAACTTGCATGGCTATAAGCATGTAGAAAAGAAAACTGTACCAACTGTAATTAGCTGCTATCACATAGTAATTATTCATGAACTTCTATGTAAATTCTGATGCACAGATACTTCAATGTTGTGTTTGGATTTTTTTTTAATTATGTACTGTAATATTCTGCTATTGTTTTCTCAATTAGTTTCCCACTGCTAAATATGATGTCTTCAAATTGCTCTGCTTCCTTAATCTTACATGTTACCAAAAAAAAATTATCATGAAAGCCAATTCTCACTTATGAGAAGTTGAAACAATGACGTTTTTGTCATTTCTACTTGAAAAAAATCCCCAATGATTAAGCACTTATCATAGGACTAGTTTTAATTTATTTTAACAACATCTTCATTCATTATGTGTAAAAAGAGAGAGCAAGTTGAAAAAAGAAAAGCTTTTCTAGTATTAAAAGCAGCAAAAACCTACAAGCCTGAGCAGGGTGTAGACAAACTTTAATAAGATTCTCTTAGAAGACACCCTTATGTCTTGGTAGGACAACAGACAACTATTGGTAAGAAGTACATCTACTTACCTCCCTTCCTGTCCTGCTATCATGTTACCTGAATATAAAGGTTCTTTCTCTTCACATATTCAGCATCAACTGCCCTTTTTTTCAGTTGTGTCTGGGTTCTGTGAGAGGGACATGGATCGCGGAAGTGGTGCTTAGCAGAACAGGTCCAACAAATAGATTGGGGAAGACTGGCTGCACCCACAGAAAGTTTTCTGATTCTTTTCTTCTCATATAGTCTTCACCATGAGATTCTTCCCCTTCACTTTTGTTAAAGAACAAGTATGGTTTGGTCACTGTTGCCTGCTCAGCCTTGACCTCTTGCTTATGATCAATATGGACTTGACCCTCTCGAACAGATGGCAGGTTTCATTCATTCCCTTCATCACTGACCCGTCAGGATTTATGGTCTGGGCACTCAAGGGGAAGTGGTCAATGCTGTGGAGTTATGGCAAACCACTGGAGCATTTACAGTATTACATATGCCTGATATCAATGTTAAATTTCCTCTACTAGCACTTTTTGCACACCAGTTGGACATGGTTGGATAACTTGATCCTACTAGTTGAACAAAAATACTTACTAGTTCACTAGTTAGAGCAAAGATGCATACTAGTGAAGGCCAAAAAACTTAGTAGTTAACAAGTTAACTAAGAAAAGGTATTAAATTGACAGTGATTGAGTTATTTTTACTTTTTTCCCCTTTTAACTGTAAAACTTATGTAATATGTCTTGAGTTCAGCAAATAATGAATAAAATACTCCTTTGCATTATTATTTGTCTTTCCTTGAAACCAAAAGCATTTCACACAAACATTTCAGTTTTATCAACAAAAAAAACAATCCCAGAAAATATACTCATTCTATACTTTAAAATAAAGGCCCAAAGCAGTGGCTATTAAAAAAAAAAAAAAAAAAAAAAAAAACAGTAATATCCTGCAAAATGCAAAGGCAATACCACAGGGGTTGTCTCCCTTGTGGCTAAATAGATTTAGATAAAAAAATATATCCAGAATAAGAGGTCTTACTAGTTAACTAGTAAGGATATGAACAAGTCATCTTGTGTAACTAGTAGGTATTTTGACTTTTACTTGTTTACTAGCAAAGATTTTTAGCCTCAATAGTTGGATAGCAACGCTAAGTACATCTTAACTAGTGTGACCCCAGGAATGTTTGACTCTTACTAATTAACTAGTAATCACATTTGAGCCTAGCTATAATAACTAGTTAAGCAAACAAACCTTTAATTGTGACCCAGTAGATGTTTTGGAGCTTAGTAGTAGTGATAGTAATATTGGCTTCAATTAGTTATCTAGTTTATGTTTTGGACCACTCACTAGTACAACTAGTAAGAATTTTGAGCCTCACTAGTTAACTAGTAAGGTGTAAAAGGCTTTAACTAGTTGACTATTGAGCTTTTTTGGTGGCCTTCACTAGTTAACTAGTGTGCATGTTTGGCTCTCAGTAGTGAATTAGAAAGCACTTTGGATAAACTAGTATGGCCAAGTTGCCAAAAAGTTCACGTACATGTCCAAGTAGTGCACCCATTTTTAAGTTTGATGTCAGGGATATGTAATAAATGCTCAAAAAGCTTGCCATATTATATGGGGCTGGACCTGGTTGATCCTCTCAGGAGTAGGATGAGGAGGATCAACCAGGATCGAGAGGTTTCAGTTTGTCTGGCTGCATGGCTGCAAAAACCCATACACAGCCTTCTCACAGTTGGAAGTCAGGCTTTTATGCTGACAGACATTAGTTATATCAAACCAGGACTCAACACTGCAAGACAAAGAATAACTTCACCAGCCAAATTAATCCACAATATCAACACAAAATTCAAAATTAGATAAAGCAAGCGAGATAAGACTCTAATCTCTAATCCTCTACATGGCCTGTAGTGGAAATTTCTTCAGCACCCAGCAATGAAAAAAGTGCAGTATTAATAAAAAAAAGTAATGTACATTAAAAATACATGCGTTATCCCAGCAGCCTTCAAGTTGTCAAATTAATCGGCAGGCTGAAAGTTATTACTTTAATAATAATGTCAGCAATATTCCATGTGCATCTATTTTCCAACTGTTTATTAATGCAGATAAGATTGTAGTGGAAGATACTTGTTGGACAATTAGTTCTAATCTCTTTTGCAAGGAAAAGCTAGGACTGTCTTTCCTTTATGAAGTCAAAGACATGAAACGTTACACATTTTACACCACCACGGACAAACCAGTATATAGTTGAATTGGCACAAAAATGGTACAATTCAAATTTTAATGAGCCCATCCTCCTCTTTTGCTTGTTTAACATCAGAGTCCTGAGTCTTCATCTTTTGGTGGATACTGTCATCATGTCATTCATCCTCATGCATTTTGCAACTTTGCCAATAGTGCCCTGGGACCAGGAAAGACAGCACCTAGTGGATAAAAGATATGGAGGTGAGCCAGCCTTCTGTGGCAAACTGATCATCCTGGACAGGTAGAGTGGAAAACATAATTGAAGCCGTCATAAGATGGGACACCTGCTGCTGGGAGCTCAAAGCAGCGAGGAAAGAAGCAGAGGCTGGACGTGGACCCAACCATTAGTCACAACCTCATCACATCACTTCTACAACTGAATGCTGTGAATACTGTGCACTCTCAACTGCTTGCACGTTAAAAAAGAATTGAAACCCTAAAAAAAGATTTATGTGTAACAGCTGACTTCTACACACAGTTTTAATTAATGTATTTAAAGGCCTCCAATTTACCATAATTCTAAGTTAACTACTTTAACATTTTTAACATGGCTCATTAACTGAATACCAAATGTACTGTGAATAGTTGAAATGTCAATTGAAGTGCCAATAAGGCTAAGAAAGTTGAAGACGCAACATAAAAAGAAGATCTGTCCTGGATACAACGATACTGAAGCACTAAATATAAGTAAATAATAGGGGTGTTTCTTATATGTACTAATGGTTATAAATCTAACATTCACTATAGTTTTTAACTATTTATATATTTCACTGCATCAGAGAAGCTTTTTTAAAGCAAAAACTTCCGCTTTGGAATACTGAATTAATTTTGGCTCATTTTTGTACAGGACAAGGACTGTGGATTTAGTTCCCAATCAATACAATTGTAAGGGCCTTTAAATAGTCATCTTTTCATGGCCCCGGAGGAATACTTTAAATGCATTTTTTTTTTTACCTTTCGGCTTATCCCTTGAGTTCAGGGTCGCCACAGCGGATCATTGTCTGCATGATGATTTGGCACAGTTTTTACGCCGATGCCCTTCCTGACGCAACCCTCCACAATTTCTACCGGGCCTGGACCAGCACTGCACAGCTGGGCATGGGAATAGGCTGTTGGGGGTTCAATGTCTTGCCCAGCGACACTTCGACATATAGCCGGGACTGGGAATCGAACCACTGACCCTGTGGTCCGTGGATGACTGCCATACAAACTGAGCATTCATAGCCCGGAGGAATACTTACAGAAACTAAATCATGCTTCATTGGTCATATGGCTATTGTTATAAGCCAAACAGAAAAAAATCTCTATTCTATTTCTATCTATCTCTATTCTAGTCTATTCTTTACATGTAAGATGCTAAATGCTTCAGTCAGCTTATGAGCTAACTGTGATGTTGCCTGTTTGTCTCTCTGTAAGTAACATCACGTTTATTACAGTTGTGCTTTTTTCCTCACAAGTAGCTGTCAGCTGAAATACTGTATTTATGTTGAGGTTTGACTTTACAAATGTTTTAAACCTACAATAGGTACATTTTGTGGGGAAACTACTTGCAAACACAACACTGGTATTTGGTATCATCTCGTTTTAAGTTTATCTGGTTATTTGTAGCAAAGCAAATTGTCGCTTATCCACACTGTGTTGGTCACTATAAGATCAGTAAGAGTTAGCCGAAACTGTAAAATTGCTTTGTAAAATTGTAAAATTCAGACTGTTACAATAAGGCAAAACTTGTGAATAGCTCAGAAAAGCCAGTCTGGCATCACAAACAACCTTTCTTTGCCTCATGTCATTTGAAAAATTAAAAAATGTATAACTTATAGCCACTTTATGTTATGTGATATTTTTACCTAATTCATATTAGCAATTACCTACTGTGCCAGCTATTCTTTCCCAACAGTTTTCAAGTAAAACTGAAAAATTGAAATCACACACATTTATTTAGAAACTACTTTCAGTGCAAAATAATCAGAATAAAAACATCTCATTCAGCCACCTCATCAATGGGACCCTCACCCACCGATTCAACATAAATTACCCTGCTAATTACACAAATGTGCAAATGAATCAACCTGACAGTCACACATGGGAAGCCTGCTTGTTTCAAGTTAACTGAAAAGTGGGAGAGGAAGAGCAAAGCAGACAAAGGAAGAATAAGAAATAGAGGAAGAATTGATCCCATGTTTGTGCATCTCTTCCTGATGAGCCTCGGGTATTATTATCTCATCATGCCACAAAGTACTGACAGTTCCCTATTAGTTATTGCCCTATTGTTATGAGCCAAGTATGGTGGTAATTGGTGATTCACTGTTGACTGTTATCACATTGCTAGGATTTCCTTTTTACTCATTCATTATGTAAGATAATGAGAAGGTTTCTCTCGTTCCAAGACCCACAAGAATATTATCAGTTTTTTTTTCCTCTCTCTGCTTTCTGTTTACGCTGCATTAAGTACAAAGGAGGGGCGATGAGATTATGAAAATTTTTTCTAACCTGAAAAGTTTGCAACTTTAACAGGGTAGTCGTTGAAAATGAAATGGGTAGAATCCCTTTGCAAAAGTTTTCGAAACTCAATAGAGTTTAAACATTGTAGTTGATTTCAGTGTACCTCTGTGCTGCTCAAGGCTAATGACAATCGCACATATTCCAGATTAGATACTTCGCCTGAAAAAGACACAACCAAGCACTGAGCTCTCTGATATTTTCTCATAATTACAGTGAGTAAGGCTTCCCAGGGTGCATTGGCTGCACTTCGAAAGCCGGCCCCCTGCTGACAGATTCAACTGACAGAGCATACTGTATATACTTCCTCTCATCAGTCAATCCCTTCATCCTTGGTCCAATGTCTTCTGGGACAGCAGAGGGTGGATTTTGCCTGATATTAGCCAAGACCCAGGATTGCACGCTGTGGGGATTTGTGAGGGTAAACCTCTTGCTTTGATGTCTCCTCAAATGTCCCAGCTTGACACCGTAAAACAAGGGATGGTGGGAAATTGAGTGGCCTTATCCAAAAGGGACACTCCTCCTGACCTTGCTACAAAACAAAAAGAAAGCAGCTCAATAGAAGCATACAAAAAAAAAACAAGACTTTAGTAATGTCATTATTTCCCCTATTTAGTGTCTTAATGCTCATGGCAAAAAAGGAAATGATCCAAATCCACAGCATACATACAAGATGATCAGTACATAAGAAGTTTTAACAAGAAGCCGAGCCATTTATATTTGTCTGCTTAAATACTGTATCAGCCTGATGAAGGTGTAATGACTCAATCCTTCATTTCTCAAAACCACACACAGCCTCCCTGAGAGGAATTCAACTCAGTTCATATATTGTAAATTGAGATAGGGACTTGCTTAGTCCCAAATGATCTTTGCAATGAATTGCACAGTCTTGTTTTTCAGCGCAGTGTAATAAGCTCCTCTTATTAAAAAAGCAACAAAGGGAACATGGCTGCCGGACACCTGGGTAATTGGAGGAAGCTGTCATTTTGGGTAAGACAGCGGAGTGTATAGCTTTCAGTGTGATGTGTCAGACTCTGCACAGTGATAAAAGTGACAAAGCTAATTGTCGTTTCACAACTCCATGCGCAAAGAAACTCTTGAGACCCCTGAAAGAGCTTTTCTCTTCCATTCTTTTTCCTCAGAACTTTTCTCATTGATATTAAAAGGCCTGAGGGAGACGTTTGGGTGGCACAGGGGGAGAAAAGCTGTAAAACTGATGTTGACGTTATACTGGCTTCTGAACACTGGCTGGTAAAATATGTGTTACTCAGAAATTAGTTAGGTTGAATTAGCATGCTTTTTCATCGATTCATGGGGGAGATGATATAACAACTGCAAAATAATCAGACAACTTAGTAAAATTCAAAGAAGTAATGGTGCACATAAACAGAATTATCGTTGAGCCAGAGCGACAGAAAACTTATAGCGTATTTGGAACTACCATATTCAGACACACCCCAGTTTAAACTTAATCCAGCACTTCACAATGATCTTACAAGCGATTTTAAATGAGGATAATCCATTGTCCAGTGAACTTGATCATGGAGAGTGGCCTGAGTTTGTGAAACGCCAGCGTGTATGATTTATCTGCCTGGAAATTAGATCAATAGCTTTTAGATCTGCATTGTCAGTCAGTGATAAAGTAGAGTAGCTGTTAAGTTAATAGCTATGCCACATTGACTTGGGACACAAACACTGAGGCCATGAACAAGTCCAGTCCTAAGGACAGAGAGCTACGTAACTGCCTGCGGAGAATGAAAACTCTTGCAGGTCGGGGCAATGTGACAAGGTTTGATTAATCATGGTGGGAAACCTGGTCGACAACAGGAGTGACTAATGACCGTATGTGGTTGTTGATTTTATCGGTCAAGACAAGACCCGAATACTGGCCTTGACAAAACTTGGGTCAAACACAGCCACACACACTCATTGATGTAAAAAACAGCAGAAGGATTTGAAATATTTTGTGTAACAAAGAGTGTTCCACTGGCACGGACTCCTGAAAACGTACATTACGGGAATGGTTTTTCTTAACATTTCCACAAACAAGACATTGCCCTTAACTTTCTCCTTAACTTAACTGAAGTAATCAAGAGTACTTTACATGCAAAAATCACTGAGGGTAGACGTAGCCACCAATTCAAGTGCTGTCATGGCATTTAATGGTGAGTTATCAATCATTTGCAGCCCATAGTTAAGGGCTGGTAGGTGACTTACTATCTGCTGTTATTATGAGAAAGACATGGTTAATTGGTGAAATCTATTGGCCATAATAAACATTACAGCTGCCAGAGCTATATATAAGATTTGATAAAAACCCTGGACACAGGAACAACAGACAACAGTTCATAAATCGCATTTGATATCAGTAACCAATAATGTTACTGTATTTTACCCTACTCCATGATCTTTGTTTAACCCTCACCCTTCATTTTTTGTAACTCAAAACACTTACCCTAAGAAATTATTTCTTTATGCCAAAACCATTGTGGTGCATAATATGACGTGATACCAATCTACTGAGTCTGCAAGCATGCTGTACAATGGTGTGATAACATTAACAGGGTGTGAGAGAGGACAATGATTGTATACAGTAAATAAATACTATATGTTTCACCAATTAAATATATAATTGGTGTTTAAACAATACGATAAAGGCAACAGTCTAATACTTGTTACTTCTAACTAAAGAAAAAGCGCTACAGGGTATTCCTGATGCCATAACGAACTCTGCTGCAGTGAAAATGACAACTAAGTGAAGTTCTGGAGGCCTCCTTTAATGTCTATACTGTCACAAAATACAATACTTTAAGTCATGAAATACTGCACAGAGAGGCCCAAACTGTGTTATGCCTATAATACTGACATAAACACTGCATTATTTAGTAAGGTAACTGCTGAAGTTTAAGGCTTCTGAAAATCACATTTTCTGTGTGCTGCTGTTTTCTTTTTTCAGCGGCTCAAACATAGAAAACAGTATTACCAGTAAAGTAAACATTTCCTAACAGAATGGCTTCGTTTTGTTACAGTGGCCATGTTAATAACCACATTTTGACTGTACTAAAAGGCAAGAGACACCTTCCATGTAAACACTTCAACCACATTAGCTCACTCAAATTACAGTTGACATTGGAGTAGTTTAACACAATTAAATGCTCATTACTTGTCAATATTTTTAAATTACTGTGCCATGACTTGTATTTGATTTGTTTTCCTGTTGATTGTGTTAGGCCAGAGAACAGGTCAGATGAAACAGGATCCACAGCACTGTTTCAACAGATGAACTGCAGCATGGCAATAAGTGGTACAGACAGAGTATATAAGTAGATACATACAGATGCACCAGTTCTTAGGTTTTAATTAACCTAATAGTAGGAAGTAGCAAAGATTAGTAAGAGTGAAGTGAGGATGGCATAAAAGAGGATAAAGAGTAGGGAAGGTGGTCCTGATGACATACCTGTGAAGGTATGGAAGTGTTTAGGAGAGGTGGCAGTAGAGTTTGACGAAGGTGTGACAAAGGAGTTGAAGGTGGAGGTGGGTCTGCATCAAGGATCGGCTCTGAGCCAACAGGAATCTCCATGGACGATAATTTTTGCTGATGACATTAGGATCTTTAACGAGAGCAGGGAGCAGGTGGAGGAAAATCTATAGAGGTGGGGGTTTTCTCTTGAAAGCAAAGGAACGAAGCTTAGCCGCAGTAAGACAGAATACATGTGTGTGAATGAGAGGGAGCCAATTGGAACGGTGAGGTTACAGGGAGCAGAGGTGAAGAAAGTGCAGGACTTTAAGTACTTAGGGTCAACGGTTCAGAGCAACGGAGAGTGTGTAAAAGAGGTAAAGAGGCGAGTGCAAGCAGGTTGGAACAGGTGGAGAAAAGTGTCAGGTGTGTTGTGTGATAAAAGAGTAGCAGTGAGAATGAAAGGAAAGGTTTTCAAGACGGTGGTGAGACCAGTGATGTTGTGCGGCTTAGAGACAGTGGCGCTGAAGAAAAGACAGGAGGCAGATCTGGAGGTAGCAGAGCTTAAGATGTTGAGGTTCTCTTTGGGAGTGACGAGGATGGACAGGATCAGGAATGAGGACATCAGTCAAATAGGCAAGATTGAGGTGGTTTGGACATGTTCAGAGGAAAAGGAAAAGATAAGGTTTATAAGCTATAACAATACATTATGAACGCATTAATGAAGATCAATAATTATAATCCAATATTATAATTTATTATACTTTTGTACTTGGATAATCTAGCATTTAGAAATTACTTGTAACAGTCTTTACTGCTGTATTGGTCTCTTTTACCTAGGTACATAATTTGAGTACATCACATTTACTGTACCTACAGGCATGATTTGTGGTTGTGGGAGGCGAACTGAGTACCTGTCGCGATTTTCAATCCCTAATAGCTACAAAATACATTCACTCTGCTTTTGTGGTGCAACCCAGTTTTGTGAATCATTGGTAAAACTAACCAAGACCTAAACTTATATAATTAGTAATGAATTATCATCCGATGCTAAAAATATGACGCTGTAAACCATAATGTAAGTAATACAAAGTTGTTCCTTATGTCTAAATGTGGAATGTGACATTTTCCTTTCTGTTATACTTATGCTAAGAAAAGCCTGTCAGCATCACTGGCATGTCACTGGAGTAAACTGTAAGTGTCGCAGTACTCTGTAAACAAGCATGTAGAGCATCTCATGTGGTTCTCACACAACTACAGTCCAACAGTGTCATTATACATGATCATAGTATACTTAACCAAAGGACAAAATGGTTACATACATTATAGAAGAATTTCAATCTCCACTAGCAGCTATCTTGGCTGAGAACAGTGCTGCTGAAAAACAATGGTTACACTGTGTAATGACATTGCTTATAACCTTCAGAGCTTGATTAGCTAATGGGTTCTGGGCTTGAAGCAATAAACACATGCATCGAGTACAACACATACCCTGTCGGAAAGTAGGTTTTATATTTTATTCCAAAACCTTCAAAATAAGTTTCAAGTTCAAGAAAGTAGAATAAGCTTAGACACAATGCAAAGCATCATATACAGACAGATAAAATACATTTTATATATTGCAGACAAGCCATGGTGAGTCTTACATATGTACAGTATATATGTAAACTTTTATTTACAATATTTTTTACATATACAAAAAGCCTTGTTTCTATTTTTCTTTGTATATATATGTATATATGTATGTATATACATATATATACATATATATACACACATATATATATATATATAGTGAGAGATTTATTTATATATAGAGATTTTTCATATACTCCCCACTAGCATTTGTACTACAATAATGAAAAAGAAAAACCTTTACATATATGTCAACCCATTTTCTTTTTATATTACAAATGTATTTTCATAAAAATATATCTCTGTACAAAAAAAAGTTTTTATTCATTAACATATTCTCTTTTCTTAGAGACATTTTCCCTCTGTAGTTGCTCTCTGCAGATACACACAGTCTCTTCAAGTCCATGTTCTTTTCAGGTAACCCTTTTGGTGTACAGCAAGACACTGACACTGGATCTTTGCCTTTTACTGTTCTGTTGTTATGTTGAGGTGATCAAGGGCCGTGTTGATCTCAGTTAGGTGCAAAGGGTTGCTATTGATTTTTAGTCTAATGTGGAGTCTAACTTAGAGATCTAACAACTGGCCTGAAAGTATTTTATGAAAAACAAAACAAACAAACAAACAAACAAAAAAAAGACAATATACTGTAATAACTATGTTGTATAAGTAGGTATGACAACAGCAATGTCAAGCCTTTAGTAATAAAAAAAAAGCAGCTCTCTTACATATTATGCTATATTTTAGTACAAATAAATTGGACACTTGATTTCAAGGACAAATTCTAGCAACACAGATATCTTTCCATTACTGCCCACAAACAGTGGAGCAGTAGTTGGAATATAGATATTGAAAACAGTATAGATAGGTGGATAAATTCTGATGCACTCAGTGAAATGAAATACATTCAGTACTTTTTCAGCAATAACACCCAATCCACCCTTATCTACATTTATAGAATAAAATTCATCTGCGTTCCAAAGCTTTACAAAATACATCTCTTTTCCCTCGCTGAACAGTGAAGGCAAATTACCTGAATAACACAGCAGTAAGTGTGGCTTTGTCAGAGCCATCAGTATGTGGTGGCAATGAAATATGGGAGATTATGAGTGATAATTGATGCAGAATATGATGTACAGCATGGCTGATAGAGTTCTTGAGGGTTTTAATACATGTACAGGGTGGCTCATACTGGAAAGGGAGAGCTATAGCTGCAGAAAGAAACAGGGACCATTTGGTCTTGTCCCTGACTATAAAAAAAAAATCTGTGAACTTGATGGAAACTCAAAGACCATAGCTGCAGTGTGTTTCATGAAAGAAGAGATGGTGAGCAAGGGAGAACTCAGAGCTGTGTCTGGCTGATAACGAAAATGAATCTAGGATGAACAGTTTCTGTCTTAAAATATGCAAAAAGAACCAGGAAGTAGCCAGGTGATATAAGGAAAAACTCTTTAACTCCTATAGCATGACCCTGACCAGAACTCAATGATCATCATTTTCATATGACTGAGCTGCACTTTCTTTAAGTACTTTTCTGAAAAACTCATATGGTTTAAAGAGTAAATATTTCTACAGATGTAGTGCCCCTTATATGAAAGCCTTAATTTCTGCAAAATTACATGCATTCATTTTTCTAAATGTTTTGTACGCAAGTAACAATTTTACTACTTTTACTACTAGTGGAACTGCAAAATGTTATGTCAAGAACAAAGTATACAATAGCATTTTTGACTAAATCTAATTTGGTTGAATACATGTAACTTTCTTTGGCTTAAAAGGTGACCTCACATGATACGAACAGACAAGTCAAGCATGTCTGCAAGCACATAACACCCAAGATATTTCTTGCACACCAATATACAGTACTAATGAACCTGTTGCTTATTCAGGAAATGCAAACAAAGATGCTATGATGATCCAACATGATTCAAACAAACTCACGTTTTTTTTTTATGTTTAGAATTCTTGAACAAAAAAATTGAGCCACTCAAGCTTGTTCACCATACTGTATTATGGGCTGCTACAAAGGCACTATAATGAATGTAAAGTGCTTATTGAAGTCTGGAGAAGGTTCAAAACCATAGAGAAAGGATGAGTCTGGCCCTTCAAAACAATTTCTAAATTTGTCATTGCTGAGCCCTTGTTGGGAAGAACACTCACACTTGTGTGAGCTTATGATTTTGTATTCTGTTTGTCCAGGTCTAAAGTCTAAATCTAATTTAATAGAATCAGTTCCATCTAGGGAATGGGGGCATCATGTTCTATTGTACCAGCTAATCACATTTGTTTGTTTAATACTCAACGCAGTTTAATAAAGTGTTGGATAATGTGTGATAAACGTTGCCATGGGAAACATGAATAGAGGCAAAAAGACCACTTGAAAGTGGCCTCACAAGAAACTAAAAGCAGTGCCATGAAGCTATTCACTGTGCTGAAATATTTGGAGCAATTTTAGAATAAAAACAAATGACATGCACAACACGACAGCTACATAAAACTATGAGAAGTGAGTACCAACACCTTCAAGATAATATGAGTGCAACTGCTCCTCTCCCTGTGAAATCTCCAGGGTAATTCAATCGTTTCCTTTCCCATCAATTCACGACCAGAGCAGGCAAGGGGCAATATTCTATCTGTACTGTGGAGATAAGCGAGAGCTTTAAAAGTAATAAAATTGTAAAAGCAATTACTGACCCACAGCGAAACTGATTGAAGGAATAATACAGTGATTGGTTTCAAAGGCCTGAATTTCAGAGAAAAATTAAGTACCCTAGGTGATTTTAAAGACTTGTTGTTATGGAGGATGATTTGACTTAGTTAAATCCACTTTGCTGCATTTACTATATATATATATATATATATATATATATATATATATATATATAATGTATACAATGAATTATTAAAACAAAATCTACCCATTACATTTTCTTTCTAATCTCCAGCATTGTTATAACAAAAGCAAGCCAGAAAGCACAAAGTAAATCAAATAAGTATGGATTCATGGCGACAGCCTTCATTGTTTTTTTGAGCCAAACATTATCTAATCGAGAATCTGTCCTGTCATTGATAATGGTAAGATGGATTCAGGATCTGAGATGGGTTCAACAATGAAACAAGGCTAAATTAAAGCAAATTGCATGTAATGGCTCAATTTGCTGCAGTGAAATTCAAGCACTATTCACCCCACTCAGCATCCACAGGATACATGGGTATATGGACAGTTAGTGGTAAAGAGTTAGGAGTGGGTTGTTGGAAATCCATTCGGCTTCCTTCTTTTGATACACACACATTATAAGGGTGACAAAAGCATTACTGCTTTCAGTCTTCTCTTTTTATCAGGCATGTCAGTCACCAGCCAAGGTAGAGTCCTGCTGTTGCGTATGTCAATTTGATGACAGTTCCCTCCTGTGTGGCAATTTCAAAACAATCTTTTCTGTATATGCCACTCCCCAGTTGCCACAGATGTGAGGTGTATTAGCATTAGAGACATAAACACGTTTTTCTTTTCATATCATATCTATCATTTTCAATTTAATGCATGGGAGTAATCAGTATGCTAGCTACTCCCCCCGCTGTCACGGCTCTGAGGAAGCCTCCTGCAACACATGACGAGTGAAGACAAAACAAAGCAACATTACTCTTTTTTCTAAGGGATGGACCTGTCAGAAGTTAACTTTGAGAAAAAGACCTGAATGTAGTCCAGAGGGAATGCATCACTGACTCATCCATTCTTCAAACTTGAACATTTCAAGGGAGTTAGAACATGACCACTCTTTGATGTTTGTTTTCCTAAGGCCAACTTTAGGGAGCTAACACTGCATCTAGATCTCAGAGAAAAACAGTACCTATGCCACCTTCAAGCTGGAGAAACATGTACAGGTGGATCCAGGAAAAGTAGCTCAGAATTTGACATCAGACATGCACTCTCTCCAAACAGAACTTGTTGCTCTGTTCTCGGTGCTACAGCTTCGTTCTGACTTTTGCAAATGAAGCCAAAAAATAAAAAAATAAAAAATAAAAAAAGATTCCAAGGAATTTAAAGATCCATAGAAATATCACAGTTGCTGTGACTAGTTTGACCTAACCAATGTCTTGTTCTCCTCAAGTGCCTCAGACAGGGAGGATGGTTGTAATCAATGCGTGTGTGAAACAAAGAGAGAGTACTGCCTCTTTAACGTTTTTATTTGGGAGCATTAGTTTGAGAGGCGATTTTGTCTATCAACACGTTCACTTCAGTCCTTCCCAGACAAAAAAAGGTAAAGCGATTGCACACAAATCACCACCATGGGAAAGAGGATAAAATTTATAGAAACTGATACTGCTATTAGTTTTAGTTCTCTCAGTGGACTTCTACATTGTCGTTAGAGCCTGTTCATTTCCATAAAGTGATAGTCCTAAACCCAATCATTAACATTTCAATGAAATGAGAAAAAAGAGAAAAATAAGAAACTTCAGCAAATTATCTGTAGTGTGTTGGATGGATTCTTTGGGGCCAAAGTAGACAGGCTATTTTTTAGGGGCAGCTCGTAGAAACATACACACATATTTATGCAAGCGCTCTCACTCAGTTATACAGACAAGTTCTCCCTAAAATTCTCACTAAGTGTTTGCTTCAGCAGCTCTAACTACCTTGTAACCTCTGCTCTGGACACAGCTGCCATAGCGAGCAAAATTTCATCATTACTTCAAAAAAAATAAATTAAAAAAAAAAAAGAGGGAGAAGAGAAGAGGACTGAGACATGATAAAAATATGTGTCTCCAGCATAGCCTTAAAACTCAGGGAATTTTTAATTCATCCTCAGAGAGACCCAAAGCCCAAGCCTTAGATGAAAACTGTCAAAAGCCTTGGGACAGACGGCTGGAAAAAACAAAATTCCCATTTACTCAAATCAAGCTGGATACCTAAATAAAAAAGGGAAAGAAAATGGAAAACTGAAAGATACATGAATTAAAAAGTCCAGACTGTCTGTTTCTGACTCCCATAGGCCAAAGATAAGCTGTCCACCATACAGTTCACTTGCACATAGAGCTCCGTTAGCTACAGGTCAATATCTTGACTTAAAGTTGACCATTGATTTCCCTTTGGGTTTAGGCGGAGGGCGGTGAGAAAAGTCATCACAGCTTTGCTTCCTGCAGTACTCCT
Organism: Channa argus; assembly: GCF_033026475.1. NCBI lineage: Eukaryota > Metazoa > Chordata > Actinopteri > Anabantiformes > Channidae > Channa > Channa argus. The sequence continues at coordinate 19,889,071 of NC_090197.1, forward strand.
GCTGGGTGCAGTTTCAAGTGGAAGCCTTTCCTCAAAGTATGGAAAATGATCAAGAAACCGTGTAAAGTTAGCATGTTGTTGTTGGCATTTGTTACAGTCCTTGTCCTCACATGGTTTCTGTGTATGTGTGTGTTTTTTTTCCATGTCTCCTGCGGGTAAGAGCAGTTTCCACTGGAGATGTGTCTTGAATGTATTTCAGCAAATAAAATAATCTTTGTCTTGCCCTCTGCTTAGGGAACTATGGATGTCCTCTGTTGGCAGGAAGGGAAAGATGTGGTGCACGTCTCCTCCCCTAACTAAATCAAGGATCAATGCAAAGTTTAATGATAGGATGTGGGTGTAAGGAAAGGACAGGACATTGTAGGATAGGGGATTGGAAAACGAGGAACAAAAATACACACAGAAATGCAGGTAAAAAGAAAGGTGGTTATGGGGAAATAGACAGCGATGAAGAAAACCACAAAGAGAGAAGATAAATGCATTAATTTCATATTCTTTACAGTGATAAAATAAAACATACAATCCCAAATTAATTATTATTAGTTACACTGACATACATCAAAGAAATAGGGCAGCAGAAGATATCCAATCACTGATTTTTCTACGATTAGTAAAATTGTGATTTTTTTTTTTTTTTAAACTAGGTTCTGAGCATCTGTCTCTTGTTACTTCAATAGTTTGATGCACTGGATGTGATCACGAAAAGCCCTTAGTGTAAAATAAACCCAGACGACCTAATCATATCTAATTCATACCTCTGGAGGAAGCAGTTGCTATACAGCTGTGCATACTGTGCTGACTGTGAACTCTGTCTCATTTGCCATGATGTCTGTGGGTTGGATGTTGCGGTCATACATAGGGTTCTCAAATGTAGCTCGCCCGTTAGTGTTCTCATGGCCCACATAACCATTGAAGGGGACTTTGGGTCTTCTTCTGAAATCAATCATTAAATAAAGTAATTAGTTCTGTTAACATTGTTTATGGGTAACATATTCAGTATAGAGGAGAGAGAGGGATTATGTATTATGTATGTATCATTTCTATATAAGATATGACCTCCGAATATTGAGTTAAAATTATTTGTTTGAAAATTTAAAAAAAAAACATGCATTTGCTTTTATTTTGGAATGTGAATCGAGATGTGTATTTTAAAAAGCAAAGGCAAAGGAAAATTAACTCATAGGCTTGCAGACAATGTAGAAATGTGAAATTTACAGTATCAGTGATGTGATGTGGTGTGATTCTCACCTGTGTTTATAGAGGTACAAAGCAAAGCCTGCAATGATCATGGCTATAAAAGGCACTAGGATGGCTGCTGCCACTGAACTGCTGTTGGAGGCGAAGTTGTAGCCTTGGTTTTCTCTGCTGGGATCTAAACTCTCTGGAGGAAAATAAGATAAGACATAAAGCCTTTTACGTCAACATTACATCAGGACATTTAGCAGCAGGTGTTACAATCAAACCACATAAATAAGACAAAAACGAACTTATCCTCCTCACCCTCTGCCAGAAACTCGATTTGACAAAGATTTAACACAAAACTGCAGATAAAAAGCTGGCTGAAAATGGCTACCAGGAACGCTCCACTTGCTGACAAGTGACTTTTTTAATGTTTATTTCCATGCTTTATTTTTTGACCCCCCCCACGGGAATGTCATATTCCATTACCCTAACAATGACTCTTAATTACTGAAATCAAAGGCCGACAGCTATTAACTCATTTCATTCTCTAATTTATGAAGATGTGTGTCTGCAACAGCAGCAGTGGAGGAGTGACAGCCCACCTGTTTGCCACAGAATGCCAAAAAACTCCAATAAAGGACGAGTGACAAACAAGAAAGAATTCAATTAGTGGGTTCTGTGGTGTTTGCCAATCAACCCCCTGCCGGATAAACGCGAGCACACAAACAGATGCACAAACACACTCACACAGGCAAACTGCACAGGCAGTTACACCACCACTGAGTTAAAACAAAACATGGAAACGTCGACAAATTGAGTAGGATTATTTCCAAGACGTGCAAACCTTACTCCCAGACTCGCATTCAATTTACTCATACACTTAAACACACATAAACACCAAAACCCTGGCACCAGCCCCAGTCGTCTGCATTAATAAAGATCTGTTTGCTCAATCAATGTACTGAGCCTGGGTGGTGGGGAGGGAAGAGAGGGTTCTGCACCTGCTGTTCAATCACCTTTCTCATTACGGGAGATTTTCACACAACTTCCAAAGTGCATACACACCCTTTAATCTATGTTAACACTGCATGCTTTCATGCTCAATTCCAAGCTGCTGCTCGTATGTGAATGTTTTTGTACCTACACTGCTGCTCCTCAGTCTGTCTTGCAGCCAATATGGAAGCCACTCCAATCTGGGCTTTGCTTTTGAAAAAAGCTGCTAAATTCTTGAGAAATCTGTCACCTTCAGCAGCATCAGCAAAAAGAAAACAGCAAAAGCACTAGCAATATCTACTTAAATGTTTACAACGATTAGATCATGTAAAATCAATAAATTAAGCTGCATTTTAAACACGTTAGCCTTTTTTCTCCACAGAAAACCAAGGTATTAGTCAGTCTCATGATGTCAAGACAATAACTTATTGATTTTGTTAAACAGCCCTCATAGTTCATGAAGTGTTTAGTACTGGGAGAAAGGTTGAGTACTCTGGAACATCATGGCTGTGTCCAAAATCACACCCTACTCACTAAATATTGTACTTTTGCACCATGTAGTGTGCTTTTCATTTTGTAGTAGTCTCTGAATGTTAGGGTGTTTGCAGTTGCAGATGCAGAAACCATGGAGAAAAAGGCGAGGAAAAGGAGTCTCACACACAAAACTGCCTTACAGCCGCAGGCACTCGGATCCATGGAGCCTGGATGCAAAGATTTGCTGTATACAAACTGTTGCAAAATTCACAGCAATGAGGATCACGTGGGAGGAATTTCTAGGTCACAAACATGAAGCAGAATATATGGAGAGCTGTAGCTGTTTTAAAAAAGTTCTACACCTGTGACACCTGTGTCGCTGAAGTTGCCGAAGATACCAAAGTATTACACTCAGCAAAGAATAAAAAATTGTCTTTACTGTATCAAAACTGCAATATACTGGGTTACTTGATATGCCAAAGACTCTACATGCAAAGAACACAACCCACAAACTCCCTAAGGAAAGATTCTGTGTAGCTGTGTTGCATGTGAGTGTAATATTTATGTGTAGATGTTATAGACCATTCATAACATTTTTTAACTGTGTTTGCCTGTTTAATGCTGGGTTCAAAGGCACATTCTCAGACATGTTTTCACATTTGGGGAGAAAAGTAAATGATTGAAAACTCCAACATAGCAAATAATATGCTCTGAAAGAACTTGGAGCTCTGCTGAAGGACACTAAACATATTTTAAATGAGCCATGTTGGAGATGGAAATCGCAGAAAGGATCCCCCAGGAGACCACTTGGTCACAGTGGTTTTTATAACCCATTGGACAGCTCACTCACCCAGTCTCTGGAGACCAAATTGGCCAAAGCCTTTTCCTCTGACAAATCCCTGGTACACAAAGGAGTTGGATGAAGAGATGTAGGACACCTAGGGAGAGGGAGAAATGGGAGACAGACACTTAATATGCTACATCTAGGCTTTACAAAGGAGTGTATCATCAATGTGTCAGCAGCTGGTACATGCAGAAAATGAAATACCATGTCAAAGGAGCTGTAAGTTGCTCTTATGGTTGACATTTAATATGATGTTTTTCCTGCTCAAGAGCCTAAACATAATCACACTCAGCCTTGCTGCATGCACGCAAGCATGTTACACAAGAGTAATGCTTCACTTTGCACGAGACAAGCCTGAATGTAAACACTTGTGAAATGTGCACATCCAGTAGAAACACCACATGTTGGCTCAGACACATACACAGTGACCTTTTTTTTTTTTAATATGTGGAGTGTGTGTGTGCATCAAAGGTGCCTGAGGTTGGGGGATAAACTGGGAGAGAGGAGTGGAGAGGGTCTGTTGAGTCCTGATTACCAAGCAATGATTTAGCTGACATTTTAATTAAAGAGAACACTCTCATTGGGCCCTCCATCTCCCAAGAGTGACAAGGTTAGTGTTTATGTGTGCGTGTGCATATTTTATAATACAGGTGTGTGTGTGTGTTTGTTCATGTGCCTGTGTGAGTGAGAGAGACAGAGAGAAAGATTGTGTAATGTAAAATCTTTTCAATTACACAAAGAGGTATTGTGTTGAACCTGACCCTGCACCTACACTTACATGTCCGTCTAGGGCCCAGTTGTCTATTTTAAACTTGTTGACAAAGATCTCCACAGGGCCTCTAATTTGGTGGACCTGGAGCAGCAGCTGGGCTTCCTCCCTCTTATACGTGCCTGCAAAAAAAAAACAGTTACACTTACAGCAACAACCACACCGAAACCACCTAAAAATTATGATTTGGTACAAATATGTCATATTTATTCAACATTCCACCCTCCTGGGCTTGCTCTGATAATCCTGTTGTGCTTTCTCTAGCAGGAGCCTGGGTGAGTCATCAGAAAAACTGGCTGTAACTGGGAGATGGTTGTGACCGAAGCTATAAAGGCCTACTTTCCCAGCTTTCTCACTAACTCACTCACTCACTCACTCGGCAGTCTCAATCTCATTCATGGTCTCCTTAGCTCTATAAAATATTCAATAGAAAACACCCTCTACAACACTCTGACAAGCTTACTCTCACTCATGCACACATGCCTTGCACCAATACCTTCTCACGAGTCACACCTTTATATTTTTGCTAAAGTTAAATAAATTCAAGTGGCACTTAAACATTTTGTGTGTAACGAGCTTGGGCCAAGTTTTTAACACTGATACACCAAGAAAGTTAAGTCTGTTTCATCCTCTGATCAATAAACCAAAAGAAGGCACAATAAAAGTTTTAGAACCTATAATAAAGGGATCAAAACCAACAATGATCTCTCAGTGCCTGCCCAGCTTGTCTGTGGCTTTTATAAACTCAAATGTGTAAACAGTGCATTTGTTGAGAACAGTTTCAAACTGTGTTTGTCCACAAGTGGTAGTATATTATGCTGCAAGTAAGAATCAGCAACATTACTTTCAGTGCAGATTGTCAAACACTGTAGCTTTAAAAAAAAATTACACAGTGATGAAGATTGATAGTACCCAGGTACAGCAAAGTGAAATATCCAAGCTGTTACTGATGTAAATTTGCGTCATAATGATCACAGCTGCGTGGTGATTATGCCACAGGGAAAAAAATTGTCTGCTATTCTGTAACAGCAAAAAAGATCTTATTCATGCAGGGGCTGCAATGATTTCTTGCTCCTTGTCTTCACTTGAAATTATCTGACAATTGTCTGTTTGGATATAACCCAATACAGGAGGTCTGTCATGTGACTGTGATGTCCATAAAAAATTGACAAGAGTCACAAAAAAGTGTGCATGTGTTTGTGTGTGAAAGAAAGACTTTATGGGTGGGTTACCAACCGGCCAGTTTGAGTTCAACTCCACTGTGGTCGATGAGTGTTCCGTTAACCCTGTTACTAAGGGGTTCAAAGGCAGTGATGCTGAGCATAGCCGGCTGCTTCTTCCCCAAATACTCGTATGATCCCCTCCAGAGAGAGTTCTTAGCAAATACACCACCAGGCACTGGAGGGAAGGGGGCAAAGACAAATGGTAAAGACAGAGGATGCAGACAATTCACGTTTTGTTTTTTTTGGTAGAGTTTTTAATTAAGACCACACGTGTTCCCAATATTTAATTATCTTTGTTGCTGATTTAGCCACAAACTGTACAACTGTCTTTAAAGATGTTAAATCACTTGCCATGTTATTTTATGAATAAGTGCCCCGATAAAAGTACCACAGATTAAAAGCATAGTGTAATTAAGAAAATTAATAAATTAATGCATATTGATATAAAACCTCTTCTCATTTGGATGAAGAACTCGTATCTAATAAACTTAAGTGAAATTCAGCTACTTTTTACTTCAAATACAAGAAGGACCTGTCCTACCTGGTAATTTGGAGGGTGGCTCCTGCACTGTCCCCACTGGGCTCTTACCGCTTGGGCGATTATCAGCTGGAGAGCACAGTAACACAAAATCAACTACAGAAAATAGTCAAGTTTATCCTGTAAACAGTGTATGCTCGAGCAATTGAAAATAAAAGATCCAATTTTCACCCCAATTTTCTGAGGTTAATTGCAGTAGTCATGTCACCATCAGCACATCCTGTCTACCTCTAAATCTAATAACCCTTTTGGTGGTCAGAGTGAAGGCTGCCTGCGACGGGACTTGACTCGTACGTCAAAGAGCAGCCGGGGTGTCCCTGTGGGGGCGATGGCTTAGTCTGACAGACAGTTTCGCAGCTTCAAGGGAAGCACTTTAATAATGCCTTACTGCTCACTCAGGGCCGCAGGACTACACCACAGTAGTAAACATACACCCACACACATAAACAGAGAAACAGAGCAAAGATGGCATTACAGGCAACTACAAACAAAGAAAGGTATATTGATGGTAGTTTATGAGCACAGACAGCACCTCGGATAAATGTATCCAGACACGTGTGCACACCTCTCCAGACTGGTACTTTATTAGCTGCCAGTCTTTTGAGTTGCCCTTCCATCACTGCACCCACAGGTGCTGTTAATATCTTGCATTTGCTAAGGCCAGTTCTCTTTCTTGCCTTCACTCTTAATGGCATGGCCTTATACCTATCACATTCTGTATTTCGGAACCAACTTGGCAAAGAATCTATCACATGGATAGATAGATCTATCCTCCTGTATGCGTTTCTCTTTAAAACATTAGCATTTGTCTACCCTAGATAATTGTGTGTCGATGACTATTTTTTTCCTATATGTATTTAGGCAATTGCTTCAGGGTGTCTTAATGCCTGTCTATTTGTCTGCTAGACTTTGTTAACACTGGCTCACCATTTATAAGAACTACTTCTGCTAACATAATCAATGGTATGCATTTGCCTAATCAGGTTTTGCACACCTGTTAATGTTTTAAAGCATATCTGTAAATCCATGCAGTGTAATTGTGTGATGGATGGGCCATCCTGCCCTGGCACATGTCTCAGAATATTCAAGTGTTAAAAGTGCTATTCTTCAACATTAGCTGAATCCTAACCAGAGTTAACAGTGAAAGTCATGCTCATCCAGACTTGAGCAGTTTCGCTAGACACTGCATATGGACACTTTGCATTATGAATATGACATAACACATTTTGTGTTTAATTCAGCTGCATGCTTTCCTTGGGTCATAGCTGAACATGGTTATATGATGAAATAACATTGGAGAATTTTAGCGAGCGCAGCAAAATAGTGCATGTATCCATGTTTTGTGTAATCAGTAACAAGAATGTCTTCCTTTTTCTTTTTTTTATACCTGCACACAAAGGCGGTTTCCCTGTCCAGCTCCCATCAGACCTGCAGGTCCTGTGCTCTGATCCTCCAGCCAAATAAAAGCCAGGCTGACATGTATAGATCAGTGTGTATCCAAGAGATGGCAGTTCAATGGCTCTCACATCAGACTGGGCTGGCAACTCTGGCTGGCTGCAGTGGTGGGCTGGAGAGATGGAAAGAGAAAAAGAAAAATTAATGTAAAAAATAGATACATTAAAGAGACCAAAGAACAAAAGAATGTTTTTTTTTTGAGAAGGTTAAAAGTTGGGAAGGGGAGATTAGCAGAGAGAGGGATCAAAATATGGTAAAAAGACGTGTGGGGTTAAGGATAAGTATACGGGATATATGTAGGTTCGTTAAAGTAAGTTCTTCGCTTAAATATATATGTTTTTACAAGATAAAGAGACAGTGCTCTTACCAATGCACTCTGGTTGAAAACCACTCCATGTGAGGTTGGGCAGACAAGTGCGAGAAATGGAGCCCTGCAGTAAGTAGCCCTTTCTACAGCTGAAGAACACGGTACTGCTTATCTGTAAAAGGACACACAGTGGATGTGAAAATAGGTTAGACAATGAATTTAAATATTGTACATAATGTCAACCTAATATTGCACATTAAAGTGGCATTTTAATGTTCGTTTTGGGTTTGTTATTTAGCTAAATTTAATAAAATATTTCTTAAGGATGGCTGAAGCTCAGTTGTGGCATTGGCCACAGGGTCAGTGGTTAAACTCCAGATCCCTCCTGGCTATGTGCTGAAGTGTCCTTAGGCAAGATACTGAACCCTCTCCCGATGGGTCAGGCATGCACCTTGCATGGCAGCTGCCATCATCAGTGTGTAAGTGTGTGGGTGTGTGTATGTGATTGGCAAAATAAGAAGCAACATTGTAAATTGCACTGGATAAAAGCAAAAGCAAGGACTATATGAGCAACCATTTACCATTTACTTCAAAAGAAAAACACAAACTAAAAATGATAAGTTTTAAATTTCTTAGAGCTCTGTGAGGTATTTGCTTTTCTCTCAAAAGTAAGGTGCTGTATTGCTGTACCTCTGTGATTCGGTCAAAATTAGCTGGAAAACTCAATACATGCTGGTAGCCATCTTTTCAGATTATTTGCACTAATTAAGGTAATATTAAGGTGTCATTTATGAAGCATCATTAAAAATGGCAGGGACAGAATGTGACTATTGTTCATTTTATTATTTATAGCAGTGCTTTTTCCACTGCCACATCCCCAAATGTTTCAAGGAAAAATGGTCGATTGCAACTTAACTGGACGCTAAAACAGTTGTGTGTAGAAGAAAATATTGTTTTTAAGAGAGGACCTTCAGTCAACCGTACATCAAAGCTTAGTTATCTGTCTATGTTGTTTGGACATGGTCAGTATATATTGTATGTAAAAAAATAAATCTAAATGAGCTTAAAAGAAGAAAATATTATCAACGTGCTTTACTGTGTCTGAAGACAAACACATCTGATCTCTGCTGGTGTGCTATCTTGTAACATTAGAATTGAGATTGCTATTGTGGGAGACTGTGGAGCAGGAGGTAGAGCAGTCATCCACCAATCCCGCCGTTGGTTCGATCCCCGGCCCCTCCGGTCACATGTCAAAGTGTCCTTGAGCAAGAAAATGAACCCCTATTCAGTTGCTCCTGGTGAGTGTTAGCGTGTTAGTGCATACCAGCTGCCACATTGGTGTGTGAGTCTGTGTGTGTGATTGTGAGTGTGAATGGGTAAATGAGAAGAAGTGTAAAGTGCTTTGAGTACCAATATTAAAAAAGCGCTATATAAGTGCAGAACATTTACCATTTATTGATTCAACCTTGTAGTCTGTGGTTTGACAAAATGTACAGGAACAGCAAGAAGGAGAAAACTGCAGTGTAGCAAGTGTAATTAATTTTTTCTTTAATATATACAACCCCGATTCATAAAAAGTTAGGATCATGTGCAAAATGTAAATAAAAACAGAATACAATGATTTGCAATATGTATGCTGAAACCAAGACATTTTACCATTTCATGGAAAATATTAGCTCATTTCATATTGGATGGGAGCAACACATCTTAAAAAAGTTGGAAGTGGGTGAAGTTTACCATTGTGTGGCATCCCCTCTCCTTTTAACAACTGTCTGTAAATGTCTGGGAAGTGAGGAGATCAGTTTCTGGAGTTTTAGGAGAGGAATGTTGTCCCATTCTTGTCTGATGTAGGATTCTAGCTGCTCAACAATTCTGGGCTTTTTTTCTGGATATTTTTTTCTTTTACGATGCACCAAATTTTTTCTATTGGTGAAAGGTCTGGACTGCAGGTAGGCCAGATCAGCACCCGGACTCTTCTCCTGCAAAGCCATGCTATTGTGATGGATGCAGTATGTGGTTTAGCATTGATTTGCCTAAATATGCGAGATCTTCCCTGAAAGAGACATCATGTGGATGGGAGCATATTTTGCTCTAAAACCTCTATTGACCCTTTCGAGATGTGTAACTGCCCACACCATGGGCACTAATGGACTCCCATACCATCAGAGATGCAGGGTTTTGAACCGCTGATAACAAGCTGGATGGTCCCTCTCCTCTTTAGTAAACAGGAAACAACGTCCATGGATCAATTTCACATTTTAATTCATCTGACCACAGAACAATTTTCCATTTTGCCTCAGACCATTTTAAATGAGCTTTGAACCAAAGAACACAACGGCGTTTCTGGATCGTGTTATATACATATGGCTTCTTTTTTGCATGATACGGCTTTAACTTACATTTGTGCAGCGAACTGTGTTTACAGACAATGATTTCTGGAAGTGTTCCTGAGCCCATGTAGCTATGTCCTGTAGAGAATCAGGCCTTTTTTTAATGAAGTGCTGCCTGAGAGCACGAAGATCACATGCCTCCAGTTTTGACCTTCGGCCTTGTCCCCTCTCCTTGCGAGATTCCTCCTGATTCCCTCAGTCTTTTGATGATATTATATAATGTAGATGGTGCGATCTTCAAAGTCTTCACAATTTTATGTTGAGGACCATTTTTCTAAAATTGTTCCATAATGTAGTTTCCAGTGTAGTTTGTAGTTTTTTTGAGATGTGTTGCTCCCATTTAAATTTAAAATGAGCTAAAATTTTACACAAAATGGTAAAATGTCACAATTTCAACATCTGAAATGTTGTTTATATTCTATTGTGAATAAAATATGGTTTGATGAGATTTACAAATCATCATCCCCTATTTATTTTTGTTTTACACATTGTCCCAACTTTTTTGAATTGGGGTTGTATAAAATACTCTTTCTTGTGCTCCCACATATTCATACCTGGTAGCTTTGGCTGTTGTTCTGATTTCCAAATAAAGGAGTGCCAGGGTCTCCACAGGTAGTGTGAGTAGGATCTGACACACACACACAGACAGCAAACCCCAATAAATATACAATACTTGCAATCAAAGACATTATATCACTTTATGATAAGTAGCATTTTTCACATACTGTATTTGTAATTATTTAACACATATACTGTGTCTGCATGTAAGGAACAATCCTACATGTATAAATTGTTTTGACAAACATCTTCTAACAAATGATTAAAGTCAAAAATAATTGTTACCAAGTTTTTTATTTAGTCTAAATGCGGTCATCATTAAATCTTAAGTACTACAAGTACTACAAGCAGTAGTTATGAAGTTTTAAGTTTTAAGTCTTTCTGGTAAATGATGTATAGGGTATGGTATTATTGTTGACTTAATCTTTAAACCAACACTTATTGGATCAAAGGTTTGCATATGTGCATATTTTACAGCTTTCAATTCTAACTTCAGATGCAATATTGGACCTATATGTAATTGAACTATATATTTTAATTTATCCATAACTTCTTTAAGACCAAGCAGTTTTATTTTATTAAGTGCCTCATTACCATATATATTTTTTATATACTCATAATGCTGATATTCTTCCTTGCTGAAAGATGACTCTTGCAATGAGGAAAAATGGAAGTAGCACCATGTTTCACAAATTGCATATAAAGCTGTGAGTACTTAAGGGTTTTTGGATGGTCATTCTAACATATCTACTGTGTTAGACTTTACTAAAAAATGGAGAAACAGAAAGTAGCTTACCAATGCAAGAGGGTTGTGTGCCACTCCAAGTGCCGTCATACTGACAGTATCTCCTGGCAGAGCCCACAAGGACAAGTGGAGGGTAGCAGGAGAAGGAGACAGAGGAGAGATAGGTGAATCCTCTGTCTTCCCTCCTTCCCTGGGCTGGAATCCCTGGGTCTCCACAGAACACAGCTGCAATAAGAAGGAGGAGGAACAAGGAGAGAAAAAGGGAATTTAAGATGTTGGGTTTTAATTTAACATTCTCCAATTGGCAAAATACCACAGAAACATACGCACTGCACCTTTACAGGGGAAATCAAAGTCAGAGACATGTCATGTGATCGAGTATTACAGCATGGTGCCACTTACGGAAGCACTGTGGTTTCTCTCCACTCCAGTTGCCATGGCCCTGGCATGTTAACACAGTGGGCAGGGACAGCTGGTAGCCTTGGTTGCAGGAATAACTGATGCTGGAGCCCCAGATGAAATCTACACCAACAACCTGTCCATTAGGGATAGCTGGTGGTGGACCACAGACAATCGCTGTAAGGAGACAAAGCAACATTTCAGGATTGCATGTTGGTTTACTTATGTGTTCCGCGTTTGAAAACTAGTAGTGTAATGTCAAATGATGAAGCAAAAACAGTTGAATTTGTGTGAGAGGCCAGCTAGAAGTGCATTGTTCTATAAAATTTATAACTGCTATCATAGTCAGTCATATTGTCATACAACTATACCTTTACAGAGTGGCTTAGTGCCATTCCAGGTGCGGTCCTTGGTGCAGATGAGGGTGGAGGCCCGGTCAGCATCCATGGTGAACCCAGGAGAACATTGGAAACTGACTGTGTGGTTGTAGGTGAAATCGCTCCCTAATCTCACACCATTGGCTGGCACTCCAGGGTCACCACAGTTGATTACTGATTGAAAAAAGTGAATACAAACAACTATCACTTTTGTATGGACAAATAAAATTAAATGTTGACTAGAGATGTTCTTGTCCAAGGACAATGATGTCGAATAAGTCTGTTTGGATCAATTTTTAAAAAGTTGATGTTGGTTTATACCTGAGTCATCATATTTAATTTTTTTGACTTTTGACTGCACTTTAGAAAGTAGGGGATCGATATCACAGACTTAAAATAAAATACAAGCCAGTAAACAAACATTTAGACTTGCACACCGGATGGAGCCATGGAGGTAATGAACTATCATATGGATGTAATGTGTGAAGCAGTTTACCTCATAGTCAAAGATGTATCTAAAAAGCAATGTAGTTGATGTGACTTGACAGACAATATTCTTTTTGCCAATTTTAGAGTATATATTTAACCTGAAAATGCTTAAAAAGTCTCAGTTACTATGCAAATGCCAGACTTTTCTATCATACTCATCTACAATATAATTTAAGGCCTTTATCTGAAAAAAGAACCCTTATGCTGAGATTGTGTCTAGTATAGAACCTTAAGGATGCAGAATAACTATGTCTTGTGATGGGTATCCCTCTACAGTCATTCCTTGAAGCTCCGAAAAACTTTTACATCCTGGAGGGAAAACAGTGTGATTGAGTAACAACTATAAGAATTTCTTCGTGTGATTCAGCAACACTGTAGCTCCGCTCTGCTGTGAATAAAAAAGAAAAAACTCAAAGTACAGGAAGACAACTTGTGCCAAGTTCCCTTTGGGCAAAAAGACATTATTAAATGCATATGACCAACATTTCTGCAAAATTCCCAGTAGGGAGGAGAAAGTGCAGCTCTCGGAGGTGTAGCGTCTCTGACTGAGCAACCACTTACATTTCCTTCTGGGGATGGATACATGATACTGTAAAAAAAGTAAGATTCACTCACATTAAGTTACAATTACAATGAAGAGGACACTACTGTTAGCCACCTCTGTTAAAGGATGACTTCACTGATATTAAACCTGCTTCTTTTGGATCTAGTTTGAATAATACATGTGAATGAATGCCTTTAAACTTCCTTCTGATGTGCCTACATTAAAATAAGTCTTTATTTCTAGCTACAAAAATGCCTCTAGATGACATCACTTGGAGGAACCTTCTGTTCAGATCATTGCTTACACTATGGTGTTTGTAATCCTGATTTTCCATAGCTGCCACAGATAATATTATCTGTACTCCTAATGACAAAAAACTGTTCCGGGTGATGTCATCTGAAGGAGTTTTTAAACTAAAAGCAGATAAATATTTTAATATAGGAACTTCAGAGGTTTAAAAGCAATAATTTACATTTACACCCTAAATTAAAGGCATAGAACGTTGAAAATTGGTGAAGTTGCCCTTTAAATAAATCTCTTTTATGCATATTTTCCTTTTCTAGATCAATAGAAATTATTTACCTAGTGTTCACATCTATCTCTTGGCAAACATGTTCTGTTGAACTGTGTCACCATCTATCCCTTTCCCTTATGGATTACAAAGTTCTGAAATCTATAATGGTACTGCTTGGGGTTTATCTCCTATTTTTGAGAAGAAACTGGTTCTCTTTGTGACCCCTATTTGCCAGGGTTCCTTGGCTCTTCACAGCATCTGAGACCTGTTGCCCACAGGCCATTTGAGTCCTTTTGGCCACAAACCAAATTTCTCTAAGCCTCTTGCACCAGGGTACCACAAAACATATGCCAATACAAGAGATTAATATACAGCATATTTAATGTTCTCCTGCATAATATTATATCTTGCATAATACTATCATTCCAACCATTGTTTCCCTTGTATACAAGGTCTGGATGTGTAATCTCCTGGCAGAAGAACACCTCACCAAAGTGCAAAGTGTAAACTGTCGCAACAAGATACAAAATAGAAGAGGACAGCCAGTAGACAACTCAAAAATGTGCGTAGACCAAAATAACAGAAAAGCATACTGAAGTTGAACATTAACTTTCATTTAATTCTGGAATACAAGGTAAGCACTTCATATAGACGCAGTCAGATTTTGTTACTGTCTGTCAGAAGTGGTAATTACCCGAGCATTCTGGCATGTTACCAGTCCAGGTCCCATTCACAGTGCAGTGCCGGGTGAGCAGGCCAGTAGAGTAGTAGCCCTCCCTGCAAGCATAAGTGATCGATCTGGAAAATGTTAGGCCATCATGAATCAGGATCTGGGCATTCCGTGGAGTTCCTGGGTTTCCACAAGAGATAACTAGAACCAAGAGAGAAAATGAGAAGGCAGACGAAAAGGATTAGTTAATATTTGAATAGAAACTAAATCCTAAGTGACCAGGGGTGAAAGTGCATGTTGTGGGCAGTGTATATGCAGATTCACTAATTGTTTAACTGAAGTTACAACGGCAAAATGGTATGAGTAGTTAAATTATTTTGTATAGTAAAACAAGTAATTTTGGGCCATAGTTGAGATACTGTTCATCAAGATTTTTTGTTCTGACAAGTAAAAAGAAAAAATATAGGTCCAGTGTTTAAACTTTTTATACTTAAATAAGTGGTGCAAATTGAATACTGTTTTTATTGTTAAGATTGTACAAGACAGTTTTTGGCAAATTTTGCAGACAGCCAAATGGTATAAAAATGTGAAAGTTATAAAAATGTCTTCTTTAACAGATTTCCTGTAGGTGTAGCCAGAAAAATGTAATATCCAGATTTGTTTACAACAAAAATATATAATACATGCAACTGTGCCCTTGAGAGAAACTCTGGTGGAAACTCTGATGGAATTATTTAGATTAGAGCAGGTTTTGGTCAGCAGTATTCCAAGTAATTGGATTGACAGGTAACTTGTTAAAAAATCTCTATGTTTTTAAACCAAACTTCATTATATTTTGTGTTAGTTAGTCACAGTAATGACTTTATTGCTTAGGTGAACAAACAGGCACAACAAAATCAACTGAGTGACATTTCATGTTTAGTTATTGTTTTGTGCGTCACATATCAATTTGATCTGTTTTTTACAAATTAGTGTGAAGTATTTTTCTAAGTACCTTCATTAGACAATAACTACCCAACTATATTTTTCTAAGGGGAAATTTGCCTCAGTTCAATGTAGCTCACACACAAGGCTGCAGAGACAAATTCATGCCCAAGTTAGCAAACTGACCTTTAACCCCTCCCCAAGGAGACGGACCCCTCCTTCACTACACCTCGTCTCATGGTAAGGCTAAATCAACCTTCTCTAGATGAACAAAGACTTTGCTCTCCTGTGACATGTAAATGCAAAGACACAGAACCCCTGTACTTATAGGTGTGAATTATCAACACTCCTTAGCAAGAAGACCACACTAATTCCTCATAAAGATTGAACTCATGTTGAACCCAGAAGATCCTGACATGTATGACGGACTCTCTTCTACACCCCTACCTTGATGGATTACAGAGACATAAAAGTAATAAAACCATGAACCATGGGAAGAGATTGACTCCAATTTGGTACACACATAGGTCACACTATCTGTATAAACTAATCATTTGTATTTTTCTTAGTAGTTATTAGATCAATAAATATTCATTAGAAGTCAAAGATCACTTATCTGCAGAACAGCCTTTGATATGTGACTGAGTAATTAATTAGTTCTGGTTAATCAATGATTAACTGATTATACCAGAGTGATCATCTCTTACAACTGATCTGGTGCCCTATAATGAGAATAAAGAAAAATATTAATCATGTCCCAGTTTGCTCCAATATTGTGATGCCCCGGTGCAGGGCTTATTATCAAAGGTAATACTGATAACTCATATAGCCAAAAAAAAATCTCTTTTATTTTGGGGGGAGGTCTTGAAGGTTTATTTTTCTTTCCCGTTGCTATACAGTATGTACATCATGTATTTTATTAAGATATGCTAATTTTGTAAAATAATTTCAATCAACTTTAGATTGTTTTTCAAATACATCCCTTAATGTCTGTATCCTTACTCAGTTTGTTTTTCCTTTCCCTCTGGTCTTCATCCACCCAGCTAACCAACAGCCCTCTTCCCCTGTGTCCTACTTCATAAGTAACTATGCTTTGATAGACACATCCTTTGCAGAGTAAATCCCTTGGTGCCTGTCCAACCGCCAGCAATGGTTCACTTCATTACAGTCTCCAGCTTGCCCCAGGCCCTCAGAACCCCCTGGGCATCGCCCCTTCCGTAATGACCAGATGTGACCTGGCGATTGAAGTCTGTGCCAACTGAGAACAGGTGGGGGACTTTGGCTACTGGGCATACCACACACCAGAGTGGGTGTAAGACAGAGAGAGGCAAAGAAGAGAGGGGGTGGTGGTGTGCAAGGAAAGGTGTTAAGTGCACAAGTAAAAACAGCCTGGGAGACAGGGTGAAGCTTCTAGAAATAAGCTGTTTGCAAGGATAAAGAAAGAAAGGGCCATGTGTTCATGAAGAGTTAGACAAGCGCTGCGAAAACAGAGGATGGTAGAATTCTTCACCTTGAAGGTGTAAAACTGCAAACATGTTTATTGGTATGATCATTTTAGTGTTGCTAGGAGATGAGAGTAAAAACTACTGTACCATGTCTGCCATTTATACAGAATATATCATGTTAAAAGAAATTTGGGAATAAAACAAGTTAAAATACAATATGAAAGGAAGAAAAAACATGACTGACAGGCACCAAACTAGAAGTTAAATGCCTAAAACAGCAGCACAAATACTGTTTAACACAAACAAACCATTCATACTTTTGATACCAACTGACTTGATAATAATACAAATCAAGCTGAATTCAAACACTTCAAAGTAAAGTGGTACTACATCATCACCTCTTGAGATCAACCTCAAGAGGCAGCCTCTATTTTTTTTCTTTCTGCTTTATGCAAGTTGTTTGACAGCAGACAAAAATGTTTTATGCAATTCTTTCATTGTCTCCAATGTCTTTGTCCTGTCTCAGCAATAATAATGGATAGTGTCGCACACATCACACAATCAAAGAATAAGCTTTTGCAGATGTCAGTGGCAGAATGCATGCAATGTTGCACAAGGGCAAAAATTAAAAACCTTATGGTGATTGTAATCAACAGAAAAAAACATTGTCTGTTCTGTCCTCTAATCCCTCTTGTTTAATCACTGTTTTGCATTTTTGCACAGACACACTCACTCACACATACATGCAAGGACATGCAAATTCGCACTGCTTTTCACAAAATTTGAAAAGGCAGCATCTAATTACTCAATCAGTGACTGTTACTACAGAATTAACCACAAGAAAATCTTAAAATGTGCAGTTCAGTAGAAGGGTTTTCTCAGATCAAATAGCTCTGAAAAGTTCTAAGAAAACATATGAATATAGAAATGATAAACACTTAGCAATGTGTGCACAATCTAAAACGCTAACTAAGACTACAATTAACTTTAATTCAGAAAATTATTTATGTGTGTTTTACCACTGAAGATAAAAAACAAAAAACAAAAACAAAAAAATGTACAACAGAAAATAAACACTTATAATGAGAATATAGATGCGTTAAACTGTACATGTCAATAGTGTATTGAAAGTTCAGTGAAGTTTAAGTTCAGTTACTGCACTTCTTTAACTCCCAGCTTTTACATTTAACTAGATGCTCACATATTGTGTTCATTCATCCATGCTCTCCTTTTCCCCAAGACATCCATCAAACCATCCATCCATTCATTTTCCACCACTTAATCAGTAGCCCACATATAATTTTTTCCCAGCGGTGTCCTCTAGCTACTCATAAGGTGTTCCCCAGCTACATGAGATGCAATATGTATTCCCCAGAGTCTTCTGGTTTTGCTCTCGGGTCTCTGGTTAAAGTGTCCAGAATATACTGTATCCACAGAAGACACGGACAGGCATCCTAATCAAATTCCTTAACAAGGAGCAGCTGTTCTACTGTGAGCCTTTTGTTAATATCCAAGCTGCTCTTAGAGTTCCACTCTTTTTGGACACTACTCAAAATATCTAGAGCTTACTCCTCTCTCCACAAACTGATAGATGCCACACCAATCTGCCTAGCTTAGCTTAGCATTTTAGCATCACCTCACAAGACCCCAACAACACCCCCCACCCCACACACATATTCATCATAAAATTATATCTATAAAATCTCCAACAGCATTGCAGATAGCTCACAGGCTTTGTAAAACCCTCACTGTGAACATACCTGACTTACCACCAAGTACAGTATGTGTACACAGCTCTCGCTTAGGTTATGTAAGGACCAGCCAACATAGCCAGCAGCAACAATCAGAAAACCTCATGTTTCCACAAATACTCAACCACAGGACATAATGGCTTTGTCCAAGGATATGAAACGCATACAGATGAGAGGCAAAGCCTTTTTTCCCAATAGAATGGCTAAAACAGTCCCAAAAAAGCTGAGCAGCATGATCCTGATCTATAAGTTCTGCACCTGTGTTTCCCTTTTTAAAATATCTTCATCCATCTCATTATACCACTTAAAGAAAAAAGAAATAAAATATATCACACTGTATGCAATCCTTACCATGACACTCTGGCTGGGTTCCAAGCCACGTTCCATTGACAAGACATGTTCTCTCTGGTGAACCCTTCAGCATGTAGCCAGGCTCACAACTAAAACGGACAACGCTGCCCACATTAAACTCTTCACCCAGACGAATCCCATGCACAGGGACCCCGGGATCTCCACAGAGCCCGGCAGAATCACCTGAAAAGATAAAAGAAATTACATGAATCTGAAAAAATAAAATAAAATAATTGCTCATATTTTTTAAATGCAAGGTTATTGGTATAACATGAAGACATCAATCATGTGAGAAGCACACAAAACAAATATACTCTGCACATGAGTGATGTTTGTATATTAATATACAATAATCATGTAATAGTCATTGTAGAGCAAGAACACCTGCCACCCTCTTGCTATCCATAACAAAGATAATGCTTTCCTGCTTCCTCAAGACTGACTAGCATCCCAGTATTCCCCCAAAAGGTATATGTCATTATATATATTTGTTCAAAAATGTTTACAATATTATGTGATTTTTAAAATTTAATATTTTAATTGTTGAACCCTAAATTTGTTTAAAATAACTGATTAGAAGGATTAGACTGATTACAAGTGCTCTTGCTCATCATTGTGCAAGGTTCTGGTCACTATCTCTTTATTGTACATAGCCAAAAAAGTTGAGCAAGTCTTTTGTTGAAGAATTATATTTTCTCCTGTTGAAAGAACATTAGCAATCACTGATATTAGCAAGCATTAACTGTCACAGCAAACTGGAAGCATTCTAATTCATTGTCACAAAGCCTCTCATTCTGGGTAGTGCAGTAGTGTGTTTCTTTGATGTTTTTTTTCACATCCTTGTGCTTGTGTTTGAGTATATGCATAAGTATGCAGCCTTGTGAGCATAAAGTTTTAGTCCTGATTTAAATCGCTGTAAGGGAAGTGGGAATATGAGGACTAATGTCTTTATAGTGCTTCATAACCCAGCTGAGGTGTGGGTTTCCCTGTGCCTCAGTCTAATATGAGCATATTAAAGCACTTTTATGGAGGACACTTTCTTTGCCCTTGAGGTCTTTAGAGCAGACAGGCAGCCCTATCTCCACCTACTTCACTCATTACTTGCTAACAGCTGCCACCCAAGCTCTTTGTTTCATGGCCTAGTGTTGCAAGGGCATGAATGTGACTGGGTGGTGATGCATTATATGCAAAATAATCAGTTACTAAAGGCAGAATCAAGGAAAGACAAGAAAAGATTAAAGAGTAAAGTTTAAAGCATCAACTAAGCACTGTACTTCACAAACTAGGGTTCTCCACAAAATTATTATTCCAAAATGTCCAACTTGTCAATGGAACAGTCTGGCTGTAGCTTTTCCTACCAGAGCAATGTGGCGGTGAGCCGCTCCACTGCCCATCCAGCTGACACATCCGCGTTGTGTTGCCGATGATTGTACGCTGGCCGATGCAGCTGTAGCGGATGACTGAGCCTACTGTTCGACGGTCGCCTGAGATCTGGGTGTAGGGTGGCATGCTGGGGCGGTCACACAGCACCACTGTCAAATCAGAGCAGAGAGATAAGGGTAAAGAAACATGTTGTCTTGTTTTAGAGAAATGACACAATGTTGGGTTACACTGTTTCTTAGCACTACACTTTTTAAAGACTAATTTAATTCTTTCCCCACAAAAGTCATCTTTACGCACAACTGCTAACATCAGGGAACAAGAAGATATTTTCGCAATAAAGTGGGCTGTTAAATGTGAAAACAAGTAGAATTCATTCAGTTTTGACTCACAAATATAACCTGAGGTACTCACACAGGCACTTGGGCAGGGAGCGGTCCCAGGTGCCGTCCCCCTGACAGGAGATGGAGCTAGTGCCCAGCAGGTAGTATCCTGGGTTGCAGCGGTATGACACGGTAGTCTGGAAGCTGTAGCGATGTGGCCCACTAGGCAGCACCTGCCTAATGCTATTCTCTATATGACCCGGCTCTGTGCAGTTCACAACTGTAAAAAAGGAGGGAGAATAAATGTGACAGAGAGGAGACGAATTATCTTTTTCATCATTTTTATATTTAACAAATTTCTGAAGATAATTTAATAATGACACTAGGACCTTCGTTGACTATTACACATATAGGACTCTCTAACACAGAGACCCCACCTATTTTACAAGCATTTTTTTCTCTCGCCTTTACTCTGTCTGTTCATTACTTTCCGCATCTGCTACTTTCACCCATCCAGCTTCTATTCAACCACCCCAATCTAAATGAAGTAGGAGGCATAATCCGGAAATAAACATTTGCTTCATTAGAGCCAGTCTCCTGCAGGCCGCAGTGGTGCAGAGATGGTGATGGATGGAGAGCTCACAGGAGAGGAGGCACCATGTCAGTTTAGCACCAGATGGAGAGCGTTAGAGAAGAAGAGAGAATGAGGAATGAGTGAGCGACAAGGGACAGCAAGGGGGGAATGCTGTAAAGGGTAACAGAGGATAGGCCCTGATGGTGCAGAATATATTAAAATAAAATTCATGACAGAATATCAGGCCACCAGCACCAATCCATTTGGGTGTCTTATGCATAAAACACAAACCAAAATCTTACACCAGTTCAACAAAGTCAGTATCCAGTGAGTAGCAGTTGCCTTCTAGTCCATATTGTGACCCACAGCTGAATGTTTAAAATTACACAAAAAGTGTAATGTAATATAAAACATTGACTGAGAGTGGCTATGCAGCTATTACTCGCCAGTTTGCTTTGCCAGTTTCACTCCAATAAGTGTGCCTTTGCCAGAGCCAAAATGAGCCCATTGTATGCTAATGTGCCTAAAAGCACAATTCCATGCTCCTTAGCAGACCAGCACAGATAAATCACCACCCAAATACCTGTTATAATGTATTCCTTCCAGAGTGCTGACCCGTGGTGCCATCATTTACAACTTACTGCATAATAACACTACAAAGCGTATTTGAAGCAGTAGAATTGCTTCGGCACAAGACTTTTCAAGGTTGGGATTCAGCTTTGTAAAAATGTGCTCAGGCAACACAGGCTCAAAAGTGATCCAACAGTTATCTTAAATGAATGACCTCCTGGTAAAATTTTGTGTGTAGCCCAGTGTGTACTGAGAGGGGAAGCAAAGGGATGAAATGAAAAGTGGAATAAAAGTGAGTGGGGAAGAAGGGCTGAGGTAATTCCTCTCTGTTTCACTCAGAAGTGCGCACCCTAGTCACTTTCTCCTCCTCTTGGCCTCCCACCAAATAACAACCCTGTAAGTGGAGTGTCAAAGGGTGTTTTTCATTTGGCCTGTGTCTCTTTCCTTTTATTACTGAAAGACAAACACATAGGAGTCATCAAAAGAAGGTGTTAAGGTTTTGTAATTGTGACTCAAATTGGTGGTGATTAGAGAGGGACAGGAGTCTAAGCTGACGGTGCTCTACTGCTCCCTGCATTATTGATGGCACCCACAAACTTTAGTTAAAATCTGGGCTATGCAAACCAGTACATCTGTCTGACTGACCCCTCCCCCAACATCACCTCTTTCCCTGGATTCTGTGTCTATCTACTTTTTGCTCTTCTAAAATAAAGCTTGTAGTTAGGCTAAGTTGAGATGGATGAAAGCTATTCACAACACACATTCAGATTTTTGCTCAGGGGAGAAAGTACATGGCAGACAGGAGAGCGTGCATCACCCAATATGTCTTAAATGCTGTAATTAAGGTGATAAATCTGATTGACATAAAAACCAACTAAGCTACTTATGTCTCTACATCAGCAGTGAGGATAATGTGCCATCTAAACAGATGCCCACACCCAACCACACACACACAAAAGGAGGTACACAAAATGCATCTGAGAGTCAGCATCTGCATGGAAACAAGGCCAATGCTAATATGGTGTCACTGCCAGAGCAAGAAGATTTAAGGCGTATGTCTCAGAGAAAGTCTTGGCTGCTTATGCATGCAGCAGCCAAACTCTCTTTTTTTAACAACTAAAGAAATATTCTTGTGAGACTTTTAACCTCCTCATCCCTTCATAAATGTCTAAAAAAAAGGCCAAATCATTTCTCCTTTCATTTAAAACAAACTCATAAGTCAATCTGTCACTGGTTCTGTCACTGCCATGTCACATTCAGGGCTTGACCTTGAGAGCAGATCTTTCTGACCCTGTCACAAAGCTCATAGTTAGTAGGGACTGAAGAGACATACAGGGGTGCTAAGATATATTGCTTGTCACAAAAACACTACCAAAATAAAAGTCCTTGCGACACTCAAAGCAAAGCGTGGTACTTCTTATTCTGAGCAAAAGCCAGGATGCAGGTCTGTTTAGGAAGCTGTCTGTCATACAAGCTAAAAAGCAATGTGATTGTTCTTAGTTGCCTCAGCGAACTTATTAACTAAGTTTGTTATCCTGACAGACAAGTGAGTCTTAAGAGTGATACAATGGTAGTTAGGCTATAAGGAAATAAAATCAAATGTAAATATTATCCAGAATCTTCACAGACCAAGTGGTTGAAACCGTAATTAAATGATTCAGGGTTCTCTTTGGTTTTTCATTTCAATTTCCCCTAATATGTGTCGTTTAAACCCTTTCTCCCTCTGGGTGTTTCTGTGTCTCTATCTTTTCTCTTTCAGTGATTGGGGTCGTCTGTGGTCACATATGATATAACCTTCCATAATACAACAGGTAATTTAATATCTCACCACACAAACAGAGAGAAAAATAGAACCATAGACCTATAGGCAAATATGTCAAAAAGGGTACACTTTCAGTAAATGTCCTTTGCACAAAGCTGGTGCCACTGGCTTATTAAGCTCTCAAATTATTATATACAAGTAAAAAATACCAAGATGACAGGTGCTCTCCCACATCAATATATTCTTGCTCTCCCACATCAATACATTCTTATACATCCACACAACAGGTGCCCTTGTTATGTATAGTTTTTAATAGTTATATTTTCATATACAAATAGTAAACACACAGCTTTTAAAACCATGGAGGTGTCAAGACAATTTCTTGATATATTTTTAAAACTCCATGATCTAGGATTAGGCACACAATTTTACATGTGTGGTTCTTTATCCTTTTTTCCTGGCTGGCATAGTATTCTCCAAAAGCATTAGCGGCATTGACTGAAAAGCTTGGGCATCTATGTGATACCTACTTTTACATCTGGGGAGTGCATTGCTCCACTGCCCATTGGCCTGGCATGTAGATTTCAGGGCCCCCTGCAGAACATATCCAGTATTGCAGACAAACCGCACAACATCATTTAAGTTGAACTGGTTTCCTTGAGTCATACCAAAGGTAGGGTTGCCTGGATGGCCACATGTGATGGCTGGAAAAGTAACATAAAATAAAAAATAAAAAAAATCAAGGTTAGACATTTGCAGATCAGTTTAATTAATTATAAGGGGGCCTGGTTTACTAAATGGTCATGTGACAACAACAAGGAACACTAATAATATATACCAAGCGATGTTCCAAAGTGTAAATCTACATTTAGCTGCATTAGCTGCTATGTCTCAATATTCAGGATAGGTTCTTAGTAAAAATATTCCTTTTGTATTCATGAACAGCCTTTTGGAAAAAAAAAACAGAATTACAAAGTGATTTACATCCATACAAAACATTAAGCTTTCACTGTTTCCCATAGAGCTTCTGCATGCACTAAAATATTTTGTTATTTCTAATGCAACAGAGGACTTTAAGTAAAACCAACTAATAAAACAGTAAGTTATAACTTCAAGAAATACAAATAACTAAAATTATATAAATAAAAAGATAAAATCCACATTGTGAATATAAATAACTGATAATAAATTAATTAGATTGAAGTGTCCCTGTAATTGTGTCAAGTCCAAGTCATTAGGCTGGGTGTTCTAGAGGGGACTACAAAAGTCCAGTCACCTTTAAGGTGTTTAGACATTCGAGATTGCACAAATAAATAATACAAAAAAGCTACATTTGTGAAGGTGAATTATAGAAATCACAAATATTTACATCAAAAGTTATGCTTATATGCATGTACAGTAGGCTCCATCTGTAGAAGCAGAAGGGCAATTTCAGAGCCAACAGATCCAGAGCAGCACTTTGCCATGTGTCTGAGGTAAAATATTGCACTTTGATAATAAGTCAGTAGGATTATCTCACTAGTGCCCTATTTCAAAGAGTTTACAACAGTAGATAGTGATCAGTCTGTGTGATACTTTAACTTTACTGTAACACATTTCTAATCAAACTTAAAAATTCGATTAGAAATGTGATGGTTGGATCCCCAAAGATCAAAATCCCCAAAGACCATCTTGAATGATTTTATATAATGTTCACTCCTGAGGCAATCCTGTCAGCAGTAAAATGTTGGACAAGTCAACTTGGGGACAAACA
Source organism: Channa argus (assembly GCF_033026475.1). Classification (NCBI taxonomy): domain Eukaryota; kingdom Metazoa; phylum Chordata; class Actinopteri; order Anabantiformes; family Channidae; genus Channa; species Channa argus. Next base: position 19,914,375 of record NC_090197.1, read on the forward strand.
AAAAAAAAAAAAAACTGAATCTTGCTCACAAAGCAAAAGCCATCCTTGATGTGTAATGGCTAATTTGCATTGCATTCTTTGAAAAAATATTTCTGACATGTGAGAGAATCATCTTTAGCTTGTAAAGACCTTTAGTCTTTAGCCGTTACACTTCTGAAACATGGAGAAGAGCCCTGCCTAAAGATTTGAGGCTGCTTCTTCTGTTGTAGCGATTCAGCATTATAGTTAGAAGCCAAGCCATGATGTGCTGTAAATGTGACCCATAAAGTGTTAAAATCAATTCCACAGCTAATGAGTTGTCAGTGAAGAGATGCTAAAACAGATCTAATGTGCTCTTCCCTTTTGAATTTATTAAAAGCCTAGCTGTTGCATTTTTTGCTAACTGCAAGTATGATACCGTTTTATGCCTTAATGAAGAATAAAATCAGTTACAGTGGTCCAAATATGATAACGTACAGCCCCAATTCAAAAAAAGTTCGGACTATGTGTAAACGTAAATAAAAACACAATGCAATGATTTGCAAATTTCATCAACCAATATTTTGTTCACAATAGAACATAAACAACATATCAGATGTTGAAACTGAAACATTTTACCATTTCTCGGAAAATATTAGTTTATTGTGAATTAGATGGCAGCAACTCATCTCAAAAAAGTTGGAACAGGAGCAACAAAAGGCTTGAAAAGCAATCGCCACAAATCAAAAACAAACGGAGGAACATTTGACAACTAATTAAGTTAATTGGTAACAGGTCAGTAATTCATGACTAGGTCGAAAAGGAGCGTTTTAGAGAGGCAGAGCCTCTGTAACTGTGTCTATAAAATTTCAAAAAATTACAGAAAAGTCTTCCTTAAATATTCATGTACAATTGTGAAGTTTCCACCATCTACAGTAAATAATACCATCAAAAGATTCAGAGAATTAGGACGAATCTCTGTGCAGAAGGGACAAGGCTGAAGGTCAAAACTAGATGCGTTTGATCTTCTGGCCTCAGGTGGCACTGTATTAAAAACCAGAACAATTATCTACTGGACATCACTGCATGGGCTCAGGAACACTTCCAGAAATCACTGTCTGTGAACACAGTTCACTGTGCAATCCACAAGTTAAAGTTGTATCATGCAAAGAAGAAGCCATATGTGAACACAATCCAGAACCTCTGCCGTGTTCTCTGGGCCAAAGCTCATTTAAAATGATCTGAGGTAAAATGGAAAACTGTGGTTAGATGAATCAAAATTTGAAATGAGTTTTGAAAACTAAAAAGGTGAGGGACCACCAAGCTTCTTATCAGCGGACAGTTCAATAGCCTGCATCTCTGATGATATGGGGGTGCATTAGTGCCTGGGCAGCTTACACATCTGGAAAGGCCCCATCAATGCTGAAAAGTTCATAGAGGTTTTAGAGCAACAGATGCTCCCATCCAGACAATGTCTCTTTCAGGGAAGGCCTTGGATATTTCAGCAAGCATCGTAAAAGAAAAAATCCAGAAACGGTTGAGCAGCTAGAATCCTACATCAGACAAGAATGGGAAAACATTCCTCTCCAAAAACAAAGAACTGGTCTCCTCACTTCCCAGATGTTTACAGACAGTTGTTAAAAAAAGAGGGGATACTACACAATTGTAAACTTCACCCTCTTCCAACTTTTTCAAGATGTGTTGCTCCCATCAAATATAAAATGAGCTAATATTATCCAGGAAATGGTAAAATGCCTCAGTTTTAACATTTGATATGTTGTTTATGTTCTATTGTAATTAAAATATGGGTTGATGAAATTTGCAAATCATTGCATTCTGTTTTTATTTATGTTTTACACATCTTCGCAACTTTTTATGAATTGGGGTTGTAAATGCATTAAGGACGTTCTCAAGGTCAGTGTGAAAAATGTATATTTGAGATGCTCCTTAGTTGGAGAATGCATGACTATATATGTGTGACGTCGAAGGAGAGCTCACTGTCAATAATAACACCCAGATTTCTGGCTGATACTTTGAGCCAAGATAATTGTTCATAAAATGATTAGGGATGCTTCATTATGTGGACTGGCTGGTGGCTTAGTTATAGAGTTGATTGTTTTAAAAACAACTTGGGGGCTATAAATAATCTTGTAAAATGAACAGCAATATACACTGCACATAAATGCATTGTATTATTTTCTATAATTTTATATATAATAATGAAAATTATTTTTAATAATGTAATTATCTTTGAAAATGCTAAAACAAAAAACAAAATTTAGAGTGTACAGTGCATAGGCTTGTATAAGGAGCTTTCTGTAAAACAAGTTCAATAACAGGAATTATTGGTGATCAGTGCCAGATGGCTGGACTCTAATCACACTAAATTGCTAGTTGGTATTGGCCTTAAACTAGAGATTTCCTAGGCAACATATGTCTGGACTTGTTTCAAATTAAAGTAACATTTTAAAATATTTTAACTTAATAGTGTTAAAAATAACTGTGTGTCCTCTCTGGGCACTTACGGACACAGACAGGAGTGAGTCCTGACCAGCGGTGATCCTGTTCACAGATTCGCACTGACACCCCAATAAGACGAAACCCTGGGTTACACTGGTACACAACACTGCCTCGATAGTTATAGTTCTCCCCAATGATCTGTCCATTCACTATGGGCTCCGGGGTGCCACAATGACCAGCTACAGATGTAGAAGGAAGAAAAGAGCCAAGGTCAGGCGTAAGTGTTTTTATGGCCCTATGAAGTTTAATTCTTTTTGGATGCTGAGGATCTCACCTAGACACTGGACCTGTGTTCCACTCCAAAGCCCATTGGACATACACTCTCGCACTCGAGAGCCCACTAGCGTATATCCTGTGTTGCAGGAGAAAATAGCTGTTGCTCCATATACAGTTAGTGTTCCAATCTTGTTGCCATTTGGTGGAGTCCCAAGGTCCCCGCATGAGATGACTAAAATGAGAAAACAATATCATATATTCAAATCCCATACTGTCAAAATGGAATCAATGATACATTTGTTTTGACTGGAAAATTGTTTTGTTAGGCTTTCATTTATTTTGTTGTGGTTAGAAGAGTTTCTGTTTAGTTTCCTTAATATCACAGTGAAAATAGGGAATGATTTAGATGCAATTATATTTCAAGTCTAGCCAATTATATTTTTCTGGCTGTCAACTCAAGTTACACTTTGAAACTTGATTAAAGTATGTGAAGTATTCACTTACTCTCGCAGACTGGCCGCGGATCTGGGTAGTTCCAGGTGCTATTGGCTTGACAACGTATTACCCTTTGACCCCTGTAGTAATATCCTGGGTCACATATTAGCATCATAATAGCATCATATTGGTTTTGTGTTCCATAGATGAGTCTCCATCTCCCATGTTCAACAGAGGAGTGTCCAATGTCAGGACAGGTCACAGCTGGAAGGTCAAAGGTCAAACCAATAATAATTCAAATTTACATTTGTACTGTTACCAGTATGGTATCAATTGGCTGATTCTTATTTAAGCACAGGTGAGAAATTAAATAAACACCAGTTTAAAAATGTGCGATGATAATAATACTGAGAATAAAAAAAACAGCAAAAAGAGAAATACTCACGAATACATCTGGGTGGAGCTTCAATGGGGCTCCACCTCCCAGACTCCTGACAGATCACTGAGGTGGTGACAGGCCCGGCAAGCCGAAATCCAGGATTACACTGGTAAGTGGCCCGGGCTCCCAGAGAGAAGTCCTGGCCAACAATACTTCCATTGACTGGAGGCACCGGCATTCCGCAGGACATGACTAGAAGGCAATAAATGTGCCTGGGTCGCATGAATTCACACTGACAAAAGGATATTCCAGCAACCATATTTGTATGCAGAGTGCCTAGCTCAGAATATGCTTTCCGTACAAACACACTCCTAAAGCCAGCATTAATGTGCAGCAAACATTAGCTTGGACCGCCATCTGCCCAATAGTAAACAATCAAGTCTAGAGAGACCACATACAATTCATGTGGAGATTACACCTGGTGCAGGCTTGACTAGATATTGAAAGGCTGCCCTGTTGCTCTCAGTTTTTACTTCAGTTGATACTGCTAATAAAGCTTGTATAAAAGTGTAAATTACATTTTGGAAGTATAGCTTTTAAATTTTCTGCATTTTTGAGGAAATATAAAAGAAAATTAGCACAAACAAATGGCTATTTGTAAAACCTCCAAAAATATTTAAAAAAAAGCTGATATGTACTGTTCATAATGTATATAATTCAAATAATGCTTTCAAACTTGTGTATGTCTCTCAGTTGCTACTGCTGATCACAAAAGTAATATTTGCCTCAATCAGAAAACCAGAGTACATTAATAAGGAGGCAGTCCAAAAGACTGATGTATCTAATACTTCAGACCGGGTAACCAAAAATCATTAATCTGAGCTTTACTTCAAAATAAATCGGACAAAGGGTAAAGTGAGCATCCCTGAAGCACATGTGGAGCTGACCTACTGTAGGCAATGGCCCATTGTTGACTGAAATCACACTTTGATCCAAAGCGAATGGATTGTGTGTGTATTATTGGAATGGAAATTTTGTAGCAAAAAACAGTTTTAAGATTGTGTTCGTTACTATGGAAAAGTGTGACTAAATGCTAAACGAACTTATTCACAGTCAAAGGTTAATACAAGTTTTTCCAAACTGTTGAATATTGTAGGTGTGGATTTGCATGACTTGCATCACAGCTAATTTACTAAGTAGGTTTCTGAAACAATAAATAAAACAGTGTAGTCTCTGAAACCTCTACGTTTTGACCTTTCCTCATAAGCTGCTCCTTACCTTGGCAAAGAGGCACTGGTGCATTCCACTGATAAATACTCTGTGCAGTCCGGGTACATGTAGCACTGCTCTGGCCAATAAGTCGGAAGCCCTGGTCACAGCTAAAACGCAGTGTGCTGCCCAACTTGGCCCCAGTAAGACTGTGCACCGTGCCGTTTACAGGGTTGTTTGGAGGGCTGCAGTAGGCCGCTATAAAGTAATAAATGAAATAAGAAAAAATATAAATAAGCATACCAATAAAATTTAGTTTAACATGCAAAAAAAAAAAAAAAAAAAAAAAAAAAAAAAGAGAAACGCTGGAAAATTCTGATTAAGAAGGTGACAAATTAAGGTGCATTCAATGCCAAATAGCCCAAAATCTCTTTTGCATCTGTCTTCTAAGCCTGGGAAAGTAAAGGAGGACATCTAATAATATAAATTCTTCAATACAACCTATTTAAGGCGAAAACTGCAGACTACAGACAAAGAAAATTGATTAAGGACAACAAATGTCCTGCAAAGCAAAACATGAGTCTGTCAGCAGCTGCAGAGTAGGATCATAAAAGTGAAGGATACAACATAACAGAAACAAATTAAACGTTTTGTTTGTTGACTCAATAGGTGACGGCAAAATAATGCCGGCAACAGATTCATGGCTTCCACAGTCTTGAAGACTATGTAACTAAAGGGAAACTAAGAGTTAAAGTATAGGGCAGATAATACACACTGTGAAGGGGTATTACGTTGGAAGTAAACCCCAGGCAGAAAACAGCCACAAAAAATAATTTATCACACTCAGTAACACTACTAATCACTATTAACACATTATCTTTATATAACAATGATAAATGACAAAAAAACAATTATATGTGGCAATGAAAATGCCTTCTCCTTCAAATCAACTAGAATTTTTAGCACCATGCAGATAATCAGATAAAATCCCTTTGCAATATAAAAACTTAAAGCCATGTCAGTAGCACAAGACATAGTTAGCATTTATAAGATGTTGCTGCCTCACACAAATTGTTCCAGTGAGACTTTTCAAGTGAGTTGACAGACCGTTTTGTGGCACTGAAGAGATGTTAGATAAAGCAGACTTTATGTGAAATTTGTCACAGAGGTTCACTAAGAAAGATGTTCTTAGCAATGATACACAGTAGGTGTGTTTCAGCCTTTGATAATTTTGAGAAATGTAACATTTAGGTTTGAAACACTTGTCATACCTGCAGTTACCAAGGGATGAAATGTCTTAAATGTACTCTTTGATGGCAACATTGGTAAGGAACAACCCAAATGTTTAAATCAAGTGAAACTTAACAGGCCAACACAAATCCTGTAAATAATCATCTGCAATGGAAGTGACAGATGACTAAATAGGCAGAACAGATGAACAGAGAAAACTAGTCAGAGAAGCTATGGGTGGAGAGAAAAGCTAAAAGAGAGAAGCTGCTGGACGAGACGTCTGCAAGTGTCCCTTGCAGACAAAAGATGTATTGACGGAGAACACAGCTGGATACACGGAATCTGCGTGGGCCATCTGTTTTTTCACTCCCAACCAAGGTACTGCATAGAGCAACTCCATATTGACTATGACAACGTGTGGGCTCTCAGCCATCACTCTGTCCGTCTGTCACTTAACCTATGGCATATGGATATGGCAAAATCACATCTAAGAGAAAAAATAAAAGTAAAAGAAGCAAAAGGGGGGAAAAAGTATAGAAATGAAAGAGCATCAAGTTGGGGAGGCAGAAAGTTCCACTGAGAGGAGGAGAGAGACGATTAGTCAGTCTGGCTGAGCAGTGTTGATACAGAACGGTGGGAGCCTTTTAAATATTTACACAGTCATAATTCACAGCAAGTTATGCAGGTGTCGTATACCAACAGTTTCTTCATGGGAGCAGGACAAAAAGGAGGAATAATAAGCAATACAAGAAACAGTGTCTACTAATTCCCATGCCAATGCTGCACAGCAAGGGGTGTTGTAGATGCCTTCCACCCCCGTTAGGTTGTCATGGAGATGGTCATATTTCTAGCTATATCAGCACTTAGCAGCCAAAAAAGCTTTATTGACATAATAAACACCCCTGATAAGACTGAAAATAAAACAATGAACAAAGGCAAATCTTAAATGAACCACTACAATGAAATCACATTTATAAAAAAACATGGGACTTGATACTATTATCCCCACTCACCTGAATAGCGTATTCTGAAGCCTTTGTGGCTGGTGGTATGATCGAAGGACCAGTGCAGGTAGACTTTGTTACTTGAGCTGGTGATGCTCAGTGGACTGGAATAGTTACCACTGAGGGTGATTAGGAGGGGGCTCTGCCTGGATGGACCTGAATAAAGATAAGAAAGGAAAAAAATGAAGTTACTGGGAACAGAAAAGTCCCATGATTTCATGCCAAATAAAAAGAGCATTGAAACTAATACTAGAACTTGGTTGTTAAAATAATGTCTTGTACTCAATTACTGACACAAATCACAGCTATATTCTGATTAAATAAAAAGCAACAATGATTTTATTATTCAATTCTAAATTTTTAAATTTGTATAAATATTTTCTGGGTTTCGACTTTATTTTTGATACGAATCCCATTATACCCAGTTATAGCTTTCAGAGGGATTATGCATTTAGCTATACTTATGGTAAAAATCAAAATTTGCTAAGCTTCTAATTGCGGAAAAAAGATTTCATCCCATAATTGGCTTGGCAGCTGTAAGGTTAGCAAATGTCTGTTCCTCTCCACTCGGCAGAAAATAAAAACGCACTAATCAGCAACACTAGTGTATACAACCACTATTTTTTCAGAACAGCCTGGCAGAGTTGCTGACCGTGCCTCTATTAACATGTAAATGTGCAAGGAAGATGTAGATGTTCTATCACCATAAAAGGGTACTTGTGTGTGATTTCCTGTTAGTAGATCCACAGAGCTTTGTCGGGGATTGTAAATTAAGCAGTCTGGCTCATTTTAGCCTTTAATTGTGGATATTTGTTGAAATGAGTCTAAAGCCAGGCTAGGAGTGTGTGTGCAGTCATTGCAGCACTGGTCAAAAGACTTGTGAATTGTACATGTCTTGGGTTTTATAAGATGATATGCAACTACTGAAATATACAATATGCTCACTTCAGATACAGTGGCTCACCATCAAAGATCTCAAGCTCATCAAACTGACGGCTGGTCTGGAAGTGTTCTATCGTGAAGGTAATGTTGTAGCCTGGTTCTACTTTTACCACCCAAGAGCAAGACTCAAAATGGGGAAACCCACTGCCTGGTGACTGGCTCATGATGACCCCAGTGGAAGCAGTCAGTATTTCATTCATGGGACAAGTCACTGTTGAAAGAGATAAAACAAGTGAAGAAAAACAAAATATTTGACTATAAGGAATAATGATTTGTTTAGGTATTGCTTTGCTATGTTGTTTCATAATCACAGATAACATCTCATGACTTTTTATTGTTATTAGTAATTTACCTTCAAGTTCAAATCTGAATTGGTAACATCCAGTCTGCTGTTGGGAAAGCAACTTATTCTGAACAAATGTTTACTGTAGCTAAGCCAATTGCCATTCTGGTCATAAGATCAAACACCAGGAAATCATGTAGGGGTCTGAATTTCAGTGTGTGATTGCAGAAACTGTGCATAGTTGATTCAATTGATCATTTGATTGATTCCTGCAAATCTAGCAATCATGTGGTAGAGAAGTTGCACACTGTACAGTCATGTTTCAATGATACTAACATAAAAAAGTGAAAACAGAGACAGCTGGCAACATCAATCAAGTGGAAATCGCTCATAGAAAAACACTGGAACCCGAAAGGAATAATGTGACCGGCAGTGCCAGTTATGTCAACGGTAACAAAATTAATTAGGATCCTTGAGGAAGAGACAAAAAAACTTTTGGTCCCCCTAAAGTTATGGCAATGCCTTTAAGATAAAATCAAGACAGGGGGTGTCTAGGCGGCTCGTCTAAATTAGGCTTACTTGTGGTAAAAGTTCTGTTTAAAATGTAAGCAGCTGTTCATTTAAATAAACTCAGTTCTCACTCAAGACCTTTGAAGCAATGAGCTGTTGGAAAATGAGATTTTGCAAAGTAAACGTTAACTTGTAAAACCATATTTAATCAACATCTGATTTATTTTCACCCTATCCTGAGCATCTGTAGCACAAATGTAAATTATGGTAAATCTTAAATTTATGTCAGCTTGTAGCTGCCGGATGTGCACATTAGATATGGTGCCACTAAAAACTATCTCTGTTTTCTATTTTGTTTCTTGAAGAGAAACTAAATAGAATCCAAACTCTACTAATCCTTACCAAACTCAAATACACAATAACACGCCCAACAACAAAATGGGAAAAATATATTTCCTGCAACTCTGGACAGAAATCTGTGAAACAATTCCCAATGCCCCTTAGGTAGCACTGACAATGAATTTAATGCCACTTAGGGCCTGTGAACTGGTCCATTCCATCTGTGTAGCTGTCCTGGAGAAACTCTCCATCTTGAGCTGCAGCATCCGTTCATTTCAATCACTCTGTTTGCTTAGAAACATGACAGAAGATGAACATCCCTTAATTGAATATAAAAACCCTTTGCTCATTTGTCTGACTATCGGAAACACATCTCTGTAAAAACTTAAATTAATCTATAATTATTGTCTATAGCAGTGGTGACTGTGATGATGATTGTAATTATGTATTTTTAACTCTTAACAATTTATTTTTTCTTCAACCTTATGCTTTCCGATAGTACGCTGATTGTCCACTGTTTATCTGCCCTGCCTGGCCCTTTACCCTATACCTCACTGCAGACATACAGAGTTAATCACACATACACAATACACAAAAAAGATGTAACTAGCTAACTAACTTGGCACTTAATGCATACATCTGCCTCAAAACATTATTTGCTATAGCACATCTGAGCAGACCACATCATTGGTATGCTTTTGGGACATCTCCATGACATCCTTTGGCATTTCAGTTTGTGCTGAAAATTTCAGGTTTTACACAGGTTTCTTACCAGTTTCCATTTTTGCAACTTTATGAAACCAACCCTCCTAATTTGTCAGATTTGTCTGTATACACATGGTACGTCAAAAAACAAGCTGCAACAGCAGTCTCAAGAAGTCTGTGGCACAGGAAGGTAGAGTGGTCGTCCACCCATCCTGCAGATGTTGGTTCAATCCCCGGCTCCTCTGGTCACATGTCCTTAAGCAAGACACTGAGCCCCAACTTAGATGCTCCCGGTGAGTGCTGGGCAGCTGCATAGCAGCGGTCCATGAGTGTGTGTGTGATTGTGAGTGCAAATGGGTGAATAAAGAAGTGCTTTGAGTGCCAATAGGTAGAAAAGTGCTATATAAGTGCAGAACATTTACCATATAACATTGAAATCAAGAAAAAAATAAATAAACAACTTAATATGTACTGTACAAAAATCTTTAGAGGGCACATGCCTAGATGCTGTTGGAAATTGTTTGCTTGTTTATAAACCAAGTATAGCAAAAAAAACTTACTGTCCCTGTTGTATACTGCAATTTGAATATGAATGTTTTGCCTCAAGGTAAGGAAGCACTTGGCCCTTACAGGTCATTCATTACAGTGGTGAAAAACTGAACGCATTGAATTACATTCTAACAACAAGTCATCTGTTGGTATATTCTTCTTTTTGTGTATGTGGTTGGGTTTGTGTGCGTGTGTGTGTGTTTGTGTTTGCGGCTTGGCTTGTTTACCTTCCCTCCAACCTTTGCTTGTTCATATGGGAAGACATTATTAAATCCACATGGGCTGGCAGACAACCTGGTTTAAACAACATTTGCAAATAGTTCTTGGCATTTGTTTTTCCTTGCTCTGTGTGTCAGCTGGGTGTGGTTTACTGCCTTCAGAAATCACTAATAAACGTAAGCCCTCACCCAATAGGGAGCCTTTTAAAATACCAGGTTAGTACTTATTCCAATGTTTGTGATATTCATTGTGTCGCCAATAATTGACAATCTTAACTAAACATTAAGAAAAGAAGGACAAAACTAACACTAGATATCAGCAAATCTGCAAAAGGTCACACCAGTTGTGTCCTAATTGTATATTAGTGGATTAAAACAGCTAATGAGCTTAAAAAAATCATAAATTTTAATAAACAAGACAACCAAAAAATCTGTGAAATAATTTACAACCTCAAGGACCTCAATACAAGGGAGTTAGAAGGCATGACTCCAATCCATCACTGATAGTGAAACTGACTGCACCTGGAAGCAGCATATAAAATCTAAGAGTGAAGTTCATTAAACGATCAATTCTCTGATGATGAGATGTGTGCTGTCAGTGACCTTTCATAAAGCTTCGACATGTCTTCAAAACTGCCTTCAGCTCATCTTGGAGCTGATGGAAACAGACAGGCAGAACTCTTATCTACAGGCTGCTACTTATTAAACTAATCCACTTTGAAATGAAGAATCACTCTGTTTGGCTGTAAACAAAAGGATATTAGGGGACGAATCTGACAGCTGGAAAAAGGCAGCTATACACAAGGTGAGATCAGTGCTGATAAAGTCTGATGAGGAATGGAATAAATGGCTAGGATGAATAGAATTATCTGCAACATCCCTCCTGTTTGTCTACATTTTTCCAAAAACAAAAAGAAAAAAAATGTGCAGAAGGTTTCCCTAGAGACAATCACAACTGCATACATTTGTGCATTCTAATTTGCAAGTATGGAAGCACACATGCATGATTTTACAATAATATAGAGCATACTGTGCCGCAGTGCTGTTGAGATGCCGATGCTCATGTTTGTATTTAATTAGCATAAGCTGAGTAGCGATAAGGAGCTGTTGGAGAGGATGGGCCACAGCATAAGCATTACCCTGGATCAGGACCTAACAGCTCTGAGAAGACAGGGATGACAATGAAAGTGTAAAAACAAAGACGGGGTAGGGGGAAATAAGCTGTAATACATTCTGTGGGACCAAAAGAAGCAGGCTAGGATAAAATTATTATTAATATTAGAACAAAAAGTTAGGCGTTTAGGCAAGGGAGGGGCAAAGAAGTAGTGGGACGAAGAAAGCTAGTGCAGTGGGAAACAAATGTGATGGGTGTTTATGAAGGTTTTAACCACAAATCTGTCTAGGGGATAAACAGGGATTTTGGATCATCAGAGCTCATTGTTTTTCATTAATGAATTCAAGCAACACGTTGTACCGATGCTGTTGCTTTGTGTGTGTGTGTGTGAGTATGTGTGTGTGCGTGCATGCGTGCTGGAGCTGCCTGTGGTCCCAGCAGACAGCAGCTGTACTTGAAGGGCTGTGGATCAACACAACCCTGTTTACCAGACAGCAAGCAAATGAGACCCTGTACAAACCTACTGGTTGCTCCAATGGCCGGAAATATAAGAGATATTAAACTTACAGTCACCTCCACAAGTGTTGGCAAAGCAAAGACAAATGTTTCATTCTTGTTGTACAGTGAAGAATTTTAGGTTTAGAATCAAAAGATGAATATGAATTCAAAGTTCAGAATGTTTCCTTTTATTTGATGTTATTTACATTTAGATATGTTAAACAATGCGTGTGTGCAGGATTGTTTTCTGTGAATGTCATTTTTGGGGGAAACTAAAAGAAAGAGAAAGCGAAAAGAGAGATCTGGGTACTGATCAACACACTTCAACACACAGGTGTGTTGAAGCGACTATGAGAATACACTGCATTGTGTTTAGAATCAGCCTCAGAGAATAACAAAAAAGGGAACAGAGAATAAAGGGTACATGTGTTACATAAGAACAGAAGTCTGACGCTGGTGAGTCAGGGATGGAACGCAGCGACTGGGGGAGGAGGGGGTGCAGACAGAGGGAAAGCAGAAGATGAGACAGGGTAGTAGCACTGAGGGGTTAGCAACACTGCAGAACTGTCTGCAGGCTCTGTTGCTACAACCACAAAGACAATATGCACTGCTGTGTAAAGCGACACATTGGCCACTGTACATATATGAGCGGGTGATTGAGAGCTGTGTGTTGTGTGTCTAAACTGGTGATACGATAGGTGCAGCTGCAGCCAGTGTGTCCCCTGCATTTCAATGAGCTGTGCACATCGCCTCTTTACCCCCCCGACTCCTCCTCTGTCTCCCCCATCAGTTTCAAACTCTTGTTCTATTTTCAAACCCTGCTCCATTTTATTTCACCTTCTGCTCCTCCCTATTCAATACTTTCATCTTGCTAGTTAGTGAGTTCTTACCCAAACCCATTCTCACTCAACTCCTGAAATCTTTCTGGTTTTGTTATCTATGTCTCTCTTCTCAATCACTCTAGTCTTTGTATTTCCAGGTGAAGTGACAGGTTGCAGGTAGCAGGAGTATGCTGGAACAGTTTGTCCCAGTATAATGTGTCCCTCAGCATACATATCATGAGCATAAGTGCAGATGCACTTCAAACTACAAGAAAAAATATTTAACTGTCACTGATTTTCACTTAAAAACGGCACATTTGTTTAGCTAAGCAAGACAAAGCTGGTCACAAAGTATTATATTGATGAAATGAAAATATTAACCCTTCACTTGCACATATGCAGGTACAAATGTACACTTAATGTTGAGTGGTGGAACAAGTGAAAAAATACTTAAACACACAATAATTTCCTTTTCTTGTGGCTTTTTTTATTGTTTAATTTTGCATTCCTAGCCTCCTCTGTTCTGCCTCTCACTGGGTGTCCTGGGTACTTTGTTCCACATCTTTATTATTAGCCTTATCCATAGCTTCTCTTCCCCTTTCATTGCCCTCTTTTTTTTGCCTAACTCCTTTTTTATCTCCCTCCTTTTTTCACCTCACGCTGAGATCATCTGCATATTTTTCCAATTTTCGCACAAGAAATTTGGTTCATTTATCAAACTTCGCCTACTCTGCCTCGTCCACCACATAACCCACAAACAGATTGAGGCACACAAAATGACATAGAAAGTTTAAGATGTAGAAAAAAAGAGGCTAGCAAGGTTATAAAAGATACATGCCCTTATGATATTTTGAAACATAAAGAAACACAGAGCTCTTTCTATGCACCCAGTTTCTTGCCTGGAGGAAAAGTGTTGCACACAACACAAGTAACACCGTTATGACTCGGTGTGTAAGGAACACTGCATTTTTTGAGTACTCTGGGAGGACAATATCTCAGCATGTAGCAACACACAGCAGCCTAATGGGAAGCAAAGTGTCATCCACAATAATATGTGACTGCTTCTCAGTGACTATAGGCAGAACAAGTACTTGCAGGAAACCAAGATTGAGGCAAAACTGCAACGAGTGCATGGTTAGTGAATTCAAGAGCTAGTGGCAAATTTTGAGATCTGGAATATCTGGATCATATTCAGAAAAAAAAGAAAGCGCAGCACTTGGCTCCTCTTTCACAACCATAACTGAAGTGCTCTTGAGTAAAGCCCTTATCTGTCAGCTCCCTAAGTGGAGCTGCTCAGTAGCCAAACTAGACTTGTGCTGAGCATCTTCCAGGTAAGAGTGAGAACAGGACCTTTCTAAAAAAAAAAAATTAGTTCCTCAGTTATTCACTCACCATCACATGAGGGTGGAGGCCCTTCAAACTCCAAGTGTGTCCCTAATCGGCAGGTCAGGATGCTGTTTCCACTTAACTGGTAGCCTGGAAGACATCGGTAACGCACTATATCACCTGAAAAGGGAAATCAAGGAGGTAGAGAAACAGTCAGTGACATATGAGGGATCTGGGAACAATCCATATGATTGATAGTAACAAAAACATCTCTATAAACCAATCAGAGCTTCTCAGCCAGAACACTAATATGACTCAAAACTAATTATGACCTATTCAATGTTACAGTGAAAGAAAAAGTTAAAAGTAAAAAAACTACCATATTAAATCCCTACTGGACTCCTATAGCTTCCTTTGTATTTCTAAATAGTACTGACTCAAGGAGGTTTGCGATAAAACAGAAAAGAGGACTTAATCTCAATTGTCCTATACAAAGGTAGATATCCACCACATCCAAATCCCCCTGGCTTTCTGAATGTTTTGTCCTAATCATTCATTTATACTGCTGCCTTATAACTCTTGATCGTGATCTACTTTCTGATGAGTCTGTAGTCTGTAATGGTGCCTCATGGGAAATGTAGTCAGTGATCCTGAGGAAATGCAAACTATCAAAGCTAGAGGGTGAGCTGAGAGTGGCATTACTTTCAGTAGTCACTGTTTTAAATGTGTGTGAATAAAAGTCTTCCACCTACCAATTTTGAATTCTTTGCTTGCCATCAGGATCTCTGCATTGGGAATGATGGGGGGAGGCAGGCAGTACTGCAGCCTGTAAGCTTTATAGGGGGCAATAAAGGTATAAAAAGAGTTAAACATGAATTATACATAAAAATAACAATCAGGAAATTGAAATACCTTGATAGGTGATACGGAATAATCCACTCTTCTCTGTGTTACTACGGAAACGAATCAGCACTTGATTAGATGTGCTACTGGGTGGGTCATTTGGCTCTCCATCAGTGAACACCCCCAGTTTCCTGGCTGTTACTTGTGGACCATCCCTAAAAGAAAAAAAGGGCCATCGGTCAACTAACGTATAACTTGCCGGAGTCTAGAGATTTATAGTTGATAGTTAATCATGAGTATGCTCTGCCAGGAGCCTCTGCTCTAAAGTGCTCTCTAACCATAAAGTACTTTAAGGCTTTCTGGTGTTCTCATAGATATGCGTCAAACAGAGCTACATGGCAAAGTATTGTCAAGCATTCTCCACCAGCACAGTAGTAATAACAGAGCTGCTATCACTTTATATAACCAAAGTAATTACTCTCAGCTGGTCCGGTTGATTATGTTGAAATAAGGTAAAAATTACAAATAAGCATGGAATGGCAGGTCTGGATTGCGTTGTTCCTGCTAACTGCCATCCAATGGGAGTGTCTTTGGAAGCTGCGGCCCAGCCTTGGCACTCCCCTGGCGTGGCCATGGCTGAGTGAGCCAGCTCCCAGATTCCTGCCACAACCATTCAGCTTAAAAACCATCTGTCTTTGGCTGTCAGACTGGGCATGAGAGATTACAAGCAGCTCTGGAAATGGCTGGCTAGGGACTGCTGCCTGACAGCTCTCTGGCCAAGCCGCCATTACGAAACCCATTTCCTTGGCTCAGTAGTTTAGTGGATAGATACACAGTGGAGGTAACTGGAAACTAGGGAACATGATAGTCCTCTTCTTGGCTCTGCAGGAACTGACTGGGAAAGATCAACACAGTTGTGGCCATTTACAGCAATACAACAATGGACAGAAAGTGGACATTTTGGCTCAATTTAGCCATGTTAATTTGGTGAAAATCTAAACACATATTTCTATAAGAAACCAATCTACAAAATATAGACGTCACCCCATCCCATGTGGGCCATTCATGTGCCCGTCAACACGCCAGGTTGGCTGGCAATCAGATCTCCGGTCTCAGTGAGAGCTGGGACCTTTGGAGCATGTCTCCAAAAGACAGGATCAACTGGGACTGGCAACTATCATGCATGCAAAATCCTGTCTATGGCTGCACATATGGAAGGACCAGCTGTGCATTATAGAGGTGATCAAAGAGAGCTTTATCCATCGCTACTTAGTCAGGCAAAAGTACATACTCGTACCAAATAAATGTCCTGACACAGACATTGACAAACATGCATGCATACACACACATTTCCACCAGCCAAAAACCTTTGAATCTCTTTTCTGTCACACAAATAGGTTTTTGTAAATGCAGCTCTGATTGGGACTGGTTCTGCAAGGCTGATTACTTGGTGTTCAACACTTTTTTGAGATGGGCTTGAGATCTGGGTTTGGCCATTACTACACATACAGTATCTACAGCCCATGGGAACATGTATTTCTTACCAGACAGTGATGAAGTTGTGTGGTCCATGAACCTGAAGCAAGGTGAAGTTGAGTTTAATGCCAAACCCAGGAGCTACAGTGATCAACCAGGAGCAGTCAGCTGAGCTAGGGTACTCTTCTGGGTAACCCGGTGAGAAGATGGTCCCGTTGTCAGATGTGATGTTACCACCACAAGGAACTAAGGGAAAGAGGGAAAAGCAAAAAAGAGTGAGGAAAAAATATCTGTGGTCCAGGAAGGTAAAAATAAAAGAAAGGGGGGGTCATCCTTTCATCTCTACTTCTGCTTCCCTTCTTAGTGTCTCTCTCCCCCTCTCTTTCACTCTTCGTCTAGTGCCCAGGCGCTTGTCTGAGCTAAAGATTAGCCAGTAAAGCCTGTTAGCAAGTGGGGACTTGGATAGAGTGTTTTGCTAAGATAAGGGCATAAGTCTTTCCCATTGGGGGTGAAGAGAGAGTGCACAGATGAGGCAAGGGTTAGTGAGGACCAGGCTTTTGAGGTTTGTACAGTATGCATATACAGATAGGATTTGCACGAGTACATACACCAGTCTGTGTGTTTAAGTGACATAAAATGGTATAATAGCATGTGTAAATCAAAACTGAAAACACAACAACCTCCCAAGTCCACACATGCCAAATATCCAGAAGTACAGTAAAACACAAACACTCAACCACACACACCCATGCACTTGAATGCAATTGTAACAATTTTCAAACATTTCCGAGGAGGTTCTAACCAACTTTTACCAACCAACAATTATAAAGCATAACACTCTAACTGGTGCCATTAGAGACAAATTCACAATGGTGCAGTAAGGAAACCATGGGGGAGTGGTAATCACAGTAGGGCAGGAATCTCCAGTACCCCAGACAGGGAATTGAGCTTAACACCATACCGTCAGATGACTATGAGTATACGATCATTTCCAAAGCAGAGATTTTAATTTGTTTTTGGCTAAATAAATATGGTTCTTTCTTTATTATACTGTTTTTGTCTATCTTATCCTACTGGAGTTGGACCTGATGTCCTCTACAGTCTAGTATTCTGTTTCACAGAAGAGGGACAATTAGAGTCTGTGAATGTGATACATAATACAAACTCTAACTAATAAGCAATTTTGCTTAGCATTGATACTATTTATCATAACATATTTAACTTGCAGCCTCTCATTTTTAGCCAGGGTTGATTGTTAAATTGTTTTGTGAGGCAGGATACACCACTCTGCAACATTACTATACAACAATAAGTACATTTTGTGTGTCTATAGATTCAAAACATTTAATAGAGTGATAATTGTTCACTTGTGGATCTCATCATACCAATTTTAGAAGTTGCATATATTTTTGTATTGATTTTGTATTTTTATTTTTTTCCCAGCTCTGTCTTGTGGAATGTAGGTGCTTTTTGGCTTGATGTGATCAGATCCTTCCTTCTGTTTCTACTTCTTTTAATTAATTTACTTATTTTGTCTGCACATTTTATTGCCAGGGATCTTACTTATATAAACAAAGTTCAGCTAAGCTGCATTTTCAAGTTAATCATTCACAAATATCACTTTGAACAACATTATTCATGTTTACACCTATGAACCACCGCTACCCCTCCTGTTTATAATTACATATTAATATGGTAAAAAAATAATGAATGTGGAGACAAAACAGAAAGTTTAGCAAACAGAAACCATTTTATACATGTATTGTGTTGTGATTACAATGGCAAGCTAGAAGGTAAGCGAGCCAAAGTAAGCCAAGGTAAAAAAATCAATGTGTCATATCTCCCTCGGTAAAGCTATGTAAACATTGGAGTGACAGACAGAGAGAGAAGAGCAAGGTGTACTGAGCTGTATGGGGTCAAGTAAAGGTGTAACAACATAGTTTACTGCTATGTAATAATGGCTACATATATAAGTTGATAGGAGATGTGCTACAAAGGTCAATACATTTACTCTTACGTAAAGCTACTAATGTATGTATTGGACGTTGTATGTAAGTGTCTGCATGCTGGAAATGTCTGCAAAATTTGGATTTTCTCATTCTGAATGGGGACTGGATTCCAACTGACTGACTAATCTCAAAATGTGAAATAAACAGGGAAAATCCATTTGCAGTTAGTCTAAATTTAATACGGCAATCAGTCAGTTGCACATTGGTGTGTGTCTGTTTGTGGTATATTTATTCCATTAAAGAACTAGTATCTCGAGTCAGTTCATCTTCTGCTCTTCCTCACACCAGGTCACATCCTTGAAGCCAAACCAATTACATTCACAGTCAGAAATCATCAGTCTACCTTCTTCTGGTCAATTTTGGATAGCAACATGCATGTGCCTGCCCATACAGTACATGCATACCAATATATAACAGGATGGGCATATTCTATGAAAAAAAAAAGTACATGACAAACACACACATGCAGACAAAGCAACGAATGAATGCACAAACACAGATGATGGCACTTCACACATACTGTATTGCACTAAAACAATGTCAATGTACAACAAAGTTAATTACTGATGGAAATATTATATGTACACCTGTGAACCACCCCCCACTCACGCATGCACGCACATGACACACATATAGGTATACTCATATAAAGTTCTTTTGCAATATCTTTCAGGCTCAAAACTTTGCCTGAATATTGCAACAGCCTATCCAAAGAAAAAATAGCTGTCCCCTGAGCCCTTTCGTTCTGTTGCTTCTTCTCAAACTCCCATTTATTTCCTTGCTTGCCCATTCAAAGTGCTACTGTCACAGTCATAACCTTCCTCTGTTATGTTGTCTGCCTTAATAAATAATCAACAGATAGAGCGTGAGAATGTGGGTCAAGGACAAGGCAAAATAAACAGTGACCATTACTTTTCTTTTTTCAATTTAGCCCATTTTATTCATCTTTTGTCTCAATTCTTGTTTAGCAGAGTACTGGTTTTCATTGAGCAAGACTTTGTCTCATTAATGGGGGATGATAATTCTGTTTAATTGCATTATTCATAATAGATAATCATTATCTTCATGGCCCTCCTTCACCCTAATGATCTAATTGCTCAATATGTTCTCAACAGGAAGAGAAAGCATGGATGGTAGTTCTGCAGTCATGACACAGTTTAGTTGGTCATTTGTAAATAATACCAATAGTCTTACCTTCGCAGCGAGGGAAAGGGTGATCCCAGTTGCGGGTGGTGCCATGTTCACAAGTAAGGATAGAATGTCCCATTAGCTGATACCCAGGCAGACATTCAAAAGAAATCGACTGGCCTACATTGTAGCCAGCACCCACAACCACTCCATAACGGAAAGGTTCTGGATCAGGGCACTCCTGTAGCTCGTAGGCTGAAGAAAGAAGAAGAGCAATTAGATCAAATAATTTAACCACTTAAACCATTTTAAAGAGGTTTAAACAGTCGGGCAGAGCTCTTGACAGTGAAACAGTTACTGTTAGAACTGAATTCCTATGTAATAATCTCAGGAAAGTAGCTCAGGGAAAGTATTGCTTCAATACCTACAGAGCTTGATTAGAGATCGCCATGGCCACCTATAGCGGTTGATCACTTGACTTGCAAGATTTTTTGTGCTGCCAAAGAATATTAACCACCACTGATTTTCCTTAACCCTTTTTTTTTTTTTGCAGAAAACAGTCATGTTCAGTAGAACAGAAAATGTTTTAATTCCCCTTCTTCATCTCTGTGTCATTTGTCCTGCTTGAGCCCTCACTCCTACTGCTTTGACCTCCATCTTAGACAGTTTGAGGAAAAACAATTGCGATCATCAAACGCAGTGTGTGTACATAATTCTCATTTTTGTTTTTTTATTGTCTCCGCTTTTACGCAAGCAGAGCAGGCATTAAGCCTTCAGGAGCCAGGATATAAATATTACCGAAAAATTTCATTTCTATGGATCAAAGATTCCTTTTGTAAGAGATAACACATGCAAATTCAGCAAAAGGGGTCTAATTTCCAAATATAATGCTTGATTTATATGCTAATGTACACATAATAATGTAAATGCACAATTCTACTTTCCATTTGCCCACTTGTTTGCTGAATCACAAAATGCTAACTTTGAGTTCCTGCTGCATTTGAAGACAATAACTAAATATATTATAACAGTGTGTGTATACATACATACATACACACATACATATATGTGTGCGTGTGTGTGTGTGTGTGTATATATATATATATATATATATATATATATACACATATATATATATAATCCCAAAATGAAACACTTAACTGTAGTACGCATAGCATGTACACTACTTTCTGCTAACAATCCTCAAAGTCAATACTCCCCACTTTTGAAATGAGAAAATTAGTTGTTAGTGAAGCTGTTAGTGAAGAGGCAGCATGACAGCGAATACTATAGTATACTATAGAATAAGTATCTATTATATAATTGTCTATAATGTCAATTGACTGCTCACGTTTGAGTGAACTACTTAGTGTGCATTATATAGGGACTAGGGAATGAGTGAGTAGGGGGTGATTCGAACACAGCCCAGGACTGCACTCTTCTCGACAAAGATCTCACATGTTCCTGGAATTTGCTGGAGCCACTTTCCCATGTTTTCAATTGGTAGTCTACAAGGTCTCACGTATCGACAGTTTGTTGAACTTCTTAGGTACTCCTTTCCCCTTTTTGCAATTCTAAAAGCCTCTCTGTGTTGTCATGATCATGGCCTCCAATCTCTCTGGATTTATACTTTTTAGCAGACTTTCGGAAGGCAATTCAATTAGTCTTAGTTACTGGCCATGGAGTTTCCAGGTGTCCATCTTAGTCATAATCTTAGTCATGGTCTTCAGTGTCAGGTCAGCTGCTCTTGCATTAAGCTCGCTGGACTTGTCAATGGGGATTGGAACCCAATCTGTAAGGGTGTTGATGATATTTCTCTCCAGACATATCGTCCTGGCTTCCCCTTGCCTCAGGATTTATGTTTTACGTCATCCATATTTAGTTGTGATAGCAGGTGCTTCTTGCGAATATTAGGACACTGACCTACTAGTTGTTTCTATGTTAGTCTAGCTGTTAGGTTTCTAAGTATCCATCAGTTCCTCCGTATGTAACCCCTCCTGCTTAGATTACTTGTATAGTAACATTCTCAACTCTTGTCTATGAATGTCTTACGCTTGTTCCAGTTGCCAACTTCTTATCAGGTCGCCCTGGTTCCCGAACACCTGATACGGACCTTGTTAACCCAGATAACATGTCTGGAGAGACCTAAAAATGGCTGCCACTAAAGGTTCCCATCCAACCTGACTGAGGTTAAGAAGATTTGCAAAGAACAATGGCAGTAAATCCCCAAGTGCAGAAGTGCATAACTTGTGGATTCATACCCCAAAAGACTCAAGGTAATTGTTGCCAAAGGTGCTTCAACAAAGTACAGAGCAAAGAGTCTAAATACTTTTGTACATGTGATATTTCAGTTTTTTGTTTTTGTTTTTAAAGACATTTCTAAAGTTCTTTTTTCTCTGTGTCATTATGGGGTACTTAGTGTAGATTAAAGAGAAAAAATAGAATTTAAATAACTGTAGTATGAGGCTGCAATATATCAAAATTCAAAAAATTGAAAGCGGTCTGAAAACATTCCAGATGGACAGAGTTTTACAGATTTGAGGAATTTACTGGCTGTGTGGGATGATTAGTTTGACAGAGACCCTTTTAGGGCTAATTCAGTTATGTTTCAGCTTTTTCAAGCGTACACTTCTACACCTCACACACAAGTGAACGTAAATAAGTGAGCATAAAGAACAAAAGCTAACACTCACAGATTATGATCTACCAATTGGTGACTTCTTAAAGTGATTCTGTGCTCATATTAATTTATAAAAAAATACTTTTACATTCAGAGTATGTCCATTACCATTTCTTTTTTGTAAATACAGTCCTGAGGCTTCCTGTTCCAATATTTTGCATGTTTTACTAAGAGCTCTGACAACAGTTTGTAACAGATAATCATTAAAATTTTACCTTGGTACTCAAACCTGAAACCCGGTTTATTCTGCGAATGGTCACTGTGGAAATATACTGTAGTCTCATGGGATGTGGTGAGAAGGGAGGATGGAATATCCTGGCCACTAAATCGGCCAATCACGGCACTTGTATCAAGGGGCCCATTGCGTATCTC
Organism: Channa argus; assembly: GCF_033026475.1. Taxonomy (NCBI): domain Eukaryota; kingdom Metazoa; phylum Chordata; class Actinopteri; order Anabantiformes; family Channidae; genus Channa; species Channa argus. Next base: position 19,937,139 of record NC_090197.1, read on the forward strand.
TAGAAAATCATGGTTGGCCTCAGTGGAGAAGTTTAGGAACTGAATGTGGGCTCCTGAGAAAAGAAAAAACAAGAAATGACATTGAAACAAAAATGCCACTCTCTTCTTGAAATACTAGAATTCCACGTGCTCAAAATTGATTTAACCAGGTGTATCCACACTTCAAATGTCATGCCACAATCCAGACCTGCACAGTGTATAAATGAAGGTCCTTAAGTCTGAAAATGACAAAGTGTACTATCCTGTAAGAACCTCTTATGATGCTCACCATAACCAACTGGCAGGTAGATTCTCCAGGTGCAATCACTGTTGCTAGGGTAGTTGCCAGGGAAACCAGGACTGAGAATCATGCCTTCCATCTCCTCACGGATTCCACCACATTGCGCTGACAGAGGGTGGAAAAATCATTCATCAGCATCTTTAATCATTGACACTCAACAATATTACACATAAGGTTTAGAGTAGTTTTTTGTTTGCTGGTAGTGGGACCCTTGAACAGCTACACTGCTAGTTGAGCTTTCTGACAATATATGAGAAAAAAGTGTAATACAGTGTGACCTAGTCCATTTTTTAGTTAAACTACTTTATACATGAATAATGTACAATGCACATGTGGAATATTTTGTCAATTTAAACCTAAATACCAAAACCTTTAATGCTCAAGTTGGAGGCTATAAACTGAACCCACACTGATCTTTTATATAGTTTTGCATTGCTTAAAGGTAGCTTGAAGTTGAGTAAGATTATTTTTAATTGCAAGTTGGTGTCCTCAAGTGTGTTCTTAGGAAAATGCTCCTAAATACACACTGCCTCATTCCTCTACATCCCTCAACATTCCCCTACATACGTTTTTCATAAAAGAATAGTTTAAACTAAACATAAAGAGGCAGTATCTCATCAATAGGGCAATTTAGATCACTATTAAAGGACTTTGGAGCTCGGCTTCTTCTTGTTGTGATATGAATTGACCATATACTGTATCTTTTCTGCTCTTTATCCTTCTCCTTTCATCTCAAACCCCTGATAGATCGATGTTTCCTCAACTGAAATCCAGGACTTAAAAGAGCCAGTAAAGAGGTGAAATTAAAAAAAAGGTATGAACATAATAAGTGGAAGAGAACATAGAATTAAGATGAAACGAGTGGAAGCTTATGACACCAAAATTAAAAAGATGAAAGGATGCTGAAGATAACACAAAAAGAAGTAGCGAGAAGGGGACTGTAAAGAAAAAAAAAAAACAAATATATACAAGCACACTAAGAAATAAATGGGACAAATGGGGAGAAGGGGGGGGGGGAGACACAGAGAAAATCAAAGTGCTCTACCGTTATTTTACTGCAAGGTATAAGTAAAGGGTTAAGTGTTGTCCTGTGGAAGCAAAAAGCCTGAGGTAATCTGGAAACTGCTGATCCCTGTGAACACTATGAATCTTCCTTCGACTTCAACCAATCACAGTCTGAGATGGAACTAATTAGGCAATAGCAGGTAGTTCCAATAAGTGGAACCCGTTTGTCAAGGCACTTTCACAGACAGAAGACAAGGTGGAGAAGGAACCTGATCGAAGTTCATTCAGCTCACATGCTTAGCTTTCAAGATAGAAACACTAAATGTATTTTAAAAGTGAAAGGTATTACACAAAAACTAGTGAAATATAGTTTTTGCTTTATTCTGCAAACTCAACAGTATTGAGTACATAAGTATGTGCTAATATGGTAATCAGGCAGCACCATAGTGGAGTGGTTAGCGCTCAAAGGTAAAGGTTCCAGTACCCCCGAGACCCTAAACAGGATAAGCAGTTACAAATAATGGATGGATGAATGGATAATTTGGTAATACAATCCTGCATTTATTCAAAGGCTAATGATGGTGAAAATATAGTATAATATAACACTTTGCAGTGGAACCTTGGTCTAAAGTACTGCATAGTCTGTTTGGAATAATCATTTAGTGAGATCAGCAAGAATCTTCAAAGAATATTAGGAACAAAGTGTCAAGAAAACAGAGTCATGGGGTGAAAAAAAACACATTTTTACCTATGCAGAGAGGAGGTGGGTAGTTCCATCGTCTAACAGTTCCAGGCATACAAGTGATATGAGAGTTCCCCTACACAGGGCATCCATGCACCAATGTTTGCAAACACACAAACAGAAAGGCAAAAAGTGAAACAAAGAGCAGGCGATTAATTCCTTTGTTCTCCCCACTGTCACTCATCTGTTGGTCTAATTATCAGAACCTGCTGCCTCTCTCCACATGATTTCATGTGGCAACTAAATGACTAAATCCATCTGAAGTGACAGAACAATAGAGAGGGAGCATCACAGGCATATTAAAATGATCAGACAGAGAGAGAAACAGAACGATTAGAGAGAAGTGCACATTTATTGTAGTTCTGCCAAAATATGCAATACAACAGCCTTTTTTTTCTGAGTGCTCTAGAGTTGACTTCCAAAGCAAACTTTTTAGAAAGATAAAAAAAAACAAACGGATAATTTATTTTGAATTCTCTGACGTTAGAACATAATGCACTATTGTCAGCTGACCTTTTGGAAAATGTGTTTACAGTCATAGTCAGAGAAAGCTTGGCACCCAGTGTAATGAGCCATAAGTGGAGACCAAGACGATGCAGTGGTCTTTTGAACTATTAGAGTGCACTCTTTTACATACATCTCACTGATTGAGGAGTACGTCTAAAATTGCTTCTAATGACTTCAGATTATTTCAAGCTTGAGGGAGATTATTTAGAATGGAATAGAACTTGTAGTAGGTAAGTTATAAAGCATGTAAGAAAGCAACAAGTGTGATGCAAAGCAGTGGAGAGGCATCTGTTGTCAGACTGGGTACAGTATTTTGGGTGATTTTTGCGATTTTTAACACGGTAATTGTCACTTCATTTACTCATGCTGGGTAAACTCACATAATTGCCACTGATAATGTGAATACTGCAAACAAAATGGGAAAAGCAATATTGTGGCCATTTACTTGATTCCAATTATGAAGCAAAACTTTATTTAATTTGCTTATCTAGAGAAAATGGTCCATTAAAAATTAAAAAATTAAAAATTGGTCCATATTCTCTTTCATGAAGCTCAGGATGACCAATGTGTATTTATATAATAAATTAACGTACATATTTACATATTCCCCCAATGTATTGTAATTATTTTGGTTAATTTCTTATTACTGTAGCACTATCACATTATATTTTATCAGAACATGTCATGATGGCCATTGGACTAAGATCTACAGGTTTACAAAACAGATGTTGAGTAAAACCTATGTGAAGTAACTGACACAGACTAAACCTGGCATTTCTAGGTGAGGTAAGTGAATGAGAACTGGTGAGAACACACAGCCCTGATGTGTACTGTAGAGTGAAGAAGCTGTGTGAATAACTGCATCCGGTATGTGCCACAGAAGCCACCATCTGTCTCTGGAAGCAGAGATGATAACTGTGGAAGCACTGGAGGATGTGAACAATAGAGTCAGACTAGCATTAGCATTATAACCTATAAATTATAGCCAGCAAATAAAGAATGGCTGTTTAGATACCCACCCAGCCTTTGTAAAGCATTTAATAGTATATTTTTCGATAGTGTATTTGATTAATGACTATCTATAAAACCACAGACAATTTTCAGAGCATCCAGTAACATGTTTCAGTCCATCCAGTCTACCCCATTTTTTTATTCTTACACTTTGGTGATCGACTAGTGTAAAATCTGACCTCTGCTTTAGAAAATAGGGAAAGGGAAAGGGAAAATAGACAGGAGTGATACTGACAAAAGCAAGAAAGGTTTGAGCATCATTGTGGCTGTTTGGTCAATTTGACCAACTATGTGAAGTTAGTAGATGTTACCTGTAGCGTGTATCCAGGTTCACATTGGAAAGACACCACATTATTCATCTGAAGTCGGTCCCCAACCTTAATACCATTCATAGGAACCACAGGCTCTGGACAGTTAGTCAGAGACACCGCTTAAGAGGTAAAGAACAGATAAAAGAGACAACATTATTATACAGAAATATTATAAAGAACACAAATAAAATGGCAAATTAAAATGTATAACATGAATAAACATTTCACTACGTTTATTTGATCCTGAAGAAAAACACAACCAGCAGGTCTTCGTAAGAAACGTAACTCTTTTTGATTTAATATTTGTTGTCAGGGTGTTAGTACTCAAGTATTAGGATCTGTTTTTTCACTTACTTTTGTATTCCAACCTGAATCCTGCTGCAGACACGCTAATATCAGAGAAAAAGTGGAGGTAGAGTTGATTGGAGGTGCTGTTGAGGAGAGCTGGGACTGTGGTACCTTGGGGAGAAGATTAATATGGGAGTTTAGTGATTCCATATCCCGCATAGATCGACTATAACTTACTATATCAACCTTTTTTTACATTTCCACATTTAAGATTTATGTCTGTGCATGCATGAAGAAAACACCTGTGCATTACAATTTTTGGTAAAGTAGGTCCAAAACAGTCTGACCTATTTACTTCTAACGAGAAACAGAGCAGCATTTTATTATATCAGTTTATGGATATATATTGAGCTGATAATGAATGAAAACAATAATATACTTTAGAAAACAAACAATATCCAATGTTTTACAGGTACAACCTAAAATCGGTGTCTTCATAACTAATTTCTGAGCGTCACATTTCTGTTTTATGTCTTTACTTTAGGGTACATCTAATATTTACTTTTGGTCTGGTTCCAAGCACAAACAAAAAGGGAACTCCCTTTTGCTATATCCCCACTATGAGCAGAGTAACACAGGCACTATGAAAAAACGTTTACTTCCACAAAGTCCACAAAGAAAAGGCTAACCTTTGTAGAAATGTACCACAAATTTGCCAAGGGAAGCTCTAACAGATTGGAATTTTGATACTTTCCCAGCTGCCTTTATGTACTCTGAAATTAATTCAGCACTGTTGTAGTGCCAACTGTGGCAAATGAGGCCCTCACTTTTAGTGCTGCATGTGCTTGTAAAAAAATACAATATGTGTTTCAGGTCATAGATGCTGCTCTGTGAAAATGCACTAGGCTATTATGTTGCCTGGAGTCTAAGAGTTATTTATCAATATTTTAATGTTTAAGAATGAGGTGGAAATAAACACTGAAAATGCACAAACACATATGCATTAATACCTGAGAAGCTGCCGAGCATGGTATCAGTGTTGTCTCCACCATCAAACACCTCAAGCGAGTCCCAGTTCTGCTCCGTGACAAAGCTGATTACCTGGATCTGACACAGGGGAAAGAGGAGATGGAAGAGCAGCATAATTAGTAAATAGTGGAAAAAAGGAAAAGGATGGGGTTTACCGAACAGCACAGTAGCAAAGATGCCTGTATGTGTCTGTATGTGTAGGGAAATCATATATGAGGTTGAAGATTAATGAGAACATGACTTAACGATTTGTATAGAAAAAGGGCCACAACTACACAACTATAAGCATTAACTACTTTCACCTACTTTCAAAAGTTGTGTAGGCTCTGACACAGTTAACTCCTGGTAAAAAGTCATCATAAAAAAGAAAAGAACTAAGATGACTATGATATATCTGTGTGCCAACATGACAGTCCGGTCCACAGTCCTTTCCTCAGTAGTGATCAAGTGTAACGAAGATTAAGGTAAGAATGCACTGGAACTCTCACACATAACATAGTTTTCCTTGGTACATATTTTAAAGAACATAAATGGTAAAACACATATTTATCAAAGCAAAAACAAATTACCAAAAAAAACACTGGCCAATACAGTATTGGACTTACATTCTTTTATTTTTTTCAAACCCTTGGAAGGCTTTGTTCAAGTACTGGGCACTGGATTTGTAATTAAGGGAACTGCATGACAGCTCCACAGAATTTTAAATACTATTCAAAATCCTCAAATACAGGCTCCACTGCTCCACTGCCAAGTCCGTTTTACAAAATACTGAAAAAATTACATTGTGAATTCTGACAAAGTTCAACCAAATGATGGGTGTTACTCTTCTGTTAAATGTTTAGCAAAATAATGAAGCACTGGATGGCTAGACTTTGACTTAGTATGATCTATCAGAGCACCTATATGTTAAAGTGTGAAAGGGGCTATACTGTGCCATCTATTTTATCTTAATATTTTAGCTTTATTCTCTGCTTTAGCTAAAACTCATTTACTTTTTCAGAATTCTATGTCACCCCTTTCATTCCTTCTCTTTGTCCCTTTCTGTTCCCTTTCACATCTATTCCTCGGCCCTCTCCTCTGCCTCTGATGGTTATAGATCGGATATGAGCCAATTAAAGGGGCGGTAGGGGCTCTGCTGCACCTCGGGGAGACGAGGCAGATCACAGATTGATCTTTCATTAGGGAGCCACAGCAAATGTGCCGGCCAGGCACATCGCTCCTTTAAGTTCTCTTCTGGATCGTGACACTCCAATCTAATGTGTGTCTGCTAGCTGGTAGAAGGAGAGCAATAGTGAGAAAGACAGACAGAGATAAAGAGGACAACAGTGTGAACGAGATGAGGTGGAGCGGGAGAAGTGGGGATGAGGATGAACTAGTTGCCGTGAGTTTAGACACAAAGCAGCAAGCCCTCTACAGTTCGCTTGTCATATTTTGGTTTCACAGGCAGTGACGGTTTTCTATTGAGGGGTGCGACTGAGTCGGTGACAGTGCCCCTTATACTTTAACAGAAACCCTCATATGTTATAGCTAAACTATATAATTATCAGTCACATACGTATATATATATATGCTTGCCATGCTTGTTAATATTAAGTTTCACCTCAATGTTGCTTTGTAGTGCGGCATACTACTGTATGTGCTCCTGTGGACTATCTCATTTATTTGACCTGCAGGGACAGTCAGTTGAGGTAGATGAGGTAATAGCCCAGGGACAGCGCAGAGGTCATTAGCGACTGGTAGATCCAAAAGGACCTACTGCAATCTTTTGCAATCTTAATGATCCGCCAAATTTAGAGCCACTGTATAGTCTGATTTAGCAGCTCTTCCGCACACATAGAACTGTAAATGCTATACTGTGGGTAGCCATTATTTATATATTTAGTTATATTTATTTATTTTACTGTGCATTATTACTGAAAGACTACTTACTACACAGTGGGTGTTAAACAAACCTGGATTCCTGATCCTTCGGGAACAGTAATCTTCCATACGCAGTTGAGGCTATTGAGATAAGGCTCAGGAAAACCAGGTGATAAGATAGTGCCAGTTCGATGGGTCAGATTCCCTCCACACGGAACTGCAGGACAGAGAAAAATCACTGTTACAGGCTGCATGGAGAGAAAAGCACACGGTACAAGCATGCATGAATTTACACACTAAATTTGATACCATAAAATATTCTTGCTTAAAATTCCATAATGGGTTTTCCTCAAAAATATAGGAAATACAGCAGGACTTTCCAAACAAGTGTCAATATCGCAAACAAAATGGAGATTACATGAGAATCTAACAAAAAACATGAAATAAAAATCCAAACCAAAAAGTTTATTTGAAGAAATTTGAAAATTATAAAGTACATCTAGTTATTATCGACATTATTATCAAATTTTGAATTCACTAAATGATTATTCATAACTAGAGAAAAACACACAGAGTCTGATCCATCTGGCCGAGTAAACACACACATGCACTATACCAAACACAATGTAACACTGCTCAGGATCGTCTAATGTCTCGCCAGTTCACTTTGCGCATACAAACATCTGGTGACAGTGCAGGTATGTTGTGTGAGTGAGACTATATACATATGGTCCATATCCATATATACGAGTGCCTTTCATTGTGTGGTTGACCCTCAGCAGCTCTTGCTACCTGTGAGCTACATGGATGAATCTTTCTTTATCGCTTTCCGTAATAGATGGCAACCTACAGCTGTTTCAGAGTAAAGAGACCATCAAGTTTTTAAATAGGAGAGCAGTAAAATAGGAAAAGACAGAGACCAAAAGTAAAGATAAAAAAAAATAAAGTAGAAAGAAATCGGAAAACAAAAACACAATGAATGTTCATGTCTTAGTGTTGAGTATTCATGTATAGTTGTATACCTATACAACTGGGTATGGAGCTGTTCCATTGTGCGAGGGCGTTGGGAACTGTCAAACATTCAATGGCACTCGATCCCTCAAGCACATAACCTGGGGTACACTCAAAGCGGATCACTGCACCTACGGCAAAGTTGTTACCCATACGGCGGCCATTTCGGGGCTCAGGGACTGAGCTGCACTGGGTGGCACTGGTTCGTGGCACAGCTTTGGAGAAACGGAGAGAAACAGGATCATTTAAGGTAATTCATTTTAGATTTCTGAGACAAATATCTGAGACATTTTGCAGAAAACATGAGGCTGTTTGGGTCTTCAGTATTGAAAACGTTAAAATGTGTTCGCTTAACACTTTGAGAAAAGTTGGGACTTTGTGTAAAAAGAATGATGCAGGATAGAAAGAGAAAAAAAAATCGAGCAAAGCACGGCTTTCACAGACGTCCAGACAACATGTACTGCAGACCCTACAAAGGGAAATTGAGATAAAATTTAAGAATGAGGTAGATTTCATGTAAAGCTGTAGTTGCTATCACATTTATTGGGACAACTAGCAGTATCTAAAGACTTTAGCAGAACAGAGCTTGAAACCAGCTTTACTTTTGTCATCAACTCTTATCTTGAAATACCTCCATTGATTAAATTCTTTCAATTCTGGCTACCCACTCACTGATGTGAGTCTGAGTACGTGTCCGTATAAATAATGGCAATATCGGCCCGATGCTGGTATGAGTATGAAACAATAAAATCCCCATCAATCTACTGTGCAGTTAACGGATACTGGTATCAGTAGTGGGACGTCCCTACAGGAATACATATAAAAACTGCTAAAACTTAAAGTAATTCGTGTCCTTAGTTTCCAAACAGACTGTTGTTACTTTCTCTTCCTGCAGGGTCACATCGTGAGGTGTCAAATTGTGCCAATTTGTACATCCTTTTGGCGTATTGTATTGACGCCAAAGATACCCTTTGCCGTTACTATTGGACCCTCCAGGTGCGCTACTATTTGATGCCCTGGGAACAACAGCGTCCAGTATTGACACTGCAGGAGCACTTTGGCATCAGGGGCTTCAAATTATGACGCTACAGGAACAACTTTATATACTCACACACAAAAAAAAACCCACTCTCCCATTGAAAAGTCCTTTGCCTTGTTGTACCATGCACCACCCTCGTCCTCCTCCATATGAGACTTTTTCTACTCTTATTTTACATCATCAAGCCTTTCTCCCTCCTTTTTTAAAATAAGTTGCTGTCATCAAATCCAAAAACTGTTCCAAAAAAATAATTTCTCAAATTCAGTGTTTGATATGTTTTCTTGGTACTATTTACAACTAAAAGGTTAGTATTAGATATAATGAATAATAAAAAAAAAAAAGCATTATATTTATATTTACATTTTACACAGCATCCAAACTTTTCTGGAAATGAGCTTTGTATAAATCTCACTACATGCTTATTCTTTAGAAACACCACTATTAGTGTTGTATCACCATAGTGTGTCCAAATAAATAATATAAAATATAAAACTCTTTAACTTGAATATTTTCCAGCTTATTAACAATTAAACACAAAGTATACCACATGATTTTCAACACATGTACAGTACTATACTAGTGTTAATGCTCCAGTACACTTAAAATCCTTTAAAACAATTATAAATTAAACTCATTTATTATGGAGTAAACCTGGGACTGTAAGAACACAGCAAATCCAAAAGAAACAAGACAGGGGATTTGTTTGTGTGCCTGCCTGTGTATTACACACTTACCCTGGTAGACAAGGTGGAATCCTCTAGAGCTGGATTGGCCTTTGGAGGTGAAGCGGATCAGGATTTGGTTGGATGTTGCTAATGGCAACGACTCGCCTGAGACGAAGAAAAGTTACAGTTTGTTTCTAGCAGTGCTGCCTTCATTTTATATCTGTGTGGGTAGATACAACTGTTTCTGGCTACCTAATTGCCATCTAATCACCTACGCAGTTGCTGTGACTATCAAATATTTTTTTTCATAATATAACATACAAGTGAATCTTAGGGACTATTTAAGGACTAAATATGTGCCCAGCAAGAAAAAAAAACACACAAGTAAATAGATTCTGTGAAACTGGACATACTGTAGGTCTCTAAAGATGGATGTATTTAGCTGCTCTGAATCCTGTGAATATATTTGATTTTAGTGAAATTCTGCAGTTTAGTCCATAGCTGTGACAGGCAGTGTTTGTCTCTCATGGAAGAACCTCCTATGATGAAAATGTAAGATGTTTACAAGACAAGGCATGGTGACCATTTCAAAATATGACAATTCATTGTGATCATCAGCTTAAATTTTACTGTTACACATGACTACATTATCAGACACATTATCTGATGCTTATTGGCCAGCCAATAATTTTATTTAGATACATTGTGACTAAACGGATGTCCTTATCATCGGTAGTGATAGCATCATGTTACAGGTACAGCTGGGCCTCTGAGGGCAGTCTTATAACAATATATCCAAACATATTACTAATTCAAGGTTTTTTTTCTCTATTTTCTTTCATGTCCCAGCTGGGCTATTGTTATTCCTATCTGCAACTGTAGTTCACACAACCAATTAAAAAATCATTACTTGAGATTCTGCAGCTGGTTTAAAATGGTGCAGCAAGAGTCTTACGTGCTGCAGAATCAGCGGCAAAGATCAAACCTCCCCTGGCTTTTATTCACTGGCTATGTTTGAAATACACAATCAAATTCAAGGTTGGGGTTTGTCACCTGCTGTGTAAGGCTCTCAACAATCAAACTCCTGCTTACATTCAGAAGTCTTACAGGCTGAATTGTAAGGTCACGTGACCAGAGCTTAGTGGCTGTCCATCCTTCAAAATCCATGACCAGGGGTGAAAGTGCTTTTGTTGTGGTACTGCAGCTTGAAGGTTTTTTGAACAGACATAGGGCATTTGGTCTTGCAGCTACGAATTAAGTTTAAAATAGCATCTGTGTAATTGACAGCATCGGGCAGCTCTGCTGCCTCACAGCTAAATAGGCCCCCAGCTCGAATCCCCAGCCGTCTGCAACCTTTCTGTGTAGAGTTTGCATGTTCTCCCTGCGCTTGAATGGATTTCCTCTGGTTACTCGGGTCCTCCCACATAGCGTGAATGGTTGTATGTCTGTAATTGTCTCTCTGTGTTGGCCCTGAGATCGACTGACGACCTGTCTAGGGTGTACCCTACCCCTTGCTCAATGACAACTGGGATAGGTTCCAGCCCCCAACTCTGAACAGGATAGGAGGTTACAGATAATCGATGGATCAGAGATATTGAATCTGTGTAATTATTTTGCAGGTCAGTGCATTTTTAATTAATGAATGAAGGATTTTAGCTTGGATTAGTTAAAAGCTATTTTTTTGGATAATTTTTGGGATTGTTATCTGTTTACTAAAGCTAGGTTTCTTTAAAGTTTTCCTGTGAAAACATAAATAAAATCTTTGAAAGAGATGAAATTGTGCCCTGCTATCCTCATCAGCTCATATTGTAATTAAAACCCCCATGATTTATCCACTGTGGTGGAAAACTATTTGTTGACTGACATAGAACATGATACAGAAGTGTGAGCATCTCTGTCTTTGCCTCCATCTTTCTCACAGTGTGCTGCTGACTGGCTCTCTGCAGTGGATCTCATTACTCTGTGTCTGCTTGCTTTCACACTGTAGTGGGTGGCAGACATGCTTAACCCCAGAGGCAACATCTGTGTATCTGTTTGTGTGTGTGTGTTCCAGTGAATCTATCCTGTGCATGCATGTTTCACTCACATTTTGGTGTGTGAATATTTCTGTGCCTTAAAGTGTAGTGTTTTCAGATAACTCCAATGACACAGTTTCTTTATGCATCATCACTACACTAGTTCAAGTTCCACTCTAGAATTCCCAAGGCATGCTGGGTAGTTTATTAGAGGAAGCCCCTGCTGTGTGCTGTCATGGTGACAGTGTTTCATAATTTGCTGTGCATGGCAGGTATTTATCCAGACAGATCAAAACATGTGTCAGCATGTAACATATCAAACCCCTGGCCACATTCCAGCTCCAAACCACATTGCCCTAAAAATAATCTGCATTGGCACATGAAAAAGTTACAAGGACAAATTTGACTTTGGCTGGAAGTCAGTGGTCAAAATTCAGTGGCAGTTGCTAGGTGTGCACTGATTCAGATATTGCACTCATGGGGAACAAAGTGCGAGATTAATGCACCAGCTGTTAAACCACAATTCAAACACGTTTAGAATTAAAACAGTTAGCCCAGTGGGGATTACAGGATGTGAATTTTACATTTTATGAATACATAAAATGTAATTTATTCAGTAGGATGTTTGCACTAAAAGCAATAAAACTGGTCAAACCTAAATGAATAACAATGGACTTCCTTGTCACGTTTAAAAATGATGGCCAAGTAAGTTACAATTGGCTTTTTTAATCAATTCAAAAATTTGCATTTAGATAAGTCTCCTTGATTTTTTTGATTCAATTCTTTTGTCCCTTCTGCCTACATGCTGTTTTCTTTTCTGTTTTAATTCCCACCTTTTAGCGTTCATTTATTACCCTCTAACTTTATTCTTATTTTCGTATTTATTTCTCCCTGATTATTTCCTTTTCACTTCCAGAAGCACTATTTGCCTCACAATAAATGAATGTAATAAACCATACTGTTGAACGCTTTGCTAAGACAAGTTTAATGTAATATACTTTTCAAGGTCAGCACAGTGCCTTGTGTTTTGACTACTGTGATTTAACCTGTATAGCAAATATCCTGTCATCGAACAAAAATACCGATTACCTGACTATGTATTTACTGCATGATATGACAGCTTGTATGATGTATATTTTTAGACTCTAACGGTGAATTTCTTCCTTGATAAGCTTGTAAATGTGTGTGTTAATCAATGTGTGAGCTTCTGAGTATCTATAGAAGCCAGTAAATGCTTCTGCTTAGTGCCTATTTCATACTGCGTTATGTGTTATGTTATGCTAGTTATGGGCACTAGTTCTTGTCTGTGTGGACTAAAAACTGCTCCTTCCTTGCCAAAGAGCATCCACTCTGCTCAACCTTGCTTGGTTAGAGAGCTCTCTGAACCTGTTGCCAGGAGTCGGCAGCAGTTATTATAGCATTGCGTTTACTGAGCATTAAACTGGATTTTCTGAGGCTGCTCTGGACACAAACAATATTAATCTTTTGCTTTTCTCAAGCCACATGGCTGGGGCATGCCGAAATGGAGAGCTGCTCTAAACCCGAAGACCTTTTCACTTGCTCTCTCGTCGGAGTTTGCACCTATCCTATTCAAGTGCTTTCTTTTGTAGCCTATCAACATAGTTTTACCATTTACCATGACATTCACAAGTTTACAACATAAATTCTTTATTCTTCTTCAGCTTCTCACTTTTAACCCTACAACTACCATTTTTGTTGTTCTGCATTCTATTATATAAAAGTTTTATTCAGTCTTTGTGTGTTTGTGGTAAATGGTCTGTACTTATATAATGCTTTTTCTTCCTATTGGCACTCAAAGCATTTTACACTGCTTCTCATTCACAAATTTGCACTCACAATCACAGACACACTTACACATTGAGGCTAGCTCTGCCTAATGTCCCAACTAACTTGCTTGAGCAAGACTAAGTGTCTTGCTCAAGGACATGTGACCGGATGAGCCGGGGATCGAACCAGCTATGGAATTGGTAGACGACCGCTCTAACTCCTGCGCCACAGTGGCCCACTGTGCTGCACCTATTTTGATAATTTTCCATTTATCATTTTCTATACAGAAATGTTTGCTTTCCATAGGGATTTATATGGGGATATTTTGATAGAGAATTATTCTATTTAACAATAAAAAACAAGATTATAATAATGTGAAGACCAAAGTTAAACTGAGGAAATCTCATCTCTCCGGCTTAAACCTTGCACACAACTGTTTATTTGTGCCCACACTTCCTTGCTCACATAAAAGCATATGCATATATCCTGGGAGATGACATGTGTTTGTGTAATACCAATTCAGGTGTACAGTAAGTGGGAGTCCTCCCAAGGCTGTCTGCTGATATGTTATCCCTGTGACTCTTCAAGTAGTTGTCACTGGTGAATAGTTTTACAGCTCACTGGAGCCCACCTGCAGTTATGGCAGCTCTGCCTGTGTCAGCAATTTGTCTCTGACTTTAACTGGATCCATATGAAAGGGATGAGACTAAAGCAAAATTTTATTTAGTCCCCTGTCGTTTAAAAAAAAAAAAAATTGCTTGGAGCTGAAGCAGTCAAAATCGCATTTGCTGATTTGGAAAACGCTTGTATTGATATGAAACAAAAGCTATACAAGTTTGTATAAGTCGTGTAATGCTTACCAATGTATTGCTTGAGCAATTCCACATAATCAGCGTCTATTTTCCACCACACTCATGTTTAAAACCTGCTGAAATATCCTCTATATAGGCTCCACGAGAATATGAATGCATGCGGCCATCTGTATATTTGTGTTTAAGTTACCTGTGTGTGCTCCAGAAAGTGAGCTAAGAACACGAGAGTGCTGCGTTGCCCCATCATAAACTTCCACAATGTCATTCAGAGCTGTCTGGAAGAAGGCAAACTGACTGAAGACCACTACAAAAGACAGAGAGACAGAAAATTGGCATCAGAGCAAATGGAAATTAGTTAAAAATCAGACACTGCATTGCAGTCTCCTTGAAAACTCTCAAATTTGATTGAAATAACATAGAAAATCTATGAAAAGTACAGTAGTATCCACATTAAAAAGAATATTATTAAAAGCAATTTCAATCAAAATGTCTCTTTTTATGCAAGGTGGATAATGCCAGCAGTTATGACAACACAACCCAAAAACTGATATTACACGGGAAGATCTGCAGTCCTGTCTGGGTTTGATGGCTTGTCAGTAGATGAAAGGCTTTGGCAATGACAGCCAATCTGTTGTACAATGCGCAGCTAAAGCTCCACTGTGGTGCTTTCATCCTTTCAAACCACCCTTTCTACCATGATTGCCTGAACATATTCAGCCCTATCACATCCAATCTATGTCTAGTTTACTTGATGTGAATATTGCAGGTTAAAGAGAATGATGAAGAGAATGAGGGAGAGAAGAAGAGGTTGGAGAGGACAGACGACTAGTGCCCTCTATTAGATGTGATGGCAGAAGCTTCTCTTCTAAGTTATACTCGTTCAACATCACTCAGCTTCAGGGTAAACCAAAACAGAAACTAGCATGAAAACTACTGTCTTTGAAACATTTTTGTAAACTGAAAAATATATATATATATTTTACCTACAGAAAATAAGATCTAAAAAAAAGCTATTAATGGCTGCTTGAGATTAACTAAAATTAAATAATAAAAGACAAAAGATATTTATTGTTATTCTTTATAGTGTTTCATTCAGTACAGTAAAAGCGCCAGGTTACCCCCTTCCATTACAGCTGCAGCTCTTACTTCAAAGGTCTGCTAGAAGCTAGATGGCAACATAGTGCTCCAGTATCTAAACTCAGGCTTTATCAAGGGAAGAAGTCAGGTCAGGATGTCGCTGAGAAAATGTGGGAGACAATTTCAAATCAATTTTTAAAAACTGGTCCTTGGCACCTTTTATCCTTAACCAAAATTACAGAGTAAGTAAAATTTAACATAATATACTATCCAGGGCCAATGAAATAAAAACTAAAATGAAACTAATAAAACCACTGGTGAAACAGAAATTCTGATTAAATCCAAAATAATAAAAACTAATTTGAAAATGTTAAACCACAATAAACTTGCTCAGCATTTGTCATGTACTCATCCCCAGTAGTTTCCTTTATTTTTACATCCTTTTCATTTGTGTCTATCATCAGAAGCCTGTGGTTGCAATGACACTAACCCTGTCCTCGGCATTGAGGAAAATAGCCTATACATCAGCGTAATGAGAAGTGGCAAGAATGGAGGCAACAACATTTGAGGTTCTACATGACAAAGTGTGTTGCCTTGGGCAATGCTGTCATTTTCTAGGAAAATGCAAATGCAGACTTTAATTATTTCAATTTCCTCTCTCCTTTTTGACTTCAGTGAGTAAAATACGTTGCCGACAGGGTCCAAGACGGATGGCTGCCCAGTCATTCTGGAACAGAGCCGGACCTCTGAATGGGCGTCGTGACCTCGGCATTTCAAAAGACTGGGGTGAATTACCCCAAAGCCAAACACATGCTGGCGACTGCCATTTAAGGTAATTTAACAATGATGGGGCTTGAGCTTTCCCTTGGAGAAGCATAACACTGATAACTCATTAAAGAGCTTGAGGAGGGAGAAATGAAGGCAGGTGATAAAAAAGACAGAAGGACAGGAAGAGAAGAAATGCTACATGTTTGCTTCTGTATTTTCATGTTCAAGTAGTGTCACACCTCTGCATTGTTTTGCTTTCTGAATAAATTACTGCTCCCACAGTATCAGCTCACATATCAAAGCAAGCTGTGACCTTTAAGGAGGAAATGCCGAAAAAAAACTCTAGGAACTCTGGATCTTAGATACCAATTATTTTTTGGTGCATGTCTCAGACAGAGTATGCCTAGTGTGTACAATAGTGATTAAAGTGGCCCACCAAAGTAATGTGAAAATATATCATTAAGGCAGATGAATATGCCAACTATCAGTCACTGTGTATTTTTACTGCAAGTAGAAATGAGGAATCCATAAGTCTGATTAAAGCAGATAAACAGCAAGCTAGTTTGTGGAACCATTTACAATTTTGACAGTATATAAAGAGATAGGATAATATACACGATATAATAAAGTTCATATAAAGGTGAGAATAAATCACCTCTGTACTCACAGGCTCACACAGACATGCACAATTTAAAACTGGCTTGGAAAAATGGGCAAATATAGTAGTTTAGTGCTCTTCCTTGGCTTACCGTAATCCTTGGGCACAACCACAGAGTACAGACAGGTCCGTGCACTGCTGTAGTTGCCGGGGAAACCAGGAGACAAGACAACCCCTTCCAAACCTGTGTACTGTCCACCACATGGAGCTGGAGAGATGCAGAGATGGGATGTAAAGAGACAGAGCAGACACAGAAGAAAGGCCTAAAGCCAATAGTGTAAGTTTCTATGTCTTCCCCACCTCCCGCTTTTCCATCCCCTCTGTTCCATCACTCCTAAATTACTTTTCGTGTCTGATTGGGCTTTGGGTGGAAGATGTCCCTGGTGTTTGCCACAGTGAAATTGCAATGTTTTCCAAGTATCCCTCAGGGTTAGCTTGGTTGAGATGAGGTCTGAATCTCTTTAAAGCCCCTAAAAATACATCCACATGTTCTGGCTTTTTAGTTCAAGTATTATAACCATGTTTTTTCCCATTTTTTCCCTTGTAAAAATGTGCAGAGTAGGTGCATGTATTCCACCATTTAACCAAACATTGTGCCAGATTTAGAGGCATTTACATATTTTACTAGCTTTCAAGGGGAACGTACTGTATACAGCATGTGATAGTCATGACAATGTCAGCAAATAGCAAGAATGTGAGTAGGTGGAGCAGATATTTAAAAATATGTAGCTCTCTTTGAACTTCTATTTAAATCAAAGCTCTACTTGCAGATCAAATACCTGCATGTTTACATGTCCTAAATCTATAAGCAATGATGAGGTTTGTGTTCCTAACAACTGTCTACAGATGCCAGTGTTTACCAATGCAGATGGGTTTGGGTCTGTTCCAGCTTGGCTTGCCGTCTCCCCCCATGATGCAAGTGAGGGTTGGGTCTCCCTCCAGCGTGTAGCCACTGTCACAGTGGTAGGTGACAGTGGAGCCCAGCTTGAGATCGGCACCCACCCGTGTCCCATTGCGCACCAAGCCTGGCTCAAAGCAAGACTCCCTGGGGTTCTCTGCGGAGAGAGGTAACACAGTGGAAAATCAGTGACAGAAGGGAACGCGTGTCGGTATTCAATAAAAAAGATTTTTACATCAGGCGGCAGAGGTGATACCGAAATAAAAATGGTTTTCTCCCTACAGTTCCTAATATCCTCAGACTTCTTCCTTCCTTTGCTGCTTTCGTTGCTCTCCCCTTTACTCCCCGTTACTCTGCGTTTCCTATTTCAGTAAATAAATCTCACTGACACTTTTTTCTCTGGCCCTTGACGGTGCCCCCTCATCTGTGGATGCTGGAGGTATGTATGGTTGTGGAGACAGACAGGCAGCTGATTAAGAGTGGCATTGCTCTGGCCCAAGGTCTGCTGACTGCACACAACCACTTCTAACGCAACGCTTCGCTGTGCAGTCAACTAGAGAAGACAATGCACATACGCAAGCTTTCGTTCTCCCACACTATCACACACACACACACACACTATATCTAACCACATATCAATCACTAATCCTGAGGTCGTGAGAAAGATGTCTTACTCAATCTACCATCACATTGTTTCTAGTTGGAAATTGTGCATGTGAGAGGAGGCCTGTCAACTGGGTGCACTTTGCACCCATACAGCTAAAATAAATATAGGAAAAATGCCCAAAACAATTTCTAAACTCTCTACTCTCACAGAAAATGGCAATATCTGATGACCTAACAGACACACAGGTAAAACAACAGGTAAAAAAGGGGTTTATATATATACACATTTTTCGGAAAATTAATAGCAATCATGTTTTTATTTTTATTCCCTCAAAGCATGGAAAACCAATTTAATTCTATTTATCAGTTAAACTTTAGTATTCTAAACAACTTACTGATAAAATATAATATCACATACTAGATGTGGGTTAGCGCTGCCATCTCTTTTCTCAAAAATTAATATATGTAGACCCCTTTGTTACCTCTTGTTACACAGTAGGTACAAATAAGAGCTGTAATTTAAAGTCCTTTAACTTCTTCTTCTATTAGTTGAAAAGTAGTTACACTGTAAGTATTCGCACATATGATGTAATTACTTAATAGGCTACCTTTTACTTCAAAATACTTACACTGAAGGTATTTTTCTTATTATTATCTTGTTATCAAGTAACAACAAATTTATATCCATATGTACTGTGGAGGTCCACCGTTCATACTAGTAAGTACACAATAAGTTCACTGTACTCGTTTAAGACTAGTATTTAAAACTACTTTTGATTTTTTTTCTCATGCCAGCTGTATTTACAAGAGCTAAGCTGTTACCTGTTATGCAACATTCACAATCTTAACTCTACTGTGTTTCGTTCCTGTCTAACTTTACTGAAGAGGACTGACATGTTAGAAGTGATGCTTGTTCTTGTTCCACAATTGGCCATTTGGAGAAGTGTTCAATTTGCATAATAAACAGCAAAAAGCAAATTCCCTCTAAAGAGTATTAAAAAAAGAAAACTAAGGAAAAAACAAGCATATTTCATATATTAAATCTGTGTAATAGAACAAACAAAGTCAGCCTAACTAAAGTTTTAACAAATTATTCATGATAGCAAGTACACACTGGATGGATGCCCAGTTTCTCAGCTGAAAGCTAGGAACCTGCTGGCCAAACAGGATGCTACCCTTCATGGCTGAGCAGAGTGCTAAGGCCATGCATGTGATCTGTCTGTCTGTCACGCTGGGCACCTTTTCTAGACACACTGAGCCCTTTCCTTGAAGGGTTTGGACCTGGACCTTCCCTCGACACCACCTCCATTAAAACAGTCCATCTGGCAACAGACAGTGGAGGTGTGATGGATGTGGCAAAGATTAGGTATGGACTGGCCCTGGACACAAGTTAAGGGTGATGAGGCCTGGTTGCTAGAATGAAGATAGCCAATTTAGCAAGCCTCAACCTGGGACAACTGCAGGTGCAAGAGACAATGGATGAGAGACACAATCTGTTAAAATAAAAAAACTACTCAAAGGAGTTTAGGTGATGTGATGTGATAATGAGCCCGGACATTAAATTAAAAGTGAGTATGGTCGGGCTTGTATGTAAGTGTTTTTATATGTGTTATTTAAATGGGGATGAGCCATGGAAACATTTTCGACACACATATTTCCCTGGAGAGCCTAACCAGACATGGACAGAGAGGCAAAAACAGAAAGACATAACGACCGCTTTGTAAAGAAGCTGACAGCACCTCAGGCAGATTCTGTAATGACATTTTTAGTGCTGGGCTGATCAAATTTTAGCTGGGCCAACTCAACAATTTGCTGCTTTCTCACTAAACCAACCCAAACCTGCAGCCAGACTTGCTTTTGTGCCATGTTGTTTGTCTGAAACTGAGGAGGTAATTTATGGATTATTTGGTTATGGTTCATTAGTGTGGAGAATTGGAAGTGGGGAGAGGGTTTTTTTCCTGAGCCACACACAGAGTCCATCTGCTCTACCAGATTGGCCATACAATATCACACACTGTGCCACACACTGCAGTAGATACTGCTTGGAGTGAGTTAAGGGGTAGGCTCTGTAAAAGACTGTGCCACCCCATTTAGGTGCAGTTTGTAAATGAATGGAGAGCTTTACTGCATAATGGCAAATGTTCTACAATCACTTAAATTGTTTACATAGATCAAATCCCATCTGATGACCAGCCAAGAAACATAGAGCTCAGGGTCGATGTGGAATTGGTTAAATGTCTGATACCTTAAACAGCCCTAATTGAAGCTAGGAGATTTAGGAAGATTTAACACTGTTCTCTCAAGCAAATCCCTTAACGAAGATGCCCTGTCTAATTTAGAGCTTGTTCACAGTCTCTGTATTTGTTAGAAAAAGGCTTTACCATTCAGTCACCGAGTCATTCCCTTGTGTGTGAAACATGATTGCAGAAAACACAGATGTGTTATATTATCCCTAAACAAACTATCAATGTCTGTGATCACTCTGCACCGTCTGCACAGTAACAGAGTACCCATCACAGCTTTCTACCTGTTTTTTCTTGATTTCTCGTTTTTGTTTATTTTTATCCATTTTCCTCTCTGCCTTCAGGTACACAGTTCTTTCCTTGTGTCATTCACCTACCTGACACACACACACACAAACACACACACACACACTCATTTACCTGTCACACCCACCATCTTCTAGCTGCAGTCACTGATCATGATTGCTTTGCTTCTACTTTTAGCCACCTACACCTCAACCCTGTTGAAATTTGTCTCTTCTTTATATAGTCAGCCATTCCACACACACTGTTTGCCAGATCATCTGTTGTTCCATGTCTCAGCTTTCCGGTAAGTTTGTCTTCTTGGTTTGACATTTTTTACCCTAGCCTGGACTTTTGCCTTGCCTCCACTTTCCCCTTTCAGTGGCCTGAACTTTAAGTAAGCTTGTTTTTTGTGTTTTAAATAAAAGTTTTAACTGCACAATATCCCTCGTCTTTTCACAACATCTATATGGAACAGCATGTGAGCAAAAAAATGTGGCTCCCCCTAACTGGAAGCTGCGGTCAGTTGAGCGTTAGACAACAAAAATTTGTTTCCTTTGTTTTTTATGAGACGGCTTTTGTGTAACTGCAAAACTCAAAAAGAGCTTAAGCACACTCTTGCTGGGTTTTTATTTTCTATTTTTGTGTTAGTCTGCCACTTAAAGGAGGTAAAGATCAATAATGATAGTGATCAAGATGCTGCAGCCCATTCTTTCTTTGGAACAATGTTCACAGTACCGATCTCGCTTGTTTTTGGACTAGACAAAAAAATAACAATCTGCAGAGTCAATAGGCAGCATATGGTAAATCCATTCTCATTCTGCCAGAGGAAGAATTTTAACACATGACTTGTTTAGGGGATAAATCCCTTCATAATATTTCAAATTCAGTTTTGTTTAGAAACATAAGATAATGATGGCAGGGGGGAACTCCTAGGAAGATGCAAACACACAATATATGTTTCCTGTATTTGTGATATTGTTTTTTTTTTTTTCCTCAAGTAATTGCTCACCTGTATACTGCAGCACAAATCCATTGCTGCTGAGAGAAGCATCACTGCGGAATGCCAGGAAGAGTGTATTGGAACTGCTCTCAATGCGATCTGGAACGTCCATCCCATAGAAACTCCCCAGCAAGGGGCTAAGTGAGTCCGGCCCATCATAGATATGTAAGAAATCATAACTGGGCTCCAAGCTAAACCTAGTTAGACATTTACATAAAATGACATCAGAGGCTTGGATTAAGTAACTTGTGTAACAATTAATGTTTTGTAATGTACTCTGATACAATAAGTCAGCTATAACAGTAATCAGTCCTTCTGATAACCAGTGTCCAAATGAGAACAAATGTGTGCAGTGAGTGTAAAGCTTACTGGTTGAAGCTAAGAGTGATGACATAGTCCTGCGTGACAGTAACTGTCCAGTCACACTCTCTCCCATGAGGGTAAGGCTCAGGATAGTCTGGAGACAGAATTAGACCACTAGGACCTGTCAAGTTCCCGCCACATGGTGCTATATGAAGGGAGAAAACGATTACAAACCAAATGGTAAACAAAGGATTTTTTTATGGTTATTGAATATCAATTCATAACCCCAGTTTACAGTTATTTAGAATTACAACTGTTGCACAATGTTAAAGACACAGGTGTTCAACTGAGATAAATGATGCAAATTACCACTGACTTGCCATGTTCTCACCTGTAAGTGTCAGAGCACAGTCCTGCCTAACCCCTCAGCAAAAAAAGATTAACCTAATTAGGCCAAGCGCTAATTAAAGAAGGCAGCTAATTACAAGATCTTAACTGCCATTGTATATTACTTCATATTGTTTCTTAGAGTGTCTAGTGTGATCATATAGGTACGGAGTAAGCAGAGGTCTGAGTGGATTGTGTTGTTGTTGAGGAGCAGGATAATCACATCTCTCTGTCTGCAGACTTCAGGAAATGTCTAGGGAACAAGGCAATCAGGTTTCCCACTTAAGATTCACTTAAGGGGTCTGTTAAGTAAACAAGTTAGGAATCTGTCCTGTCTACCTGGCTGACAAAAGTCAGACCAGTAAAACACTGGTCTGCAACAGGCAGGTTCTTGGCTTGTAAAATAGTTTTGCTGTCCTCTTTTGTCAGGTTCTAAAGTTAAAATCTCATTGCCACCGCTACTATACAAATCTTATGTTAGCTAAAAAATAAACAGAAACAGATACACCCCTATTACATCGCTATTTAAAAAATTTTAGACAAGAAAAATGTGGAACACAGGGAATGGTGGGAAACGGCATGTAGTATATAATAGATGACAATAACTATGCTAGTTCTGATCAGGTAGTATCTTTATTTATAACTGATTGATGATTGTATGCTATGTTAACATAGTACCCGCGCAAGTAGGAGGGTCTGGCTGCCAGAAGAAGCGACCATTGATCTCAGTGCAGGTGATTCTGTTGGCCCCCTGCAGGATGTAACCAGGATCACACTGGAACGCCACATGGTCCCCAGGCTCCCTGCTGTCGCCACTGCGGGTCCCATTAGTAGGCATGCCTGGGTCATTGCAGGAGGTTGCAGTAGATACTGAGGAAGTAAGAAAAGACTCTGTCAGTGAAATGACATAAAAATGATACTCAGTTAAAGGGTGAAAAAGTTAGGGTATTGTAATATTTCACAGTTAAACCTGCTGAATAGTCAACTGTCTTGCTCCACAGCCAGTTGCCATACAGCCATTTAACCCACTTTCATTTAACATTTTCTTTAGCTTCCTCCCCTCCTCATTATCCTTCTTCCTCACCGGAGAACTGCAGAGCAAAGCCCTGCTTGCTCGTGAAGAAATCTGTGGTGAATTGCAGGGTGACAGTGTTAAAAGTGCTGTGGGCGTCTGGGGGCAATGCTGAACCACTAAGCTCCTTCAGCAGGACTCCTCCATCCTGGGGCCCATCCCATATCCGAAGCACGTCGTGGACCTCCTCGGTATGGAAAACGAGGAAATGAAGACTGTTACAGGAATAGAAAGATACTTTAGAGGATGTGACAATTGATAGATGCCAGTCCTTGCATCTCCCTTTACAATTCAACCTTGCAGTAAGCAGACTAAATAGTTTAATTTCTCATTGAAAATTCTAAAGTTAGGTCTGAATATTGCTAACTACAAATATTTTAATATCCATTAAGTCTCTTAAATTGAAGGTAATTAGAAGTTAATATCCTGCAACTTTTTTTATTTACCGCTTTAGTCAAGGGAAATTTTTATAATGTAATTGTTCTGTAACTTAGTGTTGGCTGTACATAGACTAGGGGAATGTTATAAATCCTTCTCCAGGCTTCATGTTTCCAAAAAGCTACAATTACATTTCAGTATTGCATTATTTTTTATACTAAAAATGATCAAAGTAATAGTAGTTAAAGAAATCAATGTATAGCAGGTAATAATATGATTAAAGGAGATAAGAAAAACACAGCTAGGGGCAAGTATAATTGAGATAAATAACATTTGAAAATAAATCACAGATGCCAGATCCAGAATGTTCAATGGTTGTTCCACAATGTCAGTCAAGCAGATACATCTGCCAAGGCATTTAATAATTTCAGTCTAGACATCAGAAAGATGATGCTGTCAAAATATCTACTCTTCAGTTTAGCATAGACAGCTGTCAGCCAGCTGGTGGTCCACTACATGCAACAACTGCATGCACTGTAGTTGTTGATGTGTATAAGTGTACAATCCTCAATGCAGTGGATTCATATTGGATTCAGATGTTATGTTGCTGTGAGCATGCGCCTGTAAGTGTATTAGAAAAGCTCAGCAGGGCTAAAGGGATAGAAAGTGGTATTTTACAGCAAATCAGACTGGTGATAATGTTGGCATGGGTTACTCAATAATATACATGAATCATTTAAAGGACAAACAGCATTTTCAGCAGTTTTATCTTGACGAAAATACTTGTAAAAATGTAAAAACAGGAGCTTTTTATTCGGCTGATTTAATTTGGGCCTTTAAGCTTTTTCTCTCAAACACACTGCTGTCTCACACACTTTCAAAATAAAGGGTTATTGAGATGAAGGCATACTCAATATAATGCAAACACTGAATATAACTCACCTCCTTTACAAACACAGTGTAAGCAATCATCACACAACACCACCATTTTTATTCATTCAAATCTGTTACAGCAAACAAAAAAAATTCTCTAAATTTGCTTCAAAAGCAACTTGCATAATGTAACGTGCATTTCACAGATATATTAAGATAGAATGCTGTGGGTGAATATAAACACAGTGAGAAATATGATCCTGAGTATCCCAATGCTGGAGCTTGAAAATTCTAATACTAAATTAGAAAATATGATGCAAATATTAAAATCTTTGGAAATGTTGGATATCATAGTTTGTTTAATGACTTAAACATCTACAGTGAAAACTATTTTATTCTGAAAAAAAAAACAAAAACAAAAACTGTTTTGCCCGAAAACAATTTTTGAAGACACAGTCCTACTATTAAAATAGTTCACATAAGATTTACTGCACTTTTTCTTTTTAAAGTGTAGTCTTTAAACAAATTGGCTAGTAGTCTTTTAGTAGTAAATCTGTTTATTCTATGATTTTTTTCCCCAACCTTAAACTTATTATAAATCTGTCCAGTAGTCAACTTCTCAAAATATAATTTTAATTTGAGCAGGTTCAATAGTAATGTCTGTCCTAGTCTTTTGCGGTAAATCATGGTGCCTTATGTGTTTTTAGTATCCTCATCTATTAACACACACACTCACACACAGAGCCTTGAGCTACCAATGATGCAGAGGAGAAACAGCAACCCAGCGATATGTCAGGTTTAGCAACAAGTTCCTACCGTTTCTGCATAATTGGTGTCAGACTCTGATTCCCATACTGTCTGATGTGTGAGCAGTAGCCAGAGGCTACTCAACAATGTGCTGTGCATGTGGATACTGTACATAACCTACTTGACAAGTCCTACCACAATGCTTGCAAAAGAAGGGCAGATGAAACAAACAGATGCAGACATGCACCAGTACAATTTCACGCAAATGTACGCTGATAGGTACATATAGAGCCATGCTGCATTACACTCTACATAAGCATGAAAATCTGGGAAACATGCAGGTGCAGAGATGTGCATATATACAGTATGCTTTTATCATTTTGGAACTAGCAAATTTATTTTACACATCTTATACTAATATTCACTGGAGCACTGATGAGACCCTGTTATATACAAGCATCAATGAAAACCATTATATATTGTATTAATAACGTAGCAAAAAAGAACAAATGTGTTTTATAATCCACAGTACACATTCCCTAACTTATTGTACTGTATACAGAGGCAGGGTCAAGCTTTACACATACTGGCACAGAAATCTCATGACTCTTATACCAGTCCTATTATCCTATTTCTTTCTGGTAATAGTTAACAGTAGTAACTATTGATTCCCCTCTACCAGCATGGCTATCCTTCCAGCAAGCAAAGGTTGTAGTTAAGTGCCTCCTCCCCTGTCATGTTAGTGCCTAAGGCAGTCAGATGCTTGTTATGCAAATGCTGTTATGAAACCTTTATGTACTACGATCCTTTTACTTATGCTCCAACTCCCCATACTCCAGACAGGAGAAATGAAGTTATTTTTATAGGATTTGCCAGCATGAATAAAACCAAAAAAAACATATTTTAGAATGTGTATAAGTGTGTGTCTTCCTGTATAGAGTGCTAGTGTGTATATTTCTAGCATATGTGCACCTGAGTGTGATGACTCAAGGATGTGAACAGGCATAAAAATATTTTCTGGGGATTTGCATGAGCAATGTTGGAATCAAGCACCAGTCATGTGGTAGGTCCATGCTCATGTGCTGATGGCTCTTATGTTCTAATCCAACCTACAGGACTGGTATGTCATCTTGACGTCATCTTCTATTTCTAGAAATATTTTTGGAAAGGTGGGTGATGGTAAGCAGGAGGTAAGAGAGGAAGCACAAACAAGCCCAGCATTAATCAGTGAGTGGTCCCAGAAAGATGAGAATGAAGGCAAGGGGTTAAGAGTTTGATAAAGAGCAGATGAAGCTCTGAGGAATGGAAAGATGTTTTGAGCAAAATGATGGACAGGATGACTTGGGCTGCATCTTAAGATTATTGATTCCTTTTTACATGATCTAAAAAGTATATCTCTTGATATTACTTACTACTGAGTGCAAAAACTAAGAAGGTAGTTTGAGGTATAAGTAGTGAACAAGAGACAATGGTGAGGGGAGAAGAGTAATGCAGTAAGGAAAGATGTTTTTTCTAACAGGTGAAAAATCCCTGTTTTTCCAATTTTTCTTTCTTTTATTCAGAGGTCTAAGTAGATATATATATATATATATATATATGAGAGAGAGAGAGAGAGAGAGAGAGAGAGAGAGAGAGAGAGAGAGAGAGAGAGAGAGAGAGAGAGAGAGAGAGACAGAGAGAGAGCGAGAGAGAGAGAGAGAGAGAGAGCTTTCTTTTAATGAACATGAAATAATCGTCTTGGCTTTGTTCTTTTAAATGTTTAAACTCATTATGGGTGAATCACTTTGTTGTGCTCTGTGAATGCAGCCCCTGGTACCACAGCTAGCGCTATATTGTTTGTGTGTGTGCTTGTGTGTGTGTGCGTGTATTCACACTTTTTAAATGGAAACAAAATGCTTCACAGCTTGTCATCAGAAGTTGTTCATTTCTTAAGGAACTAGTGTTAAAACAAGTGTTAGTTCCCAATGGAGAAAGTCCATTTAGAGACAGCTTCTCCACTTAACACAAATGCTAGGGGGCGGGGGTGTCAGGTGCTGTAGCTGATGGATGTGGATACATAAGGGATGAATAAAACAATAGGTTGAAAGAAGCAGAGTTACTGTACATCTCGGTAAGGAAGAGGAAATTTGGGTATAAGCGTGCAGTTAACATTTTGTGGAATCATAGGAAACCATGTTTTGAAGTTTACAGCTGCGGGCTCTTCTTTACACTTGTCCCCCCCTCTTAACAAGATAAAATAGTTCAATCAAGTGTCAGAGGAAATGCCGCAAGGAGATGGAAGAGATTTCCCAGGTCTCTTTTGATTCTGCCTTAACTATTTTGTATTCATATGAGAGATATATATAGAGAGAAAGAGTGTACTGAGACTCCCTCAGAATACAAAGCAGTGGAGCTGCAATTTCAAGTCCTATGGGGAGTCTTCAGAGTAGGTGCATGTGTGCATGAAGATGATAAATAAATAAGTATGTGGGGGTGTGTGGTATGAGGTATTGAGGAAGAAAAGATATATTGAGTAAACACATGCCTGTAACTGCCTACTTTTTGTCCATCACACATAATGCACATCAACCTTTCTGGAAGCTCCTTTAAGGTTCTCCCCCTTTGAGAACATTCATCAAGGTTCAGACCCATTCCATGGGTACAACCAATGTATGGTCTTGTATACTGCACTAAGCTGTGGCCACAAGCAATCTTTTTTCAGTCAATGTCTTGTTAAGGAACATGATGTAACAGCATGTGAGCTGTAAAAATTAAAGAAGGCTCATTATTTTCAGGCAGGAAAAGGTGTGAAATTGGGAAATAAATCAGACAGATAAAGGCAGAGATTAAACACACACACACACACACACACACACACACACACACACACACACACACACACACACACACACACACACACATCCTTTTCACGTGTGCAATCCATCTGTCACATTTGTCTTTTAACACTTGCCTTAACATCACAAAACTGCCCACGGCTGAAGTGTACAATATTAACAGAATCATATTTTTGTATATTTTACTACATATTATTTGTTATCCCTTTAAAGTAAATACCAGTTTTAATATAAATACCTATGGCTTAATTGTTTAGTGTTGCAGTAACCACTGAATGTGCCATCAGTGAAATGGCTCATTGCCTCCCTTATTATCACAATTCCTTTATCTTGCTATTATCTTTTTATGTCTGTATTCCACTATCTGCCTCCCACCTATATTTTATTTTAATCAATAACTCTTGGCAAATCAGTCCAAAGACATTTTAGTTGCCTGGTCTGTCACAAATTCAGTACAGTTTGATTAGTGGGCTACCCTCAGCTCCACCATATGATATACAAGGAATCCCTGAGCTAATGCATTGCAAATTCTTCTCAATAATGAATTGCAGCGGTAGGATCAAAGGCATGGATATGCAGCATACCTTGCAGAGGAATGCTAGGGACCAGGAGCTGGTGAAGGTGCTAATGAACCTAAACTAGCAATCATGAGGGACCCATGAATGTCAGATGTGCAGCTATGAGACATCTGCACACAAACTGATACATGCAGACAAGCATGCAGAACTGTACACTATACCAATGGTAAGAGACAGTGAAAAGTAAAACTATATACAGTGCAGTCGGGATGTATTACGGCATGTGCTACATTGTTTCTAGCTCTATTTCTGCATTTTTGGATTAGAAATGAAGTACATTAAAATTACAGTAAATGGTTCCTGTAACAAGAGTACACTTGGCTAAAGATTGCTGTCTTAGGAGCCTTATAGACCAATACCAAGATAAATACCAAACTTCTTCTCAGGACAGCAGATGTCAACCAATTTATTACACACGATTTATTGGTGGACAACCGCTCTACCTTCCTGCGCCACAGTCGCCCATTTAGTCATAACTGTTACATGATGAGCGTGAGGTCTCCTCAAAAGTTTAAGCGATTTAGGAGACATTACAGACTCCCCATTTAACCCACCTATTGTGTTCATTGCATGTATATTATTTATGGATTTAACAGTATTCCTCCTGAAGAGCACCATTCCTGTCCATCCGCATCACTCCCAAAGAGAATCCAAAATCTTAAGCTCTGCTACCTCCAGCTCTGCCTCCTGTCTTTTCTTCAGTGCCACTGTCTCTAAGCCAAACATCTCTTGTCTCACCACCGTCTTGAACACCTTTTCTTTCATTCTCGCGGATATTCTTTTATCACACAACACACCTGGCACACACCTCTTCACCTCTTTTCCAAACTCTCCGTTGCTCTGAACAGGTGACCCCAAGTACTTAAAGTCCTGCACCTTCTTCACCTCTGCTCCCTGTAATCTCACCATTCCACCTGGGTCCCTCTTATTCACACACATGTATTCTGTCTACATATATGAGGGTGTGGTTTTGGTTAAAATAATTTAGGAAAGCTTTACATAATCTAGAATATTTTGAAAAAATATTAATATTATTAATATTATTGTAATGTTTTACCTTTATGGTTTCAACAGTAATGCCTAGCTTTCATTGTTGCGATGGAGCTGTGTGTGCAGAGTTGGTAATTAATGATGAGCACAGTCTGCTTTCGAGCACAAGAATCCTATCGCAAAACAAGTTGGATGCACGCTTTAGCCCTGTTTCACTGCCAAGGATGTCAAAGATGGTTTGCCATCATTGCTAGATATGTGAATTCTGAAATGCATTCTACAGGACAATACCATATGTGAACTTAAGCTCAATAAAAAAGTGGATTATGCAGCAACCCTAAACATGCAAGTTGTTCTACTCAAGAATGGTCAAAGCAGAATGATATATTCCTAAAACAGCAACATTCACATTTTCAAATATAATATATGTGATTCCATTTTTTAAGGTGTCATACTGGGCACTGTTTCATAACTGGTTGCTTTTTTTTTTAAGTGAAACGAAGCAAAGTTTAGTAATTTTAGAGAACAGAAGGTCCCAGACCATCTACCGTGTACATCCCAAAGTAATTTTTTTCTTGTTTTCCACAATACCAGTCCTTTAAAAACACTTTATTTGGTGTACTTTAAACCTGGAGGTTCTGAGGTGGCATTTCCCCTCAAAGAGTGGTAACGCAACTATTGCCCAACAGCAGCTCACTGAAGATTGATTACACAGCTGCCTGTGAAAGTGATGAATACCACTGCCAGAAGAGGGTGGGAGGTAAATTGGAAGTATATCGAAAGGTGGTAGATTGAAAGAAAGCCTGGAAAAGAACAATGTAATCGGAAAATGAGAAAGTACAAAAAAAGGAAACAAAGAATGTTGCTCGATCAGACCTAATAGTGCTTCCAGGGGCAGCCTCAATAGTCCACATGCAGTGCAGGTTGTGCTCATATGGAGCTGGGTAGCCTGGAGACAGGATACGGCCAAAAGGCTCGTCCTTGATGGTGCCCCCACACTCCGCTAGAAAGAGAAATCAAAACAGAATGACAGATTTGAGAAGGTTAAGAACAAGGTTAACATACGTAACATACTAGAAACTGCATTTTCCCCACTTCCAGTAAAGTGCATCACATCAGTATTTCTCATCATTTTTAATTATCAACATAAAGGAGAAATCATACACTTAAATGTGATGGGCTTCATCATTTTGCCTGTAATTTAAATGATAGGAGGGCCAGCAGCCAACTCAATATACTCAGTTAGCATCTCCTTGACTCAGCAAAGGCAATTCACCATCTCAACTATGATCTCATCTTGTTGTCTTTGTTGGACTTTACAAGCTTCAATATATCGAAACAAATTTCATTAGAAATTTCAAAGATGGCTGTTTTCACTGATACAGCAAAAATGTTGTCACATATCAACCAGAAAACTGAATAATTTGTGTACAGCACAAATTATTCCACATATCCAATATTGCTTGGGATTGTGATAGGTAATACATCATGTAAGTGTGTGGTAGACTGGTCAAAGATTGTTCGTTCATCAGAAGATTTTGATTAACCCTTAAAGGAGTCTACAGTTGCTTTTGGAAACTGTGTTCGAAACATCGCTTTTAATCCCTAATATACCACATTAAAACATGTTTCCCATTGAGCGAATCATGTGATTTGATCACGCCAAACATATCATACACTCCTAAGGATTGTAAGCATGTGTATAGATATGATGTAGTAGAAGTACAGTAGTAGTAAATATGATGGCTTTAGTATCATATTATGGTTCAACAAGTCCCCCTGAGATACACAGTACCCACTTAACATAGGCTCTATCTCTCACAGATTGACAACTCAAACACACATTTATGAAACTACAAAACAAAACTAGTGGGCAAAATATTTTGTCAAGAACAGTGGAAAGATTGGAGTTTTTCTTAAAGTCTCAATAATGAATCGTCATCAGGCACAGTTTGTGACTAAAAGGCAATTTTTGCCACCCTTTCACCTTCATTCAAAAAGTGAATGGGTGGGGGGGAAGGCAAAATGTTCAGATTTGAAGTGTTTTGTTCACATTTTTGGTGCTATCTCAACTGACAAGAGGACAGTAAAAGTGTTCTTGTTTTGTTCCTTCCCCCGAGAGGAAAATAGCTCCTTCAAACAGGAGGAAAATGGAAGTCTAGGAATCATACTGATGATAATGGTGATAACGACAGTCGTGAAATACATCTGTGACAGGTAGAGTCTGTACTTCAACACGGCAAAAATGGCAGACGCCCACAGACAGAGACAGACTAGTATAATTTTCATCATTTTCTAAATTAATTGCACTGTCAGCAATCATCACACAGGCGCTAAAACCAACAATAAATCTGGGTCAGCCTGGGTTAGCTTGTTTACACCATAAACCTCACTTGACAACACAGCAGTTGATATGTGTCTCGAAACCAAAAAATTGTGATCATCAAAAATGTTGTCCAAATTAATGTAAATCAGTATAATTCCACCAGAGAATATTGTGAAGTCAACTGACCAAGGTCTGGGGAATTTGGAATGAAGGAATAGAATGTCTCATTTGGTGTAGTGCTGTGTCGTGCTGATGTGTTTTTGTCATTTTTGGAAACCACCGCAGCAGTTGACAACAAAAGTCGTTAATACAGACAGGCGAAATAATTCCGGCTGCTTACATAACAGAACAGGAGCAGAGAAGATGCAGTGTTGCTTTTAGTGTCTGCCAGTTCTCATTTAACACAATGCAGTAGTAATACTGTCCATGACGGCATATTGAACATTGGACAGGAACAATTGGTGGTTTCCATACATTATCAGTTGAAGTTAGTTACCTTTTATTTGACAAATGAGCCATTTGTTATGTTTACAATCTTCCCTTAGAGCTCTATTTTAATCGTGCAAATGCAACACCAGGCACAAAGCAGTAGGTTATAGGCACACAGACTCCGAAGTCATCGCCAAGACCACCTGCCATTTTGGTTCATGGTATGTGTTAGAGCATGGTACCAGAGAGCTGGGTGAGGTAAAACATGAATGGAGAGTAATTATAATTTTACACTTAAATTAGTAGTTTCATCAATCTAAAACAGCTAAATCATGTCACACCTAATAACAACATCTCAACAAATAAAGACAGGTTACAGGAAATTACTTTGTTGTCAGGATGGTGCAGAGGGCACAATCAGAACACGCAACACTTCAAATCTGCATCCACAGGCAGATGTTTTTTTTTTTCTTTTGCTGACTTGTTCTACATCCTTAGCTATCCTACCCCTTTAGTCCATGTGTTTATACACAGTATATATTTTTAAAATCAAGTGTTTATTCTTCCCGTTTCATTTGTTACTCAAAATAGTTTAATAAAACTAAAACCTGCAAAGGGGTTCAACATTGCAACTTTCCTCTTCTGTGTCTTTAAGCAACAACCCGCCCCCAACACCAAACACACACATACAGATTACAGCTGGGAAAAAGTGACAGGTGAACTGTAGATGAACTAAACAACTCTTGGCTTAACTTTATCTCCAAATAGTTGACTACCTCCAGCAGCCAGGGGTTAACAACCTGCCTGGGAAAGTCTTATTTTAGTAAAAACAATGTGAATAGCGAGAAAGTGAAACCATGATGCAATATGAATATGAGGCGCTACAGTAAATAGAGCAGTCATTTTGAGATAATGCACTGAATAAGGTGCTGGGAAAGCAACCAAATGGATGCCCAAAAATAGAAGAGCTAAAACAAACCACAGAGCTTTTTTAAACCTTCACTGGTATGTTCCCATTGTTATTAAGATGAGGAAGTAGGTCAGACATATTTTCCAGCTAAAAAATGAAACCACTGCGGATGAACATTGAGCCAAAGCAACGACTGACATTGTATTATAATGTAATAATAACAAACCAAAATTATTTTACATAACCCTATATATTACCAGAGCATAGCTAAACATACTAATAATAATGCACTGTATTATAAGGCAGGATAAAATTACATGGGGATAAAATCGTATAAAGTAGCTGACAAAGCGAAGGAAGTAGAGAAAAGTAGCCATGTATATGTGATGCACGTACTCTAATTGAGAGCTTCCATTTTATCTACGTTCCACTTCTGCTTAACTACATTTCTTTAGCTGACACTAAAAGTGTTCATACAAGAAACATTAGCTTGGGTTTTTTTTTACTATTAAATTACAAACATTATATATAATAACAATCATCTTTTTTTCACAGTGGTGAAAGTACATCCTGTATCCCTGACATAACTTTATTGAATAATAATGTGTTAAGTAATAGAAACTCAATATAATGCACAACGATGACAGCCCCAACCCAATCCAACCTAATGTGTATATACAGTAACTATAAAAATCACCACCTTTGGAAGTTATCGCCTTTTATTTTCAAATTTAATTTGGATGTTAGTCAAATTGATATCACTTGAGTTCAGTGATTAAAAGGACCAGTGAGCGAGGCACCTATGATTCCTTTGAAGGTGTTACAAGCTTCAGTGGATAATATGGAAGACACTGTACACACACCAACTGTTGATAAGCACTCAAACTGAATCTTGGAGCATCTGACTCACCAACACAGAGAGGGAGAGGACTGTCCCATGCCCTCCGTTCGCCCCTCAGACAGGTGAGCACCTCTGGGCCTTTCAGAGTGTAGCCTGGATCACAGCTATATGACACAGTGCTCCCTGCAAAATGACCTTTGTCCTCCCGCTTGTAGCCAAACTGAGGAACCCCAGGGTCTTCACATTTGACCAGCTCAAAGCCTTTTAAAAAAGATTGTCAGAGAATAAAGCATGACTGGTATGTTTATGTGGCTGAGGCAACAAAAAGAGTTGAAAAATAAGAAGTACGAATATTCGGCACAAAGTCTGCTAACATTTAAAAATTGAAATTAGGGAAAGGGTTACAGTAAAATGTGACAAATATGTTGCTTACTTGTGAAGTGCAGTTCAAAGCCTTTACTGGTGTTTTCCCGATTGCTTATGAACTCCAGCCACAAGGAGCTAGAGGTGGAGTTCAGGATTGTGTCTAGCAGCTCGCTGCCTGTAAACACCCCCAGCAGACGAGCCTTATTACTACTGCCATCAAAGACCTGTAAGGGAGAGAGAGTGAGAGAGTACTAGAACACATCTGACGAAGTTTATAAGGTGTTCACACACTCATGCTTCCAACAGGGTTGCACACACAAACACACACACGTAGGACATATCTTCCTCAGACCCCCTTACTTTAAGAATGTCATCCTCCTCCAGTCTAAAGTCTCGTGCTCTTAGTTGGATGCCTTTGCCAGGCTGTGTCTGGATGGAGTAGATGCACTCATGGTTGTTACCATAGTAACCGGGGTAGTTGGGTGAAAGCAGCACCCCTTGCATGCCAGTCACGGATGAGCCGCATTCAGCTAGAGAAAAAGAGCGAGAGCAAAGAGAGACAGGGAAAGAGAGAGAAAGATGGAGGACATGAGGTAGGGAGAAGGTGGTGGTATTGGAGAGAACAGAGGACATGTCAATCGCTATATGCTTGAAACTCAGGAGTGTATTCATTCATGATGTCCTGCATAGGGAGATGAAAGAGGTGACGGGAAGAGGAATGTGGTCACTGACTATACCTGAATGTTGAGTGGCGCATCATCATAATCATGCTGCAATCTGAATATGATTAACAGTAATTTCAGCTCTATCGGAAAATTACTTTTTCTGAATTACATTGGGGAAAGAGCGAAAAACGGGGTCTGCAAAGTTTTCTATAGAAAAATAGGCTGCCAGAATTTAAATGACCACAGAATGAATTTAAACTTCATGTATGCACTGAGTTAAGATGAGCTGAGACAATGGAACTGTTTGGGGGTAGTATGAAATTAAACGGAGAGTGTCATCACAAACAACCCTTAAGATCTGGATTTAACAGCAGACATAAAAGAGAAAGAAACTACAAACTCGCAGCTAAAAGCTACAGCGAGCTACACAGGAGTAAAAGAACCCGTCAAGTGAATGTGAATTTCTGTCAACAAACTACTCAACCTACTTCACACAAGCTTAAACACTGAAATACAAACATTTGGAAAAGTCTGAATGTATAGAGAGTGAAATGCAAAATCAAACTAGAGGTTCCACTTTGTGTTCCAGAAATAATACAACCCCAATCAAAATCCATTTCAAAAACCATTTATTAAAAATCCAGCCCTGGTCCACGGCCATTCTCAACATCTCAGGTAAATGACTTGGTGTGTTACGAATAGTATGGTAGATCAGTTGATTTTTTATAATCTAATATAAATTATTGATTCATATTTAATATTTGGTTTTGTAGCAGCCTTCATTTGCAAACTACATGTATGGCTCTTCAGAATAGCACCATACAAGGATGAGTGAAGTAGTGAGTGAAGTAGTGCATGCTATAATCAGCATACTGATCTGAATCTTTACAATCTGACCCATCATAGTCCCCTATCAGTAACATACATACTTATTAATTAATATATTTTTGGTCGTTAATGTCATCCTCTGCTTCTCTATATAATTTAGACAAAGTCAAAAAAGCAGTTTCTGGGACGCCATCCAACAAAGAGACAAACTGTGGGTGAATGCAGAGACAATAATGAGGGGACTTGAGAGGGAAATGGTTTGTCTTCCAGCCTGACTGACAAATTTGTGCATTTTTTAATTGATGGGTGTATGTGAAAGGGCTACTGTGAGGAGGGTGTAACAAAAGCCAAAATAAAGCATGTGACCACCTACCAACACACCTTGGCAGAGGGGAACTCCACACCCGCCTCCTGCCCCCTAAGCACACCACCCTTGCTGGGCCCTCAAGTCTGTAACCTGGGAAACAGGAGAAGATGAGGGCATCACCCACTCCATACTGCAGGCCCTTCCTTGTACTGTAGGGTGGGATTCCAGGATCCTCACATGGCTCCAAATCATACTCTAGAAAAATGGAGAAAAAAATAAAACGCCTTAATAAATCATATGCTAATTGTCAATATAATTTCCTACAATGTGTAAACTTGTTTAAAGGTAACGGTAGTTTGAGTTGTGTTTTGAAAGGCAGACAAAAAGCATTTCACTGATGAAAAGGGAGGTAAATAAAAACACTGAATCCTTTGTATCCTTAACAGTAGAAGCCTGAAAGTCATTTATTTAAATGATTAAAGCATAGTGTGCCTTCAAGGGCCAATGAGGGGAATGAAACCCCGCCATCCAATGCTAAACCAATTCAGCTACTGTTTTTCATTGTCCCTGTAAAGCTATTTCCTTTGTTGGTATTTTAAACTGACATTACAGTATATTGGATTTTGTAATATTGTGTCATTACAATTTCTTCAAATCAACGGATGCTGTGAAACAAAACAAGGTGAAATGATGCTCTCAGTAGGTAAAGAGCTGCCTGGGCTCTATGCTAATTGTTAAATGAAATGAATCAACTCTCTTATATATTTCATTATGCATGCTAAAGTGCGTGTCATTACATACTTCCAGAAAAGATCAATTATTTTCTCCTCATGTATGATGTCCTCCTCATCAATGTTTGTGTCTGTTTCAATGACTTAAAGAGTCCCCTGTTATTAAATGGTCTCAGCAAGTCACTGACCAATACTCAGGAGCCTGAGATGTCCTCTCTCAACACGACCCTTAAGTGCTTAACATTCAGGCCCTTCTTAACCCAAGCGCTTGGTCAGAGTCACTTCCAATTGATTATTACGACTTACCAGAGAAGGTAATGTTGAATCCCTCATAGGAAACAGAGAAGTCAGACAGAAAGCGGATCTGAGCTGTGTAGTTTCCAAACAGGCCTGCACTTAGAGGTGGAGGCAATGTAGAGCCTGTCAACCTCCACAGGGGATGAGAGAAGCTGCCGTTCTCTGTCACCAACAAATGGTCGTGAGGGCTTTCAAGGTGAAAAGTGTGGAAAGTGAACTGGACTCCTGAAAAGGAAAAATTAAGTGCTTTGCATAAGTAAACTGGAAGTCTTGTGGTTTTTGTTTAAATTGGAATTTAAAATTTGAGTAACAAAAAAAAGGACATTCACAGCTAAATCTTTTAATCAGCATACAATTTTAACAGCTTAAGGCTCTCTTAGTGTCATGATGTGTACAGCATCAATTCCATGTCTCCGTCTTCTACTACTTATCAAACACATTACACCAACACAGAGCGAGAATCTGCAAATAAGGCTATGTCGATTTGATATGAGCGCTCTACTAAAGGTGACAAGACTGGTGAGTCGTGCCGTGGTGCTGTAGCCCTAGGCCAGCCTCTCAGCACTTCAGTCACACACACAGCTTGTTCGGTAAAATAAAAAGGCCACGCGGTAGGGGGAAATAACATCGGAAAAGGAAATTGAATTTGACTGCTGCATGTGTTGACACTGAATTTCTCTGCTAACCTTTGCCGTGGGAGGTCTCGATTATCCATGTGCAGTTAAGGTTGTGTGGGTAAAAGTCTGGGAAACCAGGTGACAGGATGGTGCCGACATTGCCCTGGATATAACCTCCGCACAATGCTGGTGACACAGGGCGAATGGAAAGGCACAGGAGATAGATGATGGAAAGACATGAGAAAAGAGCAGAGGTAATATTGGAGCAAGCAAAGAAGACAAATGAAATTTCCAGAAAAAAAAAAAAAAAAAAAAAAACAGGTAAAACTCGCGGGTGCATCTACAATGTTGTAAAACGCATTTTTACAAGAAGTGCCCTTCATGATGACATAGAGAGGAGAGTTGAATCATCAATATTATTACAAAGTAGTCAGAAATCAATAGTGCTGGTAAATATGAAAGTATTTACAGACGAGTAAAAGAGGAAACATCAAAGAGCAAGCTCAGTGACATACTGTACACATAAAAAGTTTAAGATGAAATGGGGAAGAAACTTTTAAACTATACAACAAGAATTGCTGAAAAGAATGTTATGATCTGACGAGGATTGTTAGATGAAGTGTATATGAAGTGTTCAAAAACATTTTTTCATTTTATCTATAACAGCATACAACAGTACACTTAAATTTAATCCCATTTATGAATATTTGGAACTCTGGCAGGTGACTACTCATTTTTAGATGAATATTATAGAACATACCATCACAGCTAGGCAGAGGGCGGCTCCACTGAAAATTGGGTTCACACTCTAAAGGCTCTGCGTCACTAAGTGTGTACCCGGCATCACAGCTAAATGTCACCAGCGCGCCCACATAGAAGTCATTGCCGTGCCGCTGTCCATTGACAGGTATTCCAGGGTCCACACAGTGATCTGACTGTAACTGCAGGGCTACACAGAAAGAGAAATCATAGATAAAACATTCAGAGCCACTCATACAGCAAACCCACTTGCTTATAATCTTTTTTAACAAGTCCTTGAATGTTTAAAGGTAGTTTGCACTCCCAAAACCAGTCTGATAAAATCATTTTTACAAGCATCTTCTTTTAACAGGAATGAAACAATGAGAAGTTTCCAAGGTCTTTTCTGGTCCTCATCACACAGTTTCTAACAGTAGTGCTAATAGTGAAAGAGGATACCAGTGTGTCTTAAAGACTGAAATATGAGATGAGTGAAACATTTTGTTATGAAAACGTGTGTATGTGTTTCAATCTCAACGCATCAACTCTCCAATCATAGGTGTTCTATAATGGCTTCATGGTGATACTGACAGCCTGGTGATATTGTATTTACAGCCAAAACTCAACAGTTTATACTAGTGCAGTGAACCAGGCTTGTGGCAGTTGTACCTAGTTCATTTCTAGAGGCTGGGCATGGAAGGCCCTTGCTTTACAGTATATGCATCCTGTGTCTTCAGGTCTAAGCTCAAAGCTCTTACTTTCATAGCGAATACGGAAGCCGATGTCAGAGTGGCTCTTGTCAGTAGAGAAGAGGAGATACAGGAAGTTGGAGGTGCTGATGAGAAACTGGGGAACTTGGGTGCCCTGGTAACTGCCAATTAGAGGTGAAGAGGGGAATCGTCCATCACGGACCTCAAGGACGTCATAGTTGACCTCTGTGCGGAACCTAAAACCCGGAAAACAAGATATTTTTATTTGCTGCGTTTCTGTTGACTGCTGAAACATTAAGGTTCTGTCTGATTACCTCACTTACAGTGACTCGATGTCTAAATATACATGGGGTCTACAGTATTTTAAAATACATCTGTGTTTAATCAAACTTTTACCTTTTAGCTTATAACCAACATTAGAAAACTAGCATGGTTAAATGTAATTATCTTTAAACTGCAGAAAGTGAGTTTTTGGAAATACTAAGATATCTGTTAGGCTTTGGTGAGCGCATCTTTGAAGCATATGTGTGTGTGTGCGTGTGTGCGTGTGCATACTTGTGTCTTTGTGCCAGAGCCACTTTATCTTCAAAGCCACGAATACATTTTTAGTTTCAGAAGTATGTCGGCTAAATGAAGCAGTCTGTGATATTTTATTGATGTTACATAAAAATTAAAAAGCAACAAACATTTCTGTTGTATCCATTTTGCATGGCATGCTATCATGGCAGGGACAAGAATGAGATGGGCTTGCAAGGATGAGCTTTAGTGAAACGCTAATGTAGCGTTTGATCTTATGACTGTATCTCTCTTTCTCTCTCTCAGACATCAGGACAAATTACCGTCTCTCCCATGTCTCTGGTTCCCCTTGACATACCATCTCTACTTACAGTGCATGGTCTTGTTTGGGTCTCTTTATGTGCATTTCGATGTAAATGTGTACAGACAGTGAAACGACATCTGTGGATACTCAGGAGGTGGAGTATCAAACGAAAGGATAAAGAATTTAGAGCACTAAATAGACATAGTATGAATTATTCTAGTTAGGCTCTATGTTAATGTTCATTAGATCTGTTGTCTTACCCCAACAAAGAAAAGGTAGCCGAAAAGATAAAGAATAGAGAAAGAATGTAGAAAGATGGGTGAGCACACATGCTCATTATGAGAAGGTAAGAGCAAGAAAAATTCAAAGCAAAAATTGCATGACAGG
Source organism: Channa argus (assembly GCF_033026475.1). Lineage (NCBI taxonomy): Eukaryota > Metazoa > Chordata > Actinopteri > Anabantiformes > Channidae > Channa > Channa argus. The sequence goes on from NC_090197.1 coordinate 19,978,171, forward strand.
CACTTGCTATCTCAATGACTTACTTATCGAAGATAATCTTGATGGGGTAGCCTGGAGGAGCCTCAATGATCCATTCACAGTTAAGGGCCTCCTTATAGAGTTCGGGCCAGCCTGGGGAGAGGATGATCCCAGTGGGAGCCTTCAGATCGCCTCCACATGGGGCTAACGGAAGAGAGAGAAAGCAGAGAGAGAGAGGAACAACAGACGGATATTGAATTACGTATGACTTTCCCAGCTGATATATGACAACCTTCCTAGATGATCGCATGCTTTAGTTAGGGCTCATCTCATTTCTGTTAATGCCATGGTATACCTAATATAAGGTGGAGACCACGAATTCCAAGGTTAAGTAATACTCCTATTAACATGCCTGTTATTTTTAATGTGTGTGCACAGTACATATCCATACAAGCATAAGCCTAACATACTGTATCAATTTGCATGCATGCACTGCATGCTTTCTCCCCTATGTTGTTGTCTTTAATTCAAACTCATTTTACAGAGATGCTGCTGGTGTCTCCATCAAAGAGATAAATGAAACCATCTTTGATCGCTAGCACACATCCACTGGCCCCTTCTCAGTTGCTGTTCACCTTGCCACGCATCTCTTTAACCGCCTATGCCTAACCAGAACACACAGACACAGTGAAGGGCTTACAGTGCTAGCCCCTCCCTGGCTTTGAAGTGAAATTATTTAATCAGCAAACTCAGCTTACTGAAGGACATCTATAAAACGCATTAAGCTACAAATGCAGCAGTATGATAGATGGTCTCAGAGGAATACAAAGCTGTGGTGGCAAACAGGGGCGAGTGACATGTTTCAGTAATGGCTTTTCCTTTGCCTATCATGAAAAGAGAACCATATTGGCCTTTTACTTTCCTACCTGTGGGCTACGCTGTTGATGTTTGAGAACTTTAGCTAGTTAACACCTAATTTAATCTTACCTATGCCAGCTACAGTATATTGGCCTTTTAGAGAAGACAGTTTATACATATCTCTTTCTTTTCCATATGTACCATCTCTCTTCCTCCACATCACACATCTGCTGCTCAAGGGAGCTTTTCCTTCTCTGGCCAATGCCACTCCATTGCAGGTCTACTACAGGTCCAATCATCTCACAGGTGTCAAAATAAAAACTGTCCCTCACCTATAAGCTTTAATGTCTGCATGGCATTGATCAACTTTCCTGCAACCTATCTTTCACTAGGTTCTTCAGAACCTGCTTCCGTTTCCATGCTACGCTGACCTCTCCTTTGTTATCTCTGGGGTCTTTGTTCACCCTTCCAGTCTGCTTGTGTTTCCATGTCTAAATCTCATTCATCCCCTTCTCACCACCACCAATGTTTAAATTCTAGGGGTAATATACAGTGCTTATAAGAAAATATGACATTCAGGATATTTACAGAGTTGTCCCTTAGTTACTCCTGTGTTATCTTGGCTGTGTACTTAAGATTTTTCTCATGTAGGAAGGGGAACCTTCAGCCCATTCTGAGGTCCTCATTGCTGTGGACCAGTTTTCATTGATGATATCTCTGTACTTTACTTCCAATAAGTTGTCTCCCAATCCTAACCAGTCTCTTACAGTCCCTGCTGCGGAATCCCCCCAAAGCTTGATGCTGCCACCATGATGAGATGGTATCGAAGAGTGGATAAGCAGTGCCTGGTTTCCTTCAGACATAACCTTTAGAATTGAGGCCAAAAAGTTCGATCTTGGTCTCATCAGACCATAAAATCTTGTTTCCCACAGTCTGAGAATTCAAAATCTAAGTAGGCTTTGAGAAGAGACTTTCGTCATTCTGCCATAAAGCCCAAATAGGCAGAAGGCTACAGTGATTCTGAAACCCATCTCCACTCAGAATCTCTGGTACTCATCAGGTCAGGTCAATCAATTTCCCTCCAGTCAAACTGTACAAACATCTCAGCAACAATTAGGAGAAATGGGAGACACCTGAGCTAAATTTCAGTGTTGTTAAAATGGGTTGGAATATTTGATATTTAATTTTTTCCTTTATAATTTATTTGCAAATATTTCTAAAAGTCAGTTTTTGCTTTGTTATTATGGGTTACTGAGTGTAGCTTAATCAAAAAACCAAAACCACAATGGAGTCTAATCAGTCAAGTGAAGACTTCTAAGACTCCCCATACTCTAATCAACAAGCAGCACAGTGGTGGAGGGTTTGGAGCTGCTGCCTCACAGCTAGAAGGTCATGAATTTGCATTATCAGCTGATTGTGGCCTTCCTGTGTGGAGTTTGCACGTTCTCCCTGTACTTCAGTTTCAGGTACTCCAGTTTCCACAGTCCAAAGACGTGCATGTTAGGTTAATTGGTGACTCTAAATTGCCCATAAGTGTGAATATGAGTGTGAATTGTTTGTCTGTATATGTCTCTCTGAGTTGGCCCTGAGATAGAATGGCAACTTGTCCAGTGTTTACTCCACCTCTCGCCTTATGACAGCTGTGACAGGCCCAAGCCACCTGTGACGCTACACAGGATAAGCGTTCACAAATAATGGATGGATGGATAAATATTCTAAGAGAAATTATTATTAGCTGTAGTAAACATTAAAACAAACATACAATCATATGATAAGTTTATTAAAATGTTGCAGCAGTGTAGTTTCTAGTCTTTTGCCAGAGTGTGCCTGGCAAACACAGGCAGACCCTGGCTTTTCAGATTTAAAATTATTTTCTGTTATAGCCAATTTATAGCTTAACAATCATGTTTTGTTCAAAGCCAGTGTGCTGTAACTAATTATAAATTGTGTTTGTCAAGAAACATCTGCCAGCCACAGTGAGGTAATGCTGACAGGAAGTTATTAGGGAATGTGCACCACTTCTGGTGCCCTGTGGTATGGACAGGGTGGCTAGTCTGTCTAAAGTCAGTGTCCAGCTGCTGTGAAAAAATAACTGATGGGAAAATAACGGCTGCGGTTTAATGCCAAAGATGGACTGAAGGAGGAAAACAAAGAAAGACTGACTTTAGTTTTCCGAGGGATGCTTCGGGTATGGTAGTCCAACAATTGTTGAAGTGTGAGTTTGGACAGAAAAGCATTTTATTAACTGTGCACTCTATCTGAATATACATTGATCAACCACAACATTAAATGCACTAGTGGTTTTAGCTTTATTCAACTACTCTGTGATTACACAAAATAGCAGTGGCCTACCCAGTTTTTCTGAGGCAAACTCTTATTTTTTTGGTCTGGCTACATCAGTGCTATGCATTAAAACAGAGTGTGGAACCAGCTAATGAGGGGCAATACCATGAAGCAAATGTCTTCAGAAGAAAACATCTTATTACTTACCTTCCTAACACTAAAACTATGTCAGTAAATCTAAGGATACTGTTTCATGCACCAATGCTACAACTTTGGAGGAGAATGTAGCTAAAATAACTGGATTGAAAAAAATTGGCAATCTCTTCTTTAATCACCTTCACAGCGGGGAACAGCGTTGTCCCACACCACGTTGCCATCCTTGAGAATGCAGGAGATAGTCTGGGAGCCGTGGGTCTTGACAAAGCCTTCTTCGCACAGGAAAGAGATGGAACTGCCAAGCTGAAGGCTCTCACCAAAACGCTTCCCATTAACTGGAACACCTGGGTCTGGGCACTCGTTGTGTCGAAATGCTATTTGGGATGCAATGAGAAGATGTGGTTAAACTTAAATGATACCTTGAAAAACAAGAGTAACTCAAGTAACTTGGTTACTCTACATAACTAAATGTTTTGATGGCATGGACTGAAAGGCGAGGTCAAGAAGAGACAGACAAGAGAAAATAACATAATGTCTGGGATCACTTCAAGTTGAAAAAAGGTTAGTAATATTGCACAACTAATCTAACCTGACACACGGTTAACATTAATGTTAAGGTCATTAAATGTAAATCAATATGGTTGTTAGTCATGGTATCTAGTTAGCTAAGATTTGGTCATTAAAAAAAAAAAAAAAAAAAAAAAAAAAAACCACAAACAATTATTCAGGGGTTACATCGCACCCTGACAGGGGTCAGAGTGCACTGGAGCTGATCGCAACCAAAAATCACCCAGCGCTCCTTAACTTGATAGACTTGTTTTGAGCATTGCATGCGACTCTGATCAATCAAATACAGACTGGAGCTGAGTTTCTTTCACTTTATTAAGTTGATGTGCAGTCAGAATGCAACTGAATCGATATGTGTCTTCAGATTGACAAATTTTTTACGCACAGGCACCATAACTTCTTCAATGACTGTATTTTAATCATCTGCTGTGACATTGTGCTTTTACGGAAGCAGTATGAGTCTAAAATCTCTTCTGTACAGCAAGCAAGCAGCTATTGAACACAGACCCACAATGTCTACAGTGAAACTAAGCGACTGTGTTAAGGATGTGTCCAAAACCATGTAATCTTTTTCAACATTTTTAGCTACAACATATCCTTTCCTCTGAAGAGTTTCTGCTGTGCTGAGAGTTTCGCTGAAGTAATTTTTTTGTTTTGCTGCTTAAAGACAATAGTATCTGCACCATTTATTACAAGCATTAACTTACATCACTAAAGTAGGCTAAATTAGCTAGTGGTTTTAGAGGGTATCCATTGGTACCTGTATTCTGGGCACAAATGGCTTGACATGAAACAGATTTTGAGCTTTTTTTAATGGTTAAAGGTTAATTGAGAAATGGGGATCTACACAAGTTTTTTACTAAAACAAAATAATTTCTAATCTGATTACTTGATGGAATAATCAATAGAGTACTTGATTACTAAAATAATTAATAGCTGGAACCGTAGATGTAGTTTTTGTATGGGAGAAGACAAAGGTGATTACAAAATTGATAAAATAAGTCACCAATTGCTCCTCTCCGATACATAATACCACGACATTTCAAAAAAATTGGTTTCCTAATTCCTAAAACAATTTGATTGTTGAAAAGAAGAAATTCAGAAGTCAAGTGTCAATGTCTGAAAAACATAAAAAAATTAAAAATTAAAACTTATTTAATTACAAAGTCACTAGCCATGTTTTTCTTTTACTGTCATTGTTTATCAATGTCAGCATATATTCTCACAAAACCTGCTAAAGTAATTCTAGAGTGTGGAAAATCACACCTTATTCAGATAATAGTAAACAAAAAAGGACAAATGTGTGCATACATCCTCAAAACATTAGCCATGGGACTTCTGAATGAGAAGGAACCAGTTAGAAAGGCAACAAAGAAACACAGTCAAGCTAGAAGAGGCATAACCCTGGAACAAGGCATGTAAACAAATACATCACCTCTGCCACTATCTCTCTCGCTCTTATTCTTGTACGCACACTGGTGGTAGGTGGCTGGTGGGTGACACGTGTAGGTGTTGATGAATCCCTCTTCTGTATCCATTGGACCCAAACACAGTGTCAGCCACACCTCATCCATCACGATCATTTTATTTATTAATGTGCCAAAAATCCCCACAATACAGTTTGGCATGTCCTTAATTAACATGAATGATGGAAGTTGTCTGCTCTGCCCCACAGCCCCCTAAAAACAGTCCTGCAGTTAGATGACACTGTTCCCAGCAACTAACCGTCATCTTCAATTAAGTGCTCTTGACATTCACTCATCATGCTGCATTGGTTATTTATTTATTCATCCAACTTGCAAGTTAATGCATTGCTGACGTGTGTTGTCCATGCGGTGGCTTTACAAAGGGATCTGAGGTTGTTGACCTATTTGTAAATGACAAGTCGGAGCCTTAATGCATTCAGGTATAGTAGTAAAGGTATATCACAGTCATTTAGCTACAACAAAAGGGGTTTTAAAAACTAACAATATGAAACTGTTGTAGTCCTACAACATGTTGCACAGTGCAGAGCTTCAATTGAAACACATTCAAACTCTTACGTTTGTATCCAAACGTACAAAATACAAATAAAAACCTCTGTTGGAGTGTTATGTTTAACAGTGGTTTAGATAAGATAAAACATGGAATTCTATTTCATGTTCTATAATTAAGTGCAAAGGCTGCATCCCTGTCTATTTAAAAAACGTTAAAAAAATAACGTTTAATACTTTCTGATGAAAGAACAATTGTAATTACCAAATGTGCAAAAAATGTTGATGAAAAAAAGTAGTTTTACACCTTTTGACTATTCAAAATAAAGGAATGGAAACTTTTCCACTCAACAGTACTTTCCACATTATGATTATTTAATAGCACTGTTTTGGTGAAATGCATTTCATTTTTGTTGAGTAACTATATAGGGAAAAAAAACAGAAAAATATGCAAAAGAAAAAAATGTCTGTAATGTTATAAAAGGTTATGTACAAATGTTTCTTCACATGCAACAATCCTTTATTTTCTGACAAACAATGAGACAACAACATAACTACTATTACTACAACTAATATGTTTTCAAGCAGTTAAATAAAACATTCTTTATTTAAAACATTATAGTAAACTGTGGTAGAGAAAACAAACCCTAAAAGTAAAAATAACATGACCTTGCTTGTGTAAAGTGAATCACTGGATCTAATTTTAGTGTCTTATTGAGACAAACCTCCTAAAGGCACCTTAACTATCTATGGAATAGTCTTATGCCTTTAAAGGGTTATATTTAGACACTTCATAATGACATATTTATTTTGGGATGGGATACATTACACAATAGTACATATACACTTAATAGAACAACTCTATCCAACTTTGACCTTACAGTATATCCACGAAAAGGTTTTACCAGCATACAGCCAACATATACTGCGTCAGAGTATAAACCCCATCTGGATTTTCCTTAGAAGTCAGCAGGTGCCCAGAATAGAATATAATGAGAACTGCCGCAATGTATCTGTCAGGTTAGGATGCTGCAGCTTTGCTTGGGTTTTATTTAGATGTCAAGTCTCTATTTAAACAATAAAGACAGGATTTTTGTCAATTCTCTATGTGACGTAATGCAGTGTGTGAGCGGCGCACAGATATGACAAGTTACTTATGAAGCCTACTCCATGTGCACACACACAGACTCACAGAGAAACACACATACACACGTACACATAATCACATGTGCACAAACAAGATGGAATACAATACATCCAGTCAGGATGGGCTTTTGACATAAGCTTTAAAGACTTTCCCTCATCCCCTTGAATTAATAGTCAATACTCACTTGTAAATGTGATGTTAAAGCCTCTGTCTGTGTATGTGTGGTCAGTAAGGAACTCCAGCCGTGCAACATGAGCACTGGTTGTAATGGGAGGAGGTAAAATATCACCAGAGAAGGTGCCCAGGATAGGAGACTCAGCCTGACAAAGAAAGATAACAATTTTGCGATGGAACCAATAGCGTCATAAACTAAAATGGGAAAAAGTCAACAAGTAAACACTGCAAAGAGCAAATAAAACAACTAGCATTTGCATTGCCATTGATTCCCAGAGAAAGTCTGTTTAGATAGTTCACATAATTACGCAGGCTGCTTTTTGCTGCTGACAAGCACAATGAGCGAAAGACAAGTCAATGATGAAGTTTCACAAAGACTTATTAGATGTGACTGAGGAAGACAGCTTATAATTCAACACTACCTTTCCTCCATCCTTAATAGAGAGAAAGTCAAACTGTTTCTCCATGCTGAGGTCATTGAAGGCCAGATTAATTCGGCTCTCAGGGTTGGTGATGATCAGCCACACGCAGTGCATATTGTTTCCATACTCCTGGGGGTAGTTGGGGGATAGCAGCACCCCAGATGGAGTGGTAAAGTTGAAGAAACAGGAAACTGAAAGAAAAGGGAAGGGAAGAAGTAAAAAAGTAACAAACAATTGTTTTAGCTGGTGAAGAATTCCTTTTACTTTTTCTTACTACGTGATAATGTGATTTAATTCCTTTTATCGAATACATTCACAGACTATGAAATATGCCTGGATGGTATACAAGCTGTCAATAAAATTCAAAAACAAAAATAGATTTATAGTTTATCGTGACAAAATTGTCACAAAAGTATCTTTACCAATGCCAAATTTGAATAGAATAGTTTAATAAGAGAAGCCGTAATGGGACCAATTGAACCTTCATCTGTCAGGAGCAGATGAATACCAACAACATATCTGGTTTGTCAAAAATATTTCAAAATGTTAAAAAAATGTTATCACAAAAGAGTCATTGTTTTCTATCAGTGTGCATTAAAAAGAAATGAGTGGGTAATGAAAAAGAAAAATGGTCTCATCTCTCACACTAACTTCTGTCAAGGCTGTCACTGTATCCCAGTCGCACCAGTGGAATATGTTTAGAGAGAAACAGCACAATAATTGGATGTTACATTTTTTTGGAAGGCAGCAAAAAGTTTCTGTTGTTATCAAAGTGTAAAGTGTTATATGGGTGAATGTGACTAGGTCATGACAACAGGTTGGACCTAGGTGGACCTGGTCACTGCCGGTCTGGCTTAGTCGGCGCTACCAGTTGGCAGACAATCGTTATGTGTGCTCGGTAAAGATTCTATTCATTAGTCTTAAGACCCAGTCTCGGCCAGTCGCTCTCACAAAGATTTTTTAAAACAAATTTAATAGATTACACTTTATAACTGTTATGGGCGATTGATGACATCACAATGAAGGCAGTTAGCGTTGTTTTATAAAGATATTTTATAAGTTCCTGGTACACCCAGGACAGATTCTGATACATTACCTACATCATTTCAATTAAAAATATATCTCGCACAATGAAATAGTGTCTGAAACAGCTGTATAGCTTCATCAGACACACTTGAAATTAAAGGATTTTCTAGAGTTAAGATGAGTCCCTCCACTGAAATTTTAGGACCATTAGAAACACTCAACTCTCTTGCAGTTGTATAGTGGCATTACAGGGGGAACGATCTTTTTTCACAAATAATCTCTGGGTGGCTCCGTACAGACAATCGAGTCTAAAATCAGTCCTACTAGGCTAGGATCAGCACCGATGAATCACAGAAGGTTAATGTAGGGGGTTTGAGCTCAGTGTCTTTGCTAAGGGATTACTTCTGCTTTTTGCATCAACATGATAATGACCAGTTTTCACTTAGTTTTTCATCCATATGTGATTTTTGTAACTTCGCTTTTCCTTGGAAACTGTACACTGCAGTAAGCAAGAGAATGTGATCTGACATATTTGTTAGTAAGTCTCCCAAGGCAACATCCGTAACTAAGGGATGGTAAGGTTTAGGATTACCTGAATAAACCTGAATGAATAGGGTTATGAATAAATATCCATAAAGTTCAATGCACATGCAAACAATTTGGAAATCGTATTTACATTATCAACTTCAATGACAAAGACAAGCTTAATAAACCTAAACGTTAATTATATTAACATTGTCTCCCAGCATTATGTAGTCAAATTGAGTTTTGTGCCATTTTTCTTTGTGTCACTCAACTCTATAAAGTTTATCTTGATTCTGCAGCTTTTTGTCCATCCTATTATCTTATGAATAATACAAGAGTAGGCATACAACCCCCCCAACACACGCATATACACACACTTTTATTCTCTTACTTACTCTCTGTGTTTGGGTTTCATGGTGGTAATTAGCTATTAAGCCCTCCTATTGTTTTAAAATCTGCAGCCACCGCTAGGCAAACTGCAGGGATAATCTGACCATTTATTATGCAGCCCTCGCTGCACTCATCTGTACAAACACACATACACATTTATGTGCTCTTGTGTGCTCTGTCATGCTCATACACCTATTTGAGCATGGCATATGAAAAGTCTGACCACCATAAAGCATCCAAGAACTTACAAACACAGCTGGGTTTCTTAGCTGACCACTGGTTGTTCTTTTGACAGGTGATGTTCTTCTTCCCGACCAGCTCAAAGGCAGGCAGGCACTCGAAATACAGTCTGTCCCCGTGACGAAAACCTGTCCCCTCTCTTTTGCCATAAGCTGGGATTCCAGGATCTCCACAACTGCCTTGTTCAATTTCTGTGTAGGTAGAAACAAACACATAATACAGAACATTCAATATCGAAAACTGGCATTAATACGTAATTTAAAGTGAGTGCATAAGTGTTATACTGCACAAATGAACATCTATTTTTATAAACATTTTTAATTAAGCTATAAATGTAAATGCCAAAATCATAATTATCATAGGGCACCTCCCTGACTGTTCTCCCTTTAACCTACATTCCATCTTATCGAGAAGAGATTATCTATTCCCATTCCAACATCTATTTATAAGTACATTGTTTTTTTTGTTTTTTGTTTTTTGTTTTGTTTGTTTTGGCATTTGAGGCAACCTGTAACATGTTTGCATAATGCACAATCATACTGACTGGGAAAATGCTACTGGGATTGAAATATTAGCACTCCACTTTCTGACTTCAGGTTAGACTAGGAAAATAAATTCTTATCTTGCGAGATATACTGAAGGATAAAGACAGATAAAGAATAGGATCAAGTGTGTTCAGTCAATCAGAAGCTGAAAGATACCAATCCACTGTGTCTTTCCCTCACCTGGCATGGTATCTTCCAGCTTTTGATTGACTGAAAACACCTGATGCAGGTAATCAGCAGTGGGTAATTGGTAAACAAGCAGAGCAGGTGTTGTTGAGGACCAGGAACCACAGATCTATGGAATCTGTCCAATGCATTAAAAAAGGAGCAAGAAAAGTTTGACAAATATGCTTGAATCCACTTTCCTTTATAGCCTGGTAATTCATCTGCACTGATATCTGCAAGTTCAGTAAAGTGACAGGTCCAAAGTTTAACATTGCTTAGTTTAAACTAAATGAACTAGTTGGACTAAAAAAAAACACAAAAATGGTCAAACATGTATCTTTATAGCTTAATTGTTGACTGATGACACATTACTGTATCTAAAAAAATACGGAGTATGTTAAGAGACAGTTTAAGATTTACTTGAACAATGGAAAAGATGTTGCTCTCATGTCACTGCAGCATATATTGTGCAAAAAGCCAACAATATGTGAGTGTTCACAATTATGTGTACATATCTTTAACAGTAACTTAAGTTGGGTAATGCATGCCCGACATCAAATGCATCAAAGACAATCTTCCTGGTTGGCATCTTAGCTAGGACTGAATAGATAAAATGGATATTAGCAAAGGACTGCTCAGTGTAAAGATTTTTATGGGCAAAGACGACAGATGAGCTTTTATACTTTACAGTATTAAAAGTGATATGATTTTCCTATTGTCTCGTCATGCTTTTACTTTTACTATAATTTATTTTGCCACTAAGTAGTCTTTAATGTCTCTTTATCCCCTCCACCCGAAATGTTATTCACTAATCTTGCAAACATTTCTCTCATCTTTCTATCCCTTCCTCTCTCCCCTGTATAAATGTAGCCACCCCAAATTTTCTAACTTACACTGGAGGCTGACAGGAGCACTTTCAGAAGCATACACAAACATGTGCCTCCATGACCATACGTCGTCCTTAAAAACACACATTTTAATTTTATTATCATAAGATTAATGCATGCTTTTTTTTTTACCAACTTTTCTGAGACTACAGTTTGCAGATGGGAATGCTGAGGCATCCTATCAGAGCATCCGGATGGGGAACAGAGAGAGCGAATAAGCTCATCCATCCAGGGAATGATGGCAGCGCCTAATACGATTTTAAATCGCACCAGGGGTGATGCTGGGTATAAATCCATACTCAGCTCTAATGATGATCATCATTTAGAACGCATATTTAGAGCTCAGTGCTAGATGTATGGCTGTCCTGAGGCAGCCTCATTCACAAGACAACTCATTGATCTTACGTGGAAGTCACCTTTAAAAGAGGGAATGCTGAAAGCAAGTTTTAAGGTGAGCCTGAGAGCATTAAGAGTGAAAAAACATATGTTATACTGTATATGCATCAAATATAAAGCATAACAACCATGCTAAAAGACAAAAAAATACATATTTGTGGAAATCATGCAACCACTTGTTTGGACCTACAGAGCTATTGATGAATGAGCCTAATGAGTAAAATGGGGCAATAAATAAGAACCTTATGAGGTATGTGTGGATATAATTACAGGTCCCAGAAATGTCTGCTGTAATACATTTGCTTCACATATGTATGTAAGATCATCTTACAGAGGAATGACTAATATTTGCTGTCTCTGACTAACATTCCAGAGAAATTCAAACACTGATATGGGACATAAAGTCACTTTACATTCAGCAACTACACTGCAAACTTCGGGGACCTGGAATTACAATTGTGAAACAGTCAAGCATAGTGCCATAACCCAGTATGGCAACAAAGCCACCTTTTCCACCACAGAATTAAAGCATAATATACTGAGTATCAATAACATGTACTAATATTATTAGAATACCCAGTCAGTAGCTACCAGACATATATTAATCAGGCACTGAGGAAAACATTTTCTAAACAACAGGTGGTTAACCATGGCATAGGTAGTGTTGAAAGAAAAAAAAAAAAACCACAATGAACATGACCTCTGTGTCCTCAATATTAGCTACTGTGCTGTTTGTGCATGAAATTTGATGTGTGCACTAATGTACAGTACAATCAGTCCACATGTACAGTTTAATGTAATCCAGTACAGCAGGTCTGCCATGAATTCTACTTTTATACGGTTATAATTTCTCAGGGTTTAAGTAGTCAAAAGGGTGATCATTTCACTATGTGTTTATTACTGATCTAATACAGAGATGTGAAGTAATACTAGAGTGCAGTATATTAAAAGGTGGTTCTGATGCTTTGGCCACAGTACAGCCAAAACATTAGAACTCATTGCTTTAGACCTAAACTTGTGCATTAACACCAATTTTGTGTGCAAGTATTACAATTTCAAATGAAGAATTGGTTCAGCTGCAGAGTGTGTGCAACCTACACTAAAAAAAGCATGTGGAAGATGGGACTGTGTGAACTAGTATAACTGTGTTCGCAATTACACTTCATGGTCTGTCTTAAAAATACAAGTAATTCAGAATGCAAATTAGATTTTAGATGCTCCAATCTGGGAGGTGAAGTGGTTCAAAGCGTTTCTTCCCCTTCATTAAGTAGAACTCATTGTTTTAATTACACTTTGGTTTAGCATGCTGTTCCACTCTCATTGTTATTTTTACTGACGAAAAATAAGCATTTGTGGGGCTGGGGGAAAAGAAACTCTACAGCAGACTTATGTGCTAAAACAACTCAGGCAAACTTGCACATACACACCGAGACACAGCATAAAGTATTTCACAGCAAAAATTTCAAGGGCTTTTCAGTGAGTTAACATTTGTAATGCAACCGTATGATTTAAGTATGAGGGAGGACACAATAGTGAGCATAACAGATGAATTATGCAAGCAGCAAGAATTCTAACGCCCACAATAATCAAAATCGCTTGCACTAATTTTTGTTGTATTTAGTTTTTGGATTATCTTAAAAATTATCTTAAAAGTATATACGCAGAATAATTGTTATAGTCAAATACTATGCAGTTTTAAAAATATTTTTCAAATAGACAATTCTTAATACTATTATTAAACATTTATGAAAGATATTCTTCTGATCATAATGTTCCCGTGAAAAATCGGATAAACTCATTTTTCAACTGGTTAATGATATAACTTAGTTTGACTTGATGTATGATTTAAGCTTGTTTTTAAAAATAATAGACTATTTTATTATTATTATTATTAATTATTATTATTATTATTATTACTACTAATACTACCACTAGGCATATACTATTAAGTAGTAGTAGTAGTATTAATAGTAGTAGTAGAAGCAGAATCTTATTTCAAAGAATTGAATATGTTTATATAATAAAATATTTATTTATATCAAGGTCAGTCTATTTGGTTTTTCTTGGGCATCATTTTACTTGCCCTCTCATAATTATAACTTAGAAATTCAGAAATTAAAACCTTGTAAAAGGAGAATTCATGGCAGTACCGCTGTATTTGATCGCAATATATTGTACAGGTGTACCTATTAAAGTGGCCAGTGAGCGCATATACCTCCACTGTGCTACCTTGTTAGTGGTCAAGGCATCAAATGTGACACAAATAATTTGTGTAAAAGCTTTTACGTATAGCTTAAATAGACACTGACCTTCCCTGCTTGATGTCACACAGAGCATAAAATAACTTCTAGAACACTATTGTGGCTTTTTTTAAGGTATACTGTATAAGATGTGTATGTGAGGGCCGGACATTGCTTGTAAGTTTTAAAAATATTTTTGAAAGATTTCTGTAGCCAAACTTGCCTATGAAACTTACTTATGAAACAGAAAATGTAGACCTATTAAAAGATAAATAAAATCAACAGGGATGTGGACAATTATTGTATTTTATTAACATTCAAAACATTGCAAGGTAATGATATTTTGTTAAAATAACTCAAAGTTGGGAGCACTATGGCTGGTAGAAAGGGTTGTGTACCACTATCAGGGTCATATAAAAGTATTACGTGACTAAGGGATGGTAGTTTTGAATGTGAGCAGATGTGAGCTTTTTTAATAGAAGTTAAAAATACCTAAAAGATTTCATGTTGTATCTGTATTTTTTGTTCATTGAGCGGGGAGAAATGCAGTAGTTGAACAGAAATAGTGATCTCAGGTCATGATAAAAATCAGAGAATGAGATGAACAACTGAAAAACAAAACATAATAAAATAAATGTGAATCTGACACATTGATATAAAATCTGTCTGACACTTTATGTTTAACAAACTAAATAATCCAAATACTGATGGACCCGATTCACAATTGTATTTGGCACCATAAAACATTGACATGACATCAGTGAGATTAAGGGGCATTTGATCAATGCATGATAAGATACATTCAGGCAGGAGTGTTATTCAGTTGATGCACCAATAGTTACACAGATATTTACAGGTAGCACCTGTGTTTAGGAAGGTTAATCATAGTAAAATAACCTAGATAGAAAGGTTTTGCCACTTTCAAGATTTTAAACCATCTGATCAAAATGTTAATATCCAAGCTCCAATGCTTCAAGCATTAATGTTGAGCCCTGGGTCCAATTAAAGGCTTTGTAATCTAGTTCTACTTACGCAACATATACTATGTAGAAGCCAGCCAGCAATAAGTCCCCTGCTTCGTTTGTTATAAGTTTTATTAAGGCTTAGATTAGGTGATATACCAGTTGTTGTTTTTTTTCCAAAACTAAACCCAGTATGATGAATGAAGACTAGGACTGTTCTATATTCAAGTGAAGCAAAACATGCTCTGTCAGCGCTGCTAATGTAAGCTTTGAGCATTGAGCCCCAATGCACAGGAGTAAATGACCAAAAAGATATTTAATTCAATTTTGTCAAAGGAATAGTTGTACTGGGTTGCAGTCAGCTACCTAGACCTTAAAGTAATTTTCTAACACGAATCTGCATCAAAAGCTTGAAACAACAAAGTACTGAAGGATCAACTGAAAAACTTTAAAAAATATATATATATCTATATTTATATCTATATCTATATCTATATCTATATATATATAGTTTTTTTTTTTTTTTTTTTTTTTTTTTTTTTTTTTTAAATGCAGCCAGTGAATCTCACTGACTGACAACCAGATTGTTTGAAGCACCCTTACCTTCATAGGACACCTTGAAGCCGAGGGAGCCACTGGTGTCGTCAGTTTTGAAATTAAGCCACATCTGGTGACTGGTGCTGACTACAAGGTCTGGAGTTGTGGTACCAGACAGGCTATAAACAAAGACAGGACAAGAACTTTCTTTAACATTTATTTCAAATAGACTGTATGTTCCATTTAGTATGACTGGTAAATCAGACCAGTTGTTACAGGTATCATAAGCTATGTTTGCACGTACTGCATTGTATGTGACTTTAATAGCCAAAGGCCCAGTTTTCACTGCATAATTTAAAAACTTTAATGCAACTGCAAGCAGCAAAACAACACCGGGAGTTATACATTAAACTATTTGATTTTTCTCATCAAAAAAAGTGCTTTAAAGCTGTTGCAGGCAATTCCAGCGTGAGAAGCCTTTTTTTATCCCAACCTTTTAGTTCTAAACAGTCGGGGACACAAAAGTGGAAATGAAGGCAACATCAGTCAATGCCACAGCGGTAATTTAATCCTATATGAATAGTAATTCCACGCAACTCTAATTAGGAGGTGTATGGCATCAGAGTAAATGACTAAGGGTTCTAATTTTAGTGATGGAAGAATGGTAGAAATAATAGGGAAGTACTATATGTCTGCTTAAGATAGGTCTATGTGTTTGCTTTTTTATATTCACGTCTTGTTTGTATTTGAGAGAAACTATGTAATGTAGTGTGCTCGAAGAAGCACTGCACTGAAGTTTTCATCCTGAAGACGGTGTGCATGTGGCATTAATGTCATTTAACATCTAACCTAACAAAATCTGTAAATGTGTAGTAATTTACCTACATGGTAGTTTCTTTCTAAAATAATGCTCAAATCCTTTCCTGTCCTCTGGGAGAAAAATGCTTTTATGTAAATCTCTCCCTATGCACAGTATCCTTTAACGAAACAAGACTGACTTTTGCTGGTTATGACTCCTTGCCTATTAACCACCACATTTATGACTGTGCTGCTGAAGGGTTATGTCCCTCCAACCTTAGACCTTTACCTACAAAATTACCGAGACCCTGTCCACGCTTGTCTGCACCACCGATTCACCAAAATATAGTTGTGAGTTAAACTATGCTGATAGCTGCAGTATATTCTCTGTCTTTAAATTGTTGTAGTTTGCTTGTGTGCAAGAGTGCATCCAATCTCAATGGCAGGAATGTTCACTCTGTTTTCATAACACAAGGAGAGAGAAAGCATTTAATAGATAATAGATTAGGCCAGTTTCAGCACACCAAAATATTTAGGTGAGAAAATCTTCCCACATCAACAGACCCCTCCTTTACAAACCTCTCCATCATTTATCTCCCAGATCCTCCCAGTTTCTAGCCGGGTGAGGGAGCCTCACATAAAAATCAATCTATAAAAACTTTATTAAGGTGGTAAATTTAAGCACAATTAATAACAACACCCTGTGAATTGTTATGGAGCATCTGCTATTGCAAACTATAGGGAGTATCAATATGCAGTTTAAAAAAGCTGCACCACATGGCTATAATCTTGTTTTTAACATTGGAAAGAGTGATGATTGATAATCTGGCATGGCATCTATATTTTATGCACCACTGCATCAGGTGGTGATGAAATGAAAGAGAAACAGTACAACAGAGAGAAAACGCCTGGAAGGGGAAAGGGAAGAGACAGCAATGCTGTTGGGCGCAGAGAAGTGGAGGAGGAGAAAAGACAAGTGTATCAAAAAGGAGAGAGTTAAGGAGGAAAGAGAAAGCAAAAGAGAGAATTTAATTACATGGAACACGAGTAGCAAAAATGAAAATGATTGCTAGAGACGACTGTCATAAAAGCCAGTAGAAGTTACAGAACAGAGGGAAGATTAAAGGCAAAAAAGATGGAGGTCAAAGGAGTCACTCACACGTGGAAGATGGTCTTCTGGTCTCCTACCACCTCGCCGTCTCCCACTGTCAGGGTGTCATAGCCTCGCTCGAGGTCAAAATCCTCAAATGTCAGCTTGATCACCTAGACAAAAAGGAGTACATTGCCAAAACAACCGTAAACGACAGATGCTTGAACGATCCTGACACCAGGTGCAGAGGAGAGAACCCTTCCCATCTGTGACTTTCCATCCCTCTATCCATCCACAATATGTATGCGCTATGTACTAATAACTTCATAAAGATTAATCGCTGTTAACTCAAACAACATTCTGTAAATGTGAATTATCCGCTTGGTGTAGCCACACCAAGTTTGACCAAGTTTTGGCGATTTATATGTAGCAATGTGGGTATATTTTGCTGCATTTGTCTCCCAGTCTAGTGATTATAAACTCTCACCAACTAATCAAATGTCCTTTGCCTGCCAGACAGTCTGCAGGACCTCTAGTTTTTGCTCATCAAATCAGCAGGTTGCAGATGCCTTTGTGGCCTATATAGCCAGTCTTACGATGACTTGCACATCAGGAGATTTGGCAGGTAATTTGAGGATGGTCACAAGGTGACACAAAAGTTTTAAAAAGATTATGTTTTTAACTTTAAAAATAAAACACCTATTCATTTCATTAAATTTTTATGCAGCAGGTGGGAGTGTGGGAGAATAGGTGAATAAAGGTAAGAAAAACAATAAGCATCTTATGCCCCTAGCTGAGGGATGCAAGGGGCAACTCTAATAAAAACAGACAAACAAATAAGGTTTGATTATGATATTGCAAAATGTTGATAAGACAAAATGCAGGATAACACAGAGGTATGAAATATAAATAAAAGCAAAGTAAGGAAGGACAGTCTTTGTCTCTATTTTAAATTGGCTGCCCCTGATTTCCACCAAATTCTTAATGTTTTCAGAGGGCTGAGACAGCAAGGCCTAATGAAAAAGCTTATATAAATGCAAATTGCATTCTGTCCTATGTTAAACCCAGTGCCTAATGAAAATTGCCAAGGTGGAGAGAAAAGATGGATGGCATGCAGGCAAAATAGGTCAGATCACTCGATAAATAGAGTTTCATACCACAAAGTCATCTCCCATCTGTCAGCCAACAGTTGAGGTAAAGTGGGGGAAGAAAAAAAAAAAAGCAACTGCATATACTTTATATCGTTTGCAATCACTGAGGGCATTTTTGACATTTTGGTTGTTTCGGAACAGAGGCCTCGTTTTTTTCTGATGCTGACGAATAAACACTTGAAAGATTGTCAACTAAAAACAGCTGCATATGATACCTTCAGGACATTGTGAGGAAGCAACATTTGACAAGAAACCACATTAGTCATGATGTCATGAGGTTGAATTTACGTCCAGAAGAGCTGTGTCAAATCACAGCCGCCTGCCTGTACAACTCTGCCTCAGTCTCTTTCCTGACCTAATGTCTCCTTGGGCTGGGCCTATGCAGGCAGGCAGAAATAGAAGTCCATTAGATCGCTAAACAGAAAGAACAGCCCCACTTCATCTTCATCGGGACCAGACACAGGGCGAGAGACAGACCAAAGTACCATTGACTGTTTTAGAAGTCTGCTCACCGTGTACAGTGCATTCAGAGACTTTTCAGCACCCTTCACTTTTTCAGTTTTGTTATGTTGCGGCCTGATGCTACAAAAGAAACTTCTCATTAATTTGCACCCAATACCCAATAATGACCAAGTGAAAACTGAATTTCAAAAATAATAAAAATGAATGAAATAGGAAATGAATGATCGACGATTCTCTTGATCGATGTTTCTACACCTTGACTGGAGTCTACCTTTGGTAAATGTATTAGATTTAGATAGGCAAACATCTTTTCTATAGAAGGTCCTACAACAGACAGCACATACTGCATCAGAGCAAAAGCCATGAGGGCAAAGGAACTGTCTGCCGAGCTATGAAACAAGATTATTGCACAGATCTGTGCAACATGCAAGGGGACAAAAGTGTTTTGCTGCACTGCAGGTTCCCAAGAGCATAGTGGCCTCTATAATTCTCAAATGGAAGAAGTTTGAAACAATCAGGACACTTCCGAGAGCTGGTCACCTGGTCAAACTGAACAATTTGGAGAAGAGAGGTGACCAAGAACCTGATGGTCACTCTGACTGAGCTCCAGAGATCTTGTGTGGAGATGGGACAAAGTGGAGTGTCCTCAATGCAAAACACATGAAAGCTTGGAGTTTGAAAAAAACAAACAAAAAAAAAAAAAAAAAAAAAAAAAAAAAAAAAAAAACCCACACCTGATGTTGTTGAGGAACAAAATGGCAGGAAAGCCTCCAATCCAGGTGTCCAAAGCTTACCGAGTTATACCCAAAAAGACTTACATACAGAAGTACAGAACACATTTCTAAAATTCTTAGTTTTCTTTGTCATTAAGAGGTGGGCGTCTGAATACTTGTACTGTATATTCAAGAGGGTACGTTGTGTATGACAACCCCTCCTGGCACCTCTTTTACCTCATGCAGCCTCCCCTTTATTCAGCACAATACAATAAGATAACAGTTTCGTTAAACGATTTTGTTTGAGTTCAAGGAAGGATTATTGGCAGGAAAGCAGGTGGATGGCCTTGAACACAACTTTAAAGTCAATGGTCTGAACAGAGTGACTATAACACTTTCATGATATCTTCTGAACATGTTCTCAAAACCTCTTTCATCTATTTTACTCTCTTCCTTTTCCCACACCACAGGTGTTTCTGAAGACTAGCTCTGTCTTCTGTTGGCTTCGTTTCGGTGCTCCACTATATTTTCCTTATCACTGACATTTTTATATGACAAAGCTTCCGTCACCTATAAATAGTGTATAAAAGGTATGAAATGAATCATGTGTGTCAGAGAGGAGCTTTATCTGAAGTTCCTCCCTAAGAGGGGCAAAACAAACATTTGTTGTTGCCTGTTAAACACACAACTTGACACACCACTGGAATCTACACTCTTGCTTATTTTTTTTTTTTACCTTAGATGTGTCTGTGGCTGTAATGACCCAAGTGCAGTTGGCATTGTTATCATACTGGACTGGGTAGTTTGGAGATGTGATGACACCACTGGGTCCTCTCAACTGACCTCCACACATTGGTGCTAGAAAAAAAGACACAGGAAGAGACACATCAACACACCTATCAACGACAGGTTCAAGATCTGTTAATTGTTTTTCAGTATTCAATGGATTTTAAACATATCTGTACTATTAGTAATAAGATGTAATTTCTCTAAATCCATTACCAGATGTCCTTATTCAGGGTCCTCTATCTGCACCTGTCCTCAGGAGTGTGGCTTCTCTTTGCATGAGAAAGGCCAGCATGAACCCTGCCTTGTATGTCTAGAAATCCTCCTTGCTTGGAGAGTTTTAGCTGAGCCTGAGTCGTGCGCATTCTTTAGCCAGCTCTGGTGCTCAACTCTGGAATGGAGTCCGCTGAACCAAGATTGTCTGTATCCACTGATTGGATTATACAGCTCTCTTAGATGGTGAGGGTATATGAATTTTATAGAGCATTTGGAGAACCGAGAACTAGTCAGCTGCAGAATGACCTTGCATTGGCCAACATTGATGATGATGATGAAGAAAGCAAAGCTTGCTGAGTCAAGAGTCAGCAGATTTCATTTCTCAATCGTGAGATTTGTTCCTTCAGCAGCCAAGCATGTCTGTAGGAGCACAGAATTGCCGCTTTTCAGTGCTGCCCTGTTCTGTTTCAACTGGGACACAAATTGCGCTTCTGAATATTTTTTACAGTTAGTGAGCATGATGGCATCCATGATTGCTGTGGTGCCTCTGGGGCTATTAAAGATGTAACCTTTTAATGCTGGATTTCATTGTCACTACCTGTGTGCATCATACCACCTCCACAGAAGCCTGGTGGTGACTCCACCTTGCATGACAGCTCTTCTGGCTCTTCTGGTTCATGGTGGAAACCCAAAGTGTTGTGTCAGGATACTCCAGAATGCAGGTGATGTTAAGGAATGGTGTCAAGGAATGCTTCTCTGAGAGGGTGGTGTGCTATATGCAAGGGCTCAGCAGTAATGGGCATTGTATATATGTCCCATACATGTGTTGTACCATCAGTATCAAAAGAAAGGGAGCAAATTGTTATGACTGTAACATATGTGAGGCGGGTCTCACATATGTCACCATAGCATATGTGAGGCGGGTCTCTAATATAGCATACCAGCCTTTATGGCATGACTATAGGGCTCTTCAGCCAGGTCACAAAATGACGCAATATCTCATATATGTGTTGTAAGTTATAGTCATAAGGATTGGATATACAGCAGTCTGTAAACTAGAGTGTGATCGTGAATGTTTTAGAGCAGTACTATCATGTCTACATTTTCCTACAAAGTAAAGAGGCAGCTAGCTTAGCTTTTACTGCAGATATAATGTATTCCTTAAGCTGAATAACAGAAAGAAATAATCTTAACGGCTGTGCATATTCTAAAAGTTCTCTAGGTAGTAATTGCTTAATTATTCCTCATGCCGTAGTGCAAGCTCTATCTACAGAAGGTGGACTCCTCACAGATCTCAGCGTAGCATTACAGTTTCAAAACTAAGGTAATTAAACGTTTTAAATAACAAAAATCAGCTGAGACAGCTATCAGTGTTTTGACAACCTTTACTGTATGTTTTAGGATTTCTTACCACTAGGGCTATAGTTGTATCTTTTGCTGTTTGCTCTATGTCGATTTCTTCTGTTTTAAAAACACCGTTGTTATACAGGTCTTCACAGGTTAAACATTTTGGACCAGACTTAAATTAAACCAGCGGAATGCCCATCCAATTCTACCTTTAATAAATGACCTCAAAACATATAGACCCGATCCAACACATACTCAATACAGCCAGAACTTTCCTAATCCAAGAATATTTTGATCTAATACAAAATGCACGCGAACAAAACAGACCTGAACATGGAGAGCAGCAATATGATGTGCTATCAATTAATTTAGTTTTGTTAACATGCTGCCCATGGAGCTGAAGGAGTAAGCAGGTTGTTCACAACTAGCAATTCAATCGTTACTAAATGACATGGATAACATCCTAAACAGCATCCTAGTATAACTGTGTCACAATTTATTTGTTTAACTTTAGCTCAGTCTTCCTGACAGACCGAAGCACTTTAACAAGTGGTTGGTAAGGTGGCTAAACTCTTATCAAATTATAAACAAAAGTACTATCTAAACAAAATTATGTAGTGTTCCTTCTAAACACTTGACTTGCCAATTTTGTGTCATGAGGAAAAAGAGACTGATGAACAACTGAATCAAGCCAGTAAATTAAGTTGACTTACTTTATCCTGACAACAGGATCTGTTTGTAAATAGTTTCAGGCTATGCAATTATTCTAACAATAAATCAAACTAAGTGATGTCAGAACGTCTTCATAATCCATTGCTATACAACATGTCAAATTCATTTGCTTGGGTATTTCCACAGTAGAGCTTATCATGGAAAAAGAATACATATAACAAAACAAAAATGAAGTATTACACTTTGATAGTGTAAAGGCTAGGTGAGCAGTGTGCAAAAAAAGCTTTGAAGGACAATGTGACTTTTCTTACTGATGCTTGAGGGTGTCTCTATGGCAGAACTATTAAATACCCCTTCAAATGAAACCAGAATTTCAAATGAATACTTTAAGGGGAAATTAGTGTGCTCGTGTGTACATATGTGGGGGATAACCTGAAAGTATTTGAAAGGGCCTGAACTAGCTATCCTGATTTTAATGAGTTGTGCCTCAGAGAGGTCCTTTGGGTACTGAAGCTTCACCGAGTGGCTTTATGCTCCAAACCTCAACCACCAAATACCAAATCACCCCTATTAAATTTTTAAAGATCTTTGGCCAAGTTATGGGGAGAATAAAGTAATTAATGTAATTAATGAGTTGTGCTGACAGTGAGGGTGACCTTAATGAAAATAATACAGCAGAGGGGAAGTCAACTGAATCTATTATATACAATAAATGGCCACCAATATAGCAATTTACAATGTTGATTCCCATTCACACACACTCACACACCAATGGCAGTGGCTGCCATGCAAGGTGCTCACCTGACCCACTGGGAGCAACTTGGGGTTTAGAGTCTTACACAAGGTAGCAGGGACCGGAGATCGAACCACGGACCCTGTGGTCCGTGCTCAACTGCCTTACCAAGTTTAAGTGTGTGTGAGTGTGTTTTAAATCATGAAGATCATCATGCTTGTTACACAAAATCCTTAACATATGGTGACAAACATGAAAATGCTGCAAGCCAAACTGCTGTCAATATTCATGATGAAAAATACAATATATGCAACAGCTTAGTTTGACCAAAAATGTCAAAAAAGGGAGAATTTCATATCAAGACAATGAGAATTAATTTGCAGCCAAAGATGAATTTTTTTCTGTGCTAATGATACTGCTGTTCAATTTAATGATGACAAATGCTAATTTAGGATACAGATCCTAAATTATTTCCGGATGATATTTAATCTTCATTTAAATATAGTGAGACTGAAAAAAGCCACGGTACCAAAGGTTAAATAAGAATGAATGAGGATGGAACACAATATTTTTAACGCACATAACAGTGACATTTTAATGGATGTTATGTCAATTCTGAGTGTCTCTTTAGATAAATGGGAAGAAACATTATGACTGTGGCCTGCACTGAAAAAGTCTTGTTGTTTTTCCTTTATTCATAGAAACTCTGAAAGAAAGAAAAAAGCTGGCCTTCATCACTGTCTTAGATCTGCTTAGATGAGATAAGGACATTCAAGCCTCCCTACTCATCTAGTCCTTCTGAGGTCCCTTCTGAGGTTCCTTATTGTGTAATTACATTTTTAGTGATCAAGTGAACTTTCAACCTTATTTTTTATAATTACAATACATGTACAATTATGTACAAGTTTTGCCATAAATACCATTTTTTTAGTATTATTTTTTTGTCCTTTCAACTTATCCAGTAAGTTCAGGGTTGCCAAAGCAAAGTATTTTGTCTGCATGTTTATTTTGCACAGTTTTTAGGCCAGATGCCCTTCCTGACATAACACTCCCCAATTTCTACCGGGCTAGGGACTGGCGCTGTGCGGCTGGGATGAGGACGGGCTATTGGGGTTCAGTATTGGCCAAGGGACCCTTTGACATGTCGTCAGGAAGAGCGGGGCGCAAACCTCCAAACCTATAGTCAGTAGGCACCCACTCTACCAACGGAGCCACTGCCACCCCTGCCATAATTACCATAATCATTATTGTTTAAAATACATTGTTTTCTTATTTGAGCACATTTGTTTTGTATCTTAAGTAAAATACTTGAGTAAAAGAGTAGAAGTGGTACCTCTAGTGGGGAATTTTCCTTACACAAATACTTTTAGTTTTACTTGAGTATTGAGTTTCTTTATTTTTATCAGCACATTTTGCAGTGGGGCTGTGTAGCTGCTGACTGCTCAGAGTGGCCATTTTAAACATTTTCCTCCTTGCCCCTATTAAGTCCACTGGTGTTAATGTTGTGAATGATCGATGTAAATCAACATGGCAAAGTTTACATTTAAATGTGAAACAATATTTTCATTAGTCGACTAATGTTTCTTGCCACCTAACAATTGCAGGTTAAATATTTATTCATGTTCTCAATTTTCTCTATTACCATCTATACCAACACAGAAGGGGGCCTGGTGGCTCAATGGGTAGAGTATCGGAGTCGGGATACGGAAGGCCAAGGGATCAATTCCCACCCCAACAGGTGTGGACTTGCCCAGCTACTAAGGGCCACTCTGGTGCTGGTGCTGGCCCAGGTAAAAATGGGCAGGAGGAAGGAAATCCACCATAAAAAACTCATGCCAAATCTACGTGCAGAAATAGCGACCCCTGATGGGACAAGTCAAAAGCTGTTGATCTACTGACAGTACCAACACACAAGACATTAGGCCTGTTTAGCTGCTAAATGCTCTGTGTTCTTTGTCTGTTCACAATTTAGTGCTGAGCGAGTACAGAATAGTGGACTTGCTTACAACTGAATAGAACCAGAAACTTGGAGGGCAGAGAGCAAAACAATGACCTGACACTATATAAATTTCTACAGAGCTGCAAAATCAAGTCATACACCATCACTATAATCAACTCGCTGTTTTCACATTGTCACTTTATTTTTTGTGCCATTCTGGAGTATAAAAGGCATCAGGAACATAACGGTTTTCATCATACTTAATTTGGCTATTTTAATTTGCTTGTACTGAGTGCTTTCATATTGAAAAAAAATCTAATAAACTGAGAAACTTTAGTAAGGACCACTTTACTAGATGTGTCGTATTGATTTAATTTTGGGGTTATAGAAGACATTTCTTTATTAACATATACATTCATTTTTTTAAGTTTTCTGAAAATACCACAATCAAGAAAAGTAGCATATAAATATGTCCTGGTCAAAGAAATACACTTCCTACCTAAGGTACTTTTCTTGTCTTGCCTGTCACAAACCGGTCAGAAGTGAGGAAAACCTAACTAAGTAGCGCTATGTCAGCATGGCTAAAAAGTAGAAAGGAATAAATGCTGGCCAAAGTTCAAAATAAAGCCAGTCAGAGTAAAATCATGAATATTAAATCAATAATTTAAAGAAAACAAGAAAATAAACTGGGCAGCAAGACTGTCTCACAAGTTAACATTTACATATTTTGACCTGTGTATACTGTAGATAATAAGTGGAGCTCACATTAGAAGTATCTTCAATAATTGTGTGCACATATGGAGAACCAACATGTCAAGCCTTACCTCTGCATATGGGCCGTTCGTCACTCCAGCCTACGTAGCTGTCCGTCACTTTGAGACAACTGATGCTCTTTGAGCCCTGCAGTTCATAGCCCTCATCACAAGAGAAATGCACTGTGGCTCCTCTTCTGAAGTAAGATTGCATAGAGAGACAACACATCAGCACCTTAAACTTTTCCTGCAAAAAACACTGTTCACTAGTGGAAGTGCAGATGACATGAGGACATGTTTACTGGGAAAAAATGTTTACTGGGAAATAGATATAGATATGTTTTGACTTCCTGGCCTTGCTTTCCAAAAGTGCTGCATTGGATGAGATAAATGTTAGCCATTTATCTGTGTTACAGGAAAGAAACTCCATAATCCCAATAGTAATATCAGTATTCCGCAGAGGCAGCCTATTAGTGTGCAGTGACTCAAATCGTAGGGTATTTGTTTTAGTGACCACATTTGTCCAACTGTATTTGTTACATTGGCTATATGGGGCATGACACCAAGAAATGTGCTTTATGCCAGAGCAAATTTTAAGATGCAGTACTTTTACTGTTCTAGCACCGAAATTTGTCCATAAATTCCGAATTCCACTTTCAGCTCACCGTTGATTAAATCGTATATGTGGAAAAGCTATTGACATTGAACTGAGAGATGATGACATTAAATTACAAAAAAAAAAATCATTTTCAGTGTAGCAGCTTGTTCTATTTTTTTTTAACAAAAGTATATTTTAAACATTGAAAAAAAAAAGAACTATAATACGTTACATCCAAAGAACCAAAGTAGAAAATTTATTAACTAATGATTAATAATTATGACAAGACGGCCCTGCTGAACCCACATTACATTCCACATTAAACTTGGAACAATATCTTAACATCAAACTGTCACAGCGTGCACTCGTTATACTTAATTAGAAGAGAAGTTAATTACGCTGTGAATAAATCAAAAAACTGAAGACCTTGTGTCGAAGGTAGAAGTTGCTTATTTGAAGCACTGCCATAAAGGTCAAAACGCATAGCTGCTACAAAGTACAAAATCATTATTTTAACTTGTGTTTACCTGAAGTCTGAGCCTTTTCTTTTTCCTCGATCTGGGATCCCTGGGTCTGGACACATGTTGTGCCCCTGGGCTACCCCCATTTGAGATACTATTTGGAAAATACAGAATAAAAGGATTAAGAAAGTACACAGGGTTCAATAAAAGAAAGTGTGTGGCCTAAGTCATTTCATCACATTCAGGTGAGGTAATTTTTCTTTGTGAAAAATTTAAGCATGTCTACTCGCTCGTTGACTCATCTTTTCCGTCAAGCCATATAGCATAGTTAGATTGTAACACACCAAGTAAGTATTGTGACATGAAAAGTTGACAGTCTTTGTTGTCTTTTTTGTCCTCTGGTGATCGATAATAGCTTAATAACTCTTTATGGTTACTGAACAAATCTAAAAATTACAAGGTTGATCAATGAAATTTACGTGCTCATTTACCTTTAAATACTTTCACATGAGAAATGTTATATATGAGGGAGACAGCAGTGAATCATCCGTAACAGCATAGGTTAAAAGAACTACTGTATGTTTATTTCCATCATTGCTAGATTAGATTTTAAAGAATTCAATGGAAAATCAGTGAGGGCTGGGAATTGTAGTTTTTTAATTGAAGTGTATAAGAATTAGAATGAGTAAATCATTTCTTTAAATGTGGGCAAAATATGATTAAGACATCCTGACACTTTGACAAAGTAATGATGACTAATCCATTGTTAAGGTTAACTTAACATTTGCAAAGTTTTAATACATTTTAAGTTTGTCAGAAATATCCAAGTAAACTTCCATATTAAAAAACAAAATGTTGTTTAATGTATAAAGAAAAATCTAAAGTGGAGCAAGGTAAAACTGAAACAAACATTAAAGCAATGCAAATTAAAAGAAAGAAGACAAAAGTGATTTTATCTGGAAAATATAAGTACTAAACCAAAAGATAAAGTAAAAGTGGATAAAACAAATTGCAAATGGCCTTGGGGTGGGATTAACATCAATGCACTTCTTTTTTTGTTCAACAGGTTGTTCTTAAACCCTTCAAAATCCATTTTTCTCTGCCACTCCAGTCATGTGGCACGCTGCGATGTCAAGCTGTTAATGTTCCAGATGTTCAAATAAAGCTGGATAGGATAATGAACAGTGAACTCAGACATAAGGTGAGGGAGAACAAGGGCAAAGAAGGCTGCCATGGCAAAAAGAGCAACCAGTGCAATTACTGCTGTGTATTTGCTATTAGAAGTGCTTTTCTAGCACAGCCTTCTTTGTGTTTGTACTTCTTTCAGCAGTTTTTGCTTTCTCTGCTCATGGAGAAGAAAACTTTTAAATGACTTTGAACAAAAGTTGAGGCAGGTGAAAGGATGAAGATGAAAAGGATGGCCTGGCATCCCCTCTAAAGGCCACAGTTGTTCCAAGACAGATGGAATTCACAAGTTGTGTCAGGCAGGGATGACTTGTCTTTGTACAGCTTCCGTCACTAGGATTAGTTACTGCAACTATACATGCTGCTTACCTTCCAGCATAATTCTTAAACCCTTTACAGCACCTCAAGAAAAAACGATGCAGATGCCAAATTGGAGGTAGTTCCAACTCCCCACACCTTATACTAAACCTTTCTGCAAATTGTTCTCTTATCTCCTTTAAAAACTCAGTGTATGTGCTCTGAATACATCTAACGGTTCGTGTCCAGTTTAAATTCATAAGACTGCAAACACTTAGAGTTTGTCACTTACACACTGATATCTTGTGGTGGTTGTCTTTGCTAGGTAACATCTTTACACCTCGAGACTTAAGTTCAGTCATCTTCTTCACTGTTGAAGAAAGACACAGAGACATATTGAGGACAGCACAGCACTGAAATCACACCCAAACAGTCCAGCAGTGGTAAATCCCTGCAACAGATCCAATATATAACATAATGTATCCTTTACTAAATGCCATTGCTCACACCCATTGCAGTTATGTTCACACATTTTTGAAAAACCAGTTTAACAAAACTGAAGCTGTAACAAAACCTGTCAAGTAAGAAAAAAATTTGTAACAATTTTTTAATCGAGTATAACCTTTTTCGTTTACAATGATCTATAAGATCTGTTTAATGTTAACCCATAAAAGGCAAACAGTTATTTTAACATAGTTAACCCTGAATAAAAGAGCTCAGTAATGTGCGACTTCTTTACAACAGAGAGGAATAAAGAGTGTGGGTAATAACTTTTATTTTACTATTAGGATTAGCAAACAGGGTATGTATAGATCAATCCCCTCATATTTATTAAATCAAAACATGAAGTTTAAAATTTTAAAAATAAAAGTCAAACAAAGTCAAAACAAAGTCATCATTGGCTCATCATCATTATGCATTTATTCACCAGTTTCAAAAACACTATCAGCATTGTCTGTGCCCCCCTTCACACTCATCCTATTTAATTACTTTGATGGTTCCTGACAAAAGAACTTTACTGGGTTTGTGCAAATGTGTTTCGATCCTTTGCCTAGTTTCAGCTGCATTTTTATTCAAAGCTCATCTGAGTGGTGTCAAAAATTTTGTTTATTACTTGTCTGGACAAAAAAGAAATATCGCATTGACGACTCTCTTTTCAGATGTGTTACCCTGATTACAAAAAAGGGAAAGAATATAATCATGTTTTCTAGTAAGCAAACTAATTCATTAGAGTTTGATTAAGTAGAGCTGTTTTCTGTGCTACGTGTGTGCTAATGAACACTGTCGATAAAAAGTTATAAAGCCAATGGAGATATTCAATCTTTATTTCATCACTTGCTGCTGCTGTGAAATCATGGGAACTATCCTGATGAGAATGGCTGGTGATGAGGGACGGTAGAGACAGAGTCAGTGTTTAATCTAATTAAGGTATTAAACTCCTATTTCCCACCTCTCTCTGTAATGCAACACAGTCCAATAGCAACACACAATAGCTGCATCCAAAACAAAGTAGAATCAACACGTCTTTAAAATAGTCTTTTTTTTTTTTTTTTGGTCCTTTCGGCTTATCCCAGAGCGGATGCAACCCTCCCGAATTCTACCAGGAATTCTACTGGCTTGGACCGCACTGCACAGTTGAGGATGTGCTGTTGGGGGTTCAGTGTCTTGCCCAGAGACACTTCGACATATAGCCGAGACCAGGGATCGAACCACTGACCCTGCGGTCAGTGGGGAAGATTTAGAAGTAGGCCTAGTTTATTAGCGTATTAAGTCCCAGGACTTCTGCTATCCCTGTCGTCTTTCCTGTATTTTCAAGTGCCATTTGTGGGCCCAGACCAAAAGAGACATGAGCAAACACAGCAGCTGTTCTTTCTTGCAGCTAATTCTTTGATGTCGTCTTGGTGTGTCACAGCTCTTAGACTGCATACATTTTATCTGTATGTATAACAAATAAATTGCCAAAGGGGGGAATGTATCTAATGCGAAACCTGTAACTCTATATTTTCCGTGACTTTTTTCTCCATATTTTTGACTCTTCTCATTTTCCTCTTAAATTCATCTCTTCCCATCTTCACTGAGATTTCCACCACATGGCTATAGGGGAGATCTTTTAATATAATTTTTCTTTGATAAGACCCAATCCTATTTCCAAGCTCATTCCTTCTTAAGGCTGACCCCTGAACCTTTTAACAGTAATGGGACAAGAAATGTATGTTAGAGACAGAGCGTTTTGTGTGTCTGTACATTTACAGTATAGGTGAAGGTAGGATGATGTACCATTGCGCATCCTTGGTTTGTGAAAGCAATGCTGCCTAACTAGTAAAAGAAATAAACTTATATCCAGTACAGTTTTAAAACTGGCAATTAAGGCATGATTCTTTAAGGAATGTGAGCTCATTTGCACAAGAACATAACATGTTGGTGTCCCTACCGGATTTCTTTCTTTACTGGACTACATGTTGACAACATACAAACTGATTCTCTTTTCAGTTTTGTCTTGACGGTAGTGCAACATTGATGGGAATAGTGTCACACTAAGGTCATTACGGTCAATAATACTTAATTTTCTTACGAATAATTTCAGGAAAGTCTACTGTAATCACCTGTTAGATCACTTGTATTATTTTGACAAATAAATAACGTTATTGTTTTTTAATATTTCCCTTAAAATGTGGGTTTGTGCATATTCTGTTTTAGAGAAAAAAACTTAATGTTAGGAAGTGTCCATGGGGGAACTAAGAACATATTCATATCAAATATCTAGGAAATCGAAATATTTCCTTATGCTTTTCTATAAAGATAAACAGCACAATAGATAGCTGAGGATTTGATCTGATCCTTGTTAATATTAATGACTTTTTAAAACATTGTAATCGTTTTATTTCTTACCTTGGTACTGAGCACTGAAACCTCTCAACTTGTGGTTTCCATCAGAGGTAAAATGCAGTCGGAGCCAGTTCTTGCTGCTAATGATGGGTGAGGGAAGGTTGGGGCCAGTGAACCTGCAGACACAGTTACAGAGGAAAGAGCAACTTAAATTATTAGGTTATTACCATATTAATGTTATAATGTTAAAAATTCTCTACATAAATAGATTAAGATTTTTTAGGCATGTGCCAGTTTAATTGACTAAGATGGTGAAACTGTTCATTTCAGATGATTTCACCATTGCTCAGTAATTTTTAGAATTTTAACAATACTATATACTGTAAGAACGATTATAAGTGCAAACATAATTTTTTCCTATCACTATTTTTGTTGAGAGTTATCTGGGAAGAAATACATTGAAACACATTTCTCTTTTATGTTTTATTCTTAGCAATGGCCACTTAAGGAAAGCAGCTCTCCCATTGCTTCTGTTTTGTTCTTTTGTACAATAAATCAAATTTCACATAATGTCAAGCTCAATTGCAGTCAACATATTGTAGTTGTGGGCTGAACCTGTCAGTCTTCCTGGTGATTGTCTTGTTTCTTTATGGCAATTATACTAATGTTTCAAAATGAATATGCCCATGATTTTGAGATGTTAAAACGCTGCACCTTTAAGATCTTTTAAAGGGAGGGCTTGACACTCAAGGGGGACATGTAATGTTAATGACTCTTAGCCAAACTGTACCCTAATAAAATAATGCAACCAGGAAAAAACTGTCTTGGCATTTGCACAGAAGGGACACTTCGTTTATTACTTTGAAAAAGCAATAGTGAATTATACTTCACAAACACTTAAAAGTGCCTCCTGATCTGTATGCTAATGAGGGCTGTTGCTTACCAGGCATTTCTTTAGCTGTAAAAGCAAAGTCATTTGGGGACAAATTATGCTTTATCTTGAAACACACTAACACAACCACACGCACATGAACCTACATGCATGTACAATATGTGAACCCCAAAGCCGCATGCACTTAGAAAAGTGCATGGATAAATTCCAATTCCCTTACAGGAAATTGCAATTCCATAACTGGATCCAACTCATCTTCCCCAACCTACATATCTGCTTCACTCCATGGAGTAGACAGAGTAGAGTAGAGACTAGCATACTGAGGAACACCCTTACCCAGTTCTCATTAATTTTATTAAACATATATAAACATATATTAACATATTTGCAGGACAAAAAAGAGAAATTAATCGGATAATACATATAACCGAGAAAACTTGCTCACTGTCTCTTTGCAATCTAAAAATACTACTAGAATTATGTGCAGTAATGCTGAAAGAATAAAAGAACAAAATAGCTTAAAACAACAATATAAAAAACAAGAGATTCTAAAGAGAAATGTAGTCTAGTGAGGTTGTTTGCTAAGGATATGTCCTTTATGATTGATTGAAAGCATACACTGATTGAAAGCAGTTTCTGGATATAAACAGAAATAACTTTTAGTATAATGAAAATAGAGCCTTTTTCAATAAGGTAAGTCTCTGTTACACTGGGGCCAAAGCCTCTCTATACAGTTGCTCAAGTTACAGTATTAGTTTAACTTGACACAAAGTCACTTGAGTCACAGGGTCACAGGGAGAAACATAAAGAGTGAAAAATATTTAGGAAACAATTTAGGACTGCAGGCAGGACAAACCGCAAGAGAGAAGTTAGTAGAGGTACAACAATGCACCATGCTGTATAACTACACAGTTGCCAATAAAGTTGGAATAAATTAGTAGTTTATGCACTATGGTTTGGTTAGATGGCAGGTAACACCACTAACATGCTAACAAACTGTTACACCATCTACACCAGAGAACATCACAGTTGCCGCCACGGCTACTCAAAGCAGCATCACTGTTACATTATCACCTGCCAGTGGGGCATAATGTGGAAACACTGGAACATTTGAATCACACACAGTACTATCAAAGGCCTCAACTTCTGCCTGAAAAATATTGAAATGTTGACAGTCAAACGCAGTTTTGCGGTCTGGCCACAAGTGTATCTTTAGTTTTGGATTACTTTCAATCAGACTTCATACATTTAGCCCATTTCATATTTATTGTTAAGACAGCTGAGATATGCTGGGCAGTAAAAAGCTGACTTTCATTTAAGACATTCTGAATTTTTTATTATGACATCTCTAATCTCGTGAAAAGGATAAAACTATGTTTTTTTGTTTAATTTATATACCAGAGAAGGAATACATAACACTAGCACTAGTTAACTGAATTGTGGGAGCATCAAACTGTGAGACCTGTATCATCTATCAAACCAAATCCCGAGCTGACTGAATCACTACACCCCTAGAAATGAAGTAGGTAAGAAAGTTGGTATATTAAATGGTAGTGTTTCAGTTTTTCCAGCAACACTGCATGCAGGCAGCATTTCTCCTGTTTCTCATGGCTGCTTTCAGCATGTAGCTTGTCTTCCTTATGCTGACTTCTTAGAAAATATCCCAGCTAACATGGTTATGTTCCCCTTACAAATGGTTAAGGTCATTGTAGGGAACAGACCTGAGTTGATTCCGTTTCCTTAACAGATGAACAAGCTTAAAATATCAGAAGCCTTACCAAAAATCAGTGCGTGGATGGGGATGGTAAACCTGTGTGTAAAAGTAGGTGTGAAGCAACGTGAGTGTGCAACATGCATTTATGTTTATACACTCCACAACAAGCCATGCTCAAGCCACATTGTGAAATTCAGCGGCGCCTAGGGCACAATCTCTAAAGCAAGCTTTTCACCATAATACCCACTGTTTATATTGTGATTAATGCTAACCTCTGAGATCATCTTTTATCTGCTTTAGACAAACTGATGATGGAAAAATACGTCACTAGCCTTGTACCAAACAACTTTAGCCCTGAGACGTACCACTGAGGTTTTAAAAGAATTAAATTAAAGGTTTCATTAAATGGTTTTAGCTATTTTCAAAACTGTCTATTATAACAATGACGATCAAACATGGAGGTTATGTTAAACACCTCAACTTTCTGGTTGTATTTTCCTTTACCAAACATCACACAACTACCAGTGAGAGACTGTCCTCTTGTGAAACACAACAGGGGGTAGGGGGTTTGCAAGAGGAAAAAAATCAGTACATTTACATGGACATAAGTAACCAGGTTACAGTTGCTTTCTTCTTTCTTCAGTTGATTTGCTGATTGCACTGTAAACAGAGAAGCTAGTTTCAGAAATCGGGGCCGGGGATTAGGGAAAACAAATTTCCCTCAGTAGATTTCTGCCACAGGTGTTTTCCCATGCATACATGTAACCTGTTTTCTAATGTTCTAGTTTTCTTCAACAGTCTATTTGCATAACAAAGGGCCAAAGATGGGAAGAAGCAACTGAGTGAAATACTGAATGAAAAAAGAGCTCTTTATGGGGTAAAGCCACCTCATTTTTAAAAGAGTCCGCCTAATATTTGACAGAAAATTGAACTATGCCTTAAAATTCTGACAATTGACACTTAAAATTCTGACAATTGACACTGTGTATTTGTCTCTCCTCTCTATTTGACTTTCTCTCCTGCATAATATTGAAAACAAGGTGTAAATGTGAAGCCATGTCTTACGACACCAGCCTTGATTTACAACTGCAAGTGCAAGACTGATAAAGTGAATCAGCATGCCTCAGGGGATGTTTTATCACTTAAGAAAAGGGGAAGAATGAAGCATTGAGGGGGGCACATGTAGTGGCTGGCACATATCCATTTGGAGGGCTACTAGGATGTAGAGCGCCAGAATCACCTCTAGCTTTAAGTAGCTGGGTCCTCTGACAGCTCAAGTCCTGGGTGCTAAATCTCACACCAATAAATTACAATATACTCTCTACCGAACCCACATGCACACAAAGCCCCTCAAACAGCAGTGCCAAGGTTTTAATGTAAGCTGCACTGTGTTACTGCACTCTTCCCCACAGGGACAAATGAAAATGTCCCTTTGAATTAGAGGGCAATTTGAGCTGGAATCAACTTTCATTAACACGCAACAATAAAGCTCAAAACTGGTTTCTGATAAACCCTGGCAAAACTGAACAAGTTTGCCATAAACTGCCAGGCAATTAATAAATATACCAGTAAATGAACAGACCACCATGAACATAATTTTAACCCAATGTCACCTCTGCCTTTCCCCATTTCACAATCCTGCTTTTCTTTTTAGGTTTTAAGTTTTAGGGTGAAAGTGGCAATAGGGACCTTTGGATAGGCTGATGGAGGTCTCCTGAAGGGTGTTGTGGCTACCTATGTAGTTCCTTTTCACCTCACCCTCCTGCTTTCTCTTTGTCTGGCTGACTATATTCAATTTTATGTGGAATTGTCTTGAGAGTGCAGTGCTAAATCAGTTTCCATTTCCAGGCCCCAAAGCTCCTCAGTCTGAGTCAGACTTTTGATGATTGTCCAAGAAATGAATTTAGGGCAAGGCAAGGTGATAGAGGCAGCCAATGTGAAACACACACTGACACATAGAGCTTTCTGAAAAACAGCTGGATTTAAAAGCAGCTCTTTTTACTTTTATTCACAATGCATGTTATCAGTCTTCATAAATAACCCAACGGGGCTTAATGGTTACACAACCATCAAAGACAACATCCAATTTATGGACATCTTAAGTCAAATGTGCAAATCCTTGTCGCTTAGACTTGTCGGTATCATACTGTGACTGAGGGTCTTAGGAATATACAACACTGGGCAAAATCCATTTTATGTAACACTAGCGCTAATATACTTTACATATTGATGGGATGTGATTCATTAAATTGTTAATGCCTTTCAGAATTTTGAACAAAGGTCGCCATTATGAGGCAATTTAGCAACCTTTCCAAGACTAATGCATCTTTTTGTCTTCTTTATATTCATCATTTCATGTCATCTGTTTTCAAAGGGCAAGGTGTGAAATGACTCGCTGCATAATCAGTAATGGGTGGAGTTTGAGTGTCAAAGGTGTTCAGCTCCACATTAGGGTCAAAATGCTTTAAATCACCATTAGGCAATGTAATCATTGAAATATAGCATCTGATGACTATACGTGCCTTTACATGTGGATGTTGGCATGAAAGCAAAAAATGTCCCGGTTAATTGCAGCTACTTAGACAGATCAATCACGGCTCTGCTCAGTATGCAGGTCCTGATGCTTACAGCAGACTGAGGGTCACGGTGACTTTAAAGTTAAAACTTTTAATATTTTAATGAGGTTATGTGAATAATAGCACAGGCCAGTTTATCCAGATGTACATACATTGCACACATATGCACACACCATCACTAGCAAATATCCATTGTACAAACAAATATGCAGATAGCAAAACATTCTTCATCTCTCTTTGTCATTCTCCCTAAATCACGCACGCACACACACACACACACACACACACACACACACACACACACACACACACACACATCCTTCTGAGGTAAAACTGATCAGTGTAAAAGACGTACGAAATGGCAGTATTAAAGTGCTGGCAGTGAAGCTGTAGCTGTGACCTTCAGATGAAACTGGGACCAGACAAACACTGGGGTTTTAAATGAACCACCAGAGGCCCCTGCTCCAAACAAAACAGAACGCTCAACTGTTCATTCATTTCTTCAAACAACAACCACCCAGGCAGTGAAAACAATCAACCTTACTCTCTAAGTTAAGGCCAAAGTATTAAAAGAGGCCTTCAGGGCAGTTATATCTCGGGGGGTCTGGGCTGCATTGGACAGAAACCGTGAGTGTAAAAACAAATGCATTAGAGAAGAGGTTGAAACCTCTACGGGCCAAGCCAATAAAACTGTAGACACATCATAGCCAACGTGTAGCCAACATGCGCATTCTTTCCTAAGACTCCCTGGTCCAACAGAGCCAAAATGTCACTTCTTCTTCCTTTCTCAGCTCTCATGTATTATTCATGGGTAGACCTCTGGCCTCATCAGAAAGCCTTGTTAAATCTTCTGAGGGATCCCTTTCTTCCTTTTCCCACAACTCATTTTCTGCCATCACAGAACAGATAATATGGCCACTGATTGAAAGAAATGTCCTTTTGGGAAGAACAACTCATTCATCTTCATCTCGGCTCATTATCCCTTATTTTATTTTATTTTTATTTTAAGCCTATATTGAAGCTTCCTGCAAAGTCACGTTTGTGTGTCATTTTATGGCCAAAGTATTGAAACATTACATATACATATTCAGAAGGCTTTCACTTTTTTCAATTTTGTTATGTTGCATCTTGATACTACAGTTGTAAAAAAAAAATTTCTTCTCAATCTACACTCAGTACCGAATAAAAAGAACATGAAAACAGAATTTTGGACATGTACAAAAGACCATTTTCTTAGTACTTTGTTGAAGCACCTTATTCAGCAATTACAGACATTGTTTTTGGATATGACACCGCAAGCTTTAATATCATCGTTGAGCATGTCTCTGTATATTACTCGATTAAGCTTTCCCTAAAGCATGCAGGGACTAGGAGACTGGCCCACACAGCATGATGCTGCCAACCCCAGTGCTTCACTGTTTGAATGGTATTGGGAAGGTCATGAGCGGTGGTGCCTGGTTTCCTCCTGACATAATGTTTAGAATTAAGGCCAAACAGTTCAGTCTTGTTTTAGTCATACCAGAATATCTTGTTCCTCACAGTCTGAGAGTCCTTCAGGTGCCTTTTAAGTTGTTTTTTCACTGTGAGGCTACGGTCTAGCCACTCTGTCATAAAGCCCAGATCGGTGGAGGGATGTAGTGATGGTGTCTTTCTAGAACTTTGTCCCATCTCCTCACAGGATCTCTGTAGCTCAGTAAGTGTGACCATCAGGTTCAATCCATTTAATTTACCACAGGTGGACTACAGTCAAGGTGTAGAAACATCTCAGCAGCAATTAAGAGAAATGGGAGGCACCTCAACTAAATTTCACGTGTTGTTGCAAAAGGTCTGAATACTTAGGGCCATGTGATATTTCAGTTTCTAAAAGTCTGTTTTCACTTTGTCATTATAGGCTAATGAATGTAGGTTAATAGGAAAAAACTAATCATTTGAATGTTTGTACTATCAAGCAGCAACTTAACAAAATTGAAAAATGTGTGTATATATGTGTGTGTGGCTTAATGGCTGCTCTGCCATGCTGTTTCCTCTCCTTCAACAAAGACAAATGTATAGGAGGCACACAAGCCTCAAGCTGAAGAAGTGTGAACAGATTTTTCTTACAAGGACATGGCATACACATCAATCAATGTGTCATCTGACATCTTCATAGTTTAGATCATGGTGATGATCTGTCAAATTGACAGTGAGCAGGGTGTATAAAAAGACAGACAGGTGAAGAGCATGTTTATGTCAAGTCAGCAACAGTTAAATTCTAGAATGGACTGGACTCCAATCGGAACAAGGTTTTTAAGTGATGGTGTTGCACCATTTACTGGCAGTTGACAAGCTGGTTCGCTGGCTAAAAAATAAGCAGATTTTGAAAAATGTAAGCGGCGATATATAGAGAAGCAGACAAAATGGCAGCAACATATACTCGATTGGTCAAATTCACGGAAGTAAAGAATTTAGTGCCACTTGTTCTGCAAAAGATCCAAGCGTCCAAGTGTGATTTATTACCCTTGTTCAAAAAGTCAAGGGGGGTTTAGGCAAAGTCACAAAGAGCAAAGCAATAGGACTGAACTGCTATACAATAGACTATGGAACAATGCTAATGAGAAAACAATAAAGAGTCTAATGGCTTACATTACTGAAGGTTTGACTTTTAGAAAATGACCCATGCAGTCACAATTACTTGTTTGACTAAGATTAAGCAAAAGACAAATACAGAGATTGTAAAACTTGTGGCTATTCTCTCTACATGGGGCAGTTTCTGATTAATTTCTATCAAACCCAGCTAACAGGACGCAATGCCTTTATTACCAAGAAAGATGGATGAAGACACACACAGACAGCGTAATACACAAGCACACATATAAACAACTCAAAACAATATGTGTGCATTCAGTATATAGTCTTAATGGGAGTAATCGTCTGCAGGCGATATTGGATCTGTAGTTAATGGGAGAAAAACAAATGAGTTTCCAAGGTCACTCTTAAAAGGAACAGTGATAATTGAGCCTTCCCTGTAGATCTATCAAACACAACAATAAGCACACCCCAATAATGTCCTAGGGCCGATTACAGGGACGCCATCTTTTTCTTCTAGAGAAGGCAGATGGACAGACAGGGCAGTAAAAAAAAAAAAAAAAAAACGAAGCCATCACAGTATGACTAGTCCCTGACGAAAGTCCCTTTCACACATGCACTGAAATCCTGAAATTGTCCCAACTTTGTCCTGAGGGGGTGCATGTAAGAATGAAAATGTCTGAGTGAAACTCTCCCCACATTATCCAGTTTATCCTGCGAGCCGGCTAGTACAAAGTCCACATTGTGCGTGAGTCCGTGTGTGGAGCACACTGCTTGGTTAGGAGGAATAAAAGCGACGAATGGGTGTCATGTGGATAGCCACAGCAGTGATAAAAACCTTTTTTTTTTTTTTTTTTGGTACACGGCTGGGCTCTAAACACAACAGTGTTACCCACAGTCCAAGTCTTCTATCATGTTGTACCTCCTGTGTGCGCTGACCCTGCACTCTAATCAAGCAGTTTCTATGTTGAGGATGCTAATGACCATCCCCCGCTGTGCGTTACATATGTAAAACAAACTCTGGACAATGTCCAGATCTGAATTCTCCTGACATTGTCTGGAGTTTATATGTGAAACAGGCTAAAGAAAAGTCAGGTAGAGAAAACAAACAAACTGTATAATGACTGCAATTAGTATGTTTAAGGCCTAAGATCCTACCACCTAAAACCCTCTAAAGCTTGCTAAATTATTCTGACCTCTACATATCAAGATATGTTCTACAATTGTTCATAAGCTCAAGAACTATGTTATAATGGCCTGCAGAATCAATGCCATACTGGAATTGAGAGGCTGTGATCGTATCACTCCAGCTAAATGGAGCATATTGTCTTTTGCCTACCTTTTAACCAAGTGCACAGTTCTCCTCAAGTGGACGGATGCCATCGCTCTCACCCAGGCCCAGAGGCACAGC
The DNA here is from genome assembly GCF_033026475.1 of Channa argus. Lineage (NCBI taxonomy): Eukaryota > Metazoa > Chordata > Actinopteri > Anabantiformes > Channidae > Channa > Channa argus. Next base: position 20,018,806 of record NC_090197.1, read on the forward strand.
TACATGTCCTGTTTATCCCTAAAGAACATTCACTATTCAGCTGATAGTTTGAACAGGTGTGAGGACCCTTCATTCAATTCTTACAGAATTTCTAACCCTGACTTCCATCTTCTCCCTGTATCCTCAGCCTCATAAACATTAGTGTACATGCATGAATGTACATCTGGCTAAATCTGTGTGTAACTTTGGCTACAGGTTAGTTATATTTAGAAAGTTACAGATGTACACTTGTGTGACAGAGGTATACCTATAAAACATACCTTTGTTACACAAAGTAGCAAGTCTATTGGTAATGATGCACCACCATATGTCCACCTCAAATGACTGCTTTTGGTTTCAGGAAATGTCAAATCTATGCATTATTATTTTTATTATTTTTTGAGGTTCATGTGGTCATTAAAAGCATGCATGATTTAACAGCAGCCCATTAGTAACAGTAACTTACTGGTATTCATAAAACTAATGGCTTATAAACCTGTGTTGCTATACAAACTGCTCCTAAGCACTTTTTATAATGAAGGCACTGAAAAATGCAGAGTCAGAATTCTCCCATTAAAACAATAAGCCCCAAGGTTCCCACCTATTAAAAGGTACTACAGTATATAAAGGTTGGCAAAATAAAAGGTAAGCTAATTAACTACAAAAATATATACATGCAATCTCATAACAACATTAAAATCCACTTTTATGTTTTTTCTAAAGGTCTGTTTGTGGAGAATTCAAATGTTGCAATGTAATCTTTTTACTTATCACTTAAATGTTATTTTTTCATTTTAACCCTTTTTAATTGGGACCATATGCAAATCCTGACACTGTCTGTTTAAATCAGCAGAGAATTTGTGGGAAGAAACAGACTAGGAGAAAATTAATCATAAGGCAGCATTTTAACCACACTAGAGTGATTGGGGGGGAAAAAGCAAAACCTCCACCTTGTGCACTGTTTTTTGGTTTAATAGCTACCACCCACTCACTTTAGCTTTACTCTAATTTATCCACTTCAATATACTGTACTATAACTCTTTTAGCTTTTATATTACCTGCAATGGTCTCAATTATATTTTATTATTTTAAGTTATCAGCGATTTCTTACTCTTTACAGATGAAATCTCTAGGGGGTCTCTTTGAGCAGAAATAAATAAAACTAAACCTCTAGTTGCCAATAGACTGCAATTTTTGGTCGGTCCATTTTTTTGTACTTGCACCTGGTGAAGGATCCAAATCCTTCCCCCATGCACCACAGTGAGTAGAACTACTGAGGTAGTGATTATGCAGATCAGGTGGTGCAGTGCAGATTTGAATGCTTTTTGGCAAGAACTAGTGCTCAAATTAGCACCTACTCAGATTACTCTTAATTACAAACATAAGCACACACAGAACAATTTATGTGCTTCTTACTGTTGAAAGGAACACACTAAATAAAAACATTCTTATGTATTTAAACTGAATCATTAGAAGTTACTATACACAGTCTCTTTTGCTCTTTTCACAATCTCCAATATAATAGATGCACTCAGCATTTCTGCACACTGGCACAACATTGAGAAATTTATTTGAGATAAGCAAAATCAAAAGTAACTAAATGTTACAACAACAAAAAAAAAACTACTTGCATTTGTTTTTCTTGTGTGCATCAGTAACTTTGGACAGTAGGCTGCTGTGTCTGCTGAAGTTTAATTCTAACTACAAAGGGGACAGTATTTGCTTCTGGAGGCATATTTAACGTCTATATTTTAGCTTTGCAACTCTGCTTTCTGAGGCTAAAATCCATTTTCTCCTCAGAGAAATCAGCTTCTTCCAGCCCATTATCAAACTATCTACTGCTTTTAATGCGGATGAGAGGAGCTGATTTGATGTGAGGCTTATCATCCAGCTCAGCCACTTTTCTAGTTGGTCCTGTGGTGCATCAGAATCACAGCCTCTGGTCATCAAATTGAAAGCAATTAGGTGACCATACATATGTACTGCCTTGGGTGTGTGCCTCAAGTTTCACCAACATACCTGCTAGTTTTGCCACTAAAATTTTAATCTGCCATAAGACTACTGAATCATGAAATTATATAAAAAATAGTATTCGAAAACTCAATGGCAGACGATGTAGAAACTTGTAGCTTTGAGTTGGATAAATGCCATCCATAGATGGACAATATATTTATCTGTCGCTCGAGTTCTTCATTATTCTTCTCTCAGTATCATGCTACAGCATCTAAAAGAAATTAATCTCTCTTCAACTGTCTTAGTTTGGAATAAGAATTATTTACAACAACAAAGCTAAAGGCTGATTGTCTCAAATAATGATTTTTCTCTCATGATTGTTGAGCCACATGTTTAGCTGTCTCCTGCATTTTGGTAATGAACCAGTCAGTCAGACAAGTTGGAAAAGAAGTGTGGGTGAACCCCAGATAGACATCTGGTGTCCTAGTTACTCCCCTCTTTCATCTCATTCAGACTCCTTAGTCCCTTGTGGTACTGCTTACTCAATGTCCAAATAAATTAAAGTGCATGCCTTTAGAATTCACCTAGACTGTAAGGATGGACACAAGCTTAGTGAATTCCAATATGGAAGAATGGTTAATGTGGGAGAAAAAGTTGGTTTGAAAGTGGGAGGAAGACAGGAGGGATGAAACTGGGAGAAGAGTAGCTTCTTGATGATGTAGAGAATGAGTCATCCAGGCACCAAGCACAGCCAAAAATCATCCACAACCTCTACATTCAGTGCCTCTTCTTCTGCACTGTCCCTTGTGCTGTCCACCCACAGCATTTCTTCCCCCAGGAGCTCTATGTATTTGTTTTCTTTTAATTAGTTTGAGGGTCGCTGACAAAGCTTTTCTATTGTAAACCCATACAAAGATTCTTCCTAAAGCGTGAACTGAAAAGTATGGTATGCAAAAAACACAGAGAAGGCCTTTATTCCACTGCTGTGTTCACGAGCCCTTTGTCTGGCTTTCACAGTTTGTTTTTTTGAGAGATTAGCATTTGTTCTCTCCCTTTGGCCATCACTCCCAGTAATCCCTCCCTCTGTCTTACTTTACTGCTCCATGCCTACATTTTGGACAATACGCAATGCAAATAGATTCCATATTTAGTATTATCTGTTCTGTCTCTGCATTCTCAAACACAAGTTTCAGATGAAAGAAAAGATGAAGATGGGAATTATATGGCAGGGGACAGCGCACCTGTCAGGTCCTACATTTGGCAACCATAAACAATTGAGGGTATGTAGCAAATACAGCATGCATGTGATTTGACAGATTGTTAAATTAGATATATGGACTGACTAAAAATGAAACATACACAAAAAACATAAATGTGGCAAAACTGAATACATCTGAAACTAAATTACAGTTACAATCATGACAGTATCAAAAAAAAAAAAAAAAAAAGGATTTTAGCCATATTCAAAAACACCTGAATTGTATCCACACTACTGTCACATCGTCTGACTTTGGGGCTGGAGCTCTCAATCTGTTCAAAGCAATCTTTGATCTTCCTTCCACATGTTACTACAAACTTCAAACAAGCCAGGTAGAATAACTTTAGCTTATCTGGGAAAAATGGAAGTTGGCCAAGTTGTCTTCCATTATACAGCAGGGAGAGAAGAGTTTCACCCTGGCTGACAGAGCCTGATCTCTTCTTCCACTAGCCTTCACTGCTCTTCTAGTCTTAAACTATTCAAAGGAGATAGCATGTACACGTATAATCTTCTATGGTTGGATACGTTTTTCAGTTTTAAAATATATTTAATCTGTTTTAAGCGTTTTTGCTTTATTTTCTTTTATTGTTGTACCCGACAATGAGAAATAAAAAAACACTGCAGGTACTGTAAATATTGAAGTCATCAATCAAGTAAAGAGGGAAAAATAGAAAGATAGGAGAGGCAAGGAGAGAAGAAAAAAGAAGAGAGAGAGAAGATAAGAGAAGTGCAAATGGTGCAAAGTCAGCCTTAAATGCTCACTTTCATATCACTCTTTTATTTTGTTTGGCACATAGACATCACAACACAGATCAAACACCACAAATTAGAGGTTTACTGTAAAAACAAAATACCATCACAAAAAAAAGCCATAAATGTGATGTCAGCATCCTCTTTTGATGCTGCAGTCATCAACCCATTACTGAAATACATAAACAAATATATATATATATATATATATATATATATATATATATATATATATATATATATATATATATATACATATATATATTAATTTAGTGGTTCATTTGCAAACCTATTCTTAGCATCCATGACTGTAATCAATTCAGAATAAACTGCTGTAAAAAAAAAAAATAAAAAAAACAGATGCAAAGCAGAAAACACTGACTACGTGCCCTTTGGTATTTGTCCTCCTCGTACTTTTAATAAGGCACACACAGTATTACACTGGTTTGGAATTTTGGTGACTGAAATCATGTGGAAGATGATATGTGTGTATAAATGCATGTGTGTGTCCATATACTATACGTGTGTGTATCTGTGTGATTCTGTATTACACCTCCCTACTTTTAGCCAATCTCACAGGACAACAAAATGCTCTTGTGGTGTCACTGCCAAAGTTACTCCTAGGATATATTTAAAATCTGGGTCCATGGAGGACATTGCAGTGGCTGCAGTAAGTGGACAGACACACCATCACCATCCTCATTCCCTCACTGTGTGGATTAATGGAGCCTTAATTGCCCTTGTCAGTAGGTTTGGTGACCACCAACTACACTGCAAAAGATTGTGGAGTTGCTTTCATAATAACATATTGTAGGCCAGTATATAGACAGAAAGCAGAAAGTAAGCAAAGGACACAAAAAGCATAAACGTGTTTTTCCTTTCTATCATAGAGGATCTGGCAATTGAAAAGTAATGTCTGTCAGTCAAAATGGGAATTTAATCAAAGATGAGAATATCAAGCTTTGCCACCTCACCCTGGAGATCCATCTTTACCCAAAAACTATAAGCCACTGATACTATACAAAGACATTCAACTAGTACAATGTATTATGAGCGTGAGCTTGTGCAGGTAGTGCATTGCTCTATCGTCGGGATCATTAAAAGAGAGGAAGTGGGCATGTTGATGATGTTTCTATCATTCAACTGCTGTTGTAGTTGCTTAGTCGGCTCGAACCTTTTCCTCAGTTTTATATCATGACGTGCCTCCTGCACACACTGATTGGGCAAGGGAACCAAGCGGATTTTCACGCGTGAGGACTGTTCTTATACTTGGGCGATCTTCTGCTGTGTGTTACATCTGAAACGCCACTCTAGACAATGCCTGAGGCCGAATTCTCATTTATATATGAAACAGGCTTTTGACAGTCTGGAAGGGGAAACACCTGACATTTGAGTAAACCTGTAGAAACAGATTAAACCTCTGAAAAAACTAAAAACAAAAAGGCTTTTAGGTGTTGGTGGAACTTCTTTGCATTTTTCTGGTGTTTACAGTTAAATGTGTGCTTTTGAGGGAAGTGAGGTATCTTCTTGGTTAAATTCTAAGTAATTAGCATTTGCTAGTTAGGGTGTGAAAGAGTTCAAATACATTGCAGTCCAAGCCTTCTTTGTGTACTTCATGCCATTTTATATCAGTATTTGTTCAAATACTAATCAACTACTTAACTAATTTAATGACTAATTAAATAAAACATTAAAAGGTTTAATTTCTTGTCTTGTCTTTGTTTCTCATGGCTAACTTCTGATTGCCTTGTCAGGATCGCTAACTTCACTTCCCGCTTCAGGCTTTTACTTTGCTGTCTTCCCTGTTTGGTCCCTTCCCGCTCACACCGCTTCACTTATCAACGGTAATCTGTGTCACCTGCTCTCACATATTGTTTGTATACCTCCACAGTTCCCCTTACCAAGCTGCCAGACTGGCTGCATTCTCTCCTTGTTTTAAGGAGGATGTTAAACCACTTTTTAAATGTCTTATCACGCTATGTTTAACCAAGATGTTTAACCAAGTGTGAGTGCCTGCATACTCTTTCATATGGCTTTAATCACCTGTTTACTGTCCCTCAGACTGGAGTACAGCACCATCTAGCGGGTCGGAGGGCCTACTACATCTCCATTCTGCTTTAGCCAACTATATTCTGTCTTAAATAAACTTCTTAAACTGAGCACTAGTGTCTGGTATGTTCTTGGGTCCAATGTTAAAACCTATCGCTTACATTTAATACAAACATACATTACATATATTATTTGTATTGTACTTGAATTTATTTTTTTAAGGAAGCAGATCCCTGCTTAAATATAATTCAACTAAATAACTTCCTTACTAAGAATATCCTAAGAAGATAAAGAATAAATGTAACTTAGACTACTGCTAGTACTCTTTAGGCAGTCATAAGATAACATTTATATAGTAGATGCTGCAATGCAATACAATGTAATGTGATGTAACAAAATACATGAATATCAAGTAATCCAGTAATCGAGAGATGCCAACGGAGATTAACAGAAGCAGAATCTCTACAAACCTTTACAGAAGCATGCTTGCTTCAAACACCGCAACAAACCTACCAAATGATACAGTACATACGTAAGCTTCCTTATATCCAAAATACATTATGGCACAAAATATTTTCATGTATTTGATACACCTGAACCGTTACAGCGTCAAAGACTGAGTATGGTTCAGCCCTGCCATGGTAAAGGTGATTACAGTGGCTATGACAGAGACCTTGTGTTAGCTGTCAATCAGCATCAATCTTTCCATGACAGACAGAGAGCAGGCAATAACACAGTCACAGAGGGTAAAGTGCTGTATGTTGCTATCCTGGGTAAAGGGGATAAAGAACTATGATATAACCTTGCCTGCCTCTGCTTACTCAAAGTGAAACAGGTCAAAATGATCACAGGATAATTAGCACAGGCAAGATTTACCTGTGACAACTGCATTTTCCATCTTGTGTACTTTGGCTACAGTGGCAAGAATAAATGTGTGAACATTTCAAGTTAACCTAGTTTCATGCTTTAATTGGTCATTAAATGTTAGGTTGTAGGTATCGACAAACAATGTGTTTAAAGCTATAGTCCATGATTCAAAGTTATAACATATTTAACACCGGACACTAAAGTGGTTTTTAGTGCACTTGCACATGACCCGGAAAACACAGTGTCCTAACAGATGAGCAATGGGTACTTTGTTTGCCTTGGACATTCAGCTAAAGATATGGACACAACTGAAGACTCACTAAATCTTTCAAAGACTGTTCACACATATAAACTGTACTAACTACCACAGATCTTTTGTTTCTGACAGTTTAGAAGCAGCACACAGCTGACGACTGTGTAAAATCTGAGCAAAACACTTAACTGGTGGGGAATAACAGGAACAGCCAAAAAGCTCTCAAATACTGGAGCCTCAAAAGCTCTTCCGGTAGCTGCGAATTTAAACTGTACAATATTTAGCTAGTCAGCTACAGACCAGTCTTCCTTACAGAATTGCTTCAGTTCTGCTATAATCTTAGGATGTCTGGTGTGAAAATGATATTGAGACCGTTCCCTGGCTTCTCTACTAGGTTAAGGTCTGGGCTCTGGGCCACTCCAAAGCTGGACTTTCTTTCAGCAAACTAAAGCTTATCTAACTGTGAACTAATGACTACTAACTTTTTAGATTAGTTAGTTACTCTTTTCACCTTTATGCATCACACCTATACTTGATATCTTTTTGGCAATTAAATTTCAAATCAGCAGATCATTCCTATACACAGCCGATGCTTTAGTTCAGATCACATTTTATTAACAATTAATGCACAGAACCAGTTTATCTTATAGAGTGCATAGTATTTCTTACCACTGTATTATACCAAATATTAAAACTGCATGATTTGTAAGATTTGTACTTAGTACTTTGTAGTAAGAGTGACATTTTTAGATATTTTTAGATAAGTATGTTGTAGTAATTACCTTTGTTTCGAATTTGTTGTGGTACAGGTATGTTAGAACATGACAAAAACAAACTCATAAGGGAAATGTGTCTTCAGGGCAGAGGTTATTTTAAATCTGTATCTGATAAAACTGAACAGGAACTCTAGTGCTTAGTAAGTCGTTACCCAAAAATAACATGGACTCTTACCTGCTAAAATAATCACCTCCAGAAGGCGTAAAGACGGATTATGGTCTAAAACTAACAAAGGCATCTGTCAGTAAGATATAAGCACTTTATACAAAATGAGCTTCTACGAATGGGAGAAGAAGAGTGGGAATAGGAAATACTTTCTTTGAAGCCACAGGAATAGCAATTATATACTTGTCTATTTACTGCGTGACTGCTGCGTAATACTCTGGTTTATCTGTGAAAAAAAAGGTATATAGCCAAACAATATGACAATGTCGGCCTGTTTCTTTGAGCAAAGGTACTCAAAAGTTATTCTATCACTCTGAGAAAATCATCTTACATCTCTAAATGACATCCCTGAAGTAATACCCAATGCAGATCATTAACCAGCACTGAAAAGTAAACAGCAGGAGCTGAGCTTTGGTTTCAGGTTAGAAATAAATTCAGTGATGTTTATTTTCTGTTTTACAGAAATCAGTTAGAAATAAAGTCTCGCATTTGGATTCAAACCGCGTATAAATATAATCCATGTCAGTAAAAGACACTTAGAAATGTGTAACTATGAAAAGTACTGTATGTTTCCTACAAAGTGGAACTGGCAAGACAGAGATATAAGCATGTTGAAGTAAAATTCTGTCTTTCTTCTACCTCCCTTCCATTGCTAATAAAAAAAAATGTCAGTCACAAAAAAAAAAATCCCGTAGGACTCAATTAGCTACAGATAAATAAATGGAATGACTTTAATGCCCTGCCCATGAGTGCACAAATGTGTGTTTGGGTGTGTAGGTTTGCAATACTGTGTGTTCATACTTCTTCCGTCTTGGGATCATCCTCAAATTCACCACTTTTGCAAACACATGCCTGGGTGACAACCAATAGAGCAAAAAAAAAAAAAAACAGTTCAACAAAGAAGTGTTTACTTGCTTTTTAAATTAGTATTTGCTCTAAAATGTAGTAGCTGGTGAGAAAACAAACACCAAGGACATTCAGTACTGTCTTTTGTAACATAAATACAGTATTACCTTGTTTAATAAGAAAAACTAATTATGGAAAAGGCGTATATTTTGAAAATGAATTGGATACCTTCACTTTTTCTGAGTATTTCGATAAAGCTTGGTCTCTAAGAAAAAGTGCATGTATCAGTGCTTTGACTGGAGGATCCTCGCCTCAAATCTGCCTGCTGCGTGCAGCCTTTCTGTGTTTAGTTTCCATGTTCTCCCCATGCCTGCATTAGTTTCCCTGGGTACTCTGGGTTCCTCCCTCAGTCCAAAGACTTGCACGTTAGGTTAACTGTTGACTCTAAATTGCCCGTAGGTATGAATGTAAGCTTAAATGTTAGTCTGCATGTGATTGGCAATATGTCCAGGATCTACCCCATCTCACCCAATGGCAGCTGGAATAGGGTGAGCAAGTGACGGAAATTGTGATTCAAAATTGCATGCTTGCATTTGAATGCATCTGTTAATCATCTAGTGTATGTGCTAACCCATACTGTTCACTGAAATAGAAAAATTCAACAGTGACTCTCACATGCATCATAGATGGCCCTTGGTTGATTCACTGTATTTTCCCAAAAGCTTTGCTCCTCTCAGGTATAATTATATATCCCACTTCATTAAAAAGAAAAAAAGACAACTATAAAATCAGCTGCGTTTCAAGACATAAACTCTTGAGGATCATAAAATAATTAGGGAAATAAAGGCAATGTCATTGTTATGTCTGTGCCCCTTATTTCTTTATTTTAGCTATTTTTCCATTAAAGAGCAATGTCCTGTCTCCTGTCAAACTCTAAAAATTTATCCAATGAACCAACTTGAAAGTACATCATGATATTTTTATTGCTTTGGACTGGCAGCTTGCAAGAGGGAGTGATAATTACGGTTTAAAAGGGCCATGAGCCAAAAAAGATAAGGCTTTGGATCTTTTCCCATCACATGGATTTGAGGTGATGCAAAGCACACTGTGTTGTTTTCTGGCATCATGGTGCATGATTTCTCAGTGTTGAGGTTCAAAGCAAGTTACTGCTTTAGTGCCACTTGAAGCCAATTTAAAGCCAAACAGGCAGTTAAGGATCTGAGTTTCAGCTGTCCTGCTGTGGCCCTTCAATCTCCACATCTCCTGCTCGGCCTTGTTCCACTTGCTGCTCTCACCCTTTCCATATTGGTGCCAGTGTGTTTACTGCCGTGTGTCTCTGTTCCTCTGTTGTTTCCCTCCTGTCTCCTTGCCCTATTGATGTCAGGACCACAGCAAAAGCCTGAGCTAATCTGCTGTGGGGCTTCCTGAGCTCTAACCAGGCCAAGAGTTGGAATCAAGAATATGGCACAGGGACAAAAGCAAAAAAAAAGATTAATGGAGTGAGAGAAGAAAACAAAACAAAAATACAAATTCACAAGTTCCATTCTTTCTTATTTAGAATTTAAATCTTGATTTATTAAAAAAAAATTCCATTGCATTTTTACAGTTCTTAAGTGCCAACTGAAACAACAATGTCTTGAAATAATTAATTATCAGGCGATATTCACCTTATAGGACAGGCTAGATTTGGACCATTTCAGCATGTAATTTGAACACAGACTAAGCCAAATTACTGTGCAAGCAAAATAGCAGAAATAGCAGTATAGTATATGGCAGAAATAGAGAACAGTGGTCACGAAATCGTAGAGCATGGTAGCACTGTAGGTGTACTGGAAGCTACAGTTTATCAGTTCTCTAGAAATCTGCCATCACAAGAACTAATTCAACTAAGCCCTCATGTATTTGTGTCACCTTGCAATTTAAAACATTGTAGAAACACGGTAACATGCATTACAAATTTACAAGGTGTCATGAAATCAAGCATTTTAGGCTGCAACAATCACAAAAAGGTCAGCAAAATCCTGAATGGACTGATTGTACAGTGTTGTACAGTGCAAGCCTAAATAAAGGATCCTGGACAAAATGAATGAATGACAAAAGATGAAGATCAAAGATGTGCATGGTATAGGCTGGGAGGAAAAAAACAGAGGAGGTAAACTCCAAAGAAAGGTTGTGTCAGCATACTGTAGGAAAAAAGGAGAATGCTAAAGAGTAATTTAATTTATTAGCTTTGGTGTAGCCTATAGCCCATTCCCTCCCCTTGGCTTTCACGCCAAATGAAGAAAAGGCATAATAATCCCTCAGCAACACAATCTATCTGCCTTTCTTTGATGGTGCTATTCATAGTATGTTAAGGGGGGGTAGCCATTTCATCACCTCTGATACAAAAACTAAAAATACCCTTTAAAACTCTACTAACAGGATCAAGTGGGTAAACGTAGGCGACTCAAACGACAAGGGAAAAAGTGAAAGAAGCAAAACTTTCAGTGTCAAGGGTTATCCAGAAACAAATTCCCCAAAAATATGTATTATTATAGAATTTAGTTAAGGCATTATTTTAATTTACGCTTCAAATATGATTAATGCATTCTAAAATTTCTTCATTAGAGCTAATTGCACAGGCATTATTAGGGATGCCTATAAATACAGTGGGTGTAATGCAAGAACTACAAGACTATTTTATGCTGAAAACATCCAATAGATGCTACAAACCTACAAAGATACAAAGCAATAGATCAAACAAAGCCCTCCATTAGACAGTATCTTAGACTCAGGTCATGTCAGTATAGGTAAGTGTAATTATGCACAAAAAAAGAAGAAACATCTCTACAGGTCATTATTAGAATGTGGAACCCAAGGCAAACCATCTCTGCTTGTAAAATCAATCAAGGTGCTGTTCAAGTGTCCATGACAGCAACAACCCTGCATTTGTTTATTTTATACTGAGCTACAATATAGAAACTAAAGATCACCTTCTGTCAAAGGATCAGCTTTATCCCTATATTATCCATGCAAACAGGGCACTAATTAGCCATGCTAAGACAAATCACACTGTTTTTTTCTGGCTCACTGGCCACAGCAACTTCAGTAATCCTCTGTTATCACACAGTTGGGGAGGATAGTGAAGCTAATAACACTGTTATATTAGCAACACTGATGTGCAAGTGATAGAGCCAGGCAGCAGTAGCTGGTAATTCTGCACAAGCCCCAAACCAGACTAATCCCCATTTTAATTATTTTTTTCTCTTTGCCCCCACCCCTGCCCGCTCCTCTTGTCAATGCTCTACAATCAGACCATCTAATTAAAAAACAGGAAGTGTGGCAAGCAGGCCGCTTCAGTGTTGAAAAAGACAGAAGAGCGTGCTACTATAGAGATAACGCCGTTTTAAAATCTAGCAGCTCTATGATGTCAACAGTAAATTAACCATAGCATTTTACATTACTACAATTACATGAAAACCAGCAAGCAATTTATTAAAAGTGCACTTTGGTATGCTTTCAAAATCCTGTCACCACAGAGGTATTATTAGAGCTTTGTCAAGATAAACTTTTTTCCCCATCTCTTCATTTTGCTTCTGTCTCATTCTGTCAGTGGTGAAAGTGAGATTAAGAAAGATCGCAGTGCTATGGGATCAATATGATGCTGACACCTCTCTGGCACTTTCCAAAAATATCTACCAAGCAAAGCCCACTTAAAGAATGGCTTCTAATGGATCACATAACCACTATATCACTTTAGCTTTGACTTAACCTCTGGCAAAGCAAGAGCTTTGTGTGCAATGAGTCCAATTAGTTATCAAAAACAAGCCAGAAACTTGTAATGTAACGACAAAAAATTTTAATAAAATGTCATAAAATGCAATCAAAATGATGAATATTAAGCGTACCTGTAGTGCAATAAAAATACAGATCAAATCAAGTGATAACTACTAATAAGGTAATAATAGTGTAAAGAACTTTTCAAACTAGTCTAAGTTTAAAATTAACTTATTTGTGTACCTTTGACAGTACAGCTTAGGCTTTTCACGATAACGGGCCACCACTGCCTGTCAACCTTTGCCTTGCCTTGTTTATTGATGCAGTTGAGAAGAGTTTTTATGGCAACACACTGCTGTGCAGCCTGTAATTGCCGGTCAAGGCACGTTTACCAGAGTTCATAAAGGTTCCTCTGTAAATATATTCAGGTTGACTCAGTGTCACCTCATACACAAAAAAAAAACTGTCAGATGAATGAGAAGAAGAAGGGTATTTCACCACAACTCCTCACACACCCACACATTCACAGTGGCAACACATGAAAAGTGAATACATTCTGAATGTACAAACCCTGTTGTGGAGGAGATTAAGATATATTACACTCCAAACCAGTGAGCACATCCTTGCTTTATTCCAACTTGCAGGTTCACGCCTTTTCTCTTGATCCCTCATTTATTCTGATGTTAGAAGCCAGAAATAACTTTCACAAAAACAGGGATATTTTACCGTATGAATGATCATGACCACAATTGTGTTAGGGAGATAATGACTTAGTCCAATAACCTGCAAGTTGTCTATATGTCTCCAGGTGTGTAGAGGTACTCTGTTGTTAAGAAATAAGGCACATGGGTTCCCATCTAATTCAAGGCCAGGGTATATTTCACTGCAACTAGGCAAGACATATTTTTCCTCTGCCGTATTGGAGAGGACTCTACTGGTTTCGCTTGTTTCAGAGATTTACGAAAAACAATTGCTGTTGTCTGCAAAAAGCAGATCACTCCACTAGTATCAACACAATAGTGCTTGATTCAACAAAAGCAGAGATGATTTGCATTGGAAAGAAGGCAAATCTGATGCCTTTGGCTGATGCTGTCACGTTAAATTACTTGTCAAGAAGGCAAGTTTTTCCAACGCTCCGTTATGTGGTGTGTTTGAGCCCTTTGTTGTTATATTTGCAAGTTGCTCTGTGAAAATGTGAGATTTGAGACAGAGAATAGGGATGTGTTGTGGTTGAGCAGTGACCCAGATCAGACAGTGACATCTCGTCCACTCAGGAGGATGCTCGGGGACAAGATGTTCTGCTGTTACTGCAGCATAGCCATACAGTAAACAAAAATCAGCCCTTTAATATTATATTTAATAATATATATTTATATTATATATATTTATATATATTATATTTATAATATAGCAATATTTTTTAAGGGTTTTCAGAAACAAAGTAATTAAGAAGGAAAAAATGAAACATCACATTGTGTATTCAAATCCTCTGTAACAACACTTGAAATTTAGACTGAACAATCGGAGGGAAGGGCACGTATAAGAGAGGTGACCAAGAACCCGATTGTTTATTCTGACTTTTCAAGTGTTGTTACAAAGGGTTATACAAAGGATGTTAAATTTTTTCCTTCTTAATTCATTTGGGCCTCAAAACCTTCCGAAATATTTATTATTAAAGGACTGATCTTTGTTTGCAGTGTGACTATGCTCCAGTAACAGCAGAACATCTCGTGTGGAAATGGGACAAAGTTCTAAAAGGACAACCATCACTGCGGCCCTCGACTGATCTGGGGTTTATGTTAGAGTGGCTAGATGGAAGCCTCTCATCAGTACAAAACACATGAATAGCCCACTTGGAGCTAAAAGACTCTGAGACTATGACTGTAAGAAACAAGATTCTCTGATCTAAAGAAACCAAGATGTCTGGCCCCAATTCTGAACATTATCTTTGGAGAAAACTTGGCACTGCTCATTACCTGCTCAATACCAACCCTACACTGAAGCATGATGGTGGTAGCGTCATGCCGTGGAGATTTTTTTTAGCAGCAGAGACTGAGAGACTGGTCAGGGTTGAGGAAAAACAGACTGGAGTAATGTACAGAAATATCCTCAATGAAAACCTGTTCGACAACACTCAGAACCTCTGACTTGGCCGAAGTTCACCTTCTGACATGATAACAATCGAAAGCACACAGCCAAGGCAACACAGGAGCAGCTTAGGGACAACTCTCTGAATGTCCTTGATTGGCTTAGCCAGACTCTTGAATTGGACCTTATTGAACATCTATGTAGAGACCTGAAAATTGGTGTCCACTGACAATCTCCATCCAGACCTGACTGAGCCTGAGAGGATTTGCAAAAAAGAATGGCAAAAAAACACCACAATCCAGGTGTGCAAAGTGTCATACTCAAAAAGACTCGGTGTTGTAACTGTTGTAAAAGGTGCTACAACAAAGTACGGTGCAAAGGGTCTAGATACTTGTGCACATGTGGACTTTCAGGGTTTTCTTTTTATTAAATTTAGAGACTTTTTTCTGATTTCATGTGTCATTATGGGTTACTGAGCGCAGATTAATGAGAAAATTACTTTAAATCATTGTAGTATCAGGCTGCAACATAACAAAATTGAAAAAAGCGAAGGTGTTCTAAAAAAAACTCTGCTCTGTATATAATATATAACAATGCCACCAAAAAAGACCAGAAAATATCAAGATTTTAAAACGTGTGAAAGAGGCTTAGGATAGAGGTATAAAAAATCTGTCAGATGTGACCAAGTAAGCCATAAAAATTAATTTGAATACAGCCAATATTCTCTTTTGATCACACAACAAAAAAGCCTCTGAAGCAAACCATACAATGTCATGTTACTTGTACTTGACCCAGGAAGTAAATTAAAGGATCAAAGTGAGCTGTGTGACAAAGCAACAGCTGGAGCTGCAAAATAAATGAGTGTAAAACAATTGTTTAAACAAAAGTAACAAATGATGAAGGACACAGGGAATAAGAGATTAATTTTGGCTTTGACTCGGCTGATCCTTGAACTTCTTTCTTAATGTAATAATCGAATAATGTAAGTAGAAAGACGGACAACACTGGAAAGTAAAGTGGATAAACCAACCCTGTGCTCCAGTGCCCTAAGGACAGAATTAAGAAGTTTGGGGATTACAGATCAAGAGAAAAACGGTGAAAACTTTAGGATAAGAGGATTACTCACAAATATGTTTTCTAATAGTCATAAATGTACTATACCATAGCTACTGAGATATGGACATTAATTCACTATCAAAGTTCTCCCATGAGAACATGATGAAAAAACAAGTTTGCATAAATGAAACAGTGCATCTCAAAAAAAGGCCCCAGTTCATTTGCAGGCCCAGGGTGCCAATATGGATAACTCAAAATATGTCTCTGTGTACAAATCATACACCATCAGTGCATCTGTGGGACTGTTAAAAGCGACAGATTGGATCCCAGTGGTGCAGTGCTTAGTAAACACAAGTAAAGAGATACCCAGTCAGTGCCCAGTGATCCGGCCCATTAACTCTAACCTCTGCATGTTCTCTAGTCTCTCTGGATGGAGATATAACACATGGGTAGACATGCTTACACATACATATTGCCAAGCAAGCATTTGCCTCAGGTTGCTGGTTTATAGGTAAATTTTTAAGTAAACTGCTGGACTTTCTGGTTTTAGGGTAACACAGAATATCCATTAATGACATGTAATAATCACAAAGAAAATGTTTTCTTTTATGCATTTGCTGTCCTGTAATATAGTCCAGAGATTGTGAAAACACACAGAAACACACACACACACACGAGCAAGTCTGGAAGGTTGATTGAATACTTGGGTAAGTTTTGGCCTGTTTTCGCTAACCTTGCATTCTGCAGTCCAAATCTCCTCTCTACTACAGCTCTTAGCCTGAGCAATGTGACAGAGTCAGTAACAAAGTGTGGATTGCTGCGGTGAGCCAATCTGCAGCACGGCACCAGGTGTTGGAGATAATGTTCCGCTGGAGCACTTCTTGGCGGGTGGCACAAAGTTCATCATAACTGCAGTTTTGATCGATGGCACATTGCAGATTGAGTCCTCAACCAAGTGCTGTTGTTAATAAATCCTGAGTCAGACAAACATACTTTGAGGGGCCATGGTGGAGAGACTGGCAACGACAGCTATTGATCCACTAGTCGAGCACAGGCTGATAAGCCAAACTATAGTTTTGGATGTATTAAGCTGACACTGCAGGAAAATGAAGAAGTGAGGATTAGCAATACAGCCAAGAAGACTGGAGAGTTGACATTTTAAATGACTGGGCAAATTAAAATGAACATTTTTAGATCTAGTTTTACAAACAAGTAGTTCAAAGGTTCTTTCCAGAGGACTATCTATCATTCTGGTTAACAATGACACAGATCCTTTTCTCAAGGTAACCTATTTTATATTTATATATATTTTATTTATTCCTTAATCCTATCCATATAACATGAGACCCTACATAGCAATAATAAACCACAAATTTACAATATAACGGGATGAAATATCAGAAGACATAATCATACAGGTGCAAACAAGAGAAGAAGTACTTTGCGTGTTTACTTTAAAAAAGCAATCGACACATCGGTCATGAGACATTTCAATCTTAACCAGTGTTTGAGTTTTTGCCTTTGTTAAGTTGTGACCTTTTAGATATTGTCATCATCTGCACAGACATGAAAACTTATCACAATACATGACTCAAAAGCAACCAGTGTTTGTGAATGCACAAATCAAACAAATGTTTTTACATGCACAGCACTAATACCTTGGGTATGTCAAACTGTCAAATATGCAAAACTTTACGCAATTCTAGCACGATATCCATTATTTATAGGTTTGTTTGTTTTGAATGATGTGCTTGTGGATTTTATGATGAGAGCAATACTTATAGTAAATGACTATAGAACATATAATAAAACATTATAGACTTTCATTGGACAATCAGACCAAACTACAGTATCCACTCAAATGCTTTATGGCACTCACATGGAGGGAGAGAGAGAGAGAGAAAGCGAAAGAGAGAGAACTGAGACGAGAGAAAGATGAGAAGAAACTGAGAAAGACAAAGGAAGACAAGCAAAAGGGAGAAAAACGCTATAGTCAGACCACAGATATTGTGGTGAATTACCAGTAAAGCTCCAAAGTATAACACTTTCTTTATTCTGTGTACTCAACATTCTGAGTGGTGAGAAACAGGCCACAGCATAAAAATGAATAAAAAAATATATATTCAACATTCACACCGAGAATATACACCCACTTAAACATTACACAGTGTCCATTTATAAACACATCTATACAAAGTACCTCTGTGAACACCGCCAATATACTGTATTCAAATGCCAAAAAGAACTGCCTCAGGGCGCAAATATACAGTAAATTATTTTTGAAGCAGGGGGCATTGGGGATCACAGGTGGGCATCTAACTATTCTTGTGCTGCCCGGCAAAAATCCATTGATCCATTATCTTTTACTGCTTATCCTATTGAGGGTCGGGGGCGGCTGTAGCCCATCTCAGTTGCCATTGAGTAAGAGGTGGGGTACACCCGAAAAAGGTCGCCAATCAACCTCAGGGCCAACACAGGCATACATACAGACTGACGACCGTTCAAGCTCACATTAAAAATATGAGCAATATTGAGTCAGGAATACTTTAAAGAAAGATCATAATTAGCAGCAAAATTTTTGACATGATCGACGCTGTAGTTCTGCTGGGAAAAAGTATGGGACGAGTGTGTTCCTCCCATTGTGAACAGCAGTTAGCATGCATGTAAAAACATTTAAATACGCCTTTATAGCTGTATGAATGTGTAGACACCAATGTGAACACATCTGGAAATAGATCATCTAAGGTAAAATATACCAAAATCTGAGCAGGAGTAAACCCCAACTTAACTCTCTAGAGCACCAACATGAAACAACTTTACCAATCTCTTTGAAAACACAAAAACAAAAGTTGAGGCATTTATCTCTGCAAGAATAAAACACACTCATATTGCTCCAACTCCCTTCGGGAACTAGAAAAAAATCTTAAAAAGCTGTTCCGAAGACCACGCACTCATTCTCAGGTGAGTCAAACTAACAGCCAATCAATATATATCCAGTGTTCTGAACTCTTCTACAACAGCGCTTTATCTCCCTCTGTCTCACGCTCACATACACACACACACACACACACACACACAGTCCTGTACTTGCTGCAGAGTGAGGGCCGAGTTAAAAGACCTACAAAGTGAGAACCAGCAGTTCCATTACCCCCATCAACACAAAAGTAGTCATTCTAGACACTAGGTGACATCCTTATTCATTACACTGCCTCAGATTACATTAAAAAACAAGTTTTAGGAAAAAGTATTTCACCAACCATGTGAGGACCATCCATTTAATTTGTGCTCCCCACCACTCTGCACATATGTAGTGGTCAACTTCGTAGCCATTTTTATATGGAACAGACAGTGGGTAAACATTGAGAATTCTGATGGTATATTACTAATCACAGTCTGTATCTAAATAAAAATGTATTGACAGTAATTACATCTGTTTGTTACATATGCAATATAGTATGAATGAATTGAGTTGTATGAATTAAATGATCAGTAATCAGTAATAAAAATGTAGAAAGGTCAACTTTATTAAAACCATTTATACAAACATGTATACATGTGTCACCTGACACAAACCAAAAAGTGCAGATACATGCCCAGGAAAAAACGAAAAACAGAAGTACTGCTTCAATTTTTCAAGTACTAAACTGCAAAATATATATACTTTACTTTAAAAAAAAACAACTAAACAACAAAAACAGCCACTTAAAAACTCTATTCAAAAGGAAAATAGATCTTGAAAACGAAAATAAAAGCTTCGTCTTGATTTGAACAATTTAACTGTAAACAAAAAACTTAACGTCCTTCCAGGTCAGAGTGCTTGACACTTTACCAATGGACAGAAGGCAATCAGTCTCTGCTGGCACCCTCCTTAGTGCAACAACCTTCAGCATGTTTTGCTGGATTGCAGTCTTCTGTCCAGTCCAGGGTCTCCTTACTTATTTTTGAGGAATCTATCAAAAATTACAGGAGCTGATTAGAATATTTGCAAATATTATAAAACATAAATGAACAGATACATTACTCTTAACATCTTAATGTACAATTGTTCAACAAAAATGGTAAAAATACCACTTCTGGCAAAACTACTACTATTAAAAGATTCTACTATTGCTACCAAGTTTGTTTCCTCAACTGTGAGTACTACTTTGACAACAGCTTTACTTATCTTTAAGAAATCTTCTGATACAACACAATCTCCTTAAAACCACAATGGATACATAAAATTTATCATGCCATCCAATATTTTGTTGCCTGCATGACTGTAATCTATGGGTCCCGGTTCTAAATCCTGCTGCTGTGCTTACATCCCTCAATGTTTCCAGGTTCAGCTCTTTTACATCATTTCATTATTTTTAGCAGTCTGCCCATCTGTCTTGTGCCATGTTTTGGATTGTATTAGCTGAACTAATTAACAGAATAAATTTAGTCACTTTCTAAAATAAACATAGTTAATAACCATACAGATAATACCAACACTGAATGTTCTCTACTTACCACTGTTTTCTTATCACCCTATAGTCTTGTTTATCTTTTGAATCTAATTATTGGTTAACATATTTTAGTAAATGTTATCCCACATGCTTCAGCTCTGCATTTCATTGTACTGTTGCCAGTCAAATTTGTATCCATACATATTGCACATTGGAAAGGTAAGTCTGGCTGAAGTGTTTTGTTAGTTTTTGGACAACAATGAAGGTCTATGGGGCAGATACACGATAGTGCAGGCTGGCATTAGGGAACTACAAGTACAGAAGATTCCATGTTGAAGTTAGTATGTCTAGGATTGTGGACATTCTATAGCCCCTACTTGCATATCTGGCGTGTGTATTATGGTAAATGGAACTCTTGGTTGGTGGAGTGCCTTGTTTAATAGTCAGGTCTTTGGTTTCTGGTCTGGTTCCTGCATTAATCACTATACTCTATAAAACTCACTACATACTCACTATAAAATATATATCCCAACGTTTTGCCTCAGACTATCTGTATTTAGGGCCCATTTTAATTGCCCTGCACTACAATTAATCTTACTGCAGTGTCTACAAGAGAAATGTCTACCAATGCTTCCATTAATGTTAGAAGCATTGGTAGGCACTTGGTTGTTACTAGTTCGCCACCACTACAAGCAGCATAGCTACTTTATTTACCTAATAAACAATAGAAAATCCCTGCAGCAGATGTTCACTCTACCTTTAATCAACTCTGACTACTCCTGGCATTGACTGCCACACCAGTACTGCTTCTGCAGCTATAAAAGCATATTAGGGCATAGCAAAATTCTAACAAAGACCCTTAAATTACCTAGGTCCTATCAAGCAACACCAAAAAACATCCTACCAATCATGTGGTTAACACTCAAGAAATGACCCTGCATCACCAACGCAATCCCCTAGTCCTACACCACTTGTATGGTCTTCAAATGTACCAATTTAATAGAAAAATATTTAAGCTGGCAAAAAAATAAATACTGAACTCAGGCTGAAAAAAAAAAAAATTAGTTTTTTTAATGGCCAGACTTACCCCCTTCTTCACGTCTTTTTTTTGTTGAATTTTTCTTCCCACTCTCCTCAACAATTGTCCCTCCTGTGGTCAGGTTTTTCACCTCTCCTGTGAAAGATAATTGTTTAGTAGAATGAAGTATCAAATATTGCTGTTTAAACGTTATTCAAGCTAGAATATCAGTTTATACATTTTTAAATGACATTCAGCAGATTTTTTGATCACCTTGTACTCACAACTATATTGTAATCTTTTTTCTTCTGGCTCAACTTTATAGTACACCAGTTTAAAGTTTACATTGTGCTTTGCCCATCTTAAATAACCCATTTTCAACTGTTACTGCATCTACCTCTTAGGAGCTGCAATGTTTGCTATACCTGCATGGAATCATTTGAGTTTGAACACCAACTGAACATAGAAGACTTACTTTACTGTGGGACTGTTGATTGGGCTTATTTTGAGCCCAAAAAAAAAAACTTACAGCTGACTGGAAATTCATTCATATATAGAACAGCAAAGTCCTCACATAGACTCAATGATATCCCCCCCTTTATTAAATACAAACTGGGAGAAGTTTAAGAATGAACATAAAACCAGTCTATCACTGATCCCTGTCATCCTCTGTCTGCTGCTGAAGGCGAATCACTGCTGACAGCTACAGGTGCTACAGGGTTCTGCCTGGTTTGGGAGTGCAGAGGTCGCCCAATTTCCATCAGAACATGTGGTGTATTAGGATAAACAGTTTGTGCAAATCTTAATGCATATACAGCATTACATAACTCCTATTTATATGCGTTGTTAGCAAAAAGCAAGCAGCCAATAAGTTTGTGCTTAATGTGTCAATGGAATGGTGACCGCATCAGAGCTAGAATTATTATTTTTCTGCATGTTTATAATCATTTAAATATATACATGATCTAGTTAACTTTTTAGTGGAATAAGGCACACTAAAGTAATTTTCATTATTCTTCCTAAATGTACCCCAATTCTGAAACTTTGTGATAACAGGGCAGATTTGGGCCCTGGTAGAGGTGGACAAAGGAAAAGCAAAAGAAGGAGAAAGGCAGAGAGAGGTAGAACATGCTTGGGCTTACCCCTTTCATCATCACTCCCATCAAATTCATATGGGTTTTTTTTTGTTGAATTCTTCCCCCTCTTTATGAGTGTCCTTCCGGTGGTCAGTTCTTTCACCTCTCCTGTGAAAGATAGTTGTTTAGTAGAGTGTGTGAGACCAAAACAGCTTTACATATTTGAGTAAGTTCTGAGTAAGTACATTGAATTATTATAATAAGTCTTAACTGTGCTATAAGCTTCCAGTAAATTTATCATGCGAGCCACCCTGGCTTGACAGGTACCAGGAGTGTGATGGGAAGATGGAAGGAGAACTTTGAAGAGTTGATGAATTAGGAAAATTAAAGGGAATGAAGAGTAGAAGAGGTGACTGGTGTGGAGCAGGAACTAGCAACGGTTAGTAAGAGTGAAATGAGGAGGAGGATGAAGAGTGGAAAGGCAGTTGGTCGTAATGACACACCTGTGGAGGTATAGGACTGTCTAGGAGAGGTGGCAGAGTTTCTGAATAGTTTCTGCTCTGGAAAGCAGAGGAATGAAGGTTAGCCGCCGCAAGACAGAATACATGTGTGTGAATGAGGGGGACCCAGGTGGAACGGTGAGGATACAGGGAGCAGAGGTGAAGAAGGTGCAGGACTTTAAGTACTTAGGGTCAACAGTTCAGAGCAATGAAGAGTGTGGGAAAGAGGGGAAGTGCAAGCAGGTTGGAACGGGTGGAGAAAAGTGTCAGGTGTGTTGTGTGATAAAAGAGTATCAGCGAGAATGAAAGGAAAGATGTTCAAGACGGTGGTGAAACCAGAGAAGTTGTTCGGCTTAGAGACAGTGGCACTGAAGAAAAGACAGGAGGCAGAGCTGGAGGTACTAGAGCTTAAGGTGTTGAGGTTCTCTTTGGGAGTGACGAGGATGGACAGGATCAGGAATGAGGACATCAGAGGGACAGATCATGTTAGATGTTTTGGAGATAAAGTCAGAGAGGACAGATTGAGGTGGTTTGGACATGTTCAGAGGAGAAACTGTGAATATATCAGTAGAAGGATGCTGAGGTTGGAGCTGCCAGGCAGGAGATCTAGATGAAGACCAAAGAGGAGATTTATGGATGTAGTGAGAGAGGACATGAAGTTAGTTGGTGTGAGAGAAGAGGATGCAGAGGATAGAGTTAGATGGAGGCAGATGATTTGCTGTGGTGACTCCTGAAAGGGAACAGCCCAAAGGAAAAGAAGAAGGAAGAAGTTAAATGACCTTAAGATGGAAAAGTTCTTTTCAAATTTTATGTTGGATGCTAATAAAATGTCAAGAAGCTGCTTGATAGACTCATCTTTGAAGCTGCAAGTTTATGGAAGAATCTTTTGAGTAGTGGAATACGAGTCATAACATTTTATCTGGTATTTGTTATTGTTATTGTTATTTATTATTGTTACTGAAAGTCAAAAGTCAAAATTTAAGATGACATTAAGTACTAAACTCAGACCAATGCTTAGACTTACCATAATTACCATCAGCTTCATCATCAGCATCCTCAGCATCATGTCCTCTGTTAGTTACAGTCCTCTGACTCTTAACAGGTGAGCTTAGCATGGTCAGGTGTGAATGTTCTCCATCTGATAAGACAGGAAGGTTCATAAATAATGGAACATTGATCTGTTTTTTTGGTATTTGGTGTACAGAAGTTGTATATTCATATTTACATGACAGTGCTTTATACATAATTATACACTAGTTTAAATGTCAAAATTATCTGAAAGAGTGAGACATGCAGAGGGGGGGTACAGAGGGAGAAAGGAAGAGAGGTAAAGGGGTGGAGAGGGATAGAATGAGCCCCACCCATTCTTATTCCCATGGCATCATATCCTTTGGCATTTAAATGGGCCAACAGTTTATATCTATATACATCCATCTATATCTCTCTATATCTATATAGAGAGATATAGAGCACCCCACAGAGAGAAAGTTTAATAATTTAACTGTGCAGTGGCGTTGTCTGGTGAACATCAGTTTACATATGTTTCCGGAAAACTTTTTGTGCTGTGCACCAACGCTCCCCATCCAACCTGATTGAACTTCAGAGGTACTGCAAAGAACAATGGGAGAAACTGCCCAAAAATAGGTGTACAAAACGTAAAGCATCATACTCAAAAAGACCTGACATAAATACTTGTGTGATTTGTAGTTTTATAAATTTGCAAAGATTTCAAACAAACTTCTTTCATGTTGTCATTATGAATTATTGTTTCTAGAACTTTGAGAAAATAATGAATTTAATCCATTTTGGAATAAAGGCTGTAACATTGCAAAATGTGGAAAAAGTTAAGCGATATGAATACTCTCTGGATGCACTGTACATTTGTGTGATCACAGATTTAAACCTTCCACTTTTTAGGGAGGAGAGAGATCTTTTTCTTTCTGTTGGTTCTGACAGCAGTACCATGACCTGAAGAGCAGTGCTTTAGGCAGAATTTAAGCCAAACGTGTTTGATTCACTGACCATGTCCCTCAGTCATAACTTGACCAATGGCCTTTTAACTGAACCTTGTCTATAGATATTGACTCCATGTCCATGCAATATAGTAAAAAAAAATATTGTAAAACATTATGCAATATCCTTTGACTGTTGAAATGTAAACTCATTAATTTTTAAGTTTCCAAGTTACCAAGAATGTTTAATGTAAAACAGACAAGAAAATATATATAATAATTAAGGGCCTAAAGTCCCAAAATAATCCTAATTTTACCAGGTCCATGCAATACTATATGAGAAATATGAAATGCATCTCACAGTAATGCCAAAGGGGGTGACAAATGGGCAGAATACACCAGTAAGCCACAACATTAAGTCCCCCTGTGCAACTTAATGCACTCCAGTAAGGTGACTGCCACCTCATTCATTTTAAATAGGGTGGTCAATACATTAAAACCAGCTCCTATAATTCAGTCCAGTACCACTCTACTATCCACATTGACCTCAATAATAAACAGGAGTTTCACCTTTCTAACAGTTTCAACCTAAAAACTAAGAAATTATAACCTTGTACAAGTAGACTTAATGGCGGAGTTGCTGTATTGGATTGTATTCAATTGCACAGGTGGCCATAATATTATGCCACAGGAATAAGAACAAGTTGGGTAGAGGAGGAGGGGATGAGCTGGCTTAAAGAGTATCAAAAGTATCGTACTTTGGCATCCAAGTAAGGACACTGAATACTACAGTTAGACAGAGAACATTGTTTTTCAACGTTTTGACTTACCACCATGTCCTCGATCAAGTACAGTCGTCTTCTGGCTCTTAAGCTGGGGCAGTTCTCCATCTGATAAGAGAACATGCATAAGGTGGTCACATTACTTGAAGATTACTTGAGTTTTTACAACTATGCTTGTTACTCAAAGTGCATGAAAACTTACTTTATTTTAAAGAACATTAATATCCACCTGTTTAGCAAGCATGCAGAATCAATTTTTACTGAAGTCACTTCATTTTACACACCCATAGCAGGCTGGTTAAGCTAAAGACAAACTGATGAAGCAAAAGCTGTACATAATTTGATTGTCTTAAATCTTGTCAAATCTTAAAAATCTAGTAAACCTAGCTACTGGCTGAGACAAACCAGCCCCCCTTTCTCTGTGCCAATGGTAACCTCAGGCATCAGCAGCACATGAAAGAGGAAAGACTGATACTGAATAATGCCTATATTCATTCTTTCTAAGATTCACCAAGTATTTCAATGACTTTTACTGACACTTTAAATTTCCTTTCAGTAAGATATTGAGTTTACCATGACCCTGCAGTTTACATTCATGCTGCTGTAGAAACAATATGTAGTTTTATTTAAACTATAAATCCATTCTAATGACGGTCTGAATTCATTTTGTGAGAATGATATTGATTCATTTGCATTAAAGTACTTAATAGTATTAGCCAGACGAATAGGGTCCTAATGATACCCACAACTAAAGCTGGTTAGTGGGTTGGCCTAGACTATAGAAGGATGAGCCAATCACTGCTCAGATCCCTTATCATACTAGTATTTCTAATCAGGCAATTAAGCCACTTCCATATACCACACATGATGTACGTAAAATAAATTTAAGAGAACACATGTAGTGGCAATGACCAATATGGAGCAGCTCAATTAGTATGTGCAAGTTGTTAAAGTTGCAAATATATCATGACAAAACAACATTGAATAACAATGTTTAGCTACACAGAGCCCAAAAACGTTGTTTTTTGCAAATGAAAGGCAACAGTATAGGGAAAAAACTAAAACTTATTAGAAATATAAAAGACACATGGATCAATGATATTTAGATTACACTACAGTAATTTTCCTTATCAAGTCTGAGTTTATCAAGCATTTGTGTCACAGAAGCTCAGTGTAAATAGCACAATTTATTGCGCTCCATTTAATTATTAACAGCTACTTGCCTCAAATAGGCTACTGATGGCCAAGGTCCTGATTCAGAACAATTAGATTTTTTGACATAATGAACATGTATACAGGGAAATTAGACTGAAGATCAGTTGATTATTTTACTGAAGAAATTAATTTAGTTTTTAGAGTTTTTGGTTTCATTTGTCCTGATATCAACTTAAATCATGGAGTCAACCTTACTGGCAGGTGATCCAAAATGCTGTTTTACATTTTAAGCTGTAAATTAGTAGTTTACAAGTGGTAGAGCAAGAAGAAATAGTCCTATGGTTATTTATTTGCGCATGTTGTAGTCTTGGACAGATTAAAAAAAACAAAACAAAACACACATGTGTCCAAATACACTTGAGCAGCTGGTACATTAAATCGGGTAGGCTGCTCAAGTAAATTTTTTTAGGTGCGGGGAAACACTGGTCTACCCGTTCTGCCACCACCCGACCCCTTTTATAAAAATCACACTTAACGCCCCCTCCCCCCTCTTTCGTACATTTACTGTGGAGCTCAGGTTACTCTGGTAATCTGGGGACGAGTTTACATGCACGTAAGAAAGCCAGACAAATTTAACTGCTTCCTGGCATTTTGCGCTGTCTCTAACGTTAGTGAGTGGATGGGGCAGTGACCGGAGAACCGCATAGCGAACGGTCTATATAAAAAAAAAATGGTTCGTATTTAGACTTCTACAAGTGACTTCGTGTTCGTTTCAGTTAGTTTTCCTTTTTTTTAACTTTTTAAAAAAGAGGAAGCACCACTAGGTGCTGCTTATTTTGTCTGAGGCCTTTATCGGGTTGTAAAAAGCGAAACACCGTCAGAAAGCAGTGTTGTACATAGAGAAACTGCCAGGAGAAATCACGTGTGCTACGTGTCTCCGTGTTGTGGGATGAGCTGAGAGGGCTATGAAAAGCGTCACGTCTATCGATATAAACTGTTGTTTCCTCCTAAATCCCGTTGAAATTGTAAATAAGTTGCTAACACATTGAGATTTGGTTCAAATGTAAAGTGCACTACAAATAAAATACTACTATTATACACATAAAAAAGTCGATATGGCCTTTTTGCTACAACGAAGTAAGTTTACAGCGTATTTAGTTTTACCACAACATGGTACAAATAAATAGAAATGTCTTACCTGACGTTCCGCTGTTTTGGGGACGCTCCATTTCCAGTCTTACACGTACGGAGTAATCCACGTTTCTGACCAAATGAACTCTTCACCTCGCTGCTCAGTGCTCAACTCACGGAGAGCTGTGATTGGATGCTTAACTGTTGCTTGGTGGAAACAATGTAACTTTTCACCTGGGTGCTTTGCTCACGGAGAGCTCTGATTGGATAATTGGCTGGGAGCACTGCGTTGCTTAGGAACATTGAAGGTGCTGTGAAAGTTGTGTCCCATGCATGGTTTGCACAAACCAAGCTGAAAGACTTAGTGTCCCAACACCTCTACATCCCACATTTCCAACCATATTGCACATTTTTGTTAATTTCCCTAAAGTTAATTTACACATTAAATTAATGACAACTTTAAACCTTTTTTTTTTAAATTAAGTTAAAAAAGATTTTTTTTAAAACTCATATTTACCTAATTATTTAGACCTAAATATAATATTATTTAATATTTAAGTCTCTTGGCCAATAATTGTAGGTCTGATTTTTTTTGAGAGGGAAGTTCTCACACTCTGACCACTGTCCCTGCCCCTGGCTTGGCATTACATATTCAGGTCTGCGCCTTTCTAACCTATGTCGAACTATGTCTAACATTCAAAATACAGGAACAAAAACATAATGCATAAATACCCATACCACTAATTTATATAGAGATTAGACAGACATCTTTTTCTGTCCACTCTTGACCTTGTAACATGAGGCAGAACTCAACTTTATGCTCTAGGTTCAGGTTTTGTTTTTTTGTGCTGCTTTCAGCCCGTTTTTGAGAAAACTGTCAGGTTATGGGTCAGTTAAATTCCCTGCAGTTTCCTGCAGACTTTCATGATTGTTATTTCAATGTATTACAAATATGCAGAGTTTATATAAAACAAAGGAAGCAAGTTAGACAAGCAGCAGGTAAGACACAAGTTATTAAGCTGCATATCATAGGCTAACAACAACGTTAACCTGTATTCCTACATTTTATTCCTGAAATGCTTTGCAATGGAAACATTGTCTGCCTGATCACATTAGCTGTAGTGGTCCAGTCATCTGGAAGCACCTTCTAGTCTGTCTCATCTCCTCCCTGAAAACTACATGACATTCTTCTTTTTCAACTTCCACCATTTTGTCCTCTGCTCTGCCTTTGTCTTCTTCATCTTCCTCACCACCAGAGTCATTTTACACACCATCATTCTGTGTTGTCTGGCTACACTCTCCTCTACCAATACTTTACGGTCACTGATCTCTTTCAGATTACAACGTCTACACAAGATATAGTCCATCTGAGTGCTTCTACCTCCGCTCTTATACGTCACCCTATGTTCCTGCCTCTTCTGGAAGAAAGTGCTCACTACAGCCATTTCCATCCTCTTTGCAAAGTCTACCACCATTTGTCCTTCTGCGTTCCTGTCCTGAAGACCAAACCTGCCCATCACAGTCTCATCACCTCTGTTCCCTTCACCTACATGTCCATTGAAATCTGCACCAATCACCACTCTCTCACCTCTGGGGATGCTCTTAATCACTTCATCTAACTCACTCCAGAATGAATGTCTCCATCTCTTCTACCTGACATCCCTTCTGTGGGGCATAACCACTCACAGCATTGAATATCACGCCTTCAATTTCCAGCTTCAGACTCATCAACCTGTCTGATACTCTTTTCACCTCTAGAACATTCCTCACAAACTCCTCTTTCAGGATAACTCCTACTCCATTTCTCTTCCTATCTGACTCATGGTAAAACAACTTAAACCCTGCTCCTAAGCTTCGAGCCTTGCTACCTTTCCACCTGGTCTCCTGGACACAAAGTATGTCCACCTTCCTTCTCTGCATCATGTCAACCACCTCTCCTGCCTTCCCTGTCATAGTCCCAACATTCAAAGTCCCTACTGTCAGTCCTACACTCCTGGCTTTCTCTCTCTGCCTACAGATACGTCTTCCCCCTCTCCTTCTTCGACCAACAGTAGCTCAATTTACACCCGCACCCTGTAGGTCAACAGCATGAGTGGCCCCAAACGATCCGGTATGGAAGTCAGATTTGGTGTGGAAGTAATTCAATTCAACTTTATCTATATAGCACCAATTCACAACAAAGTCATCTCAAGGGACTTTACATAACAATGTCCACAATATACAAGTATGTAGAGGCAACCCAACAATTCCCCCTTGAGCAAGCCCTAGGCAGCAGTGGAGAGGAAAACTCCCCTTAACGGGAGAAACCTCCAGCAGAACCCGGCTCAGGGTGGGCGGCTATCTACCTTGACCGGTTGGGGAAAGTGGAGAGAGAAAAGAAAAGAGCAACAAAAAATAACAACAAAAGCATCGGGCAGGTTGGTAGGACCAGCAGCTGCACACTGGAAAACACACAGCTCCAAAGCCGGTGACGACCGCATAAAGGGACAACCCAGGGGCATAGAGGGAGACAGAGAAGGAGGCAGAGAGGGAGCATCACAACCACGGGAGAGAGAAGACACAAAGCTAATAGCATACGGCAGAGACAAATAAATGTATATAGAGAAAAGCGAGAGGATCTTAT
The DNA here is from genome assembly GCF_033026475.1 of Channa argus. Classification (NCBI taxonomy): domain Eukaryota; kingdom Metazoa; phylum Chordata; class Actinopteri; order Anabantiformes; family Channidae; genus Channa; species Channa argus. The sequence continues at coordinate 20,049,270 of NC_090197.1, forward strand.
TACACTTGGAGGAGTCCCCCAACAGTCTAAACCCATAGTATCTCAACTCGTATATAGTTCAGGTTAACTAAGCAGCTTTAATTATAAGCTTTATCAAAAAAGAAGGTTTTAAGCCTAGTGTTAAAAGTAGAGAGGGCCCCCAAATCTGGATTGAGAGCTGGTTCCACAGTAGAGGAGCTTGATAGCTAAAGGCTCTGTCCCCCATTCTACATTTGAAAATTCTGGGAACCACAAGTAGACCTGCATTCTGAGATCGAATTGGTCTACTGGGATGATATGGTGCTATGAGGTCTTCTATATATGATGGAGCCTGACCATTCACAGCTTTATATGTACGAAGCAGGGTTTTAAATTCTTTTCTAAATTTAATCGGAACCTAATGGAGAGAAGCTAGTGAAGGTGAAATATGATCTCTCTTGCTAGTTCCAGTCAGCACTCTTGCTGCAGCATTTTGGATTAATTGCAGGCTCTTTAGGGAGTTACTGGGGCATTCTGAAAGTAGGGAATTATAGTAGTCCAACCTAGAGGTAACAAATGCATGGACCAGTTTTTCGGCATCACTTTAAGACAGGATGATCTTAATTTTGGCAATGTTCCGTAGGTAGAAGAAGGCTGTTCTAGAGATTTGTTTATATGTGAAGTAGAAGACAACTTCTGGTCAAAGGTAATTCCAAGGTTCCTCACAGCAGCACTGAAGGCCAAAGTTTTGCTATCTAAAGGAACTATATTGTTAGACAGCACGTGTCTTATATTTTTAGGCCCAAATACAATTATTTCAGTTTTGTCTGAATTTAGAAGTTGGACATTATAGGACATCCAGGACTCTTTTAGACATGCTTAAATTTTGACTAATTGGTTAGTATCTTTTGGTTTCACAGATAAGTATAGCTGGGTATCATCTGCTTAGCAATGGAAGTTTATGGAATGTTTCCAAATAATTTTGCCTAAAGGTGACATACACAGATTAAAAAGTATTGGTCCAAACAAAGAGCCCTGTGGAACTCCATAACTAACCTTTGTGCATATAGAAGATTAAACATTAACATGAACAAATTGGAATCTGTCTGACACATAAGATTTAAACCAATGCAGTGCAGTTCCTTTAACCCATTAAATCCATGATCCAGTCTTTGTAATAAAATGTTGTGGTCAATGGTGTCAAATGCGGCACTAAGGTCTAGTAGGACAAGTACAGACACAAGTCTATTATCTGAAGCCAAGAGAAGGTCATTGGTGGCTTTCACTAGTACAGTTTCTGTACTATGATGTACTCTAAATCCTGACTGGAAATCTTCAGACAGGTTATTCCTCTACAGGTGGTCACAGAATTTTAGAGATAAGGAGGATTTGATATCAGTCTATAATTGGGAGGGTTGACTCATTGAGACTGACATATTCTTAATCTGACCTCTTGCTCATCCACTTGCAGCAGGACTGCACCAGCACCACTGGCACTTGCATTTACCTCCAGTTTAAAGGGGCAGGCAAAATTAGGTGCTGGTAAAACAGCTGCTGCACAGGAGAGCCTGACAGACTGAAAAGCATTTTAACACGCAGATGACCAGACAAAAGGTTTGGTGACACTTGTGAGACTGGTGAGGCGAGCAACAATATCAGCAAAGTTTCTACGGAATCCTCAATAGTATACAGCCATGCCCAGAAACCGGCGGAGCTCACGTCTGGGTTTAGGTATAGGGTTATCCAAGATGGTTTAGATTTTTGCAGTGAGCACATGCACCTGTCCTTGGCCCACCTCTTTCCCTAGCTATGTCACTATGGCTCTACCATAGTCACATTTAGCCAGATTCTAGGTAAAGGAAGGTTCCCTTAGTTGTGCAAAGATTGTTTTTAATGTTTCCATGTGCTCAGGCCATGTACTTGAATATGGCAAAATACCATCTAGGTATACCTCACATTGGTTAACATCAGCAAGGACTAAGTGCATTAGGCGCTGAAACATTGCAGGTGTATTTTCTAAGACAGAAGGGCATGACTATGTACTGTACTATCGTGGGTGACGAAAACAGACATTTCAGAAGCACGTGGGGTTAAACGAACTTGCCAATATCCTTTCAACAGGTCCAGCTTTGTAACAAACTTAGCGGAAGCAACCCGGTCCACACAATCTTCTATTCGGGGCAAAGAATACAAGTCTGGTTTGGTTACTGCGTTTACCTTCAGAAAATCAGTACAGAAACGTGGGGTTTTGTCAGGTTTGGGCACAAGAAGACATGGGGAACTCCATGTACGAGAACTAGGGACAGCTAAACTAATCTCCAACAAGTAGATAACTTCCCGTTGGAGCAGAGCGCGCTACATTGGGTTTACGCGGTAGGCATGCTGCTTGATTGGCAAATGGTCAGCGACATCAATGTCATGATGGCGTATCTGAAAAAAAAACAAGATTATTTTTGATCAGCTGCATAACATCAGTCCTAGCAGACTTGTCTAAATGGCCCTAATGGGTTTCTAAATCCTTAAGAATTTCTGAATTTTGGAGATGGGAGCAGGGTTCATTGCCACTGAGGCAGAGGCCATCACTCTCAGGACAATACTGGAAGGGAGGAACAACCACAACAGTGGAAACAGCAGAAGGCGTGGCGAAGGACAAAGCAGTAGCAGTATTATGAGCAAAGTAAGAGATTTTCGTTTCCTATCGTGGGTGCACAAAACATAGTCTGTGTCACTTATTTTGCTTTCCACAACATAAAAGCCACAAAATATGGCCTGCAAGGCAGAACCAGGTATTGGAGGTAGTGCTACGACCTGCTCTCTAGCTTGGAAATTTCTCTTTACTGACTTTCTGTCAAATTTCTTTTTCATTTGAGTCTGCGTTGCAGAGAGTGACATGCGTGCAAAGTCACAGTTTTGTGCAGACGCTCAAACTCAGATAATCTACCACATCCGTATTAGGGGTTGTAGTTTCTGACAAAAACTTTTCTTTCAATACTCGCAGAGTACCACGCACAAACACTAAATCTGCAAGGCTAAAACCAGTGGACTCCTGCACTCTGTTAGATGTAGCAAGGAGAAGGAACGATAATCCCTCATCCCATTCTTTTCCTGACTCCAAACAATATTTCTTTAACATGGACAATAACCTCATTGGGTTTTCCACAAAGCTGACAGACATGGCAGGTGCGACAGTAGCTGGGAACATTGGCTTTTAACCCTGGCCAAAAGAAATAAGGCAGAATGCATAAATAAGTTTTCCTTATACATAAATGAGCCGAAACGCTATCATAGGCAAAGCTTTGTACCTGACAACAAAACTTGTTGTGTTGTGTTGCTCGTGAATAAGCTTGGTTTTGTTAACAGCAAAAGACATATCAGCAGCAGTAGGCAGTAAGTTGGCAGTTACAGGCTTTTTACAGCTATCTAAGCGTGGCTCTGTTTTCTTAGAACCCGCGGCAAGCAAGGCTTCATCAGACAAATCCATCACATCATCAAACTTGCGCATCTGTGAGCGCGTAAGAGCACAAGCAGAAAACACAGAGGGCGAGCTGACAGCAGCGGGAGCTGAAAAAGAAGAGACTGTGAGTTTTCAATTACCTCGGGAGTGGGAAAAACTTTCTTTCTTGCCAAATCATTCCCAAGAATTAGAGCTACTCCTTATACGGGTAATCTTGGTAAAAGTATTACTGGGCCAGAAAACAACAGAGAGCTTAAAAAGACAGTGTGCAAAGAGGCTCTCATATGACATATTTTCATACCCCAAATAAGCGCATCTGAACCACAAAATTAGTCACTGTAAAACGGCAAAACCTTTGATAAAATAAGCGACTGGGTTGCTCCAGTATCCCCTAAAATAGTAACGGGTACCTGATCCTTTTCATCCCCTGTGAGGGAGACTAAACCTTCTAAGATAAAAGGGTTGTAGCTCTCATCAGCTTTATGGCCGTCAGAGCCAGTTTTCTCAGGAAGTGAAAGAATAGGGGCTAATTGTATGAGACCAACAGTTTGAGGCTTCTTGCACTTTCACTCAGCTCCTTTCTTTGAAGCACAGGGCAAGAGCCATGAAATGACCGGCTTTGTGACAATAAAAGTATTCCCGGCCCTCAGAGAAAATGGGATTGGAGTATTGTGGCGTTTTTGAAGACAGCTTAGTTTTTTTGTCTGGGCTACCAGTCAGCCTATTTTTGCCGCGCACATAGGGAAACACAACACGATGAGTTAAAACCAATTCATCTGCCAGCACCACAGCTTTGGACAGAGAGTCCACTTTCTGTTCATTCAAATAAACCACAATTTTCTTTGGAAGACATGTTTTTAATTCTTCCTGCAACATCAATTCACGGTGTTGTTCAGATTCCATCACTTTACTGGCTGTGCACCACTTATCAAACAAAACAGATTTCTCCCTTGCAAACTCAAAATACATTTTTCACAGGTTTTAAACCTTTGCGGATATGCCTCATGAACGAGCTGATAGGCACGGAAAGCAGTGGGCTTACCAACATCATAGTTCAAGCTGTGTTGCACTTGCACGCACTTCCTAAAGCAATATGTCTACTAACATCAAACTGATCAGAATACGTTGCAGTTGCAGAGGGGGAACACACTCTACTGGGATTAGAGGCCTCAGTGGTCTTCTCTAGCTTCAGAGTCCTTATTCTGAGGTGCATGAGCTCCACCTCACGGGTTTTGGTTTCCAAGTCCCGTGAAGGAACAACAAATAATCACATACAGCTAGGGCTGCGGCAAGGAGCAGGCCAGTGTCAGGACAGGCCATTGGTCAACTGACAGGGCCAGAGGACTGTGGGTTGGCACCGTGTCTACTGCGGAGGTTACAGAGCCAGACCATGGCAGCTTGACCTCAGAGGTCACTGAACAAACAGCCGGGTGGAAAGAGACAGTTTGGTCTATGTAGCTCGAGGAATTAAGAACTGTGAGGCACTTCGCTTATGCAGTACCAATGTTGGAGAAACATAAAATAATTTAGGTTTTAAAGACAAATTTGTATTTGCATTGATAGTCCTATTTTAGCCATGTGCAATGAGAATAAAATGGATGCATAGATGGATAGATTAATAATTAAACTGGAATTCAGTGACGGTGTTTACATTTACTACATTTGTGAAATAGCTGAAATAGTCACTATGCTACTGACCCCACACAAAAATAGATAAATGAAGATATAAATTCATACAATAACAGAAACAAAAATAACCAATAAAACTATTTTAATTCTGATATGGTTTCCAGTGCAAACCATGAAACACATTACTGAATCACATTGGGAGCATACCTTTTTTGTTTCCACCTTATTTCCACCTTATTACCTTGTCTCCATCATTAAAGCTAAACGATGGTTGAAATGCAATGCAAAGTAACGTATGCACAGATTCATTCACAGCTTTATCATCCATTAAAAGGGCACTAAATCCTGGTCCAAATTAGAGATTTCTGTATATGTCAAATATGGGGGTCTGAGCAACAGGGAAACTAAGTCCAAAGATGCAGATTAAAAAAAAAAAAAAACAGTGCAGGTACTGGAAAAAGCAGGTGGAGAGGAAGATGACTGAGTACTGGAGGGTGTGGGGTTTAAGACACTGGAAGGTGTGGACACAGGGTCTCTGTGATTCTGAGGTGTGGACAGTACAACTGTGGGGGAGCTGGATAGTTTGATAATATATTTATAAATTTAATATTTAGGAAATGACGTTAGATTTGTTGCTCAGATGTGCATTTGAAAATTTTTAAATGTGTTCATAACTCCATGAAAGTGCTAATTTGCCATATTAAGAAAGAAAAACAGTATTGATGCACATAGAACATTAAACTAATATATAAAGCAAGTTAAATTTAAATATGTTCAAAAGCCATTAAGAATTATAACAATATAGTACAAAACTGTCCAGTTCTGTTTATGCTATTTATTGAGCACAACATAGGAGCTTAGGATTATGTATTAAACAGGTTGGATACAATTTGGGTCAGTACCACATTTACAGCTGTAGGGGCAGTAAGGAGCAATTCCGAAGATGCAATAATTATGTTGCAATACCACAACATTACCTGTAGTGGGAGCTCACGAGCAAAAGCAGTGTGAAAGGCCAGGGGTATGTAACTCATTTTTCATCAAAAATGAGGACTTTTGTGAAAAACAGAGGGTAGCATCCATATTGCCTTAGTAGTTGATTTCAAGACAAATAAAGTGAGGACCAGCTAAAATGTCCTCCCTTCCCAAAAATGTCCTCACTCTGTTGGTTAAAAACGCTCTCTTGTCCTCAGTATGCAGGAAGTACAAGAACACACACACACACACACACACACACACACACACACACACAATGCTCCACGGGCTGGGAAAGGTTCACACATATCAGCACTGCAGGGATAATTCATATGCTCACTAAATGTCAGGGTCTTAAGTCCATAGGGTAGAGGGTAAAAAGAGAGATGAAAAAGATGAGAGGCTACCTAAAGGGAACAAAACTAAATGGGCACTCAGATCTCCTAACAGGAAGAAATAAGTTGCATTTACCCACAGAGCTTTGTGTCAGCAATGGATGCATGAAAAAAAAAACAAGAAAAAGTAAACCCATGGGAAATAGAGTTTGCTGAAGTTACCAGAATGGAAAACTGAGATATAAGTTTGGTTTGGGAACACTTTCTGTAAAACGGTGTGATCACTCAACTGTGATGCTGCATTTTTATTTGTTTGAATTACATTTTTGTAGAACCATAGGAATAATAGCAATATTCAGAGTACTTTCAACTCCAAATTTAAGCACTTACAGTACCAAAGGTGCTGCAAACGTTGCTTCCTAAAGGGTGAGTTACTGGGAGATGAATTTATTATAGTACTTTGCACAACAATTGAGCACCAAATTCAAATAGCTCTGAGTTCCACTTAGTAGCAACTGATCAAATGAGCATCTGGCAATTGGTGAGTGTCAGGCGTTATTTACATTGCCTCAAAGTTGATGGTGATGGGGGGGAAATCAATGTGGATGCAGGCAACAGTGTAATGGCAGAGTAATGTGTTCCCCTGGGCAAGCAACACAGAAGAAGTCCTTCCTATCACCCCTTCTCACTGCCACACTTGTGCAGTGGGAAGTGCACATGTGCATCTCAACTCCTCAAAGTCAGTGTTAAGGGCTGTCTTGTCTCACCACTTTTTCAGAACGCTAATGCTGCAGAGCCGTCAATCAAAGCACTGGATGGCTCAGTAAACAATAATGTAATTGAGTAAGATCAGATGCAAAGAGGTGATGTTATTGACTGCAATTGATGCTGACTTTTTTGGGGGGGATTATTCTCTACCACTCAAAGTACATACACAAAAACACATCAACAGGCAACCAAACAACAGGAATCATATAAAGCTGGCCTGCTTTAAGCTGTTTAGATCGATCAGTGAAGCATGTTCTGACCCTGAAGTGACCAATGGGAAAGTGGGATGACAACTCTAAACTGTAACTGCTCAATAGCTGTTAAAACAAGTGCATTACCTCGTCCATTGTTGCAATTAACACTTTCATGTAACTTAACATTTGTATCCCTTTCATCCCTAATTGAATTTAATTAAAAGCAAAACTGAAACAAAGATAAAGAACTTTAAATTTAACGATAACATATTCCTGTACAAACCAGTATGATTAGAAGGCTCACTGAGCCATTTCTGAGATGCTGTGCGCTTTCAGGTCAGCACCATCATAGTGCTCCTCTCTAACTGGCCACGACATTGGACATCATAATCCCTCCACCCATCTATCTAGTTCTGCACTTCCACATCCATTTTCTCCTCAGAAGGTCTTGCTCTCCTCTCCTCCTCTCTCCACTGGTATCTTCTCGTTTTCAGTGTGGCCACTCCACCCTCTTTTTTTGTCCTTATTGCTGACGACACACTCTAAAATGATGAATACCCAACTACTTAGACACACTGAAGTTTTTTTTTGTTATTGTTGTTAAAAATTGATTACTGAGTTTTTATGTTTTGGAAGTCAATGCTAAGTGGATATAACCAAAGCCAGTATGAATAAAAAGGAAAAAGAAACAAGAGAGAAAAGTGCGTACATCTGCACCGTACTGTGTCCTCTGTGCTGCCTTTTCCTTGCATTGTGCATGATCAACTGTGACTTGCACTCTAAATCGCTTGCCAGGAGCCCTTCTGCTTTCTTTTTGGTTCTTTTTCTTTAAGACAGCGCACTCAAACTGTAGATGCCCCACTGTAGATGGCCCAGTAACAATTGCCACAAAGATGACAGACTCAGTAGAAATTTGGACACCCCAAAGGACAACAGTGAGCAAATCAAAGTCTGGGACTAGAAGCTGATGACATCGTAAATGTGGAAAAGGAGCATAGTCAGGCTGAAGTCTGTGGGAGTCTGGAAAAATATCAACTCTCAGTTGGCCAAGCTGAGATTCAAAGAGATTTCAATATCAGGCTACAAGGCACAATCCTCAGTTAGAAGATTGCTCAGAGTCAATCAAGTTCTTCTTGGGAAGTGTTTTTGCTGAACTCCTCAGTGAATGAAACTGACACCAGTTTCCAGGGGCCGTCTCACACGAAGATGACTTCTCCTATATTCTTTCTGAACCTGTTTCTTCTATCAACACTCCTCTATCAGTCTGTCTTTCATTGTGTGTGTTTCAACAGTTTAATAGCTCAGCCAGCACCATACCCTGTCCTTTCCTGCCGGTGACTCTAACTTCAAAGTCTTCTCTGTTTCTTTCAGCTATATGATCCTAAAACTAAGCCTGCAATTTTGCATTTCATTCAATACATGTAGCAGATGTTACTGGTGCACGATAGATGAACTACCCCAAGTGAATTCAACCAATGTATGTGTGTTAAGTCAGTGATGGAGGGACAAAGTGGCAGAGAGAGTCTGATAGAGTACATGTGTTTGTGCAAGTTGGTTAAGTTGATCCACACATATATGAATGTGTCGATCAAAGTGCGATTACATGGGTACATGTCCATTGGTTGGCCATGTGGGCACTACCTCGTGTGTGTGTGTTGGTGTATGTATGTGAGTGAGAGAGGGAAACAACTATATATGGCTCACAGTAGTAATCAAGCTCACTAATTACTTCCTGAGCTGAGAGAGTTGTCAGAGAGAGAGGAGGAGCTGTCACAGATGGTGAGAGACCCACACTGACGCCAAGATATCCTACCTCTTCATAGTTGAAGCTGAGCATGAGCCTTTGTGTGAGACCACGTAATTGAAAGAATTAGCAAGAAATTACACTCTAAAGCCACAAATGTGATACACCTTGACAGGGATAGACCTATGAACAACATAATTAACTTTTCATTCTATTCATTTTTTAATTCGAAAGATACTACCAGTAGCACTCAGTATTCAATATCCAGGTATTTGAATGAATTCCTGCTCCACCACTACTCTCCAGAGACATGTCAGAGTACTATGATACCGGACAAGTAAGCTCCCAATGCTCATCCCCTACCAAGCAGCTCATTCCATCTTCTAAAAAATTACGTGCTGTCAGATGATGCCAGACACACGGGGACTCCTTCCTGTCCCCAGCTCACTACTCACCACTGTGAAGAGCCCTCAGTGCCACTGACTTCCAGCAGGTCATAGTCATCCTCCAGGTGAAAGTCCGAGAAAACCAGGGCAATGGTGTCTCCTGGCTCAGCTAGCACAGTCCAGGTGCAGTCAGCATTGTTGTTGTACTCTGCAGGGTAATTGGGAGTTGTGATCACCCCACTCTGGCCCCGCAGAGTCCCGCCACACCCATCATCTGCTGCAGGGAGCACACAGAGGAGAGAAAAGTTTAGTAAAAGACAGCAACTTAAACAAAGACAATCACAGACTGTTGTTGCAGAGGCAATTAAAGGTGTACAGAGAGATGAAAACCAGCCATGAAAAGGTCAACACTGACCCCGGGAGCAGTAAGCAGTAAGCTTGTTCAATGAGGCGAAACACCTGTTGAGGGCAGAATTTTTGAAACAATTTTTATATACTCACAGGCCAGAAGTTTCAGGACAGGTAAACATTTTTTTCAATACAAGCCTTTTTTGTCATGCAAACTATATCTCTTTTCTCTGGCTCCTGTCCATTTCAGTTGTAAATATGCCAGGATGTGTTTTCACTTGTTAGGAATTTATTTTTAGCAAGAGGCACATAGCAGGAGCCAGCATTTGGGTCCCGTTTGAGATGATCTACACAGACCTATAGAAGCTGCAACAAAGGACCCTTAATACATTGCTTCTCAAACTATCAGCCTTACTCTGTAACACAACAGCCCGTTGTTAAACCAACCTTCAGAACTTGGAATAAGTTCATTATACACAAACTTAACACAAACAAACACAAACATAACTTAGTAGGAATTTTGTAGTTGACATTTTGCCAGGAATTTGGTGTATTCTTTAAGGGCGGCTGTAGCTCAGTTGGTAAGGCAGTTGTCCACGGACCACATGGTCAGTGGTTCAATCCCAGGTCCCAGGTCCCAGCTATATGTCAAGTGTCTAAGTGTCTCTGGGCAAGACACTGAACCCCTAACAGCTCAATCTCATCCCCAGCTGTGCAGTGCCGGTCCAAGCCCAGTATCAATTGGGGAGGGTTGCGTGTGCCAAATCAACACGCAGACAGTGATCCGCTGTGGGGACCCTGAACTCACGGGATAAAGCCGAAATGACAAAAAATAAATAAATAAAATTTGTGTACTCTTTAGATTTTTAAAAATACATAATTAATAATAATTATTTTTTTTTTTTTTTCTGGACCAAAACTATCATTTTGCCATCTGCCAAGTGCAGATTTTAGAATTCAGAAGCATAAAAATGTGCAATGAGTTACAGCATATTGTTTCTTTGTCTGCAATTTTCGCCATAGGCCAGAGAAACAGCAGTCATAGAATTTCAAATGCCCTACAGTGCTTTTACAGTCATCAGGGAGCAAAGCAGGTTGTGTGATGTAACCCAATGCAATGTGGGGAAAAGTGATTACATTCTGATTAATTCATATTTGTATTTATCAAAGCAGCTCTTCCCTCCTCAAGACTGCTTTAAGCAGAGCATTAAATAATACAGCATGCATTTAATGTGTTGCCAGGATAATTCCCATGCCTGACTTCTAACATGTTCAGTACTGCTTTGAACAATAACAATATCATGTAATACCTGACTGATATTCCTGTGTGGAATCTGATCGCAACAGTATGTACTACTGAACAGAAGGGACACATCAATTTTTTTTAGTGACACCTCCACTCTCATGGGGGTCTGTGTCTGTGCGTGCGTATTGTTTTGGGGTGTTGTGAGATTCAGTAGTGGGCGGTCAGCTAGATGTGTGGGATGTTTCAAAGAGGGGGGGAGGAGCTCAGAGGCGCCGGGTCCTGTCTATCATCCATCCTAACTGTCACTATGGCAACACCCCTAAGGGAGAGGGAGGGAGTGTATGGACGAGCAGAAACCTGTGAGGTGTGAACTTGAATAGGGGGGAAACCACGACAGAAGGGCAAGAAGAAAGTGATGAAGAGGATGACAGGTGACACGCGAGGATAGGCGCAAGGAAAGTGCGGAGGGAGGGTGGACGACACAGAAAAAGAGAGATGACGAGAGGTGTGACAGGTGATTGTTGCAGTGGGAGTGACAGGAAGTAGAAAGAAGACCAAAGTAAGGATGAGGAATTGCATTGAAATTCCACACGCAGCAGTTTCTTCACACTTGAAGAGAAGTCTCTGATGCCAAACTCTCCCCTTCACCTTGAGTCTTTCTGTTGCTCTTTGTCCATATTGTGGCTGCCAGTTCTAACGCAAGTGTTCTACTAAAAATGAATCTAATAAAAAAATATGAAACCAAAAGCGAGGTATGCAAAACATTAATTTTTTTCATCATTCAAACGTAGATGTCAGGATGCTTCCCACGGTTGAGCAGTACATTATTTAAAGCTGTCACTTAAGATGTCATGGTTTTCCATAAATTGCGAGGAGCTGCTTCAATTCCTCTGAGTGGCAGGGTAACTATGGGGGAGCGTGGACAATTCATATTTTATATGCATGAAAAAATACATGTGTGTTTACACGCACACAAAAAATGTTAAAAAAATATATTTAGTAGTTTAAATGGAAAAACTAAAAGAGCCACGAAAGCACCAAAAATGTGTGCTTTTGTAATAGAATGAAGCATGTGCACACACCAAAGATAAATAGCTGTGTGTGTATGATGCTGTATGTATATGCAGTGACATTTAAAACTTGTCAGTAGTAAGCCTGTTTCTAGAGAGATATGCAGCAACAAAAGAGGAGTTATATTCATTCTGAAAAGAATGATGGCCTGCATTGTGAGCAGGTTGTGGTTAGAAAAAGTGCCAGAAACTGAATATAAGCATGGTAAATCATTTGCAAGTGTACTTACATGACAAGTGAGTAGTTCTTAAAATTATAGCATAAGACAGGAAGCCTTATCTCTGCCATCAATGGCTGGCTATCATCTGTGGCCTGACAGTGCTGGCACATTTGCCCTCAGCTAAGTCCAGAACAATGACATGCCAAAATGTCCACCCCCACCCAACTCCTAAAGTACACAGCATGTTCTGCTCTTACATATATGGGCAGGCTCTATAATTGGAGTGACATTAACGATACACTTATGCATTAAGAAAGAGCACTCAGGTGTACACGCTGACTTTTATGTGGTAGTGGGAGACCTCAATTAATCACAAGGGAAATTGCCAGTTTCTAAAACTTGTTGGCGTGTAATTTCTGCTGAAAAGGTGGCATAATCACATCCTTGAGTGCTTGAGTATTTTTTTTTCTTTTCTTTTTTAGGAAGGAGCCTAGGTTGGCATAAATGAGGAGAAACAAGGATCTGAGTTTGGGTCTGAACAGCAAAAACATAGAAGGGAGGGCACTGACAGTGATTGTAGAAAATTAACAGGTAAAAAAAAAAAGCGTGCAAGCATGGAAAATGTTGCATTTAGCTGTAGAGCAGAAGCAAGTGCATGTGACTGTATGTGACTGGGTGGGTGAGGACTGTGCTGGCGCATTGTGCCCAGCCATGTGTGTTCCTATGTGGGCTTCCTGACTCCCGGCCTGGTTGCAGATGGCACAGAGTCTCAGCGCTCTGCTCAGCAAGCCCACTGACACAAAACCATTGGCCACATAGACACAGAAGCACACACACATGCAAATAGACATCCATGGACATGCAAACTTGCATGTGTATAACATGTGCATGAAGTGTAATTTTGCAAGAATTCAAAATAATACGAACTAAAATCCCATAAAATGATACAACGGTATCATATTTGCCTACAGTTGACTATTTTCAAAAACTGTGTCACGTTGGTTCTGACAACACTCACTGGCAGGTGTCGCTGCCATGGGGGTGCTTGCTAGCTGTGACAGAGGACAACTGGCACAAGCACCTGACTGGGAGCTAACACATGAGGTCCTGTCATGGTAAATAAGATATCACTCTAGGCACAGTAAACCTTGTCAGGTCATCTGAAGGCATGTGTAAATATATGTCAGTGTATGTATGGAGAGGGTGGTTGGCCTTTTCCAGCTGGTGATAAACAGAAGCAAGGTTGATTGACATTTTAAAAGCAATGTCAATATTGTCATCTAAAATGGACTGTTATTGTTTGCAGAGAGCTCCTGAAAGTGAACACATAAAATGTCATTTTGACAGTTGATTTTGAGTTAAGCTTTGGATGTAATCTTTAAATGACATCTCTCTGATTCCAAGATTGGTTAGTCATTTTTGTTTAATATATATTTATTTATATATTTATATATAATATATATTTTGTTATTAACTGTAATTAATACAATTATTATATGTATTTGTTGTACAGCACTTTGAGGTGCTTGTAATTGAAAGGTGCCATTATTGTCAAATGTAATTTTCTCATTGATAATATTATCAAATTTTGATCAAAATGAATTTGATCATGTGCAGACTGGTTGTCAGAACTTTAATAGAGGCAGCTAAACTGAATGTTTATATTGTGGGCCAAAATATATGTAGTTTAAGGCAAAGTTACAGTTATTACTGTCCCTATTACATACCTCTGCAGTAAGGAAGAGGGAAATCCCAGGCAGCTGTACCAGCTGAAGTAGCAAGGCAGGACAGGGTAGTGTGCCCCTCTAGCACATAGCCTGGGCTGCAGCTGTAGCGAATTTTGTCACCAATGTTGAAAGTAGACCCCTGCTGGTGGCCATTTAGTAGCTGTCCAGGATTACCGCATGTATAGCTGGGCAGCGCTAGAGAAAGGGGAAAGAGAACAGACAGTTAATGAGGCACTTTGTACTAAAGTCTGTGTCACTGTCATGTTAGTACTTACAAAAAACAAAAAATGAGGGAAAGGTACAGAAGTTTTTTACTTGATAACTACACGCAAAATTAAAGATGTTTGTAGACTTACATTACCAACACTAATACATTACTTTTGGTTCAGATTATCACCATGGTAAGTCATGAATGCCATGATAGTAGTCATGTACTTGCATGCAAATAAGTTGACAGAACCATTGACAGAACCCTGTCTAATTGTGTGTTATTATGTAAATTAAGTTCTAAGAAGGTTCAGCCAATCTAATGCCCTAAAGCCCCTGTTCTGATCTGACAGCAGAATGCTAACCCTACAATAACTGTTCAGTGTGTACACTAAGTCCATGGTTTTGTTCTTGCTACATCTCAAATAATAAATACATCCTTAGATTATGAATAAATCTGTAATGACCAAACATGCATTCTACACACACATGCACTCTTTACAGACCAAGTCACACACTCCTACACAGTGAGAGAGCTGGCAAAAGCATGTGCTGGACTTTGGATGAAGCTCAGTCTCTCGACAGAGACTGGGTTGAACTCTAGAGAGGACAGAATGGCTCCTACACAGCAACCCAGCTCACTGGCACCTTATCATCACACACTTTCGTTCTACTCTATCAGATGCCTCCCGCTTTATTATGTATCACAAAAGATTAAGAAATATTCAAAGGCAACTAGCTTATTTTGTTTGCAAAGCAAGATGTTGTGTTTTGGTAGGATGGTTCTAACCTTTCACAAATAATACAAAAGTCTGTTTAATTTTTACATTATGTCTAACAACAATTCTGCGATGCACATTTCATTTAAAACCTAAAAAAATTGTTTATTCTTATTAAAGATTTCCTATTTGTAGTCATGTTAACCAAATCTTCTCTACAGCATGGTCTAACCAGGATGGCTCAATCATTTTATCTAAAAGTGCATTTCACAGAGCTTGAAGTGTGATTAACCATATGGTGGGGGATACACTGTGTGTCATGTTTACACATCAGACATCAAACATGCCCATATGTGCTTTGACTTGTTTGAAGATGTGTGTATGTACACAAAATGGTAACTTTACTTTAGCTATGTAGCTGTGAGTCAGTGTAAGGTTTTAATTACACTTACGGCTTCAATATGAATCCTGGCTATTTGGGTCTCTAACCCTGTCAAGGTATAATATTTATGCGTACAGGGATTTGGGGGTGATGGACTTTTGTCCATTCTCACCATAAAAACATATTCATATCTGCATAAATGTATTTATGCAACTGTGCTAACTGGCAAACCCAATCCAATTCTAGATATACAAGGATTTCCAATTCTAAAAATATACAAGCCCAGAGTAGCTTCAGAAATTTACATTAGCATTGTTGGCAACAGAAAAATGTAGCAGTTAAATACTCATTTTAACCCCCAAAAACATTTTCCTACTTTTCCTAAAGAGGCTCTTAAAGGGTAAAACAAGCAATGCATCACTTAGTGCAAATAATAGCAGCTGCATTTAGCACTTCCAGCTACTTCGCCATCAGTAATTTCAAAGCAGGTGTTTCCCATCATCTGCTGAAGGTAGGACACCTGCAAAGAATCTGCTCTAAATGACTCAGTGCTGATTTACCTTTTACAGAACCAGGTCAGTGCTGATTTATCTTTTAAAGAAGCCGGTCACTGCTTGGTCACTCTGGCCTAAACCAATACTCTAATAATATTCATTTTCCAATGTTCCATAGTGTTTATTTTTAGTAGCCAAAGCCACTTTATTACTGCTTTCTTTCCATCAAAACTAGGTTAGCATATACAGAAGGACTCTGCTAAATATCATATTAGCCACAGGGTAATATCACGTAACACTTTAACCCTGCAGTTTTGACCATGTATGGCTGGATCCACAAAACAATTGTATCTGAAAAGTTTGAGGAATATAAAAATTTTAGGGCAAGGTAGGTAGCAGTTCATGGTAGTTTCTTAACACTTCACCTAATCATCTTGCCCTAACTTTAAGTCGTTGCATGTCTCACATGCATAGAGCAAAATGTGTCTCCGGTATGCATCATGTAGCTACAGGAAAGCTCCACCTCGCAGCTGACATTTTGACTTGTCAAACACAGGTGTACTGTACCTAACAACATCAACACTGGCTGCAATCCATTTAGATGTGCTAGTGCCAGAGCCCTGATAGTGTACATGCTGGCTTACTGGCATTGATTACTGGCAATGCTAAATGGAACAGCGCCATCATTAATGTTATTAGTTACACCTGTGCCTTTCCTGCTATGTAAAGTCAAAATGTCTGCTGTGGAATGGTCTATTTTTGAGTAGGCAGAAAAAAACAGGACAAATGTGTAACAAAGAGAAGGTGTAAGCAAGACTGTGAGAAGGACATGGAACAGGTGTGTGTGTGTGTGTGTGTGTGTGTGTGTGTGTGTGTGTGTGTGTGTGTGTGTGTGTGTGTGTGTGTGTATTTTAGTGTGTAAGAGAGAGAGAGAAAGAGAGAGGCCAATAGAGAGAAAAGCCTCTTTTACGTATAAAATCTTGACAATTTCTGAAAACAAATCAGCTATTGGCATTGTCCGGAGTTGCATTTCACACATGTAATTCACAGCGGGAGATCATCTGAGTCAGAAACTGGGTCAGTGCGAACAGGAGGCACAAATTAGACTGTGGGAAACAGTGTTTTGTTAACAGCCCATCAGAGCCATTCATCAGAAAAAAAAAAGGCAGATGCCAGGGCAGTTGACTGATAGAAATGTCATCAATTTATTCGCTTGCTTTGAATCATCCAAACAATTCAGGACAGAGCAGCATGCTCCACCCACAGTCTCATGCACATACAGTAATCCAAACTTTCAACTAGGGGGTTGTAGCACAGATAATCTCAGGAGCATCTAAGTCAGACGTTTGCATTCTCACACACACTACTGTACTTAAGGTCCCAAAAATTTCAGGATTCCAGTGCATGTGTGAAAGAGGCTACATAGAGAGGAAAAAGGTGACGTGATATGTACAGCCATTTATTGTATAGAGTATGTGTGTGTGCGTGTGTGTGTGAGTCCGTGCATGTATTTGCAGTTTTTGTCACACTCTCAATCTTAGCTTATTCATTGTTGGCAGTAAATTAAGTGTAATAGCTCCATTACTAGTGCAATCCCCAGAACAGGGCTATACATTGAGCACTCAAGTGCCAAATGCTTTTTTTTAACCAACTAAATATTTTGCTTATTATATTTTCTATCCTCCCTATTACCGTGATGTTTATCTGTAACCAATAAACATCAACAATAAACACCATTGGCAGTATTTCATATAGTGCAACAAAGCAGCAATGTATAATAAACCTGAAAATAAAGTGGCTCCCCCATTGTGTTCCACTGCAATTATTCTATTTCCAAAACTGATTTGATAGTTGAATGATTTTGTAGCTTACAGAAATACAATTCATGCAAACTTGATCTGTCTTTGTATATAATAAACCACGAGAATCATACTAAGTGTCTACTGTTTAAAGCCAACATTCAGGAAACCAAGGTAGCATCACTGTACAAACAAACAATTTGTTTTTGTACTATATGCTTTGAACTCATTTCTTTCAATCTTTTCCATTTATTCCTATATGATAAACCCTAAACAGAGAATGAATAAAACTGAGATATTCAGAACTAGAAAGACAAATCACACACACACAGACATGCAGACACACACATACACGCACACACAAAAGTCGCTTGAGAGAAAGAATTAAAAAAAACAAATTTAAAATATTTGTTCCACAACTTCATATTCTCCAATAAGTTCCTCCCTTGCATACGCTTTCCTACATCAGACTTATTTCACAAATTTTTCTTTGGCGCAGGAAGGTAGAGCGGTCATCCACCAATCTCTAACAATAAATGGAAAAGCACTATAAAGGACCATTTACTATTTACCATTCATTCCATTTGGATTTTTACATCCAAACCCCCCTATCCACAAATACACACACACACACACACACACACACACACTCAACACCACAACAATAGCCCTTGGTTGTGTGTCATGGCAGGTCCATAAGTCACTTGGATTGGCGATTGTGACATGGCCTGTCCCTGGAGCCCAGACACTTTAAGCACTGCCGCTGCTGAAACTGCAAAGGATGTTACTCTTCCATCAATGCATCCGAGTCTGCAGAACACACAGTGGAGCCACACACACATGTCAAGAGTGTACAAACCATGTGCACACATACACTAAGAGCGAGGAGGTCTGCCATCCATCACACCATCCTCCTCCTACATCATATTCTTACATTCTTTTATTCTCTCGTTCCTGGTGACTATAGGACAAAGGGCAGGAAAGAAGGCATAAAGCTCAACTTCTCTTTGGTGACCTTTGACCCTAAAAAGACTGACGCTCTCTCTTCCAAGGGGTCTTCATGCCTGTTCTTCAATTTGTCTCTTTCTTAAAAAAAGGCAACAGTCATATAACCTTGCAAACGGTAGAACACAGATACAAAAAGGTTCTTAAAAAGCTTATGCTGAAAAATAGAGTAATCCTGAGTGTGGCATTTTGTAGTGTGAGACTTTGTATCAGGAAATTTTACATATTTTGATAGACAGGTTCAAATAGTTGCTGCATTTGATTCAGATAAAAAATGGATCTCTGCTATGATCTAGGACTGATTTGCTTGTGTCTTTTACGTTACTGAGAACTGTAGTTGTAGGGGAACCTAAGTCACTGGAGTAAATCTAAAGTCATAGACTGATGACAGAGAAGGGCCAAGAGAAGGAGAGAAACATGTGGAGACAGGTGTGGAGACAAGTCTGTCTTGATACAGATGATACAACATCGCCCTGTCTGCAATGTATCAAACAGCTGAAGAAGATGCATGATTGACAGTGTAACACAGCAGGAAAAGTATATGCACACAAACAAGACTTGAGAAGTAGCAAGGAAGTACAAAACAAAATGCATGGAACAGGCAGAGAATGTGCATTTTTTCCGAACTTTAGTCTCGCATGACTTCACTCCCTCATATTGCTTGAAACCTTTTCATCTCCTGCAATCTGTATTATTTGTCAAAGATCAATCCTAGCTAAAAAAAAACTAAATATAAATAATGTGGTGTTTGGGCAGAACTTCTTTGGGATAGTGATTTAGAACTATATTTTCTAGTATGATAGTGTAAGAGAGAGGGAGACTATGCAGATAGACGGATGGTAAGAAATAAATAGTTACAGGCTTGTTGGAAGAAACAGCACTGTCATCAATAGGAAGAAGCTACATTATGCAGCACCTGGCACTAAATTAGTTTCCAGCCAAAGAAAGCAGGACAAGCAATACAAGATAACTATACTGTTTTTTTTTAATTGTTTTTACCTTTGTTTTATATTTGTTTTTTGTGTCCTTTCCATGTCTTTTATATATATATATATATATATATATATATATATATATATATATAAAATTTTATGTTTTATTTTCATTCATGTTTGTGTACAGCACTTTGCCCAACTGTTTTTTTTCAGGTGGTAGAAATAAAGTTGGATTGGAGGTGACTCATATTTTGGTGAGCGTTGCTACAGTTTAAGTAAGAAAGCCAATCCAGTATTCTACAGATTGAGGGTTTAATTCTCTGTGGGTATTTATGTAGCCACTTCTGTATTCTTCTTAGTTTTTTCTGTCTTCCTTTCTGATTTCCTCACTTTTTCCATTGCCTCTTCCTTTTTTCTCTGTCTTCCTTTTATGCATTTGGAAGTGACATTGTAAAATCGACCTCAACATACAGATGCATTAGCTCAATAAGCAGTTTCTGCTTTGTCAAGCAGTAATCCCATCAATGCCTCCTGTTCCCTACGTATGGGTTGGACAAAAGCTGGCAACTCCCATCACTTCTTGTTAGAGAGGCTGAGCAGTGCAGAAATAAACTCTCCATCCAACAGACAAGTGTGTCCATGTGTGAGTGTGTTTGTAGACAGATGTAAGATATTTGCTAGTTAAATGCTGTTAAATCACACAAAGCTCATGGTGCTTACAAATGTACTTGATTTTTTTCCCTTCAATTTCAAGCCACACTGAGTAAATTAATAAGTCTGATTACTTTGACATTTGTTTATACTAACATTTAATGGCAGGGGTAGAGGTAGATGATCTTTGTAGTGGGGTACGGCAATTGTGATACAACATGGCACAACATTCTCTGTAGTTTAAAACATAAATTGACAATTAGGTAAAAACTGCCAGAATAAATTTTTATTTGTGTGTATTCATGCTTAAGTGTGTGGTTAATAGAAAAAAATACTTCTGTTCCTTATGAAGCAGATCAACATGTAAGTCTAATGCAAAACAATTCAGATTAAAACTCATTTAATATAGCAGAGGAAGGGTAAATACTATATGACATAGTTTTAAGGCTATAAATGCCAGAGTTCCAATACTAGGAATCCTATCACCCTTCAATGCCATAAACTTCAATTTTATCCCACGTTATCATATAATTACTGTGTTGCATTTTCTGCTGCACTAAACTTAGTTTCTGACTTAGTTGGAAACACTTAGCCCAGCCACTGTAGATTAGGACACCCAGGCGAAAACCCTTATCAAAGCTGCCAAATGTAATTATATTTAGGTGTGGTGATGTGTGTAAAGGTGTACTGTATGTGTACCTACATCTACAGGTAATAGTTACACTGTATGTTGCTGCCTGAATGGATTGAGGTTAGAGATCCAGCTTTGGAAATCGCAGTCGGATCTTGTGCTTAGCTGTGTATAAAGCTTCTCTAACTTGACAACAAGCAGAATTCTAGAGTGAGACTGCATGTTTGAACCTATACACACACACACAATCAAACATGCACACACAAGAAAGCATACAACTAAACACTGGAATGAACCCCAGATCCATGCCAGCAAGTGCAGTAAGGGCCAGTTGCTGTGTGGGAGGAGCTCAGGTGTGAAGGAAAGCTCATACAGAATTGATGGCTGCTGACAATGTCAGCAAAACGGTATAATGTTCCATTCAGCAGCCATTCACTATATATGAGACTAAAGTAAGAGAGATCTGGGAGAGCACAAAACTTCAAGGAAAAGCTGAAGACAGATGAGAGACAGGACTGGGGATACTGAGAGGTGAGATCAACAGTTCTGTGTACAGCCCTGACTCTATCTCACTTAAAGCATCTAAATCACCTGGCTTTTTCAGGCATTTCTCTCAACTGACACTGTTTTTCAAACACAAAATACAAAAATTCTATGTGCAAGCTGAAGTGCACAAAGGCACACAGACTCATTTATCCAAAATCAAGAAGATTATATGAGCATGCAAACTGCTCTGGTTTCTTGTCCAAAGGCCAAATGGTAAAGCTGAATACCACAACTACTTCAAAAACTCCAACAGCAACATCCACACTGGCATGTGCTAATGATAAACATATTGCCAACCTCATAGATAAAATATCTTTAGTTTGCCTAAACTAAGTTTCACATTCACATGTTCTTACTGTCCTGTGCTGCAGATTGCTGCACTGTATTCAACACCAATAATTAGAATTGGCTATGGACATTTCTAAAAGGATTGTTCTACTTCTATTTTGTTTGAAATAAACATTGTCGCATAAGTACTGCCAATACATACAGTAGGTTAGTGTCAAGTAAATATTAACATCTATCCTCTCAGGAAACAAACATATCTACCAAATTCAGTAATCCAGCCAACACATCCTGTTTTCCATGTATGATGTGTATATATTAATACCAACATTGCCATCGTCAGAGCCTGCTACTGAAGCAAACACTAGAAACCTTCTACCTTTCCATCTTGTTATTTTCCTACATTTTGTCTTGCTTTGCCCTCCCGAGTCGGTCGTCTCTCCCCAGCTCTGTAGGTTGCCTTGGAAACAGTAAAGCCCCACCAGAGGGGGCTTTGTGGACGGGGATGTGTTGATGCGTAAATATACAGTTTTGTGGAGGATATGAGAAAACAAATACAAATTGTCTTAGAATGCAGTGAACCTCCAAATCCATCATCACCAGGTGCAAATCCTTTTCACTACACATTGATCAGCTACAACATTAAAAGCACCTGGTGGCTTTAAGGTTGTGGTAGACAGGAGTCAGCATGGGAAAAATATAATGAACTAATGCTAACATTATTTTTTATTTATTTATTTATTTTATTCCCCACAAAAAAACTGTACAGATCACACTACACAAAATATATGAGCAACAGTGTGTGATACGACAAAAAGACAAGACATGAGTTACCTATGTACAGTGTTTGCTTGTGAAGGTGCATCGGCATTGGAGGATTGAGGAGGGGTAGTGAGGATAAGCAGAAGGGGTATAATAAGAGAAATGACAGTTGGGGGGGGGATAGGAAAGTACAGGGTAGGAGTATACAGACTACGAATATAAACATTTTCTAAGCATATAAATTGTATAATAATTATTAATGATAATATGAGAAAACTGGTATTACATTCAGATAAATTAGCTAAAACAGCACAAAGAGAGATAATGCTAACATTCTAACATTCCCAACCCAGCCTTGTGGCTGTTTGGTGCATGTACTCATTACTTCTGTGGATAAATAGTGTTGGCACGTTTATACTTTCTTTTCTAATGTCACAAACTGTGACAGGGTAGAAAAGGTTCCCAACAATTATAGAGAAGCATCTCCTCCCTGACCAGTCAACAGATCATATGCCAGTTCAAACCAACATCCAATTAACCGTGTTTCTTTCAGTGCACATTAATCAGTTCAGTTGTCTGGCTTGTGCAAAGAATACAGCTGCAATGGCTTAAGGAAGCAAAAGTTGCATCAGAAAGATGAATCAATACCTTTGTTTAACCTTGGGTTTTGACATAAATATCTCTTAGTTTTTCTCTTTCTCTCTCTTTTCTGTCATCTGCTACAGTGGAAGGCAAAGGAATCATAGAATTACCACTACTTTGCCAGAAGTTTTGATACAGACCCACTAGTCTTGACATCAAATGGCTTTAGCCTCATGTACCAGTGATGTAGTGAGGTTTTCTGCTCACATCACATTGTGTATACTGTAGTTTCAAAACAGTACAGACACCAAATGGATGGATTTCAGGCACGATTATAAGCATGTCTAAAATATTAGCAAAATCAATAGTTATACTGTTAATATTGTTCTATATTGTACTGTTGTCTTCTTTTCATCATAGAAGAGTTAAAATAATTTCACAGTGTAGCTGGAAGTCAAATTATCAAATCTTTATGATGACACAAATAGGAAAAGCACTGTACATGAAGTTAAGATGATCTAAAGAAAAGCACTACATGAAATGTTTGATACAGAAAAGTAAAAGCCACTGTGCGGAATTTGGCAGAATCACTAAATGCAATACTTCAGTAAATCTGCAAACCACAATGATGATTATGACGATGTTGATGATGAGAAGGAAATTAATTCAACCATCAAGTTGTAAGCTTTTCATTTTGGATCACTGAAAATGTATTATATCTATATTTAGATCTATATTTTGTAAGTAATAATATAGATCTTTAGTGGCTTGCATTTTGAAAAATATTTTCTGACACAAAAGGTTAATAGAAGCATTTTAGTACCATCTTGTGCAGAAGAGTCTTATATATATCCATAAGAAACAACTATTTGATATTATCGTAATGTGAAAGTCAGTACAGTAGTTCATTGGATTCATTTTGATTATGTTGTATATCTATTACAGCCTTTCTCCTCAACTCTGCAATCATCACCAAGCAAACCACATTTAGAAAAAACACACTCAGGTACTATTGAAAACTATTGTCAGTGAACGTGGCCCATCACTGCATCCATGACTGCAAATTAAAACTTTACCAAGCAAAATATAAACAAGGTCCAGAGACACACCTGCCATCTTTGAGCTGGAGCATTTTTGGCCTGAGGCAAAGTACAAACCTGTCCTGTGGTTTGACGAGTCAGAAATAGAAATATATTTTAGAAATCATGGATGCTGTGACCTCCAGGATAAAGAGGAAAGGGTCCATCTGACTTGCTATCAGTACACAGTTCAAAAGCGTGGCTGCGTTAGAATAAGGTTAGGTTAAGAAAAAAACTTGAACAGAGGATCTGGATCTAAATACAAAACAGAAGCAGCTATCAGAACCTATGCCTTTTTATAATAATACTGATACATGTTGTCCAGAAAGAAAAATTATATTCATTATTCAGACCCACCGAAAATGAACAGAGATGAAAACCCATACATATACCATTCTGGGAATGTAAAGAAAGCTCCTTGTCCATGCTGCAGGTAAATCAAGTGGCATCTGGAATTGATCCAAGTAAAGGCCATAAATAAATCATGTTATCATCTCACTGTAACTCCAAACACATTTTTCAGAAACTACACAACCATGCACTAAGAAATCCAATTCAAACTCACACAACAATTGCAAATTTTACTTCCCACTGAGACTAACTCATGATGATGGCTCATGCAAAAATGCCCACCAGCTCCTCCCTTTGACACAACATCTCAGCTTGTTCCTAATTTTTGCCACAGTAGACTGAATAGCAACTGCGAATTAAGGCCTCAAATAGAGCACATAGCAATGCCAAATGACGGGTAAGAGACAAACACAAAACAAACAGGTGTGCCTTCACTTTACGCTTCAGTGATGGTATGTTTCCATTGAAAGCTGTAGCTTGTCAGGCACACACACAGAAACAGACAGGTAAGACATGCTAAGAGGGGCACAAATCAACACAAAGATATACACACCACGTGACTCACAAAGACATTTGCCTACTGTGGAGAAGACCCTCCCTATTGTCTCTCTCCCTCTTTTAAATTTAAACTACAATGGTCTGGGCTGGGACACAGAGTATGGTAAACATTGATTCTCTATAGGTGAAGAACTATAACAAGCACAGCTGACCCATGGGTTTTTTGAGGGAAAGTTATTATGCAGTGCTTTTGTATATGCTTTACGTTGGAGTTTATCAATGCCTGCATTTTTTTCCTGGCTTATGTATCTGTGTGTTATTTGTAAAGATTCAGCAATGGAAGCATTTGAAACATCTTTACATATCAGTATTCATGGAAATTCCAATACAGTTGAACAATAATTAATTTTCAAGTAAAAAAATATCCGCACTACAACACAATTAACCTCCTACAGCTTTGACTGCATCCTAAAACTAATGGGCTATAATTTGACCTTGGACATTTAGGTGGCCAACAATTGAGGTTAAGGTATATAAGACATGAGTAGAAGGAATTGGCAAAGGCTGATCAATAGATCAGGCCTGATGAATGTTACAGCTCCATGGTAAATGCAAAAGTGACTAAATACAGCAGCCTGGAATAAGCCGCTTGGTTGATATCAATTAACGCAACGAGAGAAAATGCACTGGTTACCGTTCATTGGGTAATTCCTCATGGATGGTAACATGCATGCAAGGCAATCTTAATGATGTATTAGATACACAGTTACTTAATGATAAATGTGGGTTCATTGAGGTGGCTTATAGTAGAGTCTTAAATATACTCCACAAGTTAGAAGAAAAATTATATTAAAACAAAACACTACAAACAGTGACATTGGCACACACGCATTTCCTTACTATAGTAACCATGTGCGCCAAGTTGTGAAAGAATCTTCAATAGAGCGCACAATGTCTCAGACTGGAGTCAAACCACGGTCTCCCCCGTGGAAAGGTCCTTTGTCTTGCTGTTTTTTCGATTTAGGCATCGAATATTGATGTGTGTTTCTAATTGCCTAGACTATGCCAAAAAAATTGTGCCAAATCAACAAGTGGACAAATGATCCGCTGTGGCGACCCTGAAATCACGGGTTAAGCTGAAATGAAAAATAAAAACAAAAAGAAGAAAGCTCAGAGCCTCTGCCACCAACAGTGTTGCCATATGGGAAATTAAGAAATATGGTACTTTTACATAAAAATTATTGTGTTTGGACCCAACTAAACGTAAACAAAACTAAATGTACTAAAGCAACTTTAAAAAAAAAAAAAAAAAAAAAATCACACGCTAGGACAGTGCATAGTTCATGATTCTTCAGAAATGTATTGTCCAACACCAATTGAATGCCGCAGCAGTGGCAAAAGGCTTTAGCCTCATTTCCAGCTAAAGGTTGAAGCCATCCATTAAACGTAGGGTGTAACTCCCAGGCAGGGCGAAAAAGCTGCTGTGCCTAGCGGGTTTGCTTTGTTTCCTTACTGGTGTCCATGCCTGTACTCCCGAACTTATAGTCGCTTATTTTGTGGCTAAGTTTGTTGTGGTGCCAGTGTAGCTGTTCACACAAACATGAGCTGAGCGCTCCTGATATGATTGGCAGTAAGGAGGAGCCAGCCAGGTACTGTATGAACTGGTCGGGTATGAGTAAGTATGCGTGTGTCACGAAAAACTAACATGAGATCCCTGATATGCAATCAATACAGACATATCACTTCCTTACTGTCTCTGATGAGTCACTGAACATGACATGAAAACATGACAATCCCACTTCAACTTCCTCTCCCATCAAGAGCTCCCTGCCGGTCTGGCCTTTTAATTACCTAAGCATAAGTGGACACTAACTCACTTCAATTTCCAAGATTTGTCTACAATAGTTCTTACACCTAGCACATACTCTTGCAATGACATTTGGTAATAAAGACAAATGCAATTTATATAAAAAAAGAGCACACACAGATGCCTGCAGAAAGTGTTCAGGCCCCTGTGCTTTTTGCACAATTGGTGTTAAATTAATTGAATTGCTTAATCCAAATGGGTCATCTGACATGTAATAAAACAGATTTTTATCTATTGAAATTTTCACATAAAATACAATAAAAAGTGCATCACATAAAAAGGTACCGTTTATATTATGCAAAACAAGTGCCATGTACCAAGGAAGATTCCCCACCTCAGTCTCAAATGTGGAGACACATTTACACATAATGTACACACAAGCACTCACATGCATATTCAGAGGCATGTCCCTACATCATTCCAGCTCAGAAACAATGACACCCTAATCCGAGGACAATACGGGCACTAATCCACACAAAACAGGGATTGTACAGAGAGACAAACGTGGGAGCGAGGGAGAAAAGAGCTAGCTCGCTAACAAGCAAAGGAGGCTAATCCTGATGAGAGATAGAGACAGGGAGCGAATGAAAAAAAAATACTCTTGGGGAAGTCAAGACAGATGGCGCAAGAGAAAAAGCAAGTGGGTGAAAGTAAGAAAAAGAAGAGAAGTAAGGCTCAGACAAATGATCCAGACATAGGAGTGAATTTAATAAACCAAAAAGATTAAAATGTTGTGCACTGGCCTACTCAAAAGATACTTAGCTATTATTATAGATTAAAATACAACTGATAAAATCGAAGGACTGTTGTCGTTTCTGCTGGCAAAAACTGATTGCTGGCAGCTTAAACTAAAAAGCCTGTGCATTGCTGAATTTTAATATGTGACTGGAAATAACAAATAGTGCACACACACAATAAGCCTTTATTCTTTTTAACTGAGGATGTCGTTCACCACTCAGCAACATCATTACAGCTACCTGGTACTTTTAAATATGTAGCTGATTAGTTTATCAGACTGTTGTACCACTAGCCAAAGGTTTGCAGAAAGTATGCCAATTTTCCTCCTTACCTGTAAAATTAGGCAGATTTTGTTTAACCCAAAACACAAATATAATAGTAACTAATATTAACTAGATATGATTATAGTTTTATCCACCAGTGTTCAAAACTCAATCAAACAATCAAAACTCAGTTATGATGCCTTACCTAAATTTAAACTTTAAACCATCAACTTTTGAGCTACATAAATAGCATTTGGTTGACAATTCCATCACAAGGCCCTGCAAGTTGAGGAAAAATGGTATTGCAGCTGCTGTGCAAACCATACATAGCACTGGATTTACCCTAACACCCTTCCCTGAAAATGGGTCACCTTTTCAAAAGGTGAACTATCACCTGTACTCACAGCAAGCTGGTGGATGGGGGTTATCTCTGGCTAGAATTAATTACATCAAAGTCTACGATCCAGAGGGCTGAGCAGATGACATTTACAAGAAGCCAACCGAAGCGCTTAATTACAGACTTTCATAAAGTGTCTGAATTAGTGTGCCAGGCTGCTTTCATGAATAAACAGTGCAGGAATAACAACACTATCAACCTTTCGAAGAAGTCAAACAAAACGGGCAAAGGGGATGAAGTGTTTTCCGTGACATTTCATGTGATCAACACCCAGTAACAAAGTGCTATGTCAAAGGAGAAGTGAGTGCACTTTAGGTTCCTGGTTCGTTTTGGGAAGATGAGCTCACTGACTTAAAAAAATCCTTCCCCTTGGAAGGAAGCTCTGTGCATTGGTGAGAGTGCAGCAAATGTGTCGTGTGGTGTTCCTTGTGTTCCTCTGACCTGTTTTTTGTGATGATGCACCACGAACAGGGTGGAGAAAGAAGATTCCCTCATCATTGCTTTAACCCTTACCTCAGAGCTATGAGTCATCCTTGTCTTTCTATCTTTTCCTGTTCTCGTCTTTACCGATTTTTCCCTCTTCTCTCCTTTCAATGTGCTCCCAATCCCCAACTCCATCCCCCCTGAGTTCCTTTCATAGCTAACCTCTCCACCAGTGGATGTCTCTTTTCCTTTATCTTCCCTGTGTCTTCTTTACCATCTCCCGCATTCTTTATTAGGATGCAGTGAGGATAGGCCTTGGCAGTGTGTAGTCTGTCAGTGTGGAAACAGCAGGGAGTACAGAGGGCCTTTCAGAGAAGCCAAAATAAAGACAGGCATGTGAAAAACATCTCAAAGTTCACTCTTCCTGACTGCACACACACACAGCCTTGATTGTATGTGCTTTAAAGAAATCCACTCAACTGCACACACTTGTGCACATAGACAGACACACAACCCAACACATCCCGCCCACTGCTCTAGCATTCGCCTCAGTCTGTCTGTCACTTTGTGCCATTGTCAAACTGCTCACACCTCAGTTGCTTCTCCACAGAGGGACAGGATTCATCTGCTACAGTACAACTTACCAACATGTGTTCATTACAAGGTCACACACGAGCATTTCTTTTTTTTTTATGCGTGCACAATAACACAGAAACTTGCACACACACAGTCTGCTTGCTCCAGGCGCTAGGTTAAGCACCCCTATGCAGTCTAATTTCCAGAGGCACAACATGTTTTTTCACATTTGAACTCTGGAAGAAACACAAAGCAGAATGTACATAAATTTCCTTACACATGAACTCACATCACTGTGAGTTCATGTGACTTTACTCAATACATTTTTTAACAGTTCAAATAAATGTTTTTTTCCACTAGATCTAGATTTTTGTATACAGTCTAGACTGTATTTTGATCCCAAAATAATCTCAATATCTTAATAATTTGTTGCAGCACTGTATTAAAAATACTTATTATTATTATTATTATTATATAGTTACAAACAGCTTGTATTTGTGATCCAGGCATAACTTAAACCACAAAAGCCACATAATCCGCTTGGTATATTCCTAACAATAAGCTGTACTCTATAGACTCATGTTTGAATGCAACACCAAACTGACTACTGACTTAAACTTTCAGTTACATAACTATCATGGTACTGACAGTCCATAAAGATATCCCTCTCATCCCTATTAAGAAAGATATCGGATGCCCATACAGGCAGTTACAGAAACTGGTGTTATAAGACATATGCACACACTTTCTGGGCTCCTCTGAGGCACAGCAAACAGGCTTACTCAAAACCACAAGTTCACAGGGAAGGATAACCTTTCTGTGCATGCTCCACTGCATAGCAGATACATTATGCTATTTTTGAGTGTGCACTCCTGTGTCCACTTGTGTGAATAGGTGCACTTGGGTGTCTAGTGTGTGCAGATGTGTGCATGTCTCTGAGTATAAGCAGAGTATGGTGGAGTGTTACTTCCCTTCTCTGAAGAGCTAAACAACAACCTGTCTTGACCACAGACCAGAGTCTGTCTTGCAGCCCATTCACCCAGAAAACAAACAGAGGACAAGAAGAAATGAGGGTAGAGACCCAAAAAATGACTGCATCTTGCAGTGGTGTGCAGAGCAGACATGCCTGGCAATGAGAACTGTCAAGAGTTCTCTCAGTTCATTTCAGTTGTATAAAAAGAGAGAAAAAAGAAAATACAAAAAATAATCGCAAAAAGGCTCAGATGTAGAAGTCAGTATCAAATATTAAAATAACTTGACACGGGGAAGGAGATGGCTGGAAGAACCCAACAGCACCAGTCATTTTAGGTTAAAAACAATATAATGCATGATTAAAATTTAACTGCACGCAATGAGTTAGTGTTTAACCTTTTTCACTTGTTTGACAAGTGTACAAATAATTTAGGTGTGGAGTGTGTGTTTGTGAGTCCGTACACATGGAAGAAAGTATCATGTGTGTTTGCTTGAATTTGTGCAAGCCAAACAGTCTTCATTAGGCTGATGGAGAACTGCTGCACAACAATCAGCCATTAATTAAGTGTCAGAAGCATTTAAATGGTCAGACACGCTGGCAGCCGATTCCTATGCCAGATTCTAATAACAGCTACAGTCTGTCAGAGCGCACGCTTTGCTTACACAGACATGCCAGACAGCCCACAGTTTCCAAGAAAAACGTGTAAATACGTTCAGTAAATTTACAGCCACAATAGGCGAGGCTTCATTTACCATTGACTGCAGTATGTTAAGGTCTTGAAAACTATTTTAAAAGGGAGCACTTCTTTGCGTCTTCCCTGTACTGTAATCTGCATGTTATAGGGATGTTCTCTGGTGCAACAGCAGTACCAAATTTACTAATACATCCAAGATACAACCTGCTGTTCTGAGACCATAATTACAAGTCCAACCAGAATCACAAGATTTTTATTCAGAGTATTGAACCCAAAGTGTTACATTTGCTTTGGATTTTTTGAACAACAATGATGCACCATGCAGTCAATTATGAGAACTGCAGTAACCTTTCAAAGTTCAGTGCTTCACTGAAGCTGATTTTTCAAACACAGTTGTAACAACATGCAGCAATGGCTAAGAAAAATATTTTCTTGGGAAACTAAATAGAATGCTTGTAAGCCGGCACTGTTGAAGTTGTTTTCAAAAAATATTCTATAAGCAGATGATAAAAATGTTTCACAACACCAGAATTAGGTTTTGTACAAAGCAGTCACATATGGGATAATCTGCCAGTTCACATAAAAATTCACACAGGAAAATGTTTAACATTTCTGTTTCACTCATATGGCTTCATGGAAATAACAACAAGTAGTCACTACTAGTAGAAGAGTGTACATAAGTAAACAAAATATATAATCTAAATATGCCTGTGGACATACAACAAATTGAACTGTGGCTATATTTGGAATGATCTCATGGCCCAAATCTTATGCAGTAGATTACTGTTCGAGTCTCTCTTGAACCCTGACGAGCTGTCAGCTTTCAATTACAAAAATCTTTGGTGCTACTGTGCTGCTATGGCAACTACACAACTGGTGGTGCCTGAACATAATACAAGATTACTTGATGACCTTTACTCATTCATGTGCTGCTTTTCAGTATTTAACCCACTTGCAGAGCTCCTCAGTTGGGCACTTTAACTTTAGTCTTATTGTATATGCCTGATTTAACTTTCCATCAACATGACTGTTATGGTAAGTACAACCTCATAATAAAACTACCTAACCATTCCTTATGAGCTATATTTGATTTGGATAATGACAAAAAAGCCAAACCAGTAACTGTTATGCCCATGATAAAAGAGATTTGATTTGCTACAATCCTTAGAAGCTGGAAGGAGGTGGGCGTAGATGGAAAAACTCTGGGCCAGGAAGGATACATCGAACTAAACCATAAATCAATAAATACATTTTAAAAAATTAAAATTAAATAAAAAATAGTAGTAGTTAGTTCATAGTAGTAGTTTTAGTAGCAACATTCTCCCCGTGTTGATATTCACTAATGCATCAGGAAACATTATATTAGCTTCTCTTTAAAAAGCTTTTATGGTGTTCAAATACAGCATGGAAGTCAAATTTATAGGTTGTAAATTACAAATATTTCAGTGTAAACTAGCAAATCCAATATTGTATTTAGATTGGAAAGTTAACCATGCCCCTTGGGTGAGAAAACTGTTGAGATAATTTTGCACCCTTACAGCTATGCTAATTTATGCTACTTTCTCTGTTGGCTATTTTTTAACAGGACATCCAGACATATTTCGACACTAAGTAAAAAGACTGTGGATTTTGATTTTGACTAAAGATATCATGATATGACCTTTTAGTCATATTGCACAACCCTATTTAGAGGTTATGTTGTCATGACAACACAATATGCAAATATGCAACACATACCCCAAATTGTAAGTAGTTGATCAGGACAAAGAAGCAGAGAGAGAAACTGATTAGCATGCAAACGTAGTGGCGTCAGCCTTCTTGTCTTCACAGCTGAGGAAAAAACGCTAATTATAAGTGCACACATGCAAACACCACACATAGTGCGCCACCCAGAAACCAGTAAAGCAACCACGGTCCCGACAAAGCAGTGTTTTCACTCTGTTGTAAACTATACTGTATTTCAAAGAATCCATTACACAATATGTGCATTTAAAAAGGATACCAAATGGGCTTGCCAACAGCTTAAACCATACTGTCCATCCAGTCAATCACCTTATACGAAAGCACTTGCAACTGAACGACCTACCTATAGTACGTGTGGGTTTTTTGGTTCATCCACGTTAAATTAACATCGCCTCCAGTTAAGTTATATTTCAGCTGAACATGTGTTAATTTTGACCTTACAATAACCAAACACACCTAATCAATCTCACTTAAAAGCAATCCTTCCTGACAGAGCAAGAGCTCTCAAAACATACAATAAATGGAATGATCATGCAATGCAACCAAGACTACTTCACCTGCAACAGCCATACTCCTAAGTTAAAAAAAGAAAATTACATGATGTATTGTCATAGAAATGTGTTAATATGTGCTGCAGGCATGTCATTCTTTCCACATGACAATTATAAGGCTACTTATAACATTTCATTAAAAAGTGCACAGCAGCTGGATTTGCTGAATTACTAAGTATGGTTGTACCCAAGGGGCTGACTGTATTGCTCATATTGAAAGAAGGCTGCATACATCAGTAGAAAAAATATGAGAATCTAATAAGGCTGTTGAATGATTACGAATACATAATCAAAATCATTCAAACAATAAATGAAAACTGCTCTTTGGCAAACAATTGCTTTTGTACATCTTTGCTAATCAAAGACAATTTACCAGAGCATGCAGCAACATCATCCAATGAAAGTACCTCTTAGGTGTTCAGCAGATTATATAACCCCCCCCAACCCCTCCGTTAAAATTGCAAATACAAAAACAGGGCCATATTAGATCCCTGAGTAAAATTTGTAGTCATCCCGTTGGAGAAAAAGAAGAAGAAAAGGACCATGGAATTTGATACAGGTTTATACTGTTCTTTGGCCCACTCTCCAAATTAAGGGGAGGGACTGAAATTTTTAAATTACGCACTAAAGTCAGCCATACTTCACTGCTCTCCCTTCACCTTCATCTACCCAGCTCACACTTTCGTCTCTGTCATACTAATAGGAAGAAGAGAGAGAAAGAGGGAGGGGTTGGTGGAGATAGAGACACTATTGTAGATCAGCTCTATGAATCAGGAGAAGCGGTGTTGCTGGAAAGACTCCCTCTTCTCCTCCTTTACTCAGTTTCAGAGAGAAAGAAAGATTGTGATTGCCTGTGTTGGCTTAGTGTTATGGCAAAAATGTTGTAACATATTCATTGATTGACAAAAGCCCTCATTGTTCAAATATATCCATAAGATCTGGATTTATGTTATCAGTTGGTAATGAACTTAAAGTTGGATGTATAAACACTACATTAGGATACAAAATGTTG
Organism: Channa argus; assembly: GCF_033026475.1. Taxonomy (NCBI): domain Eukaryota; kingdom Metazoa; phylum Chordata; class Actinopteri; order Anabantiformes; family Channidae; genus Channa; species Channa argus. The sequence continues at coordinate 20,083,428 of NC_090197.1, forward strand.
TATAAATTTGACCTCAGACACCTATAATGATTTAATCTTGTAAGAGGCAGACTGAGTTGTGTGGTAGTTTTGTTTGTTTGTTTGTTAGTTAGCTAGTTAGTTAGTTTGTTTGTTTGTTTGATTTTGCTGGGAGGCCCATTGACTATGCAACTAAGACACAGATGGAAAAGAAACTTGGCAACATATGACTGAATAATCATAATGGTTCTTGAATATTCAAGAGCAATAGGGAGATTGAACCATATCATCAGCATTAGGCAAGAGGAACCGATGTAGTAATTTGAGGTGTGGAAGACAAAAGGGAGACGGAAAATATGGAAGGATAGAAAAAAAACAAGAAAAAAAACAGGTGAAGCACAAGGAAAGCAGTAAGACATGAAGAGATAAGAGTTAGAGATAAGACTCTTCTATTCCCAGCAGAGATTTTCAGAAGCTCAGCAAATGTTTCTAATTCCCTTTGCTTCCGTTAGCCTCCTTCTCTATAACTACAGATTAAACATGAATAAAGAGTTTGCAAAGAGATGGAGAAAAGAAGGAGATGAAAAAGACTGGAAAAAAGGAGTCTGGTGGTTGCCATGGTGATGAGAGGGGAGAGATTTCAGACTTGTCTCAGCCATTACGCAGTATTGGGGCGATGGACTGTGCAGTACTTAGGCTTATTGCAGTGTGGGCTGAAACAGAACAGATATCTAATATAGACGAGATGGGCTCACACCAAAATGGTGGATGGTAAGCACAGTCTTAATAAAAAAGTTTTATTGCCAAAAGCTATGCTGAGAAAAGCCAATCAGACTAACAAAAAAAGACATCATCCCATTTAGGAAAATGAAATGACATCCAGTGTGGGGAAAAAAAAACCCACACATACATAATCAGTCACATCTGCACAGAGACATAGTTCGCACACAAACTAATCCATACACTTAAATGTAATCGGGTACATGGATCCTGTCTCACAGCATCCAATTACAACTCTGGAAGCCAAGAACAACATTTGCTGTCATTCAAGTGGGTCATATGTAAAGGGTATAAACAGAAATAGCAAAACATATGTTTGTCCTATCAGTAGGACATTAAACTTTAGGGGAAAAAAGCAATGGCAGTAACATCAATTTTCGACATTATTTTGTCCTTACTAAAATACCCAAAAATTCCACCCTGCCTCTGTAAAAACCCATAATTAAAGATATTTACTCTAGGAGTGTAATTTCTCCAGTAACGACTGCTTTCACTGGCACAGTACTGTACCTTCAATATTCTAAGCTACTTGAGTGGGATCTGGAATGTCCCCGCAAGTACAAATATAAATGTGCTTGCATGTATCAGCCTTTTCCTGCCTCCAAACGAGGCATAGCTGGTACCTTCCTCATCATATGCGCACATGTACCACACCTTATACATTGTAAATGCATGTTAAGATAAGATGTTATTACAGACATAATAAACATAAAATAAATATACAAACACAAAATAAAAAATAAAATCACATTAACATACTTTTGACTTTTCTTAAGTGACAGTGTCTAAAGTCAACATCATCAACAGCTTTAATCATGCTGTACATCTACTGTATGCTGTTTTCAGTGCCAAGATGCTCACAATACCCAGTAAAAATAAGGCTACCCAGCAACAGAAGATATCAAATATTGATTACATATTAACAGACTATTGAATTTGGCACATCCTATTTTTCAACAGCTTTTTAATCCAAATGCAAGAAAAGCCCTGTGTATAGTTTGGCATTTATTGCTGAATTCCATATTTACACATTAGCAATCAAATTCCAAAATCTTCTATAGTAATATTTGTATATTTAAAAACAGATAAAATTGAACATCTGCTAGCTTCACTAAAAACAAGCCAGATATATGACACAGCTGCTGTGATGCAAGCAAGCTGCATTTTGGGTAATATCACCTACACACAGTCTTTCCTTCCTTAACACAATTTAAGGTTTGGCTCAAATGGTCCTAGAATGGTCCAAATGAGCTTTCCTCTAGCTACATGGATAAATATACATCTGCGAGAGATTACTGAAGAATTAAATAAGATGTCAGTTTCTACGTGGACATAGAGTAATTTAAAATTGCTACCTGACAAAACACTAAATACTCTTCAAATGATATACAGTGAGATCTAATACGTACAATGTTGTCCTCAAGCTTGTTTCCTGCTGACCATTATGCACTATTTCTAACTGTGAGCCAATCAAATCAAAGCGGAGAAGTGGCTCTATGCCAGTAGCTCCTGGTCAATCTGACTTTCATACAAAGAAGCACAAATCAGTGTGTCAGCTTGTGTGACATGTTCCTGGTGTTTCTCAGCTTCCTGGGTAGTTCTATGGCAGAAAAGTAATTTGAAACCTCATATTACACCAGCTGACAGCAGGTATGGGGCTGCCAAATAATAAAATAAAAAAGAAAAGATCTATTGTGTAAATGAGGAAATTTTAAATTAAAACTTTAAATCTTTTCTCTTCCCTGCATGTTTCAGACATTACTCAATATTAGCAGACATTTAACAGAAAACGGCTATACTGTAGTGTCATTTTGTTTTATAAAATCTGCCTAGTATTTACTTTGGTACCCAAAGGATGGAGGTATATTTTTTCTGGCCTTGGTTGACCAGAGAGCTGTAGTGGGATTTTGGTGGCACAGATAATCCAAAGGCAATGAGGAAATTGCAAAAGAGGTTCAAAGGAATAAAAGAATAGAATATATCAAAACAGAATGTGGGCAAGCTCAACTCGGTTCTGGTTTCTGAGTGCAAAAGTTTATATGTACATCAAAATCAACGGCTTTCGACTTGTCCCTTCAGGGGTCGCCACAGAGGAATGTATTACTCACGTTCATTTGGCATGAGTTTTTACAGCAGATGCCCTTCCTGCCGCAACCCTACCATTTTTTTTTTTATCTGGGTTTGGGACCGGCACCAAGATGGGCCTTAGTGGGTGGGCAGGGCCACACCTGGTCAGGTGGCATTCAAACCAGCAGCCTTCTGGATCCCAACCCAATGCTTTACCACTGACTTGCACATATCCTGTGTAATAAAGACCAGGACCCAGGACTCATTTCCAGTGAAATGATGCTGTGCTTTGCTCACTCTCCAATTAACATTCACTCTAACCTACAGAGCAGCATCACATGTCACCAGAGCAGGTCCTCCTCTATTCCCCTGTGACACGGGTCACTGCAGTTGCTTTCACCAGGGTTGTGTAAGGCAGGTGACAAGTAATTACAACTTTGCACGTGTTTCCCTTGGTGCTCAACAGGGCTGATTTTTCTCAACCAGTCTCTCTGGTACTAAAGTTACGAAAGATTTCAGATTTCTGAAACAATATTGCACACTATTAACAAAGTCATGAAATCTACAGTGTTTTATGTGAGTAAATGTAATACCAAAAACTAAGAAAGTAGCTCAATTAATAAAAGTACTAAAGTCTGCTATTACATTTACAGCATAAGGCAAATACAAGACGTTTTACAGTTTTGTTTCTACTTGCCTCTAAAAGGAATAAACAGTCTCTTTAATCTTGGGTTTTATCTATACATGCAATGTGGTCTTAAGCCTCCTGAGACATTTGATGTTGCTCCATCGAGCCACATCCCCACATTCACAAACTCCTGTCAGGTAATTAGCCTAATTAGTTACTTGCTTGTATTCCCCCCCGGGTTCAACTTTCCTCCTGCGTAGGTTTGAAAACTCCCATAATTTATATCATTATGCCGTGGGTCATAAAGCATTCCATGTCACCATGATAAAGGTCCCTGTTCTGGCCTAAGAAGGAAGAAATTATATACTAGCTAATCCAGCTAATTTTGCTTTGAGGTATAAGTCATGGTACACCATCTCTTCTTCTTGCTTTGTTTTTCGCCACACCAACAGGAGTGGTCGAAAGATCAAACAACACTAAAACTATCAACGTAAAGCCAATCACTGACCTTAGGATGTAGATTTGAATTATTAAAGATTTCACAAATGTCAAGCTCATGTGGCTATTGTACAAGTACTTTTAAAAGATAGGATCAAATTAATCATATTCATGCTGAAGAAAGAAATATGTTTCCTACTGCTAAAAAACAAACTAAATGAAAGATGAATTACCTTCGTAGACAGCTTTAAATCCCTGCCCACTGACCGCATAGTCAGACAGTAGCCACAGTGTGAGCCTGGAGCCTGTGCTCACAATGGGTGACGGCAGCTGGAACCCCGTTAACCTGAGAACAAATGGACAGAAGGACAAATAACAGTGAGACAAAAAAAAGATCCAATCAACAGCACAGTTGGTTGCAAGGTCAGGTATGAAGTCCATTTCAATCAAGCCAGCTGTTCCCTCAGGCATTCAAGGATAACGTTTTGTGTAACGAGGCTCTGAATCATCCACAAATTATTAAAATGCCAAGAGACCTCAACAGGACAGAAACCACAACAGATTTCTCTCCATCAGTGGAGAGAGAGTAAATGCAATTATGTACCAGCAGTGAATTAGAAACACAGCAGTCAGTGTGGAAATTAAGCAAAAGTTGAAAAGACAACACACTTGTCAGAATTTGACTCAGCAGCTATTTCTAATAACCAGCCAGTAGGTTTTAGCACTAAAATGTAACTGGAACAGATAATATATAAGCAATTTATTCCTCCTGTATACATATGTCTTAGCCCAAAGGTATTTTATTGTAAGGTATTGTACTCTACTGTAACTGTTTAATCAGTATAACACAATTCTGACAATTAACTTGTTCATTTGTACTTTTATTTACTCTTTGTGTGTTTTGGCTTCTCCCTTAGGAAGATAGCATCAGTTTTCTGTCATTACTCACTTGGACCCGTATTCATCAAACACATCAGAGAATGAAATTGCTCAACTTTCAACTTTAGCACCAGTAACACAGATATTTAATACACTACATTGTCAGTATTTTGTCATACAGCTTACGATACATAATAGTACTGCTCCAAGCACATGTGAAGACACATGCAAAATTAATCTATACCATAGGATTAACAAAAATTGGTTTTGCATGCATAATAATGCACATGATGAAACTAATAGTGGACCTAAGGCCGTGGCAAAACATTGTTTGTGCAAGCACACACAATTGTAAGACTTTCATGCAAAGTAAAATAAAACAAAAATTGTTTTTTGGGTTAAACAGTGCAAGATCCATCTAGACTGACCTCAATTGCCACAAGAAATGTAAACCAATAAACAAATCATTTATCATTTTAGCTGCTTAGTCAGCCTTAACTAGTGTGCTGGTCCCTTGACATAGAAGTGAAGCTGTTCTCATTCATGCTCAAAAACTTTAACAGTTTCAATTTTGCAATTTTTACAGCCTACTCTGAAACAAACAACACATTTGGAGTGTCATTAATGTGTGGACAGTTTTGCCCATGCAAAATATAAAAAATTTGACAGTGACAATTAATTTAAAAACAAAAGTCAAACCCACTGACCTATTGTTGCATAAAACGTACATGTACATTAATATACAGTTGAAGCTAAGTTTTGTTCCTTCTTTTGGCTTTTTCATTTAGCTAAATACATGCAGCTAGCATAGCGTTAATAGCCTTCCTATGTTTAATCGTACAATACCAACAAAGTTCAACAAAACAGACAGTATTCAGTTTCTGTTCTAACCTATCCTAGTTAGCTAGATAATATAAATATTCAACCACGGTAGAGTATTAACTTGACGATTTATGGTTAACATGTGCGCTAACTTACCTTCGCTCCGTCCTACAGTTAAAACCACTACTGTTAGCTTACACTCTAGCTAACTCTGGCTCTTCAGCTAACCTTGTAACAGCAGCTAACCTGCTAGCTAAGACGAAGAAATGTAAAGTTCGTCCGGTTCGCAATGATATACATCCTTTCCGTGTACACTATTCGATCCTAAACCAGCAACTAGTTCTGATGATAATATTCCTTTAGTTAGTGTCACCTCAATAGATTAGCTAATAAAATGACATCTTGCGCCGGAGCTTGTTGTGTCCCTGCAGCAGCGTGCAGCTTCAATTAACAAAGCCCAAGAACTTGACAACTGTCAACTGAACAAAAGTCAACTGTGTAGGTCCGTGTTCATGTTAAACATACTGTAACATTATGTCAACTTAAAATTGTACAGTAGTAAAAATTGTCATTTAAAATGTACCGCCTTTAATTATGTTCCAATAAACGTTTAATAGTGTACTTTCATTTTTGGACAGACTTAAATGACAACTGTCAATACCAGTCAGAATTGGTAAAAAATAAATAAATACTCATGTACATTGGATTCTTTACTATCCCTGGTCCCGGCTATATGTCGAAGTGTCTCTCAGCAAGACACTGGACCCCTTACAGCCCATTCCCCTCCCCATCTGTGCAGTGCCGGTCCAAGCCCGGTAGAAATTGGGGAATGTTGCGTCAGGAAGGGCATCCAGCGTAAAAACTGCCAAATGATCCGCTGTGGCGACCCTGAACTCACGGGATAAGCCGAAAGGACAAAAAAAATATAAAAAATACTAAATTGATTCTTTAGTGTTTTTCTTGCCCTAAAAGGAAGTTAGCACACTACTAAAGTCTCACTGCCACTAACAATATGCCTCTGGATGTTCTGTTAAGCAACCACATCAAAAATAGCCTACTGGAAGTACTAATACTCAATAGGCAGAAGGACCCATTTCTAAATAATGTATCTTAAATTACTGGACTATTCTATTTCTAGTGCTACTGATCATTTTAATCAAAACAATACGAAAAACTAGTTTTTTTGTGTCCTCTAAGAGCTGGTATTGTCAGTGTTAGGAGTTTGCTCTGAGACAAAACATAACAAGCAATGTAGAAAATAAAACCTCTGAGGGACTAACAAGTGTACAGCACTCAAACTGTGTTGGAAACAAGATAAATGAGCCTCATCTTTTTAGGACTAACTCTCAGCAGCAGCTTCATCAGGTTCAACTTTAAAATGCAGCTAAGATTTTTGCCACCCACATACTGGCATTACTCACATGCACACACACACACCTACCATTTAAAAACCTGATATCCACGGTTCATTTGTTGCTAGTCACAAGATGTTGATTTATCTGTGCAGAGACACAAATGTGTATGTTTATGTATAGATCCCTGGTTAAAGCTTCAGGGACAATGTTGCTCTCCTTACTTTTAACTCATCCTTGAAATTTCCCTTCCCAAGTGTCATTTTCATTTTCTGTTCCCACATGTACTCTCTGACTGCATGTGTATCCCATTCTTTACAATCTATTACATCCCTTCCTTTTATCTCTTGGTGTTAAAAGGGGCCTTAGTGTTTCAGTTAATCCTTAAGTACCACATTGGAGGTGGGGGAAAATTGCAAAACATCAGTGAGAGATGAATTGGACCAAAAAAGGAACAGGACTTTAATATATGCATGATTTCACTTCTCTCTGTGAGATTGTCACGGCAGGATATCAGCTAAACGATGGGACACATGTTCATGCAAATAGCCCCTTCGCTGACCGCAAATTGAGTTGGACGGCAGCCATCTTGGTTCGGCAGCGCACTGCGGGGAAAGAGGATGGGCAGGTGGGTGTTTGAGGGTGTGAAGGAGGGGTTGGGGGGCGGGAATGGCTACAAACTGAGAGGGATTCTTGTTGAATCCAAATCGTGATCATCTGGCATAAGCCCGATATGGCTCGGAATCATTTTTCCAAGCTAAGAGAAAACAAAATGGGTACAGTCGGGAAACACACAAAAACTGGCTTCACATGCGAAGGTAGATTAAATATTGCAATGTGATATGGGCTGTGGCAATCTGAGAAGTGCAGCCGGCATTGTGAAAAAGCCACCTGGGGGATTGCTGTTATCAAGCAAAAGGTGTGAGATATGATTGCAACTGAGTGATACGAAAGAATGGATTTGCAGCGCAGGTGTCTCGAGTGAGTGGCAAATTGATGGAGGGAGGGCAAAAGAGAGTGAGGGCCAGAGGAAGAGAGGAAGAGACACAGAGACAGAGAGGAGTTAAGAAAAAATAACGCAGTTATGGGAAATCGTCGGCTGTTTCTATACTGTATGGAGAAGCTGAGTAATCTCAGAAATGATGGGCCTCTGAGGAGAAGAATAGGCGCGTGTGCGCATGGCTGCATCCACACTGAAGAGTATATACTGTATGCGTGTTTGTAACTGTTTGCATAAGTGTGTGCACCCACGAAGAGAGCAGAGGTCTATTAAGAGGGCTTTCCACCTGACTGACCTCAGCATCATCTCAATGAAGAACCTCTGCTTCCAATTATCCCACAACTACCCATGGGAAAGGAAGAGAGAGAGAGAGAGAGAGAGAGAGAGAGACCGACAGGGAGACGTAGCATATGTGCAGAAAGATGTCGTTATATGGACAAAGTGGAGACATAGTAATGAGGAGATGGCAGTGGTGACGAGCTGATAGAAGGAAAGCAGCGTGTAAAAAGCAAGAAGGTGAGAGAGACACATCAGTACATGGGAATGTATAAACTCTAAGCAGGAGTAAGAGTTAAGTAAGGATGAGTCATGGCAAGGAACTCCTTCATTAGGTTCTACAGCTATTCAGGGACTCATGCTTAAACAGTCACGCATACACACACACTCACACATACACCCACACACAATTTTCTTCGTCTGAACATTTTCACGCATGTGTGTGTGTTCTTGTGATCTCTCACCTAAATAAATGCATGTTTAGAGCTGAGTCTAAATCAGGTCATTCGTTCTTTAATCTTATTCCCTCAGTCAATGTACAAGTGTGTGTCTGTGTGTTCTCGAGGTGGAAGGTAGAAGCACAGTGCTGATGCAGCTGATTTTCCCCCAGAAGGAAGGAAGATGGAGGATGAAAAAAGAAAAATAGATACAGCAGCAAGATTTTGATGGCTGAGTAGAGGGGAGACATTAGCCAATAAATGATGGGTGGTAAGAGAGAACGGTACTTTAAGTGCAGAGTGAAGAACTACGTGTGTATTTTGATGTGTATTTCTGCGAGTGTGTGTATGTAGTCTTTCAATGTAAGACCCTGTGCAGCTATAACTTGTCAGTGGTCAAGGCCAGCGGCTGCTACCCTGTTGTGCCCTGTAAGCTCTAGATCTCAACTGACTGCCCAACACAACAACAGCAACAGCAAACAAGCATGCACGCTAACACAAACACACATACACACTAATTTCCTGCTCCAGCTCCTCCATATGTTTTTGAACGATATTCTGTCAGTCAGATGTTTGTTGTAGTTTAAAGTTTAAAGTTTAAAGAATTCATATCGGTACTCTTCAGTGTGTATGTGTGTGTGTGACTCATCACTTGCCTCCCTTACACTCTTAAGCTCTGAACGTGTTGCCTAGTGCAGGTTAAAATGGCACTCCATTCCCACACACATGATTTGATTCCTCTAGCTAATAGGAAGATCTTCACAGGCAATTATAAGTATTTCTATCAGCCTTCTTACCTGTTCTCTTATCCTTTCACTTTAATGTACTCTGTCACGTTGCCCAAGGGCGTGATCTTGCCTTGATAAAGTTTTATGGTTAGCCTTCAGCACTTTCAATTTCAGTTAAAATTCATGGTATTAAAACTGAAAGCTTGCAAATGTATTAACAGCAGTCATAGTGGTTTGCAGTTTTGTAGGAGAAGAGGGGATTACAACCTTTAAAATGTAAAAGTAAAGTACATATTGTACTTTTTGATTTCTGCTAACACATTTCTGTTACTTTTCCTGACATGACATTATCCAGAAAGGATACAGTTACACCACACAGGTGAACCTAGCTAGAGGCAGCAACAATTTCTAAATCTTATACGCAGCATCCCACACAGCTCATCAATATATAAAAAAAAAGACTGACATCTTTATGAAGACAAAAAGCCAATTGCTTGAGTTTTACTCAAGATGAGCAGTAGCATGCATTTCCTTATTAATATTTATACGCGTGAAACATCACATGGTATTTGCGCATCGCGGCTGAAAGGAAGGAGTGGGAGAGTCTCTCAGATGTCTCTGACGCTGAATGCTGATGGGGAGATAATCAACCGCAGTCAGCGCCAACTGAGAAACAAACCGCAGTGAAGTCATTAAGTAACCAGTGTCTCTAGGGAGAAAGCAGGAGAGAGAAACAGAGAGAGAAAGGGAGATAGCGTGAGTCAGAGAGAAACTGATAGAAGAGAAAGAGTTATGTGGATGGGAAGGTGAGGTGTGGAAGAAGATAGTGTAGTAGGAGAAAATATTAGCAGTGATTTGGGGTGATCTGAAAAGATGAAGCACACAGAATAGAAAATAGAGCTAAAGTAAATAGAGGTGTGATTGTGTGGGTGTGTGTGTTGGGGGGAGGGGCGGTTGACATTTTTAAAACAATACTCAATATGAACTTTTGAATAGACAGAGAAATAGGAGTGATATAAAAAAAAAACAATGATAAAAAGGAAGTGAATAATTGACATCTTCAGATCTTTGATAGGATGTCTTACTCATCAGCCGTGCTGATTGTTCGGGCCATAAAAAGACACGGGTGGCAACACAGGACTTGATTGGTTGGCATTTGCTGTGCAGAACAACTAAAGTCATTACCAGTTAAATTAAAGGGTGTGCGAATGAGTGGAGGAGTTACATGTATGGAACGGCTTTAGCAGAGATAAGTGCTCTATGGTCTTGAATTTCTTAAATCTAATCCCACCTAAGGATTGGAGTAAGTGTAGAGTTATGAAATACATGTAGAGACAGATTTACTTCCCCTGGAGAGTCAACAAGTAAGTGATGAGACTGGTTTATCTCCAGGCTATCTGCACTCCATTACCAGCATATTACAATGCCCTGATTCTCTTTGCATCTGCTCAGCATCATAGATACCTGTAAGGCAGCACAGTTGGCTGCACATACATACAGGATCTTTAGATAATGCAAGTGCAAACGTATCTTGCTTTTATGATTATTTAAAAACTTTAATCGTTCGCAATAGCTCGCTTTGTATTCCTTAAAGGGACACATACACATACAAATTCAAATTACACTGTGAATGAACTGAAATGTATGCCATAAAAGCATAATCATTTGAAGCGTAAATGTGAAATCCTCAAACAAACAACATCAATGCTTTGACAGTCGAAGTAAAAAAGTAAAAAAAAAAAAAAGAAGAAGAATTGCAGTCTTTGTTCATTTGTTTCCCCTCTGTAGAGACATAAGTCAATTACACTTACAGCAAACACATCAAGGCTGACAAATGAAACAAGGTTACGTTCACACGTCCACTGTGTTTTCCTCTGCTCCGCACAAATGGCTTTCCCATAATCCTCGGGCAGAAAACAATTAGGAATAATATAAAACTAATTTAATGCTGTGCCACTGTTGCCACTAGGAAAGTGACAAAGCAACAGTAAGTGCTGGCTACGAGATATGCCGTTGTTTACTTGCCAGCACTGGTTTGGAGGTATGTGTGTGTTTGTGTGTGTGTGTGTGTGTGTGTGTGTGTGTGTGTGTGTGTGTGTGTGTGTGTGTGTGTGTGTGTGTGTGTGTGTGTGCATGAAGTGGGGGGTGTGTGGAGAGCAATTATGGCACACAAGGATGTGGTAAATGATCAAGGAGAGAATAAGGACAGAAGTAAGAGACTCAATTGAAAGCGAATTGGACACAAGGTGAAATAAATCCTGCAACAATGACCACAAACATAAGGAAACCCTGCAGAGTTGTACATCATTTAGTAGAGTAGTCACAAACCGCAGGGTCAATAGTTTGATTTCTGGTTCCACATGTCAGAAAAAACCCCAAGCAGTAGCGCCTTCTATCTAGCAGTTGTCCATAACAATTTCCCCATAGGGATCAAACAGTATATGTATATTTAAAAATATGTAATAATAATACATTTTAAAAGTGTATTATTTGTATTTACTGTCTTAGAAACAGAAAGCTAACGCCTGTGTGGTCTTTTTTGTGTGTGCTGCACAATTAATGATGACTTTGCTGATATTGGCAGTTGTAGGAGTAATCATACAGTAGCAGTGTACACCATCTATCCAATCCATCCATTATCTTAACTGCTTATCCTGTTAGGGTCACGGGGTGCTGGAGCCGATCCCAGCTGTCAGTGGGTGAGCAGCAGGGCACACCTTGGATAGGCCGCTCGTCTAACGGTCTAATGGGCACATTCATACCTAAGAGCAACTTAGAGTCACCAATCAACCTGAATGGCTTCCTTTGAATGATAGGAGGAAACTGCAGTGTCTGAAGGCCACTTTGTGAAGATGCATCTATTCAGAAATACTACCAACAACAATTGTAAAGAGAGGGTCTAGCAATGTCTAAATACACAAGTTATGTAACGCATACTGAAAAGATTTGTATTATATAACCTGTTCAAAGCTCAAATAAGGCATTTGTGAGTCAGCCTTAAAGGCATCAAGAATTTGATGTGTATCAGACATAGTTAAGAGTAGTGGGACAAGGCATGTGTCATTATGCAAATGTAAGTGATAAAAACATACACACAACAACCACTAATGCAAGCATCAGTAAAGGATGAGTGCAATTTTGCTTTTCCCAGAATCTCTCAGATTAAAAGAATTTGTTGTTTAATCAAATGCACTCATTTGCCACTTAGTAAGGCGCACACCCAATCCCTCTTCACCAACAGAGGCACTTACTTATGTACTGTGGGTTTCTTTCTATTCCTATGAGTCATCCCCTCACCCTGCGTCATTCTTTACAAAACAGCTAACATTCTATAAGGATTTTCTTATTACCCAACTTTTCTTTTTGTAGCCCTTTACCAATCAGTAGTGAATGACATTCAGTGGGAGCTCAGAGCAGATAACATTTTGTCAAAGCAAAATTCTGATATAAAAGTTGTTATTGTGTGTATAGCACACACAATATCACAGGCCAAATGTGTTGGTGCCCTTACATTTCACTAAAGCAATGCTTTGTTCTTTGTTGTAATAAAAACACTTGTCTGTGCCTTTGGTTTGCCATAAAACAAAACTATGAAGCTGTGAAAAGAGCTGTGTATTTCACAAAGACCTGTTGATACCCTTTAGAATTGGTGTTAAATATGTGGATTGAGGTGATACTTTACTTTATTGACACTTGCTTTTGGTACTGTATCACAGTTATCTTATACTCAGTTATTTAGTCTATTTAAAATGGCGTAAAGTCCCCCCTGAGCTTTTTGGCATCACACTGAACAAAGACAACAGAAAATAAAGTTGTCTAAAGAGCTAATAATTGCCAGGCAAAACAAAATTACAACATGCGTATCCACATACTTTTGGCCTAAGGCACTTATGTTCAGAAACATCTCAGTGGATAAAGAGTGTGTTTGCGAGTTGATGCATTGCTGCAGTTTGGCTTTAAGTTTAAGGCATTGAGGTTTCTTTCAAAGACACTGCATGAAGCTCAGAATTTATATTCAGAATGTTATCATTTGCACTCTCTCCCTCTCTCTCTCTCTGATCTTCACTTTCTCCCTAGCTCCACAGAGGGATGCCACTAATAAACTCCAAAACAAGGTTGGGCAGACGAGCTGATTAGCCAGCAGGGCTAACAGGGACACAGTGACCGATGGAGCGCCTAACCGATCCTATTTACCTTCTACTCGTCGCACTTCTTTCGTTCCTGTGGCAAGGATGATCAAAGAGCAGCAGAGGGAAGGAGACAGACGGGGGAAGGAGGAGGGGATGGCGGTGGTGTGTTTGAGTGTATGTTGCTAATAAAAAAAGCAGTGGTTCTGATCTAGAAATAGCTACAGGCTTTCACAAACAGTGGTTTACTTATACAGTATGTCATTCTTCTTGTTTCTGTATACTGTCGAAGGTCTCCCTATGTGTCCCTCTCTGGCTGAAGATCAAAATCAAAAAATACATTTATTGCTACATAGGTATTAACATACAGTATAAGGAATTTGGTATAGTGAGTTGGTGCAAATGCTGGTTATAATACGGATAAGAAACACATAGAAAGCCACAGCAATGTGCACTGAGACATAAGCTCGGGGCATATTTCAACATTAATGCCCTCTATCTGTTAATTATGTGTATTTTTGGTATGGAGAGCAGATTGATCTGTTCTATTTTAGTCCTCAGCATCTCTGTTCTGTTCTATATGCAGACCGATTCACATCCTTTATGATGGAGCCGATCACAATACGGTTACTGTACAGACGAATATGGAGTGTTAACCTTTTCCAACCACTAAATAAGCTGAAGTGCAACTGGTCTCATGCAACATGTGTCTAATTACATGCCAGGAAAATCCTTTTGACACAGCACAGTCAGTGTGTGTGTGTGTGTGTTTGTGTATGTGTGTGTACAAAATATGTGTGCTTTATCCATTATCACGTTTCACAAGGTGTTAGGATAACTAATTAGACTGCTATGCTCTGTGTCTCCCAGGGATGAACAAGAAAAAAACAAAAGCAAAGAGTGAAATCAATGAAGGAACATGTGACTGAAGCAACACGGAGGAGAAAAAACAGGAGGAAAAAACAGCAATATCAACACAGGATAAAAAAAATATGCTAGGGATTTGCCTAAGCTGGGAAACAAATGGCGCACAAGATTCACCACTCTATGAAATACAACTAATGGGAATGTATTTCTCCTGTTTTTGGGCATGTGGTTAGGGAGGGAAATGCCAACTGTTCTCTGCCACTATATTGTTGTTAATGACTGTCTTATTTTTTTCGATTTTTCTTTCATTTGCTCTGCAGCAAACCAAATGGGTTTTAAGTGGGCATTTGGGTGAGTGCTGCCACTTTTTTAAAATGAATTGACAAAGGTAATATCTCACCTTTCAATTTTAATACACTAACACATACCTGTATTATACATAGCATTCAGACCTTATATTAATCCAGACTGACACGCCAAAATCAAAAGGTTTGCAGGATATAGTCAAGCACATGTGGTGATTTTAATGTCTACACTGCTCTATTGTTACACACGGTTAAAAAGATTTATTGGTTTCCCACAGCAATGACTGATTATTCCTGCAGTTCTGTCAATAGGCTTAGTGTGTGACATTTATGTCACCCTGACTGGCTGTGACAACTATGGAATTGCAGAAATAAACAGGAGGTAGTTTGCACATCCCATTCTTCCTCCAATCAAGACTAAAATTGCTCAGCAGGTAGATGAGTCTTCATTGGACCTTGTTTGTCGTGCTGTGTGCTCTGCTTGATGTGTTTTGCTTTTCCACTAAAACTCGCAGGAATATTTATGGTGAATTAGAATCCTTTGTTACCAAGGCATTTGAACCAGCCTTGTCAGTCCCACAAGAAGATGTGTGCAAGAAACCATGAAAAAAGCAACAAATTGCTGGTATTTTTTTTCCCATTATCAGATCACCAGATATTTGAGTCACTTTTCAAGGCAGCATAAATGGCCACAAATGACAGAACATATAATATTATTGGGAAGAAGTGATATAAAAGATAACGGAATAGAGTAAAGAGAAAGGTATACTGTGGGAAAGGAAGCCTTCAGTGCTCCTATCACTGCCATTTTTCAGAGATGTTTACGTTATTTAGATAAGTGCTTGAGAGAATTTGATGAGCGCATCGCTACTTGTGCTGTATATGCATGACAGACAGCATTATTTATAAAAATGCATGTGCAAACTCTTTTACTGAACTGTCACAAGGTTCTGGAAAACACCATTCAACTATCAGTCACCTAATAATTTAATCATCACTGACTTGCAATAATTAGATATTAGCTAAAATCAAATTGCCTACGATAAGTTGATCAGCGTTTGAACAGGAGTAAAGCACTTACTGTTGCTTTAGTTGTAGCCCCATATTATTATGAGCACAAAAACAGAAGATTTGATCTTAATCCGTTTTACTCACTATTTTAAACTGAAATTGTGAATAACCACACATGGTCTTTCACGCTCATAAGGTTTCCTCAATACTAAAATGCCCTTTTTTATCTCTCAGAGGTTTCGCAGATACCATTTCCACTTGGCAATCACTCTCTTTCACAGAAATTATAGATTGTCAACTCATGATTGCTATCATTATTACAGCCTGATCAATTTAAAATTACAGAAAACAAAGGGAAGTCATTGGAAGTGAAAAGAGCCATTAAAAGATCGCTTCCCTGTTTCTAAAAACTCAGACATGCTATTCATTTTAAATCTGCTGCACGTGTGTGCTTGTGAATATTACTGTGCCTTACATACTGTAATTAGAAATTACGAATTGATTTACATAAGTTGTCAGACAAAAACAAACAAAAAAACGTTCTCGGCAGGGGGAAAAGCACAACATTTGCCTCCCACCATCCTATTGTTTGGTACATTTAATCAATTTAAATCATGAAATTCTTGGCTTTATATAATTTCTGTCATATTGTGTGTAATTGCTCAGTATTATGAATACGCTCTGAACCTTATAAACAGTGTATAGTAACTGCAGTTGGTAAAGATGATCTGTATAATTTCTTCATTATATGAGTGTAAATTTTCAAAATAAGTCATCATTAATTTATTGTAATGTATATTTTACATCTTCTTACTTTTTTCAACATCTTGATTTGCTGGCGCAGGCAACAATTTTGAGCTTTGAGATTATTGAGATTGAGATTATTTATTCTAATTCTGTTTCCCCTTTAATAATATAATGAAATTGACAGTGTTTTAACAGAACAAAAGGTTTACATATAAAATGTATTAGCTGGGGCTGTGCAAGGCAAAAGGCTTACTGTATCTGTGTAATCTGTGCAGGGAGCAGCACATTGGTGTAATTATTCCCCCATTTTCAGTGGTTATGTTTTCATCCCCGAAGGCTTAAACAGCTCAACAGGCTGGCCTCCCAAAAATGTGGCGCGTTCAACGTGAACGAACTCAACCTTTACCGCAGAAGGGCTGAAAATGGCACATTTAATCTTTGGTCTCGGCAGAAAAACATTTCATTTAATGCCACTGGTGAAGTGTATCCTGTTGAGAACATTGATAGGCCAGGAGATCGGAAAACATCAATAGCAATACACATAATGAGTGATACACACGATGTAGGATATAAATTCACGCCCATCTAGTTGATTATTTCTCTAATCTGGGGTTACAGAGCCTAATAATTCTGCCTCACAGGTGAGGAAATGCCATAAATCTCTACATCGTATCACTTTTTACCAGTGCAAGATGATGAAAAACAAACTATCACTCTTCCCCCTGTTTTTAGCAGTCTGTTGTTAAAGCTGGCGTTGATAAGTGGCAGTCTCTCCATTAACATCCCGGCCTCAAAGGATCATAAATCCAACACTGTGTGTGTGTGCAAGTATTTATGTGTGTGTGTGTGTGTGTGTGCATGGTCTGCTCAGGGCAGTGTATAAAAAAAAATTAATCTACATATTTACATAAAGCACATTTATGTACATTATGAGATGCTACAGTAGAATAACATGCTCAATCATGACTACAAACAAATAAAACCATGCAGCCTTGAAGTCGTATTTCTCACACACAGAGAAACAAACATTCCTCCTCCTTCTGCTGTCAAAATGTACTCCTTGCACAGCTTTCTCACAGTGTGTTCATATCAAGACATGTGTACAGTATTGCAGGATGAGCTGTAGAAAAAAAACAAGTGTGCTTGTATACATACTGTACATTGAACACATGTGCACCACAGTCCCCACGGAGCGGAACGGCCAAGGACTTCACAGAAGCAGAATCATTGTTATAGCAAGTGTTCAGCCAAGAAATGCTATTGTACATCACCTGAAATAGCCCTGACCTCCAGAAACTGGCTCCTTACATGTTTGACTCGCTCACTAACACTGAACTCGTTCACACATACAGTATGAGACATGGATGCACACTAACACACCAAATCCTGGGAGAGAGAAGAGACTGAATAAACACAAGCTTTAGATGCTCCCTGCTCACCGACTTTCTATATGACTCCTTGGTGGAAGATTAGCATTTTTGTACAATGGGGGTGATAAAATAAGAAATTATAGCTGCTATAAAGATAAATACAAGTGTTAAATATCATTAAAAATACACAAACATTTCTTTTTATGTAAGCAGCTGGTATCATTTAAAAGAAGCATAATGTATAATAAAACATGTCAAACCCAGCATAGTTTAACTGCTTTTTAAATAGGTGATACTGAAGACCAACTACAAAAACAATGTTTCGTACCACTAATCATTCACGTGTTTTCACCTCATTCAGGTGAAAAGAGTCACATGTAGTGACAACGCACAGACAGTTACCCCCTAAAGTCATTTAGCATCTCACGGATCCTGGTTTGGATAATCAGGCTGGAAACTTTACAGTTTGCTCACGTCGTGTGATTTGTGGTTGTTAATTTAACTAGCTGTTCACCAGAAATAAGGTACAGGCCCTACATATGTTTGGGGGACAAAACAATATTCCACATGAATGATAATATTGCTGAGTGTAGGTGTAAATAAAAGAATGCTTTACTGTACAGAATGCTTTTACAAGAAATAAGCTAAAAAACATCTCTTAATATAAAAAGGTGCTGTTAAAGACTCTTTGTATAGTTTGACAGCAATGCAGAAATATTCTCTGCTACATATTTTTGAGTGAGGCTCACCGTTCTAACCAATTTTAAGCCTCAAAATTGCACCAGATTGACTTCTTTAGCCAGTTTTATTTATTTAGTGTCAGTTGTATAGAAACTAGACTGAAACAATCAAAAATGCAAGGATCCATGTACAAGAATATCAGCTAAAAAAAATAAATTAATAAATAAAGCACCGGTTTTAATCAAGAAAGAATTTAGCATTTTTAATTAATAATGATTTACAAGAAAAAATTTTCTCAACTGATTTGTGTAGGCAATCCAATAAACAACTAGTCCCTAATCGTGTAAGCACTGTTATGGTGTATGTGTTTTGTTGTCGTAAGGATCAACTGCACTTGTGAATCTCTTTTGTAAATAGTCTTTTATGGTTTGCTTTCATGGCTTGTTCTTAGACAGGAGATTTATGTAGCACAAATCACAGCTTTGAACTACACGCAAAAGCAATACAGTATAAAAGCCTACACATAATATTTCCCCTTGCATGCATATACTGTATAAGCACTTGAGCTCTCAAGTGATTGCCGAAAAAGCAGAAACATCTCTGAAACCTTATGTGTCTGATAAATTACAGGGCTAACAGTTTTCCACCCCACTGCCATTTACTCTGTGCTCAAAAGGGCGTGTCTGAGTGTGTGTTTGTCAGCGTGGTGTTCATTTTATCTGTATTCCAATAAACCTTGATTTTGTTGACACTGAATCAGCTTGCAGGGATGGGACGTGCACTAACCTAGATCTCGCTATGTAAGCACAGTTTAGGCACAAACACATACACACTCTGCCTCTCTCTGCTCTCCACACGCAAACCCATCCTGTGTCACCCCAACCTCCCAGCTCTGAGGGTTGACTGTATTGTTAATGCCACTCCCAGCACTATGCACTAGTGCTCCTTATTTAGGTCCTATCGAGCCCGCAGGCTGAAAATCTGTCTCTTTCACGCCTCCTCCTCTCCCTCATTTTCCCACCCCGCCAGACTGCCGGGCCTTAAGTCCTTCCGTTCCATCACTCCATCACTGAGAGGAAGGCATGTGGAGAGAGATGCCTTCACACACCCCAATAGCTTTTCCCTGTGCTGAAATGTACTCGACGACTCCCTGATTGGCAGTTACAAGGTGAAATGTGACACAAAAGTAAAAACACACTACCGTGCTTCCAACGCCGTCTCCTAAAAAATGTGTTTCCTATAGCGGTAAACTGCAGCATCCCATATGTTGTGTAGGAAATGTAATTATTGGCTAGATACCAAAGGGTTGGGACACAAAAGCACTTTGCCAGATGATAACTTGTCATTTACCCGCATTATTTTAGTGAAATTTACTTACTACAAACACGTTGATGATAAATGAAAAAAACAGGAAAATGGGAATAAAAAGCTAATTTTAGGCCATATCATCGATATTATTCATTTATTTTCTAACTTGTAGGCAGATACTTGGTAGAGTATCAACCTGTAGAAACCAGATGCAGACAATCCATCACAGCACCCTTTCTTAGGGTCACGCTATTGTCATATGGTAATAATGAACACTGTCTATTTGACTGCTACATTCAAACATAATACTTCATCACAGGGTTGAGCCTCAGTTGCTTCCATGATGTATGTCCCTGATAAGTCATTTCCTGTGGACATGATGTGAATCTAAGGGTCTCTTATGTTAACAAGGTACATGGTGGATTAGTAACTGACTCTCAGCATGAAGGGTTTATATAACCTGTTCTGTTTGCACAAAAAACAAAGTGAAATATTATCACTAAGATCAACAATAATTTGGCACAGGAAAACTCTGTAACCAGGATTAGCTTGTTTGTCATTCTTATAGATGTCTGTTCTTATTCAAAAACGATTGAAAACACATCAGCCAGATGTTCTGTTTCACAAGGGGGGAGGAGACGTTGCAGATGTGTAGCTGTCTCTTGCTTATATTAGACTGCTGCACAAAGTCACTGTATAGTGATTCTGAGCATCTGGGGCAATATATTTAAAAATATCACGACTAAGTATTTTGTACTGAAGAAACGTGATCCAGTGGATTCAGTGCTATTGGTCAACAATAGGGGTTAATGGCATGAACGAACAAGCTAATCCAGGTTGAATGGATAAAGATTACCTATAAATAGATGGAATTAATTATATTGAGGGAAACAATATAAAGCAATAAAAAGCAGTAATAATCACACCTGGTGGCACATATGTCTAAACAATTAAAGCAGCTTAGAATTACTTTGGTAGGATCTGGGCTTTCTCTGCTTGTTGATATGCTAAGTGAAATTGACCACATCCTAACTCCAGCCCCAATGTGTATTTACATACACATTTCAAGTCAACATTACCAAAAGCTTTCTCTCATTTACATGTAAATATTCAAAGCTACATAAATTGCTTAAGCTACAGATAGCAGGAGACTCAAAATCAATCCACTCTGCACTGCCCAGCCCTTAATCTCCTTTATTTGCTGTGCTCCGCAAAACTACACCAAGCTACACCTAGTTTTTTCTAGTATTTGTTATTACTACTACTAACTTACTAGTCAATCAGAAATAATTATTTTATTGGTTTTCCAAAAGCTTCTAGGAAAGACAAATGTGTTTTAAAGCATATTTCTGGGTAAAAAAAAAATTGCATACACTGTATCTTTAAGGTATCAGTTAAAGCATCCATTCACTACAATAATCGGCTTTATTTCATGGATCAGATTTATTTACATCTTAACTGAACAATGTGTCAGACTACTATCAATGTGTGGCCATTAAAAACACTTTATTAACCTATAAAATAAAGCATGGTAACTGTTGGCTGCTGTTCAGGCCCTGTTTGTGTGAAGTAACGGATAGGTTCCAAAACACTGAGGGTAAAAGACACACTTAAACACTTAATCACTACACCACCTCTGGAAAATAACGCTCTGCTTAATTAACAGCAGTCACACAAACACAGCAGTGCTTATAAGACATACAGTATATCATCGCAGATTATTTTTTAAAACAACCAAAACATCCATTGAGTTATTGTTTTTCTTTTGAATCTGCAATTCAATGAAGTGCTGCAGCAACTGACTGACTCGTATATGCATTTTCTTAGAAGTGACAGTGACTCATAAAGTGGCTGCTGCAGGAGGACAGGCACTCACACAGCAGTGGGCATACATACTTAGGAACACAAGCACACATACAGTAACATATTTAGCTGAACTGCCAGCTCCTTATTCAGCTCTTCTCCTAGTAGTTTTCCCAGCATTGCTGTGACAGCAGCAAATAAATTAATGGATAAATAAGCACATCTAAAGAAAAATCAAATCAAATCAAAAGTAATCATTGAGTGTGATGTGAGAGAACACATTACTGTTTGATGAATATTGGGATTAAAAGTTATAATTCAAGCAATACTACCTATAGTGCACTATCAATGAAAGACTGATCAAATTCAGCAAACACAGCTTGAAGGACACAAAATTGAGAACAGGCACGAGATAAGATATTAAGAAACAGGTGAGGACGAAATGAGGAGTGTGAGAAAGAAATTGGAGGAAGAGGAGCAAGAAAGATGGAAAGAAAATTACTTTTGACACGAGCAGCAGATGAGAGCAAAGGGAGGGCTGATTTATCAGCTGTGCATCTTTGTGTGTGTATGAAAATGTGCCTATACATGTGTCTGTGGTGTAAGTGAGAGAGTTTGTGAGTGTTAATATACATGCTTGCTTTGACAGACTGCCGTTGACTGAGTGACATTTGTACAATCTTTGTAGCCCTTCTCAGCTCACTCACTCAATGAAAAGTCCCACTTTTACAAAATGCCCCATTTGAAATAAGAGGAACTCTAGTCGAAGACAACAGAGGCATATCAAGTCTCTGTTCTCCACATAATCTTAGTGCTTTTCAATATCTCAGATGTTTCCAGTATTTTTTCTATTTTCCCCAACCACCTTTTGCTTCTTTTTTCCCCCAAATTCATTTTCTTTCACCCTCACTTATTTTCAAAGTGCTTCTCTACGTCCCACTGGAGCATCAATATACAACAGAGCCCAGAGGTCCAGACAGGAGAAAGGCTGAGGAGAACAGCACAACACCAATCCATAATGGATTTGCTTCTCTCTTTCATTCATTTTCTGCAGGGAGATGCAATGGAGGCAACACTGGCACAGAATGAGAGGGGCACAGTAGGGAGTGGGGCATGAGAGGTGAGAGAGAGAGAAAGAGAGAGAGATTGACAGGGGGAAACACAGAGGTTGACAGAGACCCAAAACAGTGTCAGTAACAAAAGCCCTTAAGAATATTTCTCTCATCTGGCTTTAGTTGCTTGCATAACATATGCTTCAACTATCTGCAAGGCTAAGCTCATAGAAAGAGGTGACAGGAATAAAAAGTAGCTTTGGTGTAGCTTCAACTGTCAGATGCAGATATTGTCACTAATTAAGTTAGTCTGTATATGAGGCGCTGCCAAGAGATCTGATAGATATTAGACTGCAAGCAATAATATCCCAAAATGAATAAACGCATCAGTGAATAGCAGCTCTGTGGCTGTGTATTATAATCACAGATAAATAAATAAATAAAACAGAAGTCTGGCTCTTTGGATTGCAATTCAGCCTAACAACATTTAATTCTAAAGTCCCAAATGCTGAAAATGTGTAAATGTACTGAGCATGGTACTCAGCAAACCAGAGAGCCAATATTTCAGCTTGCGATGTTAGCACAAGGCAGCTCTTTCCGAGAGTGTTAAATTGATGGTTGTTCAAGAGGATGAGACTGTTGATTCAGAAGTTGTTTGTCTGAGTCTTCATGCCCAAGTGGGCTTCATTTTATTTTGCTAGTAGCTCTAAAGGACAAAATGCACCCAGAGTTCCAGCGAATAACCTCAGGTGCTGTCACAGTGTCCACAGAGTCAGTCTGGTGTTCACTAAAATGATGCGCTGCAACAATCAGTAATTATAGTTGTGATTATAGTTGCCTCTTTTCCAGTTTCCAGTCCATTACCTTAATCAAGTCCAAATAACTCTATGAAGGACATTTTCACTACAACTTAGGCTTTAATTTCCTGGTTTTAGCCATCTCTTTTTTTTTTAGCAAAGCTAAAATCTAGAATATACTGACATTTACCACATATACATAAAAGTATATCAGGGAGAGACACATTTTAATTGTTAGCTTTTGGTTTTATTTGAAAATCGCTGAAGCATTGTATATACATTTGTGTTGTTGTCAAATCTCATGAGGCCTGGTATTTATTAGCTGTTTGTTTCTTTGTCACCTCTGCCTTCTCCTGAATATGTTTTTGAAGTAAAGCCACAATCTGAAAACTGGAGTGTCTCAACATACATTAATACAGTAGTATCTACTCTATTCTACTAACAACTGCCTAAATAACTACCTCTTCCTATAAAGATAAACTGAGATAACCTGGGCTTTGAAATTGAAGCTTTGAAATGTGATTGATGCATAGTAGATATTTCGATAATAACTGTTTCTTTCCCCTCCCAGTCAGTTTTGCTAAGCTGGGGGTTTGTTTAAAACCGAACTGCTTGTGCTACCCATTATACGTTATTGTGTGACAATTTCACAGTTTCCTCAGGTCTCAGCCTCTTTTACCTCTCAATCATTCACCAGTGGGAACATTTATGTGGTACCAGTGCTGCAAAAACATTGCAGCACTATGTGGAATTTTCAGTAGATATGGCTATCAACTTTTTGGTACTTGCAATACTGTAATTTTTTAGAGAGAATAGAATTTTCTTTCTTGGGAACATTCAAACCCTAAAGCTACCCTACATCCCTTTAATAAAAGATTTCTTCCCAATAAACGATTAAATAAATCCATGCAAATGTATAATCACTAAAACAACTAATTTGAATTCAGTTCTATTGATTACAGTGTCTTTATTATCAGAGAATGTAATGTTGTCTGACGTTTACTGTTGGGGACATGCAGGTGCCATATTGTAAGATTTGTACTGCCTTTGGAGGCTGTGTTCTGACTTTCTCCACAGCATGTTGGTGCTGCCAGTATGAATGTCCTCAAATTAGCTGATCTTGCACTGAGCCACTGGAAAACTGTTCTAAGATTAGTTTCTTCTGAATACTGTTGCTTACTGTTGGGATTCATTTTCAGGTCACTTTTCTTGTTCTTTATTTCTTCCCATGTCCATTAAATTGGAACGACTTTACAGCCAAAGATAAGAGATAAGATAAGTTAATTTATTCTAACCACTGCAGAATGCCCAGGTAAACAACATAGATCACAAAATGGTTCCTGCCTCTTCCAACAGTCACCACAGCATGATGTAACTTCACATTCTTTATATGAATAATGACACACATTGTAATAACCTGGAATTAATCTATAAGGGTTTTTTTTTTTCCAATCAATCGGCACTACGACTGTCAAATTACAAAAACCCTTAAAATTCAAAACTGTTAAATACATTTATAAAATATTTGGAGCTCCTCGTGAAGACGTTATGAAATTCAATCTCAGCATTTAAATATAATTAAAAGCCTGGGTGTGAAAAAATATTTTACCGTGTCCGCAGGTTCCCAGGGCTCGGTGGCCCATCATATACAGACAAGATGTCAAAGTCCTCTTCCAGAGCGAAGCCTTGAAACACCAGCTGTATCCGGTTGTGCTCTGCTGCCACAATCACCCATGTACAATTGGCATAGTTAGGATAACCATACGGGTAGCCAGGGCTCTCTATCGTCCCATTGGGACTGTGTAGCGTGTAACTGCAGTTCTGAGCTGCGAAGAGAAAGAGAAATAGGCAGTTATTAAAAGGGTGTAAGGTGAAAAGAGTGTAGAAATTTAACATAAAGTATTAAAGAGTTTAAGACCAAATAAAAAACAACACTCCTCGGCACCCAAGAACATAAATTATACAAATAAACACACATATACACACACACAAATGCACACCCACAGTCAAACTGTTTGCACCAAGTGCTGCAACATCCATTATCACCTACGGCTTGCAGCATAAGCCATTAATATAGCAGTGCTAAATGGATCACCCTCTACCAGCTCTCCCCACCTCCATCATCACACAATTGTTCACTCCCTGGCCCTCTCACCACATTAGTAATAGGCTCCCACATTATACATGACATAGCTGGAGGAGAGAAGACAAGGGGGCAGGCGTAAAGCAGAATAAAAAAAGCACACATGAGTACACACTCGAGTAGTACATTAATTGTACTCATCCTGCATGTGTGTCAGCTGCCTTCAATCTTAAATTTTAATTGTGGGTGTTGCCATCTATCAGAACAGAACTTGGGATGGATCTGTTGAGTGTGAGCTTGTGTGAGTGTGTCTTGAATCCCCAAGTTAAATTACTTGTTTTTGACTGATTTGAAGCACAGCTGATGCTCTTAATCAATGGTAGGGGTTTTGTTGTATTTCAACTCTAATGTGGACTGATGAATGTGAGTGTCTGCACTCTGTATATTTTGTGCCTCTGGCTAGAGTGTTTTCAGTGTTGGTGTCTGCATAGATAGCATCATGTATAACTAATAATTTGTTTGACCTTGAGCTGTGATGGTCACCTCTCCCAGTCAAAACAGGTTAATATAAGAATTAATGCTCATCATTTTGACAGCTGCAGTAAATGTGAGCAGTCAGCTGTCAGTCTGCCTCTAAGGGTAACAGAAGGATAATTTCTGATCATCCTGCACAATAATACATATGGCAGCGCATTGCATTCTAGCAAAGAAAAAAAAATGGAGGTCTTGTAATTATGAGCTCATAACTATGAGAACGTTTCAGAACCTGCCTTAGACAAATCAAGTTTTTAGGATGTCATAAGTATCACAGTAGTGAGTGATAGTTTTCAATATTCCAAAACTCTACAGTAAAACCGAACTGTCAACAGATAATTTGTTGGACAAATAGGCTGTAAAGCGAGGTTCAATTACCAGCATATAGTATAACGCTGTAATGAATTTGAAGGCTAGACTTAAGAACTTGCCTGAGAATCATCAAGTTTCCTTCAATGATACAAGGACATCAGTGAGTTACCTGTACATCCAATGGTAAAAAGCAAAAATGAACTGCCAATTTGGAATATTCAATGTTGCTAAATGTAAACATATAGGCTAAAATGAAGCCAAGTTGAAGCCCACAGTGCAACTTTCTGTATCTATGGCAACACTTCCTGTTTCTCTTCTCATGAGCGAACACTTTTAACATTCAATGTTTAATAATTTCTAAAGATCCAGAGATCAAGATGTGCTCAAAAGCTAGAGTGGTTATTTATTTGTCGCTATTTGAGACGACCATGACATCATGGTTTTATTGTTGATTCTCAATTTTTTTAGGCGATACAAAGACATTCTAAACATGATCTTAAATATCAATTTCCGTGTTTGATTTTCGACATAGAATTTTAGAGATTGTCACATTAATCTTAGACTTCACCCGATTTACCAACTTCTACAGGAAACAGGAAGTATCGTCTTGCCATGGATATGAGGGTGCAAATTGAATAAAGGGAGGCTCGGTTTACAGCCTATTTTTCAACATTTTGAAAAGCTAAACTCGTTGAATTATCTATCGACAGGTCTGTTTCACTTCAGAGTTTTGGAAGTTTTGAAAACTATCATAAAACTACTGTAATACTGAAGACATCCCGAAAACCAGATTAATCTAAGGCAGGTTCTGAAACGTTCTCATATTTATGAGATCCCTAAGTCTCGCATCCCGTAATTACAAGAAATGTATCTCAAGGTACACACGGTACGGTCTCAAATCTTTTTTCTTTGGTGAATTCAATGGGTCGCTTTAAATACTCAATAAGTAGCCCCATACATTATGGTTGCTGAACTCAGACAACACGAATACATCATGTCTTAAAATCATTTACACATGTAGAAGAAACGGAACATAAGAGCAGTTATGCTCAAACAAATGGAACCTGCACCAATAAATAACCTCACAGGGGGACTAAATTAAAATGTCATGCAAGACAACATGCTATTTATACAAATGGCCTATATTCTCCCTCTGCCTTGCTTCAGCCACAAACCTGAATCATAATGCAGCCTGATTAAAATGTAATTAGGAGACTATAATTGGAGGACATCTGTTATCTGCATAACCCATATTATTCAACAACACAAATAATGCAGCACTCACAGTAGATTGGACTTTTGTTTTGCTCATTTATATTCTTACACACAACTGTGTAAAATGACTATGATATATCAATGCATGAAAATGAGCTAAACTACCTGAGGGCATTAAAACAGAACATTAAAAAAACAAAATGTCAGTAAACACGTTTTAGCTTTGAAACATGTAATCAAAGGCTGCTTTGGTGAATTCCTCCAGGGTTAATATGTGTCTCCATTACTGAATGATATGTGAAACATAGTTTCTCTATGCTACTTTGCCCAAACATTCTTTCTGAATTGGGGTTTACAGGTGTTAAGGCATATAAAGCTTAGTTTCTGGTTAGCTAGTCAAGCGTATGCTGCATTTGTTTTCACAGCAACAGTTAGGCCTGATGTTTAAAGGTAAAGTTTGTATAATTTTGTAGAATCTAGTTTACTGGGTCCACCCGAACCCTACTCTTATTCCCCTCAGTGGAAACCCTGAATTCCCTCTCCAGAGTCACTGCTTCCTTTCTCTGTTCTGGGCTACTAGAAAAACATAATGGCACAACTTGGCTGCCTCTGTGAAAAGGGACCTGCTCCCTATGAAGCTATAAAAGGCTCATTCTAAAGTAAACAATTCTTATTCTTAGGTGATCACCCTATAATGAAACATAATACATCCTTTCAAATTGTACACACTGCACCTTTAAAATTTCAGAGGCTTCACGCTGCATCACATTGTTCATGAACTGGGAAAGCTGACACATGTGGTATAGTTTGTGTTCCAGCTAGCGCAGCAAATCTGTATCATGATACATTTTCGGTTAGGAGGTGAAAAGTGAAATAATGTCGGGCGGTAAAGACCCAGATCATCTGGGCGAAATCAGCCTCAGCAGGAGCATAATAGCATTTCCAGTCAGAATATATCCATCAAACCAGTGTTGACTCCCCGGGGCCTGTCTCGTCAAAAAACGGGCGGGGGCTTCTCAGCTGTCAGTTTTCAATGCTTCATATGCTGCAAAAGATGCTAATGTGTGTGCACTTTAACCCTGTCCACTTAAATACACTTAAGCTACGATAGGTGTACAAGTTAGCATCAAGAGTTCAGGTCTATGTTGACTGTTGAGATCTGCAAGTATTATTATTAATAATTAATAATAATAATTATAATTATTGAGAAAAATACAAAATGAAATGAATAAAGTAGTGAAAATTAGTGCATAATGCAATAACATGAGGTAAATATGGCCTTTATGCTGTACAGAGAGCTGAAAATAACTGAGCATCACATCGTGTAGTCATATTTCTTTCTAGTCGTGTCTATTCTCAGTCCTCATTTTTAACTGGTAATAGGGGAAAAGAACAAAAAAGGTCAAAGTGAGCACTGTCTCCATCTGACTGTTTCATGAAAGCCTTTAAATAGACCCAGCAAGTAGGCATCCACCCTTCCCATTATCATCAGGTCAATACTAATATCCAAGTAAAACCTCCACGTCCACCTCTGCCACCTGATTTTCATATACGCAGCCCAGTCAATAATCTCCTCATCATCTTCTTCATTACAAGGCTCTATCAGACAAATGCCAATCAGTGGCTCAGACAGCAGCCTGATGGCCAGAGCTTGATAGGGGTCAGAGTGGATTGGGAACCCTTTGTACACAGGCACAGAGACAGGATGTGTGGGCAGGGTTGAATTACAAAACAATACTAAAGATGTTACAGCAACTGAACTATTATTCTTCAGCTTTAGTTAGTTTAAGCTAAAAAGGCTAGAAGAAAGAAATGACTGTTAGTGCTGAGACTTTCCTGTTAGAAATCAGCATGTTTAAAATGTAATGGCCCACGAAACACCAAAGAGCTAAAAAAGGCTACAGAAGGAGTATGTTTTTTTAACAGAATAAAAGCATTTCATATCATCAGAGTGCATGCGTTATTAGGGGATGGAACATGCTGTACATATTAATATATGACAGGCGATCAACCAAACAGGGAAGCAGGCTCTCCGTTTATGGGTACAATTAAACAAAGCAAAAAAAACCAAAAACTCTCATGACAGAGAATTAGTCTACTGGGTCTGCCAGAGCTCGGCTGAATACTACTTTGAAGCGTGAGCACCTGTGCCAAGTGACCAGCTCTTAAATTGATAATGATGCACACAATCTGGGATGAAAGTCTAACATAGTGCTTTTAGAGAGGGTTTTTTTGGCCGCAGCTAGAAACATTTTATCTTCGTTGAAAAATAAATGCACAGAAGTGAATTGGACAAAAGCAGAAGTTCACTTGAGAATGCACTGTTGTGTGCATTAAGGCCTGATTTACAACCTCATCAGGTTTGATTTTCACACTACACAGTAATAACGGAGAGGTTTGCCAGATGTTCTTACTACACTGTGCAGTTACATTGACTACTATTGTTCTTTGGAACAGTATATTTGCACAGCTACTCAAAAGCTGTGTGGTTCAGATAAACCAGGATACTCTCTTTAGTCTTTAAATACCCGAGTTTTTGATTAAGTAGATTCTGCTTGGATGCATTATTTAAGTCTCCCCAGGGTGCATTATGAAATTAGCTACTGAGAGCAAGTGACCTACTCTAAAGCCCCTCGGTGTAAATATGCAGGGAAAAGCCCATCCTGCAGTTGACCGCACTGATACGCCATAAAGACCCCATAAACAGACTGCTGGCCGTGCTGTTTTAGTCCAGTTAAACCATCTGCAAAGTAAAAGGTCATGTTTTCTCATGTTGTAAAAGTTCAGGTGACCAATTATGAATATGGAATAGTACAAATATGCTGGTTCAGCATTCAATAAAAATGCAAACCTGTGTTAGTGGTTAGTGTGTTTTATTACCTACCAAGACTGTGGAAACTGTTTGCATTGGCTTGTGCTGGAATCTTAACAACAGTATGCTTGATATTTGTTCATGTACAACAGGCATGTTGTCCAGTGCTTAGCCCACTGTGCAACTGGCAACATCTGCTTGGCACAAACATCTCCGGTGCGCACACTGCCAACTCGGTGTATAGGGAAAAGAGTGACCTTGCTAGGGCTGCAGGGTGTGTGTGTGCGAGCGCGCTTATGTGTAGGAGCTATTGTTTGCTTTGCTACGGCAGCTCGTTGTGACACTTTGATGAATCTGTGGTCACTGTGCTGTACTCCAGCAGGACGGTAACCCATCAGAGTGGAGGAAAGAGACAAGGAGAGACCAAAGTAGAAAGAGAGAGAGAGATGGCGGTGAGGAGGGCAAAGCAGACAGATGGACAGACAGCACTGACTGACAGTCTGAATGTATGAATGCATGAAAAAATAGATATGGAAGATGTTATGTGAGAAATAATAGAAGCAAAGGTGAGATGAGGGGCAAACTGCAGGAAAATGAAAAATAGCAGCAGAAAAAGGACAAAGGGAGGAATGAAAGTGCACAAGTGAGAACATGTCACAAGGTCAATGAGAGGAAGAGCAACAGCCAATGGGAGTAAATGGTTTGGAAAGAGGATGAAGACTTCAGAGGGAGATGTTTTTTGTCTTCAACAACATGTTGCCCTTTTGTGCTGAGGTCACAGACAGCCAGTGTGACATCCGCAACGAGAAAGCACTTAATCTGCACCGTTAGCCAGTACTAGAGGTCTACTTTTCGTGTGAAACAAGAGTGCACGTGCATGAGTGTAATCCCTATACCTTGTGTGAACACAGTGTTACATATCTGCCTTCATATCTGACTCATGGCAAACATAATCCCAATTCCTTATTCTCATAATAGCACAAAGACACAAACAAGGCTAACAATACAGGACTGCAAATCTTCTGTCTAGACTCCATTGTTTTGCAGTTTCTTTATTCCTCCCTGCCTCTCTCTACTCTCTTTATCTACAACTTACAATTGCCTTTGGTCAAAAGACAAAGATACAGAGACCATCCTGTTCTTGCAGTCAATAATAGATATGCCTTACATCATATTCTGTGTGAGATGAAGGCTACTGCAAAGAATATAGTTTGAAGTTTAGTAGAGGTCCCCTGGAATTTCCACATTTCTTAGCATTCTATAGCACTACCCATCCCAATTCTCGCATATCACATAGCTAAAATGCAGAGTTCAGCCTTTTCGTAGTCTCAAGAGAAACCATAAAGTACATTAGTCGTACATCAGGGGTTCTACCCATAGAAGCATCCCACTGGAGCAAACAGCAATAATTTCAAACCAAATTTGCATATCCCTTAGGGTTTGCTGAGTAACAAAACTATCCATGATTACGTTTAACCTAACCCGTGAGTAAACTTCAAACATCATATTTTTTGTGTGTGCGTGCCGGTAGCACCTTCCTTGGTAGGAAAGATAAACCGTTCCGCCCCATAGATCCTCTCATCACCACTATTTGTCTCTTGACATGTCAGTGTGGATGCACGCCTTGACCGCATCATATCTGAATTAACCTCTAGATAGCCACCATTAAAATGGAAATGGGTGAGCTCAGCATTCCAGCTCGCCTCCATACATTAGGCTAATGTCCGGGCCAGGACGACACTGTCTGCCATTACAGACAAGCCAAATGCAGTGGAAGGCATTACCAATAAGCTTGCTTTGTCTCCCCCTCTCCTGCCTCCACTGGACTGAAGGGTAAATGTTTCCTTAAAAGGGCAGTAAAATAAAGCTTGTTTATTGACAGTATAATGGGACATATTTGATGCTTGGACTGAAGTTTTGCTGCATGAATGTGCAAAATAAAAAGGAGATTTTTCTAAACAGATACAGAGATGATGCTCAAAGAAACATATGTGTGAGTGCAATTGGCAGCAAACACTCTCACCTGTAAATTAGGCAGTATATACCACACAGACAACGGCCTTGCTTTGCATTTGTGACATTCACATCCCAGGGTCTCGCATTTCTTTCAAAGATCTGTTGATGCCTATGGCAACACATAGTTGTTGCGCACACATGCGCAAAAACCCATTTTCACAGCAACGCAGCAGGGTGAAATGTGTGGGGTAAAAAATTAAACAGCACCCACGTGCAAAGACTGAGCCAAAAAATTAAAGCGGCTGAAGAAAGCGGCTGCATGCTAAAACACATAAGATGCGTGCATGCAGAAAGTCAGCACTCTAGCATGAGTGCATGCACACATTTCTGCCTGATATCAGGCAGGGCAAAAGAGGTACAATACAGCATGTGTTCTCTGAGACAGAGAGGAAGAGAAGGGGGGAGGCAGGTAGTTCTTTCCAGCTGGATCATATTTAATCTGCAGAATCATCATGCCATCCAAGAGGACCTGCACCCCAGCCACTCACCCCAAAAGTAAAACACCCAAATACTTTAAACACAATTTTTTTTAGCTCATCCCTAAAACTATGTAAGCGCTCTGCCCTCGGATTCCACAGAGATACAATTGCCTGTGTTTTCTGCAGTGTGTTATGGTCCTCAATCCTTGTTCTTCTTACATTTAAATAGCCCTTTGGTACGTTGGTGTTGATGTGAACAACACAGCTCCTCGACAACCCACACACTAAAGCTTCAAGCTGATCAATAGAAAATAGCCCATTCAGAGTCAAAGGCTTGTTACGGTTGATGTTCTTCCCTTTAAGGAAGACCCCTGTCTTTGTGGGGGAGTTTATTCAGCACTGAAACTAGTGGGCCTCCCACAGAAAATGCGGTGATGCTGCACGCCTGCAGAAATGTAATGTGTGTTTGTGTAATTGTTCTTTTTTTGTTTGCATGTTTACCCACATTTGTATTAAAAAGTAAGTGATGAGTTAAAAAAAAAAGTCTCATTCAACGATCCTCTCACAGATGCTGTATGTTGTTGCCATGACAACGAGGAGACAAGGGTGCATACGAAGTCTAATCTCCTACCACAATTATATTATTACTAAAGTGTACGCTTGCACATGCGGATATACAGTATGTGCATGTGCGTACACACACACACACACACACACACACACACGCACACATATTTAAACACGCACTCATGAGAGTACAGTCCTCAAATAATTCGAGTTTTCACTTCCAGTCTACCTGCTACTTATGGGGAAAAGCACAATTATATGTGACACTAATGTGCGAAACAATGAAAGTCAATTATCACCTAATTTTTATTCTCCTCACATCTGACAGTCAAGCTCTTTCGGTTACATAAGCCCCAACCTGTTCTAAGAGTAAGTCTTTGTTACACCTTGACTTCTATTTGCATTTTAACTACACTTTCTGGACTCTGACTAATGAATGACATCAACATGACTGATATGTTAAATTTATAGCATAAGATGATTATCCTGGACAAGCATCTATATGTGTGTGTGTGTGTTAGAAGGAGGTTTGATCCCTTTTGTGAAGTGTGTATTAAACCT
This sequence comes from Channa argus, assembly GCF_033026475.1. Classification (NCBI taxonomy): domain Eukaryota; kingdom Metazoa; phylum Chordata; class Actinopteri; order Anabantiformes; family Channidae; genus Channa; species Channa argus. The sequence goes on from NC_090197.1 coordinate 20,117,380, forward strand.
GGGAGGATGTGCTGATCCAAAGGTCAGGTCACGACCATCCCAGCAGGACTATGTCATCTATCACTGAGAGATGGATGAGCAGCAGGCGATCAGTCCCCCTCACTTCAATATGCTGTAGTACACTTTCACCTTTCAATTGAGATCTTAACTGCCCCAACCTCCCCCCTCCCCCAGGAAGCATCAACCGCTTCCTAGGGGGCAGTCAGAATCCCAATCAAATAGATGTGAAATTCAATTGAGATGAAAGAGGCTGTTGCAGGCTGCCTGCATGTTGCCTTTAGCCAATGCTGACCCTGTTGGATTTGAATCATTTGAACATGCAATGTAGATGCCAATTTTAAAGCCAATTTTGTTTTTCAGCATTACAAGGAAAACACATATTGTGACAGTGTGTGATATTAGCAAATGCGATGATCAGATAAAATAATGTAGTTGGTTTATCTTATGATTACTTGATAATTTTTTGTTCATCCTCAGGTCTTTCAGGTTCAAGACTTTATCTGATTTGCACTAAAACTTAGGCAAGGATATTCACTAAAATGTTCTCAATATTAAACTAACAAACTTTTATACATTTTGCCAAAGGACAATGTATAACACATTTACAGTTCTTAGAATTTTATGATGGTTTTTCTAGTTTCCAACATAACTTTTAATAAAACTGCTTGACAGACAACTTTTTCTGGTCTGTATCTGCAGTCAAGGTAGTGGAAAATATTTTCCACTTATTTATATATAATAAAACCTCTGTAGCAAAACATCACTGTCAATCTTTATTGTCACAAAAGAGTACGTTTTGTTGTCAGGTGAGAAGATGAACAATAAAGAAAACAACAACAGTAACGAACAAAACAGTAGCAATGACAAAACACACAACACAGTCATTTGTTTCCTTCCCTAAAGGGATCCCTCCGCCTCGTGCCAGACACAACAGAGGATAAGCATCAAAGGCCTGAACCATTTCTAGGGTTGAGTAAGGAAAATTGTGAAACAGGCCTATAGCCCCTGAATCAAATAGAAATTAAGTCATTTCAGACCTTGCAGCTCAAGCCCTAAAGTAACGACCAGATGGAAGCCACTCATATGATCTGGATGAGCCAGAATAGCCTGAGCCTGAGCCATGCATTGAACCTGGCTCACTTCAGTAATTGTACTGGAGCCTCTTTTCCCAAACAAGTCTGCTGAGGGTAAATGTACTTAACAAGCTGAGATTTCTACACCACAGCACAATGCAAAAAGATAAAACCGATTTTTGAAATGCAGAGCCATCAGGGCTCAACTAATATTAAAAGAGTCCATTTGTCTTTGAAATTAAAGACACTGATGTGCTTTCTGGGGAAGACCTTATCCTTTCCTTCACATAATTAATTTCAGAAGTGAAGCCACTGCTATCAAATCATGTATGAAACACATTTAACTCATCAGCAAGATATGAGTCAGAGCTTAACACATTAAGAGTAACCCTTGAGTTCTTTACATGATGTGAACCTCTCATATTATGACCTTTTTTCCGAGACTTGCCAAGCTGTCTTTGTGTTATTGCTCTTAAGTTCAGCTGTGAATCGTGTTGTGAATTAATAAATACTGCTTTCCAAGCAAGACAGTGTGGAGGAGTATTTTCACATGTACAACATCAGTGGTTTACTTACAAGCAGATTCCTCCTTACAATCTAAATCCAAGTGGAGAGGAACTCCAAGCCTGCTGATACATTTCTGTCAATATATAAGTGAGCCAGGTCTTTGTGAATGCTGCCCATAAAATGACATGAATGGGTCTCACCTTTGTTTTTCAGTGACTGAATGTTTTTCTAAGACAGTAAAAGGCACTGAGATACTGTATGCGAGTTCTTCTCTGTAATTTCTTTTCATATTGCTACATCCTCTTACCTCCACGCCCTTCTGTATGACAAGTTTAGCATAACTTGATTGCAAAAATTCACCAATATCATCAAACACACTGTAAGTTACATATTCCACCACTGTCCAAATTACTTGCAGGTTCACATTTTGGCACTCACGCACCCAACAACAAATGTTTGTAAAAATCGTACTCTAGAATAGAATAAAATCGTTTAGAATAGAATAATACTTTACTGATCCTTTACAGGAAATTGCGTTGTATGGCGGCCCACTAGAAACAAAAACATAGATATAAAAAAATAGAAACAAAATAACATGCAGAATTAGTGCAAATGAGCAGTGTAACATATGCAATGTGAAAAGGTTTGATGGCTGCTGGGAGGAAGGACTTCCTGCTACATTCAGTACTGCATTGTGGTGGAATAGTTCAGTGGCTGAAAGTGCTCTGCCAAAACACCTCCAGGTAGTGCAGTGGATGAGAATCGTTGCTTAGTATACAGTTCAGTTTCCTGAGCATCCTCAACTCAGCTGAATGCTGAACGTGGTCCAACTCAACCCCAATGGTGGAGCTCATTCTCTTTACCAGATTTTAGATTTTTAATTAGATTTTATTATCAGACATTTAAAAAAAACAAAAAACAAAACAAAAAAAAACTTTAAACAAAGACCATATCAGCACTGACTACAACCAGTACCAGTGTAGAACCACTGTATCCTAATAACCTGAGTTGTGCCATAAAAAGATCAAGGAAACACGTTTAAGATGTAAAAAAAAAAAAAGGATCTTACAAAGGTAGGGATGCACATGAGCTGCCTACACACACTCAGTGCCTTTCCCCACATGTCTTGTTCCCAGGGATACCACTGACAGATTGCCTATATGTTTAAGGAGAGAGAGGCACGAAAAGCAAAAGAAAAAAAAGACAAGGACAAGGGACAAGATATTTCATGTCTAGGATCTAATCTTCAATCTCTGGGATCACTGATATCTGATAAGAACCGTGTAAAGCAGGAAGCTAAAGAGCCCCTGCCTCCGCCTGCCTGTCTATGCAAGACAGACAGGGCATCTACATCTGTCTTTCACATTCTGTGTGGATCTACAGTAGCTGGAGCAAAACCCCATGTCTGATAACAACACAAAGTGGAGAATCTGTATCAAGATCTACACTTCTCAGTTACAGATTTGCTCCCATACCTTGTTCACAGAAGTGGAAGGTTTTAGGTTTTTAATGTGATTTGTCTTTATATTTTGTTATCCAGGGAATATTCACTTAGGACATGAAATACAGGATGTATGTGTCATAACGTGTCCTGTCTCATAGAAGGTGAACAGTAGTTACAGGAGATTGGAATTTGACCAGTACTTCCAAGCTAGTAGTGTATTCTACTAGGCAGTGAAAGGTAGATAAGAATCATTTCCTCTTTCAGTATCATTGTCCTTGGGCAATGCACTTTGTCATAACCTCCCTTGCCAACCCCAGAGGTTGTTTGTAACAGGGTGGAAAATGCTAAATTTTAGAACAGTGGATTTTAAATGAACTGTATGTTGTGCATGTGAAGCACATGAACTGCCAGAATAGAATAAACAGTGTTAGATTTGCATTCCCTCGATAAGCGAAGCAGCCAAAATATACATTTATTAATTTAGTGCCATGCTCAGGGACATGCATGAGTCATAGTTGAAAGAAATTAGTAAGCATCATTTATTTTCCATAGAGCTTTTCTCTGCTGCTGTTAGCTATAAACTATTGACTTTACAACCAGTGCCGCCAGATATATACATGTGTATGTATAATATTTATTTACAGAAAACCAGATCTGTCTAACTCAAATACTATTGTTTAAGATTTTATAGATGAGACAGGAAGAAAACAATTAAACCTTACTGAAAATGATTTCAATGTTCTCCATTATCTCACTGAGTGCCAGTTTAATCAAGAAATTCTGTAAAAGTGTGTATTTGATGATAAGTTCATAAGGTCTAATGGTCCAATTTGTGTTGTGTGTCCATAGTTCTCTCACTTTCTCTCTGTGTCTGTTTGTGTGTGTAAAAATGAAACTAGCGAATGGCTGCATAAATGTATTTAGAAATATACACTTTTTTTTTTTAATCTGCCAGAGTGCATGGATTAATGACTGTGTCTGTGTGTGTGAGTGTGTGTGTGCATGTGTCACTGGTGTGGCTGGGATCACTGTGATGGGGCACAGCGACAGAGCTCTGGCCATCTGGAGACAGATGACAGTGTGAATCACCAGAGAGGAGGGTGGAGAAAGAAACAAAGGGGATGGATGGAGGAAACATAAAGGAAGAAGGTACAAGGGACAGACGGACACAGAAGCAGGATGACGACACACATGGCAGGTAGGTGGGGAAATAAGAGTGTCATGAGGACAAACCATTTACATGGTCTGAAAGCTGTGCACACACACCCATGCACAGACACATGCTCACATAGTCTCACTCTGACTCTTTGAGCTTGCTAATGACCTGCTTGTCAACACTTTAGTCTAATCATCAACAGTGAATAGGGGTGGCAACTCACAGGCTCATCCAAACACACACACACACACACAATACACATATATGCCCACAAGCTTACTTACACGCTGTTAGTTGTTAAAAAGGGAGTCTGCTTGATGCCTGATAAGAAAATGAGCCCCCCAAATAGATCATTTACTAAAGAGAGGAAAATCACCCAGCACTCAAAAAGCAGAGAAACATAGAGCCCAGATTATCTCTCAGCTGGTGTAAGCTTATCACCCCTCAACTACAACAGTCATCTCCCCTCTCTGTTGCTTCTTTCATGCTGCACTGATGTTTTTTGCCACTTATTCAACCTCTTTAGAATCTCCATCTTGTGGCCAAACAACTTTCTCTCCACAGCCCTTCCTCCTTGAAGGGTAATAGGACTTCCAGGAGGTTGATTCAACATTTTTATCCATGTGATTAAGTGTGTTCACTAGATCACCAAACTAACTCGAGTTAAGTTAAATGTCAATATTAAATAGGCAACACAGTCCCTCCATGATGGTAATTCACCAAGGGAAGTTTGGGAAACCACATGGATATTTAAGTGAAGATCCTTAGCAGTGCCCAGCAAAAATTAGTAATGGCTGCAATATTTCCTACAGTGATTGACATGCTGCCATATATTCTCTAACAAAGGTATTTAATACAAAAATATTTAATAAAAAAAGCAATATGTTCTTTTGAATTAGGAGTCAAAAGTCTCTTTCTAGATCTTTCTAACATTGGAGAAATTGCAATATATAGAGCCAGCAAGCCCATCACTGAGGAGCTGCTCATGCTGAGGGGAGCTGTCCTTGGTGCCTTCAACCAATGGCAACTTCAGCTGGGCCTGCGTCGCTGTCCGAGGTTCTGAAAATGTTAGTGCATATAGAAACCGAATTAAACAAGTGGATTTCTCTAGAAAATTGTTCAATCTAGAATATTTGTATGCCCCAAAAATATGTGAATTATTGCCGTTAGGAACTGGATTTCAGGAAGGACACTAAATGTTTCTGCTGTTTATCAGCCCTGCACATTAGCTTGGAGGGATTTTTTCTTCCTTAAAAAACAGCTTGAATTTGGGATGTTGCCTGGCTTGCTTGCATTGACTGTCTGCTTCCAGCTCTTCCATGCATTTCTATAGGATTAAGGTTAAGACTTTGACTTAGCCATTCCAAAGTATTACATTTATTCTCCTTTAACCAGTCTTTACCAGAACAACTTGTGTGTTTAGGGTTGTTATCTTGCTCTATAATCCACTTTCTGTTGAACTTTAGTCCAGAGACATTTTCTTGTAGAATTTTCAACATTCATAGCTCTGATAATAATACCAAGCCAACCATGTCCGGAGGCAACAAAACAGCTCCAAATCATGATACTACCACTACCATGTTTCGCACAATGAATAAGATATTTAAGGTGGAATGGTCAGAGTGTGTTGTCCAGGCTAAAACGTCTACTTCGGTCTAATCCATCTACAGGACACTCTTCCAACAGTCTCCACATGTCCTTCAGCAAACTGTAGACACGCAGCAATGTTGTTTTTGGAGAGTAGTGGCCTTTTGAGTCTCCTTCTGATGGTGGACTTGTGAACATGTTACTCACTGCAAGAGATGCCTTACTTTCCTAGATATTAGCCTGGGGTTCCTTGTGCCAACCTGTATCATTACACACCCTGCTCTTGGTTTAATGTTTGTTGGTCAACCGCTCCTGGGAAGGGTATAGAGGATTATATACCCTAGATTATAGAGGTTCAGATAACACATTTCTCTCAGTACGTGAATAAACAGTAGTAGCACAAAGTGTTTTCTTCTTTGTTTAACTGAATTTCCGTATAGTTTTAGAACTTCTGGTCAGGTTAGGTGTCAAAAATGTATGTTACCAATTAAAATCATATAGTTGAGGTCCACTGCGTGGTTCTGAGCCCGAAGGACTTTAAATTAAAAATGTTCAAGTATGAGTTTTTCATTGTTTGTTTTATGAAACTTAAACATGACTTCATACCAAGTTTCTTTCTTGGTGTATCATGGTTCATGGTGTATCAGCCTGAAAACCCGTGCACACGCCGCCCACACGCACTGGCTCATTCCTTATCATCTAAACTTAGACACACACACACCCACACACCCACACACACACCCTGCTTCTTACTTTAGGAGCTTCATGACTGTGCGAATACAAGCAAATGTCAGTGAAAAAAAAAGATAAAAAGGAAAAGGGGCATCAAGCCTCACAGTCCTCATAACATTACTGCAAGTTGCATCATGAGCACAACGCGGTGCCTTTAGATAAAGGAGCGCGTTGTTGAGAGCAGAGGACGACGAAGCGTGATCTTGCGTGTAAATGGACGTGTTGAGCGACTGTCTCATGCGCCATTGACGAATGATCTAATACGGAGCGAGCAGGAGTTAAAAGGGGCTGTAACACAGAGTAGACAGACACGTCACCCCTGATGTATTCTCCCCCCGCTGCTTTTCCCCCACCTTCCCTACTTTTCCTCCTGGCGTTTCCATTAACTCCTCAGTAAGTTTAAATGAATAGCGGTAGATTACCGTATATTGAACGAGGGGTCTACCGGGACAGCTGGTTTTGATCCCATGGAGATAATTCTCCATTGTGCTTTCTTCAACGCCTCTTTGTTACATTTCATACAGCGTGGCCCTTGGGAATGATGATAAGGTTACAAAGGGGGTCTGGAGATTTTTAAAGTGAAGACAGTAGGCTGCAATAAAGGCACTGATGTTGGCCATCATGCAACAGCATGTATCACTCCTTGTTGGCCTTTGAACAGCCTTGCTTTGGTTTGATGAAGTATGTGGGTAGAGTAATGCCACGAACCCCGGGTCTCCTCTTCTCTCCGCTGCGCCTCTCAGCATAGTGTGAGGCTCTGGTGCCGCTCAATGGGAGGATGGGGCAACTGCTGGTGGCTGCAGCACCGAGGGACGCGCCAGACCACCCCATCGCCTGCGTGCGATATTCAGCCCCGTTTATCGACGTCGTTTAAAGTAAACGTAGTTACAGGAGAGAGGATAGATAGGCGAGCGTTCTCCTGCTCTTCGTAAATATGTGCAATAAGTTAGAGTCGCTTTACTGGCTCCAAAAGTAGACTCAGACAGGGAGAGAGTGGGCAATAAAAGGCTCCCCGGGCTCAAATAAAGCACGCAGCCACCTAAGAATATAACCGCAATGAGATTTACTCCACAGCCAAGTCCACAGAGAAGGAGCCGAGTGTGTGATAAATCCATCTGGGTGGTTGATTACACAAGTTTTGATCAAAAGTGGGTGACAAAGTGGGAGTTATATGGTGGGAGGCGGGAGAACTGAGGTTTCTGTTAAAGACTAATGCTCCAGTGTAAACCACACTTACACAGACGACAGGGCCTACTGTGCTTCGGTGATACTGAAAATGTGCCCATTTTCCACTCACTGGTGGATTCTGTGCTGTCCAACCAAAGGTATGAGTGGGCGAACACACAGCCATGACTCACTGTCAAATTCAGATTGTGGCCGTGGCAGTATTCTTGGCTTTTGCTAAAAATAGTACCCATTCTGTGGTGTGCAGCCAAGACAGTGATAAAACGCTTGGCTTTCTTTGCCAAACGACCTGCTCAGGATGGCAAAAAAATGTAAGAAAAAAAAAAAAACAACTACCAAAAAAAACCCATTGCGGATCTTGCCCGAAAAGCCCGGGCTCTAAATAACGCCACAACCTTTTCATAGTAACGAGGAAGCATATCCCCTAAAAAAAGCATAAACACGGATCAGTGACTCAGTCTGTCCTGTCACAAACACATTACGTGGAAGTAAATTAATAGTAATGATAATCTGTTGAATGCCCAGCTCCGGTTGCAAGATTTCCATTCGCAATTAATCAAAAACAGAAATCCAAGAGTCAGTTAATTAGGCCTACCAACTACACACATGCACGCGCGCACACACGGTCAAATACCCCCCCCCAAACACACACACACACACACACACACACACACACACACACACACACACACACACACACACACACACACACACTTATAAGAGGGGTGACCTGAACACAAAATGTTATTCACAGATGTTTACTTGGACAAGTGGAGAATATTGTGGGGTATCTTATGTAGAAAATCAACAACAGTCTCTCTCTCTCTCTCTCTCTCTCTCACACACACACACACGGAGACACACGCACACACACTTTTGGACTCTGAACAGCATAATAATCAGTCGCCTGCTTGACCACCTCAACAGATTTCCTCATCTGAGCAGCGCACTAACGTTGTCTCTTTACCTGTGAACACACACACACACACACGCCCGCGCGCTCATGTAAGTTAAACAACCCCACAACTCATTCCATCCATAAAAAAAAAATACCCTACACACACAATCCTTTAATGGAAGTCATCAGCAGAATCAATAATAGGCAGAAGCTCAGTTGGAATTCCCGAGGATGCGCTTGTCACCAAAATAGCCACCCAACCGAGCACCTCCTCCTATTAATAACTTTGGATGCTGGGACACCGACATCGCAGCCTGGTTCACCCTAAATGCGCCTTCAGGATGAGTGCGTGTTGCTGATGCTGATTTGCATTCAGTCAGGGATCGGAGAGGTGGGCGGTGGAGTGGGGGCAAGCCTGCTGCATTTTGCATGTCTTCAGCATTAAGGATGGGGACTTACCCTTTACTGTGGCGGCCAGTAGCCCCATGTATAAGAACAGCACCCGGCTCCAGTGGTGCGCCTGTACTCCCGCCTTCATCAGAGCAAAAAACCGTATTCCGTCCCCTCTCCTGCATGCGCATTCCGGTCTCCTCGCAAGTCCCGTTGCTCCGTCCCGATTTGAAGCGGCGGTCATGGCAGGGCTTTTCTCTGGTCTGACAGGCACGATAGTTCTCAGATAGTCAGAAAAGGGAGATTCACTCGGTGTCGGCGCTGAGAAAAATCCCAATGCATGGAGGAGGCTCGGATCTCGCAGCTGGACTGAACCATGTCATGCGGGGGCCGAGGGGTTCTGAGTCTGTGTCTGAGAAGATAGATTTCACACCTACAGGGGGGAGAAAGAGGGGAAGGCAAACTCAAAGGGGAGAGGGTGAATCGAGTGGTCACTGATCTACCCCGAAGGCGTAAAAAATCACGACAATCCCTGGTCCTCTCCACATATGTAATTGATATTATTAGACACACGTCAAAAGCCAGGAGATCCTTTCTTCAGTTAGTCCGGCAGCACTTGTTTGTCCTTCTCGTGAATTTATCCCCAATTAATGACAGCATTTGCAGTGTCGATAATCCACGTTTTAACTCGTCGTTAGACCGAGCTTTCAAATGAGCGAAATGCGAATGATGGAGAGCCACAAATCCGAATCCGAGAAAACCCAACAACGTTTTAAAACTTCTCGACCACCTTTGGAGAACGATCTTATCTTAAATAGAGAAATAGGAAAAAGCTTAACTATGTATTCCCAGTATAGCGGCGCTTGGCCACAGCGTCGTTCCGGATCTGTGCGACGCCAAGATTCAGACTGCAGACCTGCTCCTTCTCTGCGCGTCTCTCTCTCTCTTTCTCTCCCCCTCTCTCTCCCTCACCCTCCCTCTCTCTACTAGACTCAGTACCTCTACATTCTTATCCTATTCTCACGTTTTCCAAAGCATTTTGAGAAACATCTATTTCTATTCACAATACATTGATTTAAAAAATGGTTAATAATAATAATAATAAAAATAATGATGATAATAATAATAATAACAACCCTGTTCCAACCGGGTATGGAAAGCATTAGAGGCTAACAAAAAGGCCATTGCTTCCGTTCATTAAGACCAATCATCGGATTGCCCCGCAGTTTAACATAGATGTCCACTTCCTGCTCACTAAACGTGAAATTGATGCTTAACAGGCTGGAACCCTCGCCAATAAATTTGAATGTCGTTTCCACTTTTGCATATGACCAGCGTAATTAGTTTTCCGCAATGCGCCGTGCGTGACAACAGTCAAGGGAATGAAATGCGCTTTGGCCTCCAACCCTTACCTATATAATGGAGATCATAAATAGTCATGCTATCACTTGGCTGGACTGCTCCTGTCCCTCCTACTCAGGTTGTACTGGAACATGATCTTGCATCTGTTTCAAGAAATAGATCAGTCTTTTCTGCAGCCTCGTCTGTGATTGGAATAATCCACACAGGTAAATAACATAAAAGTCTACTAAGTTTTAGTTGTTGTCTGCACACTTCAGTGATGTGTGCATGTTTATAGGCCCAACATTAATTCTTTCAAAATTCTCTCTCTAACTGCTTCATAAAAGCAAATGTATGAATTTGTAAATAAACATTCCTTTACCTTTATGCTGTATGTGTATTTTTTAAATAATTGATCCACATATTATTCCATTATTTTTTTTTTGCACCCTAGGTGGGCCAGGAACCCTCATTTTGTAACTTCTTTGACTTTGATTTCCTGCCTAAATCTGAAACTTTAAAAAACAATAAGAAAAAATTCCCTTCTATATCAACCAATAACACTCTAGAATTGAAATGTAACATTCCCAAGTATTTCAGGAAGTGCCCTTCAAAAGATTAACATTCTAGAATTGTAACCTGTTGCCAGGATCAAGGATCAAAGATATTGTTTCCTTAGAAACACCAAACATTAAAAATAAAACTAATAAATACCATTTCAGGACTAACAGGCCCAAGCGTGTAAAACGACAGAGAAGAAATGCTGCTGCCTGAAGAGCAGTGGATGCAAATAACCCCAGATCATCTCACAAGTGCATTTGCACCATTTCCTCGCTCCATCTGGATTCATCCACAAGTGCCCATTGATTACTATGATCGCGTTTGCAAAAAGATCTGGGAGAGAGCAAATCAGTTTGAGGAGAGGTATCGCAGAGGTCAGAGTTCATCAGACAGGCCGCAGAATAAAAGATGCCTCCCCTTTGATGACAAGCAAATACACGGGTAAGGCTGGGTTAGGCACACAATGCGACAGTCTGGGAAGCAGTCTGGTCAATTATACACAATAAAACACAAATGGTAACTTGTCATTACCATAATGTATTTAATCAGTTACAATCAATGACATTAACTATGTTTGGTTAATACACTGTAACATTTTAATGTGTCCAAAAAGGGTCCATGGACATAACTATACTAGGTTTCATGCTTTTTACAATGATTTAGAGTCAGTAAGCAGTTATGAGCCATTACCCAGAACAAGTTTTGTGTAGTGAACTTTTTTTTGGGAGATTTGTATCCTGTTTGTATCCTGTATTAGAGTTTCTTTATTTAATTCTTACTGGTTTCCCACTTTCTTTTTAAGCCATTGTGTCTGTAAGTGTGGGATTTTGCAGTGACTAAGTCCTGAAGTCCCCAATGTGTAGCATGTACACAAGGTATTGGTTATTAGCCATAACTACTGGGTCATCTCTAAACTTATTATTATTTTTTGGGCAGGTCAGTTGGAATGTGAAGGATGAAGTGATGTTTAGGAACGTAGGTGTATCTCTAACCCAGATCCCAATACGGTAGTGTAGATCAGGTGGGCTGTTACGTGGTCATAGACCCACTGTATAATGGTAATGTACACCATCTGTTCACTGGCCGCCGGGAGCTTTTGTGACGTCTCCGTTATCATGAGCATCCCGGGTCTCACCGGACCGTCTGTTCCGCATCGCGGCTTGACAGTCGACAAGCTGGTGACTAAAGAGTGGCCTCATTAAAAAGTCATGGTTTGAAGCTGGTGCCACACCACAAATACAGAATAGAGACGCAGACCTAGTGTTTCAAACTATTTTACGCAAAGTGTTGGGTTTAACTATAAACTCCACGCACGCATTGCCAGGCATCATGGTGATGGGTAAACTATCCAGTATCATATACTCCATGATCAAGGTAACCATGCCATGGCAGTTTGTTATGTATGAGTTATAACCCTGCCACACTCCCACATGTCCATGTCTCTCTCCCTTTTTAGGGATGAGGAGCAGCCGAAAGACATGCAAAGACAAAAGACAAAAGATTTGAGTGTGAGCACACAGTATAAAGACAACCAGCAGCAACACCTCACTGAGTTCACCCTTCCTTGCCCTTATCTCTCGTGCAACAGACACCCTCATGTGACCAAGCCTGCATTGGTGCTAAACGCTGTGATGGAAAAAAAGATGAAACTCAATAATGAAGAAGCAGAGAGGAAAAGAAATTTGGTGAGCATGACGACTTTGGAGGCTTTAGTTTACTCTAATGTCAGAACCTTATAGAGACTCTTGTATAAAGTGATAGCAATAATTCTGTTGTGGGCAATTTATTGTCATGTCAGGACAAAGCTAAACGAGGCAGGGTGGAAGATTCCCGCAGGAAGATTTGGGTTCCTGAATCCAGAAGCAACCAACAGAGCTGTGCATCTGAACAACAAACAAGAAATCAAATCTGTTATGCCACTGAAGAGCCTGCACTATGTTTGTTGGATGAGGAAGATCCTCCACTTTCTTCTAAACTACCTAGGGATACTTATGAAATTGAAGATGAGCAGGACTCAAGATGCAGCTCAGACATCAGTTCAAGTGACGCTGATGAGCGCGTTACTCTACTTTTTGTGCAAAGTCACGTTTCAGATAACTATGATAACAACTTAGTGAGTGACATATATGACTTAGAGGTGGAGGAAAATAAAATTCCATACTCGTCTGATGACACTGACAGCAAGCAGGAGGCTTCTAGTGCAGAGATGGACTTTCCTCCACTATCAGCCATCAGGTCTGGCGTACCACCATGTCCCGTGAGGCATCGAGCCACAGGGAAGGTACAGGGACAGTGGGAGATTCCCCTTTCATTCCACCCACATAACATCCCCACTGAAACTTTGGCAAGAGGCTTGACCGCTCCTCTCCGGGTGCCTGTCCAAAGCAAAGAAACCCCTCAGGCAAAAACCAATGAACCACTAACAGTTCAAAAACAGCGGGGACCATATGACCTACTGGCTGACTTTCCTGCTCTCCAACCTCCAGAGAGACCTTTAGCATTGGCTAAACTGTATGACCGGGTTCCCAAGACCAACGATGCAAAGAGAAAAGGAGGGCTTATTTACCCACTAAATCACAGCCAAGGGACTGGGACTTCCCAACGGAGGAGGAAAATGGAAAAAGCGCCACACCAGGTTTCCTCCATCTGTGCAGGAGCTCAGAAATCTGTGCTGGACCTCCAAACCTTTAGTACAGCGGAACTGAAGGCCAACAAGGGATCATCTCCTAGAGGTAAAAAAATCTGCCATTTATTTCTCTCTTTCTCATATCAGTCAAATAATCTGGTTAATTTTAATTTTAATACTTTAAATGCACAAAGTCCCGTAAATGTCTGACAGAAAATGTATTTCTGCTGTTAATCACAGCGTCACACTCGGCTAATTAAGGGCAGGCGAGAAGCAGCAGCACCTCTCTCAGACTCAGAGTTTGCTGAGTGCACATTCAGCAGTCAAGCTTACAGAGTTTTACCCTTTTCCCTCAGCCATTAGAAAAACTTAAATGAAGCTCTTTTGTTTCTGCCACAAAACAGGCGACATAACTGCTTTGTTTACCTTCCTGATCATGAAGTCATGTCAATAGCCAGATCGAAAAGCCACATCAAAACAGCCTGATCAATCAGGGGGCAGTGCTCTGTGCCATTCGTATTCCCCGACAAGTTCACCCACCTTTCCACAGGAACGGTCACACACATGCGCAAGTATTGCGTCTCCCCCCGTGTAGGCGGTGAGACACGGACACTTTGCATCAGTGTTGCAGAGAAGTTCTTCCTCAGTTGGATGACTCAGTGGGAAAATGTTTTCATAATGAGGGGATTATTGTGCAGTGGCAAAGTGAATTACACGGTGAGCCTTCCATACTGGGTGCTGGTGCTGAACCGAACAGTGGACACAGACACAAACTGAGTTGACAACAACTCATATAAACGGTGTTAATTCTGCTGGGGAGTAAGGCTTGCGCGGTACATTCAGCACCTCCTACGCACTTTTTCAATGGGGTCATACCTTTGCTCTTCTAGCTATTTATGAGTACAAAATCAAGTCGAACTTTTGCAAATTTCTGTGCAACGGAAATGAGAAATAAACCATTGGAGGATTCAGTTATGTTTGGTTCAGAATTCCCTTCTGCTTCTAAACAGGTGCATGACTGTAGGTGAAGGCTGCTCTGCTCAATAAATGTGCATATGTGATACATACTGCTGGCAGTCCTCCAGCACTTTGCAGTCAGTGCTGATATGATAGAATTTACTCTCTGATAGTACAGCCCTGTTGATTCATTGACTCTTAGTTGATCCCCTGAGGCGGAACTGATGCACATTTTTTTTTTTTTGCGCTGGAAGAGAACACAGTTCTATTGAGCTTACCCTCTGCATCACACTTACCATGACACAGGCCAGACAAGATGGCGTGCATGTGAAATGGGTATAGTGCTAATCCTTGCCCCCTTGCTGTGCATATTGCAGTTGCAGGTACAGATGGCATGGGTGTAAATGCCAGGTCCTGGGCTAGTGTTGCCAAAGAGGGCATGAAGCAAGCAGCTGCCCCCAAGGAGAAAGCCAGACCTTGTATCCTTCAGCAGATAGTTACCATTAACAGAGCCAAAGGTAAGTTTATCCTTTGGCAACTCTATCTAATCTGTGTGTGTGTGTGTGTGTGTGTGTGTGTGTGTGTGTGTGTGCAGGGGATGGGTGGGTATTATGTTCTACGGTGGGCCACATGAAGAATTCATCATGATCATCACTGGTTGAGCACATTAATTTTACAGCACTCGCTAAGCTGACGGCTTCAACGTGTCCTCTCGCCCCTTAATGCACCGTACTTTAAAGGTTGTGAGTGAGGGATTTTTAAACATCATTACATCTTCGTCAAATTAATTGTGATATTTTAGTATATTTATTGCACACAAATGGGGCTGCGGTTAAGAATGATGGGTCGTCTGTCTCACACCAGTGGCATTGTTACCGTTTGTAACATCAATGTAGTCTATGCCTTTTCTCCAGCCCAACACTGAACACTGACTCCTTTCTGGCAGAGTTGGAGTTCAGCTGAAATTGATATAAATATATAAATGACATTTTAAGAAAGAAAGTTATCCAGTTAGTTTCAAAGCAGATATTCCCATAAGCATATTCTTATTTGTGATTGGAAAATGTCCAAACTTTCTTTGAAACATTGTCAGTAAACACATTCGGCTCGATATGACAGAGATTGTGAATTAGTTTACACATGTTTGGGTACAGCCAGTCTGTAAAATTTGCCGTTTACCATCACCTAAATGTAATAATTGAGTCAGCTGCTTCCGTGGAGAAGTAGCTGCTGGTGGCTGCTTGAATAATGGTCTAACTTGGGTGGAGGCTGTGCAGTCACAGCGTTCTTTGTGCAAAATCTGATTCATGGCGTGTGCATTTGATTGAGTTGGTGTAGGTGACAAGTTAATTAACCATGTGTTTGGAATTGCAGTGGCGTTACCAGTGAAACTTTGAATATATAAAAGTTATTTTTATATATAATATTAAAGATATTAAAGAAAGGATACTCCCTGATTCTTTTGCTAAGGACATTTGAATCCCTTGAAGTTGTGGAGCGAAAAACTGAAATACAGTTGCTAATTATTATATAGTAGAAATGTAATTGCATAGTTTCTTTTTGCAGACTTTTTCTAACTAGTACTAGTATCATTATATTTTTGTAAATTCTTTCACATAACTTAGGCATTTTCCTTATGCTACAAGTTTTGTCCTTTTACAGCCACTTGTCACCATAGCCATCACCCCAGTGACCTAGGTTGCATCTAGTTGCCATCCTCCTGATCAGGTGAGTACAAAGTATTGTGGCGCTTGAAACTGAATATACACTAAGCCATTTGTGCAGAATGACATGACTATGTTCTCGGATTTCGTCTGATTTGTTTGATTCCTTCTATAAATTCTATACATGTACTTCATTTGATAAAACTACTACTATAATCCAGTAGTATAACTGATGTGGCTTAAAGAAACTTTTTTAAGATTATTCAGTGTTCAGATCCTGAAACACTGGGGGTTGTATTAGTTTTGGTGGTACTGTGACCTACTGTGTCGTGTGTTATTATTTGGTTAAACACCATTTACAGCTGGTCAGAGGCATGGTTACAGTAAATATCTGTTTAACCAAGCTTTCTGCGCAGTTATACTTCACTGAGCCATAAAAATACCTTAGGAAGAAACTTCATCAATTTTGTGGTGTTAAAATGCCAGCTATCACATGTAGTATATTTACTGGCTTTAGAAGAACCCTTCTTTCCATTTTCAAAATTTTATTGCTTCATTGGAGACATTTAGGGTAATGCATGCATGTATTTGTGAGTTATTCGGTGTATGTCTAAAATAGTGTCACGATTCTCATAAACTTCAGGGTGTTTAAAGTGACCCTGAGACCTGTCGTCTATAATTAGGCCAATTGCTGTGTGTGAAATGATGTAAATTTGAGTAAGAGCTGCTTGGAAATGAATTTGTTGATAGACTTTATGATTTGAATATGACTTTGTTACAGCAACCCCGGTCTCTATGGGATACTGGGGTAATACATTCAGCAAAGTGGTACTTGTGTTCAGAGTATGCAGAGTGCAGATAAAAGGAAGATATTTACTTTAAGACCACCTCTCAATCAACAACAACAAGCTGTCAGAACAGTAGTGGACATGTACAAGTAAATCACAATGATTAAGCAGCTCATTAGCTTATATTAGCATACAGAGACAGGAAGAATCTTTTAATCCTATTAATATTTGCTCACAGGCAGTCCCTGACTAGTTGGTTCCGTGTATCCAGTCTCTGCTAAGCTTCTTCGTACAGACAAGAGAGTGATTTTGACGTTCTCGTTTATTAACTGGAAACAAAACCAAGTAAGCATTTCCCCAAATGATTATGTATTGTTTTTACGATAACTTTTTCGAGTCTCTTACTAACCATCCAACATACTGTAACATGGGAAATTTTCTGAAAAGCATGGGCCAACTTGTTGCTAAATGAAGCATTAGAGGTGTGCACTGGCAGTGTGGAAAAGGGTATGAAGTATTTTGAAACTTCATTTTCCACAGCCTCCGGTTTCTTGACATTATATCTGTGAACACACAGCAAAAATTCATTTTAGAGGGAGCTTTGAAAGTTTACCCCAGTGAGAATTTTTTTTTTTTTGTCCTTTCGGCTTATCCTGTGAGTTCAGTGTCACCACAGTAGGTCATTTGTCCGCCGGTTGATTTGGCACAGTTTTTACACCGGATGGCCTTCCTGACGCAACCCTCCCATCAATTTCTTCCGGGCTGGGGATGGGGCTGTTGGGGTTCAGTGTCTTGCTCGGAGACACTTCAACATGTGGTCAGGAAGAGCGGGGTGCGACTCTACCAACTGAGCCGCTGCCGTCCCCAGGCTTATCCCCGGGACGGTGTTTTCTGTAAAAATACTCAAATGACCAGTATAAAGAAGTATTGAAAACAGGTCTTTTAGTGCTTTTTCTGTCCTTTTCCAAGTTTAAATAAGTTTCATTTTGGGTTTTCGTGATTCGGTGGGCAGTTTGCATGTCCGAAGGCAGAAAATTTTGCAAGAATATTTTCCCCTGTCCCTGTTAAAACACCACACTATATTTTTACACCTCAATTTGTACCCCTCTTTTTCGATCTTAACTGGCTTTGACTTTCCCATCTATGACCTATTTAAATTTAGGTTGCACTTTCTTTTACCATGTGTGGTGGTGACAGTAACAGTAAGGCTTACTGCACTCGGAGGTTATCCCTTTTGGCCTCAGCACTTCCAATCCAATAGGATAATTACTGAAGCTGCATTGCTCATTCCTCCTGGGTGGAAGTGGCAATATGGGGTCCTTTGGTGTCATTTCAGAAATGAGATGCAAGGAGGCAAGTGTGAGAGTGAATGAGATAGAGGCAGACTGTAAAATGTGTGATGGTGATGGAGAGTGACCTTATAAACGTTTTATTTTTGGCAGCAAAACAGCTGATGCTGAGATGAAATAGATGTAAAAAAGTTATGAGAACCATTTCAAATGATATGTTTTCTAAATCTTTTAGTCTTTCTTTGTTTCTGTATAAAAACAACAACACACACGCACACACACAGAAACTCCGTGTCAAAGGCAACTATCTGTTCTTGTTCTGGTGACCATAACCTAAATATTCTGCTATTAAAGTTTTACAGCAAAAAGGAGAAAGGTAGCAAAGGAAAAAACTGATAAGTTGAGGCTAAAGAGCTTTTTTATCAAGCGTAGGAGTATGGATGAGAATGTGCTGTGAATGGGAGATAGTAACTATTTGGCTTTCTTTCTGAAAACACCAAGGCCACTAAAGTAGAAATAAAGTCTTAAATACATAGGCCTGTATTCTGAATTCTGAGGGTTTTACTCTCCCAGGCCTTCACTCAGCCACCATAACCATTATTTAGCACCAATTTAAACATTTTCTGTCTGTGTAATCAAATCCAAGATATTTGATACTGCCTCTAAGAGAACGCAATTATGTGAAACTCCCCTTAATAGTATCAAGGAGTTGGCACACTTTGACTGGAAGATTGGGAAGTTGGGTGCCACAGCATCCAAACTAAACACAGTACAACAAATTGACAATTAACAATGTTTCACTCTTGGCAAATGGAGAAAAAGAAGTGAGCGGCCACATCACTGGGTTATTGCAGCTGTGGGATTATCAGAAACAGGGCAGGTTTAGAGGGATGTGAGAACAGGGGGGTTGGTGGGACTGAGGTTTGTGCATTTGAGCCTGTGTGCCCTTCGGCTTGTGTGTGACTGGCAGAGACATAGGCTGAAGTTTTCCCTCTTTCTTCTCTCTTCTTCCAGCTAATAAGCCTATCTCCGAGCTGTTGCTAGGCTACACAGGTCTGTTGTTATTCTCTGGCAGGTGGCCTTTTCCTTCTTCCATTCTGTGTGTGCGTGTATGCATGAATTCATGTGTGTACAGTATGTGGGATTGAACAAAGCAGAGAAATTTAGAGGAAAAGAGACAGAAAGGCAGTGTGAAAAGAAATTTGAGAAATACGGTCAGAGTTTGACCCTGAACCCTGGGCTACTTCTTCACCTTGTTATCATGTAGTTTAAACAACCCTGTCACACATTCTTCAGTTACATGTGTTTCTATGTTGACATGTTGAACCTTTGCAAACCCATTAGGCCTAGGCGGTCTTTAAAGTAAAGAGTGTGCAAAACCTAGTAACTAGGCAACAAAATAAAGTTGCATGTGTTGTGATATGTGTCAAAAAATATGTCCAAACCCGGAATAAACATACAATTCTCCATCGTGTGACTGTGTATGAGTGTGCAAAGGTAGTTATCACGTCTAACAAGTCTAACAAGTCTAACAAGTCTAACAAGTCTCTGAGAGAGATCTGTAGATTGGTTTTGAAATGGGCACGCAAGACACCACTTGGTTGTAGGTCCAATCAATGTGTTGGCAATGTGTGGCAGGCTCTTTGCCTCGTCCCTCTCCAGCCCCCATGTTAGCCCCTTCAGTCCTTGGGAGAAGATCCCTGAGCTTTACATAATGTATTTACCGAAGGAAAAAAAAATATGAAAAAAAAATTAACTAGAGACTGGTGCAACAGTTAACAGTAAGTATGATTTTTACTGCACCAGAGCTAAAAATGACCATAATCTACTTGTGGGGATTTGATTGTTGTTGAGCATTACTCATGACTCAAAGATTACTTGCCAAGTCTTAAGGTTTTTGGCTTTCAGAGCTCACTCTTCAGTCCGCACTCTGTTTTGGATCAACCCCCACGCCCACATTCTGGCATTTTCAGATACTCAAAGATGGAGGATGGTGCTATGAGTGAGTGCCTGGCATCATAAGACATTTAACTTTCCAGCCAAAATGCAAATGACAAACCATCATTATTAATTTTATTATTATTATTGTTATAACTGCAATGCCTTGCATTGTGATAAATTGCTTCTTCACTGCAATTATCAACTGGATCCCTGCTCTAATTAGCTAATTTGCTTATCTCTGCTGTGGATTTTATGGTTACTATGATTTACAGCCCATCAAAACATAATAAACCTTAATTAATGACAATTAATATTTAATCGGAAAGATTGAACTTTGTGCTTCTTTGTTATTATAATGGTGTGTTAATACAGGTCTGTGAGAGCAATAAGCTATTCATTACTAAGCTGATTCGCTCAAGGGTTTTGAAAATTTTGTCTACAAAATATAAAACAGTGTTGTATTGGCAAAAACAAAAGCAAACTTTGCAATAAGCTGTCTAATGATACTAAAGGAAACAATATCTCAAGCCATTCAAGCCACTAATTAGTTTTTAATTTTATCATAGTATTATTTAAACATATTTCTGGCCGTCTTGAATACAGGAGTATGGATATGACTAATACATGTTGCTTATGATGATATAAAGTCAAAATAAAGCTAATGCTGTAGAGATAGAGCAGGTGTCTTTGTTGTGGCAGGTTCTCGATAGAGGTACTGGTGGTTCATGCTGTCTTGCATAACTGCAGTATTTGATATAACACACAGAGACTGTTCTCCAGCAAAGCAGGAGTCCATAAGTTGTTTGTGACAGCATGTTATCACAAGCAAAACTAAAATTATATCGCAATGAGGTGATCTATAGCAGATGTAGTAATCATAACATGGGTAATGGAAAATATTATTCCGGGGTGGGGGGGGGGGGGGGGTGTGGGGGGGTGGGGGGGTGGGGGGTTGATTTGAGTGGACATGTTGTAAAACACAAGACTCTCCAACAAAAGCATGACATTCGATCCAGTGTGAATTTTTTATTTTTTTTTTAAATCCATGTGTTTACTTTTTCAGTGTGTTTATTTATGTAACCACAATAAGAGAGAGCTGGTTTTGTGCATCCGAGTAACCAAACTGTGACAGCAGCATATTTGTTACTGTGTTCATTATTTATTACAATTACAATTTTGACTGTAATTCAGTGCATTGCTACTGTACATGTAGACTTTAAATGTAATTAAAGTACATTTTAACCTAAGAACAAGGACATATGTTTTAATATTTGTGTTGATTTAAATGATTTTTAACTCAGAAATATACAGATAATATACATATATTTACAAATATAAATAAATACTTATTACTAATTTTTGTGTGGGGTCAGTTTGCTTGATAGCTTCCTAGCTCTGAAGGCAGTAAACCGAATGCATCACTTTGCAACTAAAGGACATTAACATGAACATTAACAGCAATGAAAAGGCTTTGTTCACTTGGTGTGTATGAGCAGTTAAGGGAGATTGTGGGGCAGTTTCATTTTGGAAGTACAAATTAATCACATACTCACAGCATGCACTAATGTATGGACTCATTGAGTCTTAAGAGGAAGTCTTGAACTTACAAATGGGAGAGAACAACTAGCAATGTCAACCCCTCAGCACGTGTGGTTGTTCAAACTGTTATCATATAATAAACTATATTTAGTGCCCATCCTCTAAAAAACTGGACTGGTTAAATTACAGTAGCAGCATCATCAGCTGGAGGTAAAAAGAGAACACTATCACCTTTTTCAAATAAATAAGTAAATAAAATGATTTAAAATCATTTTTGTGATATATAGGATATAGACTATTTACTCATTTCGGAGAAATTCATTTTAACTCACATCAGCGTTATAGGATTTTTCGGTACCTTTGGCATTGCTGTGATATTGCAGTGTACTGTATGTGTTTTCTTATTTTTCTTTATAAGAAACTCAAAGCAATTTACAGTTTACAAGCAATTTTGGAACCAAATTATTTTCCTGAAAATATTGCTGCATCTTTACCTCTGTGCCATTGTGTTTGTGAAATATTACACACAGACAGTCCACTATACTCATCTCTTTACTTATTCATACAGTTTGCCAAGGCAAAGCTATCCAACCTGGTGAGACTGTTTATCTGCAAAGGAATAGCTCAGACCTACTCCTCATTGACACTTTCTTGGCTTACAAACTATTTAAACATTGATTCCTTCTTTCACATCCTCAGGCATATTCTTCATCTGTCTTCATCCTCCACTTGTCTCTCTTTCTCTCTCTCTTACCACATTCAATCACTTGTTTATATTCTCCTAATCACTTGTTTAATCTCCTCTCCTTCTCCAGCATTCTGGAGCCCGGGCACACCGCGCCAACTATCCTCCAGTATTCACACATTCCCCATCTCCCTTCCAACAGGTGAGGCCTCTAACGGTCTCCTTTTATCCCATGCCTCAAATTTGGCGCCAGTTCTAATCTGCGTTGCTGAATTTATGTCAAACTCTAATTTAGGTGGGAGTCTGTGTACGCACGCTGCAGCTACGATTTAGCTCTACATTGATTCTTATTTTATTTCATGAAACTGTCAGCTTATATTACACAGAAAAAGTGCTGCCTTTGTGCAATAAATCTTCCCCAGTAGATATTCAACAATCGTCTGTGAGAATGAAGCTAAATGTTAGTCCCATTAGATTGAAATAAGTGGCACACATGGGAATCAGAAGTGAGAGTGGGTGCATGTGTTTGTATGAATGTGAGGGTTCTCTGCATGTTTGCTTCTGGTTTTTTTGTGTGTATATATGTGTGCAATTGTGTGGAAAATTTTGCCTCACACTATATAATTGAATACAGGGAGAAAAGGTTTTATTTGTCCGGGTGTCAGTACTGATGGATGCCCCTCATAAGACAAGCACAATCAGGGATCATTCCTCATCTTTCCTCCCACTCCTTACTTTGCCTCTCTCCATCATATTTTATTCCCTTAGCCCAGCAGTTACTCTTTTTTCCCTGCTTTTTTTCTTTGTTGGCACTGGTAGCTAACAGTGTCCCACTGAATTTCATGCTGCCACATGCTATGTCTGTTCTGTCCTAATTGAGAAGAAGGCGGGCTGTCTTTAATAATAAGTCCTATGACCATCGTGACAGAGCTTCACAACAGGTGGCTTTTTGCTTTGCCCCATCCTATGTACATAATTTTCCACTTTGAGGACCATACATTCTGCATGGGGTGGTTCACTTTAGGCCACGTTAATTTGGATACAGTTGTGTATTTCGTCTGCCCTTTGAGTGTCACGTTTTGGATACGAGCCATTTTTGGTTGTGACCACAAGCATTCCAAGTGGAGCACGTCTCACACTGTGTGCTCATTGTCATGTAATGTTAGACTAACAGAGAGTGGAAGTTAAAGTCTTTACTCCAATAGAGGGTTTTCTATTAACAGGCATGTGCCCCCGTTGAACCACAAAGAACAGTCCAAATCAAGCATTAGATTTTCCTTCACTATAAAGTTGGAGGTTTTTCTCCATATTGTTTTGGTGCTTTTGTCAAGTTCTGTTAAGCAAAGGAAATAAAAAAATAAAAATATCTACTGCAGTGTGAACATGGTGACACCTTTATTTTTTCCAGCATGTAAGGTTAACTTGCGAATGTGTCGTGTACGCTGAGTTATTGTTCAACGTGGTCCCTGTACTGCTCATGAATGACCTCAGGTCAGAAACTCAACAGAACTCGTACAGGTCACAGGGACTCAACAAGCCACTAAGCCACTGTCAAGCTGCTTTGTTGGTACCAGAGTTGCTTCAGATTTCTGATTTCTGCTGTGTGCCTTACAATCATTGTCAATACTCACATCCATATAGAAAATCAGTGTAGCGTTGCAGGCGGTGAAAGTAAATTCAAACTATGAAAATATGATTTTAGTTGCAGTTACGTGCATAGAGAAGCAATAAAAACACATCTGGTGTAGACAGCTTGTGAGATTATTGGCCATGCAAGTTTGCTTATGTGCCGCCCAATTTACAGTTTTCATTGCATTAGAATAAAATCGACTTGCCAAAATGTAAGGAGATAGAAAGTGTTTGTAAGGGGATGTATTTTTTTCAGTTTTTTCAGTTTAAGCAAAGGATGCTTCCTTTGCTTTGTAGCTGTATGAAGAAAAAAAAAAGAAAAAGATGAAACACAGTACATATCCTGCCGTCAGCTAAGTAGATACAGTACATGCCAGTGATGACAGACCATGGTTCTTATCAGCCACCTATACTGTACCATATAATATTAAAAGATAAAACAGTTCTCGCTTGCTTGGTTATCACATTATAGAAGGTGAAGAGTCAATTTTGTGGTCAGAGCAATCATTGACTTTACCGCTGTTGCTTGCACTTGTCAGCTTATTAGCTCGCAGAGGGTTAAAGCTGACATTCATTTTTACTTTTTTTATGTGTCTTATATCAAGGCTCCTTATTCACAGCAGCAAAACCCTCACCCTTTTTATTGTTATTAAAGTCACTAGAAATATTGAGTGCATATCTCCACATCAGCTTATTTTTTTTGCCGAGCACAGTGTGAGTGTGAGTGTACTGAATCTGCAGCCTTCACCTTCAAAGCCAGTGCCCTGATTGTTCTCTAAATTATCATTCAATCCAAAAAAATGTGACTTGCTGTATTCATTTATATTTATAATTTGTAATTACAGTGATTCAAAGGCTTATGTGAACTTGTGCTAAGTGTTGGCTCTGTGTGCAACTGTGTCTGTATGCGTCTGCTTGTGATGCATCATACATCAGATAGGTGGGTATAGAAGTTGGAAAGTACTCCATCACTGGCCTCATCAGCAGTTGCCAAAGGGGCCCATTTCTCAGTTAGTTTCAAACACACAGTCTAATAGCTGCTCAAAGGACACTTACAACTATCTTCCTTTTTCTCTCCTCTTTTTTGGTTAGGTGGAAATACGGCTTCTCGCAGTGAAACAAGTACAATTTTGACTGAGTCGATGAAACCCGTGATTAATATTTCACAAAGCTCTTTAAACTTACATGGCGCCATTGCCGAGTTTAACCAGAACAGAAGCAGGAGAACAAAAGAAGTAAATGAGCGAGAAACAAAGGAAACAGGGAAAGAACAGATCCTAATCTAAACGCTTTCTGGCTGCAAGATGGTTAGTCCAAAAAATTAGTGGGACATTTTTAAATATTTGGCTTTGAAAATACTCATTTACCTTTAAAGTTATGATAATGTACTTGTTTATTTTTCCATAACTAAAGGGCTAAGTGCAGCATGCACTGGTCCTCTGTGGTGTGATGACTTAGCGGGAGACAGTGTGACAGCTTCCCTGCTCATGTCTTGACTTCGTAAATGAGTAAACATGCACCCTGTGGTGCATGGATGTGCATTGGTACAGCAAAACTCAGTGCATAGCTTGAATTATGGGGGATGCCTCCACCCACCTCTTCACGCAAAAGACAGAGGGGAGGAGATGAAGGGAGAAGAAAAAAGTGGTGATGTGTAGATGAGAGGAAAAACAGAGTAGAAGAGGATGACAAGGAGGCGGGATGCTTAATAGATTATTCCAAAACATTCTCTGTGTTTATCTGATGCTCTTATTTAGGTTATCTTAATCAGGGAAAGGCCTGCCAACTGCATGTTAACAAGTCAGGTTTATATTGCACCATTGCTTTTATTTGCTTCATTTTCCTCTCATATCTGCCCCAGCTGAGTTCTGCCAACATTACAGCTTGCATGCCAGTGACTCCTATTGACTTTACTTCACCACATCTGCCTCTTCGGCTCAGGTCTGAAAATTTAAAGGATCCCACATCCTTCACAACACAATATAAATCTACAGGTTCTGTTTTGTGAATTCGGTGACATTTCTGAGTTAGAGCACTGCGGGGCTGACACTGTACGGTCTTTGTAGAACAGAAGTCCAGTAAAGCCGGATTTGTAGTTTGCTATGTTTTTGCTATGTAACAACTCGGTGCAACGGGGAGTCACAAAAAACTGCGATTATTAGACTTGGGCTGTTTGTGTTTTCTTACACAAGTTTATGATGCCAGTAAAGACATTAAGGAAATCTTAGTAAAGTAATTGTCTTCTCGGAAACATGCATCCAGCAAAGCAATTTCAACTGCAGGATTTCTGCTCACAATGCAACACGATGTCTATCACATTGAATGAAATAAATTTACTGACTGCACAGAAGAGTCTCATATTCATTAATGAAGCAAGAGGGACCTCCTCAACATCATTGTATTATAGAGTAAATGAATGTTAGCGTGATTATTACGGGGAAAATTATTAAGGCAGGATGTGGTGTGATCATGTTTGCTACAGTCTGTCTGATGTTGCCATGGTGCTATTGCTTCATTGCTTAAGCTGAATCTACTGTATAAATTAAATCCTACGCAGCAATGTTTAACTTCTGGGCTTAACCCCACAGTATAAATACATGTATTACCCACTCAATCTATTTTGGTTTTTTATTCAATCCTGGAAAAAAAACAGAATTCATGTTTTTAAATAAATAAATAAAAAAATTCGGTGTTTTAAAATGTGCAGTCAACTCAACAAAACACACAAGTCCTATCATACCATTCAATGACCGTCCTCTGCTATCAGCACAGTAGCAATAAGCCACTGCAAGTAGGTTCAGTAGCTCATTATCATGCAATTTAAAGCATTGCAAACACATTTGTTTTAGCCACAGAAGATACGGCTTTGCAGAAAAAAACCCTTCATCAAATGCATCTCTAGTGTTTGTAAAGTTTACTACTGCCACTAGATGTTTTTAATTTCCTACATTTCTTTCTTATATTAACTCTGCCAGTGGGTTAACTTGCTAATTTACAATAAGATAATGTTCCAATTAGCTGTTATATGTCAACAAGCGTATGACTACAAGTCTAAAACTACAGTGTGTTTTTCCTTAATAAACCTGTGTGAAAATACAGATGACAAACAGCACATGCAGTGTGTGGACGGCATTGTTGGCATCAGTCTTTTGCTATTAGAGTTGAAGGTGAAGGAAATTATCTGACAATTATTGTGAAGGCAAGTATAATGACTGCAGAAAAGCTTTGATTCCTTTGTCAACGCTACAAGGTGAAACTCGTATTTTCAGATTTATCCATGAATCTTAAGAAAAAGCTCTGGATCTGAAGAAGATGAGTTTTCATATTTGACCTCTTCAGTTGCTGATACCTATACCAACACTCTTATTTCCTTTAAACAAGCCACCAATGTAAAACACATCACTTCTTTTATGCCAGAGGATTTTACTTTGGAACAGCAAATGTGGAGATAAAACCAGTTGTAGGTAAATGGCATCAGCACATCGATCATTCAAAAGAAAGTAAACTTCTTTTTTTTACATGAAATGGATTAACACTAAAGGATGACGGAGAAAGGAATAGGCCGGGAGGCAATGTCCAATTGATTGTGTTTTTATAGAAGGTTAGTTTTGTAGCAGCATTATTTGCAGTAGTAGGATGTTCAGTGGAAAAGGAAAAAGGAATTCTGTTTTCTAACATCAAGTGAAGCTCCTTTCTCTTGCATCAAAGGCAGAGAACAAAATATCTTTGAAATGAAATAGTGTACCCTTTTTCAATCCCTCTTAAATTCCGCAATGCTTTTTTTTTTATCAACGGTCTCTTTGTGCCACTCTATTTTCTCCAAATTTCAAATGCCATTTTCTCTCTGCCTCCTTTTGTGTGGCTCCACTGAGCATGTGGGATTGAGGCTGACGGCAGCAGGCGTTGATAGCTGGAACTTTACAACAATCGGTGAAGGCGACTATCGGTGTCAAACTGTCGCAACCCGATCTGTGTCAGACACAAGGCAGGGTAAAAGGTGAGGGCTGCAGCATTTTATGGTTCAGTAGTACCTTTGTGGAAATATAAGAGGTAGAGAGAAAAGAAAAGAAGGACATGCATTTTTATAGCCATTAGACCATTTCTTTTCTGTCTCACCATATTCCTGCTCATCCCTCTTTTTGTCACCTTTTCTCTGGGCTGCTTTCCATGAGTAACACCAGCTTTTATTTCACATCCCTTTTTTTCCCACCCGTTTGTCTATCTGTCTTGCACAGTATCACCAAGCAGCAACACATACTTGTGTCCCTGCGTCTGTACATTGCATGTTCTTAGCCTCCCATAACTGGCACATTAAAAGACTGGGTATGCTGGTTTAGACCTGTTGTTCCTTTTCGTTCCCTGTGATGCTCCAATTACTTCATGAGTGAACTATAAACTGGATGTTATTTAACATCTGCTCATAGATACTGTTACACATGTATAGTTATACACATTATATAGTTAAAAAGTTATTTTCCCCTATCCTTCCTATAGGGACTGTTTATTTATTACTTACAACAATTTTGACATTTTTCTGAAGCCTAGAATCATCATCAACTTTTTTCATAATCTGTATCCTCTCACCATCTCAAGTCTATAGATATAACACAAAAGCCAGAAATAAATTTTGGTTTAAATTCCAGGCGAGCAATTTTCAGTGAGTTGACAAGGCGCCTTGAATCTTGCTTGAGTACAGTATGCAGTTCTCATAATACATTTAAGATTTATCTATTACTTACCTATGTTGTAGCTATTTCTGATGTATAACCACTATATTCCAGTTGTTTATGTCTTGTAGATATGTGTAAGCAAATTTAATTTCCGAGCTTTCGTTGAGTTTAATTGAATGAGGTGAGCTTTTCTTTGTACATCCTAGCAACTGCAGAAGTACAGCTTGGTGTTCAAGTCCCTTTGCTGGCAGTCAGTGGTTTAGATTAACAGAGAATACCAATATAGAACTTGAGATTTTATTTCTGATGCTTGCTTTTGTTGGAGAGAGTTGGTTTTGGGCAACAGATCTTGTGAAAACAGTGTGAGACTTGTGTCTGTGAGGAAGTGAGAACAAGAAAGTGAGGATTCTTTTTTTTTTTTCTCGTTGACCATCAAAATGATGGCATAAAAGGCATTTTACTGCCAGGCCAAAATTTTCCTGTCATCCAAACACCCATCTAAATATTATCTTTACCTTGACATTTTTTAAAATGTGAATATCATTATTTAGACATGAGTGAAGAAACACATATGCACACAGTAGCACATCATTATACAAGTGCACTGAGTCAGGTGCTAGTATTTTATATTTATGAGATTTACAGTATCTGTAACACATGCACATGCCCCTAGTCACACACCAGCCATCCTCTCATTTAGGATCACTCCTACAGACACGTGTGCACAAGTGCATGCAGCACCTAGACTACAGTGCAAAGTGGGATCAGTGAGGACAATCAATTAGCAGTACAGCATCATCTGACTCCCAGATTTCTTCTTTCTGCCCTCTAGTGTCTTAAATATTCAAACTGTTTGACATCAAATGCATACATGAATTTGAATGAGGCAGATCTCAGTCCACTTATCATGCACACACACACATGAACAGAAAACACTGGGCATGAAAAAGCAGCAGGATGCCATCACAAGGAACTCATCTCAGAAACCAAAGATGGGATCAGACCCGTTTGTACTGTATGGCTGGGTTATTGCACAGTCAAGTTGCCTTTTTGGACGGCTTGATTCAAGATAGGTAGAAGATTGCTTGTGGACACTGTGTAGGCTGAGAGTGATCTTCTTATTGTTACTTGAGGAAAATTGTCTCTCTAGTCTTTGACAGAGAGAGGGGGGAAAAGCGAGTTTGAAGCATCCTTTTTATGGTGGTGTTTTATTCTCCTTGAAAGTGAAACCAGTAATAAGGCAGGCTGAATGCAGCCCTCAGAAGCACCTGTCTATCAAGGCTCTCATCTGACACAAAGCCACACAGTCAGTTCCTTTAAACTACGGAATCTCGCATCAACCTTCATTTATTGTTTAGTAGCCACGCTTTAAGGATGAAAAAAAAAAATGTTCATCTATATCTCCTGATGCTTCTAAAGTTGACTTCTTTTTGATTATGCAATAGCTTGTGAATTAGTTCATTCCGAACCAGCAATAACACCACATATTCTGACCTCATTCCTCCAAGGACAAGACTCCCCAGACTTAAGATTAAAAAAAACAAACATGATAAATGAGTAAAGTTAAGCTAAATGGGAAATAACAAATGTAAATGCTGGCACTCGGGAGGGCTGAGATCAGGCTCGGAAGAAGCTGCCTCTGAATGATATTTAGGGAGGTGGCTGAAGGCCAGGAATATTGTGTTGTGTTTCTATTGGAAAATCAATCTGCCATTTGCCAAGACATTTGGGCATTCAGTATTTTCTATGTTTTCATGGAGCTCTTGTGGTTATTAAGTGTGTCTCCTATGTAAATTCAAATATTTTAATATCTCATATCACTCAGGTTAAATATACACATTGTAAAAAAGTGGTGCTGGAATGTGCGGCCGTTTTACTTCCAATTTTTAAACAACTACTGGCTTTGAGTGGGACTATCAAAAATCCCTTATTCTGTCTCAGGCACAGCACATCTTCCCAGGTGCATTTACAGTGACACGCTAAGTACAAACTTGTTCAAAATATCAGTTGCAAAAGTGAAGATTTTATTAAGTCAAATGGAAAATAATACCATGTCAGCTTTCTTGAAGTTAACTTGGAGGTTCCAGACATCTCTAGGAACTCCAGATGTGAGTTCTTTATTTAACATTTAGAAATCACTCATGTAAAACACTGAGTAAAGCACTTTAGGAAACGAGTCCCTTTACAGAGACGTGCCCAGGATAGACATGCTACATCAAATTACACTCCTCCCTGCATGCTGCCTTGATAAAAGTGTTTGTTTGAGCCTGGAGCATTTAATTGTTTGTGCTACTTAGAGTTAGGCGCTGCGCCGGGTATACAAGTCCATAGCAAAGAGTGGAGCCTGTGCCTATCAAAGCCAGCCTCCTGCTTTGGTGCAACTACTTTTTTAAATTCCTGTCCAAAAGATTTGTGTGTAAATATCAACATGTTGGAAGTGGTGCAGCTTTAACGTGGAACACCATGTGTGGCATCCTTAGCTTCTATTCGTGTCAGGATGTCTGAGAAATTTGTGTAATATGTCAACATCTATTTGCAGAAATGTCACATCTAATTTCTGGAGTTAAATTGTGAATTGGGGAATGAGTAAATCACTTACACCCCGACAAACATTTCATCTATAATAATCACATTAAGCAACACAAATTGGAAGGAATAAAGTTTCCCACCTCTGACCTCTGTCATTCAGCATTGCTGTGGGTTGAGGTTTACTAAAGCAATTATTACTTAATAAACCGTCATTATTTGCTGAAGGTCAGAAGAAATGATCAGTGTCAGAAAAATGCTATAACAATGCCTGTTTAGCAAGTCTGGCTACCTACATTCTGTTTGGATGAAGACATTTACCTGGTTAACTAACTGGAAAACTTTTTATTATTGTCTGGAAACAAAAAGGTAACAACCTTTATCACTGCCCAGTTTCCTGATAAGGGTTGAGAATAGAAATGAAGACAATTTTCATGAACATTTCTACTACTCTAAACTACTTCTAGTTTAACACACATTTTACCATGGAAGCACCTTTTAACGTGTACATGCACAGCACATAAGATCCTTTAAACACTGGCTTTCTATTATGCTGAGTGGGATGCTGAATACACTTTAAACTAATGAGGTGCATTTAAGAGTCTGTACACTATAGTGTACATAAATATATATTTGAACTACACAAAGAGATATTTTATACCAAATGAAAGCAAAACTTCAGTACTGTTTGTTACCTTTAAGAGTCTCATTAACTTCAATAAAGTAAACTTTGATCTTTTTAGCTGCTCAGGGAAATTGTTATTCTGAAGCAAAAATTAAAACTCAAACCAAGCAGTACTAGACTCTTCAGGTTTCTACGCATCTTCACCATGAATGTCATGTTGTCAGCGGTTCCCATAGAAATTCTATTTATAAGCATGCATTAAATGACAGTATGCACGCTAAGTAAATATATGGAAAAGAAAAAATATGGAAAATAAGTTAATTTAGCCAGAAGTGAACAATTTAACTAAAATCTTTAAATAATTAGTTTGATTTCTGTTATTTTTATTGAAACATTGAAACAAATATCACTTAACAGAAAGCATCTGTGACCTAAATGATCCTTGTTCATTTATATTAGATACTTTTCTAAAACAACACTTATACTTACACAAGTTTGTAAGATAGATTTTATAACTATCTTAAGCTATTGATACCTTTTGGAAACAGCGCAGAACCCAAATAAATGACATCAAATATGGCTACAGCTACTAAATGCTAAAGTTCATCGGAAATTTGAAAAGTTAAAGTACACAGTACAATCTAGTAAGTACACTCTATTTCTGTTTTTCAGGCCAGAGGTAACTTTTCCAAGAACAGCCAGGTGTGAGGATGCAAAGAGCCTGTGTGTCTGCTGGGGACACTCCTGGACATCATAAAAATGATTTTTCTCTTGTTTCAGCCAAATAAACATTTGCTTCATACACCTATGCTTTTATGGGTAATATACTGTTCTTTAGGGGCTGAACCACAGCGAGCTACATCAAGTGTCACACATCCTAGTCAGTGCTTCAGTTCATTAGTGAGCAACTGTCTGCTCTGCACACACAAGTGACGCTCTAAATACAAAATGCAAACTGTATGCACTTTCCAAATGAATTGAGTGATGCGTAGTAATAACAAAATCTCATTGTGCTAGGGTGATAGTGAAATGGCGATTATTCAACAGCGCAGTGTCATTTTCGCCAGCGGACCTTCTCATAAATAATGCATCCAAATCATTGCATTTTTCCTCCATTCCGGGCTACAATGCATATTTCATCAAGTCAGTGAAATATTAAGCACTCTTATGATTTGATATTCCCTTCCAAGGGGGATTTTAGTTTATATATTTTCCTCACATTAATCGTGTCTCCTCCAGAGCCGAACTTCCGGGGTTGTCTTTTTATGGCATGTATGTTTACGGGCGAGATGTTTGATTGGTTAATGTTGGAGTAATGATCAGTGAGGCAACCAATCAATATGAGAGATTATCGAGGCTCTGAGGCCATTGATCTATATGAGGGCTCAGCGCTGAATGACAGGTTGGGCTCATTCCAGCTCCTCTGATTGAAATTAAAGAAGCTCAAACTGTGCAGCTCTTCATCCTTCCACTGCCCTCAGAATTAAAAATGTTACTGTTGTTCAGGTGAAGGAGATTAATGAGAAATGGGAGGAGGCAGAGGGCTTTGGGGGATTTACATTGAAAACATAGAAGCAAAGGGCTGCTTCTTAACCCCTTATGTAAAAATGAAAAAAACATGACTAGCTGTTTAATTATTAACAAGAAGCCTATTTATATTAAACCACCCTCTGCTGTAGGGATTTGAAAACCTGAGTCTGAAACCTTGTGTCATTTTTCTTCATAAAAGTACTGGGCTGTATTTTAAACCACTGTCATGCCATGAAATAATCTTGAACAAATGTGAAATTATCACTTTTACCCACATGTCAGAAGTTATTCTTTGCCAGATATGGGAAGATTCGCTGGTTGTAAAAGTTTTAGAGGATGCAGAGCAAATCTGACAATGTTTTGAACAGTTCTCTTATTTGAAAAGATACTAGCCTCTGGCAGATGAGCTGGTGATGTTACTTTTAGCAGCATTAAGATGCGCAGCTAATAGAAGTAATATGAGGCAAATATCACAGATAATTGTCACAATTTACATAAAACTTAAATATGGCTGTTATCTCAAACTAAAATAACAGTTCAACATTTAGATGCTTATTGTATTTCATGTTCTTGTTAAAACCTTGTCCAAAAAGCAAGTAAGCAAATTGTCAATTCGTTGTTTTAATAAAAAATGTACCATACTAAGTGATTATAATACAGAAACACTTTTTCTCAGTCGTTTACCCCTGTGTCATTTTCAGTATTTAACAATTTGATTTAATCAAACAAAAGCAAGCTAAGCAGTAACACCCACTCAATGCACATCAATTTAAACTTCATTTTAAGAGCTGTCTGTTTTTTGGAACTAGGAAACAGCTCCAAACAGGCTAAAAGAAACAACAAAAAATCTGCATTAATATCAGCTGCCAGTATTATCCCCATATATCTGTATTGCCACATTTTCTTTTACCACTTCTCATTTACAGTAATACATTTAAAAGTGGACACTTTTCTAAATAAACTGAGAGAAATGTGAATATTTTCTTGAGCTTGTGGATTTGGTTCAAGTAGTAGGCAGTTAAAAATCAGCTATTACTCAAAAGACTCATCTCATCCTCTATGTTATCAGATTGGTCAACACTGACAGATTGACTTCCCATCAGAACACATATTACGGCAAACGATGCAATCAGCTAATTTTTCCCTACTTAATTAATATGAGGCTGATGCATGTGATGGTATCTAGTCATTGAAGATGGTCTTTGTAGCCATTCATTTGAGTTTTATCATGTATCATTTATCTTATGCCAATAAAGTTATTTTTTTTGGAAAAGCATTGTTGTTAAAGATTTATACGAACTGGACCATTGCTGTCTAAATGTTGGGTTTATATAATTTGATATTTACTTTTATCTTCCTTCCTGGAGGCCTCACGAAACTGATGGTTACGGCAGCTGCCAATGCAACAAACAGGACTATTTTAAATGAAAGCGGTCACACATGAGGGTACACACGGCACGCCCTCAAAGACCTGCAGGAGGACACTGAAATGGGGACACTGAAACCCACCAGTTGGTAGTTCTTGGAAGCTCTTGGAAGTTCTTGGTAGTTCTTGGAAGTTCCTGATGAAATCATGGCCACAGTGTCAACAAACATTGTTTTTCAAGTTAAAGTTGATTGGTGCTCCTGGCACCAGCTACACAGGTGACTGAAAACCAATTAAATTCTCAGTAAGCTATAGCTTACTGAGAATAGTTCACGGTATTAGATGCCCTTGATAAAGCAGAACTCAGCAGACGTTACTTATAGATACACAGATTCTCCAATCAAGCTTATTTGAATAAATATCACGTTTTCCTTGGGAAGCAGTTTATGCATGTTTAAAGCCTGTTTTGTGTGTATGCAGTGGTTATGAATGCAGCCCTATGTGTTTTAAAACTTTGGAACAAAGTGCCAAAAAGAGGCACCCTTCTATGTTTTATCAGTAATCTGATCAGATATGTATCAGTTTGGGTATATCAAAGTTAAATTTGTTGGTCCTTAATTAAACCAAGTCCCTGAGGGCAGTTACTATATTGTTTTAGAACACAACAACACAGTGCTGATCCCTTTAAGCTTTATTAAATTCATGCCTGTAATGTCTGTGATGTCACCTGAGACCAAGTGTCTGACAGCTGATTAATGGAACCATTGGCTACATTGTGTGGTAGACAATGATCTTTTGTGATTTGCATCCTGGTTTTTTCCATATCTTTTGTCACAGAAGTTATGGAATGTGATCAAAGGTTGCAACTAATATGTCAACTTAGTTATGTCAGGAAAAGTAAACAAATTTACAGTCTATTGGTAACCAACAGGACAAAGGTCTGACTTTTTCTGATTGACCTCATTGTGCCAATTAGGCTGTGGCTCCATCTCCATAATAAAATCTGTACTTTCTGAGTAAGCGCATCACAAATTGCCTTCTGTCTTGGCAATATCCATTTCATTACAGTGACAGTAGTATTTGAATACCAACAAGGCGCTGTTGTCTCCCGTCTCCCGGCTACTAGTGTCAGAGGTGCTCAGATTGATACTACTGGCCCAGGTGCAGCTGATTTGGGTGACAGGAAAATGGTGTGACTGAGGCAGTTTCACAACATCTTCTCAAACCTGAATGTCTCCTTTCATAGTCGATAGGAAACAAAACACAGACAGGGACGTGTTTTTTATTACAGCAATAGCACATTTTTGCAAACTACTTAAATGAAATTTTATAGGCCCACAAAACCTAACCTAAAAAAATAAAAAATAAATAAATAAGTAAAAAATCACCTTCCTTGCAACCTTGCAAATAACCCTGAGGGATTTTCTCTAAATCGGGTTTATAGGCAATCTTACTCCCAAACTCGCAACATGATGCAAGATTTAAAATCTCAATTTCATTTTGCCATTTTTAACTTTATACCAAAAATAAACCACATGTAATATGTTGTAGGTTTGATATCCTTTATGTAAGTAAAATGACACAACTATTGGCAACAATATGTACTGTAAGTATTAAAAGAAAATTGTAAAAAGTTATTATGCATAGTGTTACTTAAGGTTTATTGTTACACTAACACATAAACAATATTTTATAGCTGTGTAGTTTGAGCTATAACAATGCAGTACATCTCATAATCGGATGTAAAGTTTTATATGTGAAATCTTAATCTGAAAAGTAAACCTGTCCTTTAAATGCAGTTACGTCTTCTTCTAAAAGTAGTTGAGCAATATTAAGTAAGTACAAAAACATCAAAATTGCACTGGACCAAAATAAGTAAATTGATGACTTGTACATTTTAAATTATTACCACAGTTTAATATTAAAGACAAAATATGCTACTGTTGAAAATAAAGCTATAGCTTAGCTGTTCCTTGGACTGCACACTTCTGGACAGAGTTCTCAGAACTTGTTCCTGGAATCTGCCCACTTGTGGCTTCACCTTCCACATCTTTTCTAACTTCTCTTCCAGCCCTTGGTATTTCTCGAGCTTGTCGTGTTCCTAATGTTGCTGTTGCTTGGGATTGCTACATCTACCACCACAGCCTTGTTCTTCTGTTTGTCCACAACTACTATGTCGGGTTTGTTGTCTGTATCTGGAGGTCCTACATGAGCTTAGATCAGTGTCTCTTTGCTGTCTTTCATTCCAGCTTTATCCAGCCACTGGTAGGATTTGGATTGTCCTCCATTCTCACAGTTGTTGGTTCCATCCTCGGTTCCTCTGGTCACATGTCAAAGTGTCCTTGGGCAAGACACTGAACCCCAACTTAGTTGCTCCCGGTGAGTGTTGGCCAGCTGCATAGCAGCTCTTACATTGGTGTGTGAGTGTGTATGTGATTGTTAGTGTGAATGGGTGAATAAGAAGCAGTGTAAAGTGCTGAGTGCCAAAAGCGCCATATAAGTGCAGACCATTTACCATCTCAGGGATCGGGGTTGCCAATTGTTGATCAGTTGTTACTCTCAGGGATGGTTGTAGTTGGGATTGTTTGTAGTGCTGCATTCGCATCCTTTAGCAGACTTTGAGAAAGTACTTCATTTATTCTTGGTAACCGGACACAGAGGTTCCAGGTATCCATCTTACTCACGATCTTCAATCTTATGTCAGCTGCTCTTGCATTAAACCCATCTGTTATTATTAGGGCTTGGAACCCAATCTCCGATTGTGGGATTGATGATGATAATGTCTCCCCCGACCTGTCATCCTGGCTCCCCCTTGCCGTAGCATTTGTGTTGTACCTCGACAGTCTCTAGTTGTGAAAGCTGGTATTTCTTGCAGATACTAGAACACTGAGCTACTAGTTGTTTCGGTATTAGTCTAGATGTTGGGTTTCGAAGTATCCCTGCGAGAGTGACTAGTGTTATTTGTATAGTAGCATTCCAATAACTTCCTATTCTCATCTCTTGTCCATGAATGTCTTGTTCCAGTAGCCCACTTCTCATCAGGTTGCCCTGGGTCCTCAACACTTGAAGGGGACCTTGTTGACTTAGGCGATGTCCAAACTGATGTGACTCTTGTTTTTCCAACTCTCATTTGCATGAGAGTTGATCTTACTGTATTCACAGAAACATATAAAAAAGTGAAGCGTCTAACTGCGTTTGTGGTACTGCATGAAAAACATTATGCTGTCATGACATATTATGCTACTCTGTGAACCCAATTAGATGACCAGATTTTACTGTGTGCAGTATTTTGATCTCAGTGGCTTACTAGTAATTTTTAACAAGATACCTCTTCCTGGTCTTGAGGTGTGTGTTATCAGCAGCTACAGTATATCGATAGCATTTTCAGTTTTATACTATTCAGTGATTTCTATATAAAAGTGTACAAACCAGCAAATTAATGGCTTGCCAAGGGCAGGATTAGCTGGCACTGAGCTGGAATTGCTGCACTTCATTTTTGCCCTGTTTTCTGTATGAAAGGATCAAATCTACAAGTAGCATCACAGTTTCTATTGATCTGTGTAAAATACCAAGTCATTTTTGGATGTCAGCAGCTGGCCAGTATGTTTTGGCACCTGCTGTGTCAGTTTCTCCCTGCTCTTGCATTGGACGATTGCTTTTCTGTGCATTTATGGGAAAATTGCAAGTAATTTGCTAACAAGTACACAATTAATTTTACATTAGTTACTTAATAAGCTGTGTTATTTGGCAACTGTATGAGTTAAGTAATTTTATTGGCTTTCTCAGTTTTGATGACTTTTTCTTATTTAACGCTGGTATCCTCATCAGGTCTCCGTGCTTAAATGTCTTGTTCGAATAAAATAATAACATACAAACTCTGTCTTATCTCCTACCTTTGTATTTCTGTCACTCGAGTACGCGGCTGACTTGTGATGCCACAGCAGTTCTGTGTTGCTGAGTACAATTTACTAAGCCTTTTAAGCTTGTTACAAGCTCTCAGATAACTTTTGTTTCTGAATACATATTGCATTATAATCACTTCGGTTGTGAGTTAATGTATGTTAAATGACAACTCCTGCATTGAATACATAAATTAACAGTGCCTTTTCAAAATGATTACAGCTAATGCCTTTGATTGGTGGTGTAGATGAGTGGTGACAAATTGACTGATTTGTATGATGGCGAAACTAAGCTGCAGAAGTTGGGATGTGTTTATCCTTTCACATGTTGACACAGACAGTGGTTTGCACAGTTACTGAGTTGTAACTGCCATGATTGTTAGGAGCATCATCAAATGTTCCGTTTTTTTTATAAAGATTGGAGCTAATGGGGAAATATATTGAATACCGTCCACAATAGGCTTTTAATGGCAGGGTAATGACCATTAGACCTATTTGAATTTCACAAGCAAGCACGAAAATAGGCTCTTATTTGAACCAAACCCTTTAAACACTGACTACTATAATTGCTCATGATCACAATATATGAATAAAGCGAAATGTTCATAAACACTACGGTACATTTGCATCACTGCAGAATTGCAGTATGGCAAGGACACAGTTGATGAGTCTAAATGTCCATGCGCATCACATATTGTGAAGGAGGAAGATTCACAGCTCAATTTGGCCTCAGGGAGAAAAGAGAAACAGCAAAAGAGCAAAAGAACGAAAGAAAATAGAAAGAAAGCAGTGCAGCAATATCACTGCAGTAAGGCGCTCAGGCTTTGCTGCTAGTTGGCAGTACTTGTTTCTTGGGGTCTCTGTGTGCATGTGTGTGTGAGCTGAAATCCAGTGAGATACCCTATACTGTAGATTACGTAATGATGTCTGTGCCATAAAAAGCTTGGCATTTCCACCACCATGTTTATGAACTTGTTGATTGTTTTC
Organism: Channa argus; assembly: GCF_033026475.1. Classification (NCBI taxonomy): domain Eukaryota; kingdom Metazoa; phylum Chordata; class Actinopteri; order Anabantiformes; family Channidae; genus Channa; species Channa argus. The sequence continues at coordinate 20,156,975 of NC_090197.1, forward strand.
AAGGGCTTTCTTCAGAAAAGTATACGCCCAGCGAGATGAAAGAAACATCAGCATTATAGCTGGAAAAGTGACTCTTTCGGCCCTTTTCCTGTCTATTCTCAGTGTTCTGTGTGTGCATGTTAGTGGTGGTGTTCCTCCACATCGTTGTTTGTTTGCGTGGTTGAGTACAAGGTGTGAGAGAAGCCTTATAAACCTCACAAAGAAAGGAGAGGGAAGAGACTTGATTGGAGAATGCAGAACATGAGTTCATGAGACATGAAATGTACTGTCAGATTAAATATGATGTTCCCACAGATGTAACTCTAAAAAGTTATAATTATGAAAGTAATAAAAAAGTAGTATAAAATGAGGTGGTTGCATAAACAGTACTTTGTGAGGTTTTATTAACCCATGTCAACATTTGTGTCATGTTGATTGTCTCACCACAGTTTGCAGTGCTCCGGCGAGCTGTCTGCCCTTTCAGTTGCTTCTCCTGGAAACCACAACATATGGCTTCTTTGGTATGTGCGCGTACAGTATGTTCAGCAGAGGTACAAATGAGAGAAGGCAGTGAGCATAACAACCCTGTATGTTTCCATGCAACTAAACTGCAAACGTGATCACTGGATGGATTATGATCCAATGCAACATAATTTAGAGTGAATGAAGTGCTGCTTTAATAAATAGAAACTGAGAAATAATTATGTTTAAAAAAAAAAAACATAATGTGGTTGCAACTTTCACAGCCGAATTGATGTTCTGCTCTGTAGGGAAATATGTCTCACCATAATACACGCTTCCATTTTTTAAAAGGGGTGCAGGCTTTTTTCATGATAATCAAAAACTTGACCTTGCCCCCCGAAAAACCTTCAATGTTCTCATACCTTTCAGCATGCTGTTCTGTGTTGTACTTAGTGTTCTCATCATGACGGTGCACACTAGATAGAGACTTGTGAAGAAGAAGAACTTCTGCCTACAAAAGAATACAGCACCTACATTTCCTTGTTTATGCTTTTGAATTGAGAGAGTGTACAAGTTTTTCATATTTTATTATTCGAGGTTAGGATTAGGTTAAAAAAACTGTAAAGTCTGGATGAAATACTGTGGTGCTGGTGTGTCTGTATTTATAAAAAACAATTCATTTGTTTTTGCTCTTCACTGAAGACATTAGGGTTTAAGATAAAAAGATTGATTTGAGCTGAAAGTTAATAGTATTTACATCTACACAGAACCTAGCACTTTTTTATTCATATGCAATAGGATTGCAAACATGTGACTGATGGGTGTTTATTACCCACTAGCACTGTCCTGTGCGATAGATTTTTTTTTTTAAACAATGAATGGCTCTAAATGACACCCAAGCTTTTTAGCTGTGGGTTTTACCTGAAATTACTGTATTTGTTGTTAAACAAAATAATAATAATAAAATCAAAAAAACCTCAACGTGAACTATAGAGGTGTCTATGGGTGAAGAGCATACCATTTTAAATCTAAGAGTGAAAAACTAACAATGCCATTGCGCAGCAATTTTTGAAATATCCTGAAAAAAAAGAAACACTGAGACATTTTGCTCATGATCCAAACTATCCAAGCTCATCTCTAAAGCACAGATGCTGTGGAGCAACTGTGGCGCAGGAGGTAGAGTAGTCGTTAAAAAATCCCACAGGTGCTGGTTCGATCTGCGGCTCCTCTGCTCACACGCCAACTTACTCCCATCGGTGTGGGAGTGTGTGTGTGTGAGTGGTTATGAGTGTGAATGGGTGAATGAGAAGCAGTGTAAAGCGCTGCCAAAAGGTAGAAAAGTGCTATATAGGTGCAGAACATTTACCATTCACACTGGAGGTAGAGTCACGGCTGCTTCTGGAAGAGGCTCGCAAATTTGTATTTGTATTGATAATAAAACCCAGTAGTAGTAGAAAGAATTCTGGGGTTCACACAGAAAGCTTTTGTTGGTAATTTTACAGAGAAAAGCATAAACTAATTAGCTCAAGCTTTATCATGCAGCAAATGATCCAATGTTTTACGCAAATGATCTGATGTTTTATGAAATCGCAGGATACAGTGGATGCCAGGAAAAAATCCATAACACTTTTACGTCTATTCGTCGCTTGTTACTAATCTTGACGTCTTGTCTTGCAAAATATAACTATGCAACCTAAATATGAGTGTGAGTGTTTAAGTGTGATTTACATTATTTTAATGATATCTGTTCAAATACTTTGGAATTTGGGTCACTCCTAATTATGCGTTGTTTCTCATATAAAGGTGTAAGTACCATCAAATGAAAGCTCAAATAAAAAGTTTTGACCATTTTTTGACCTCAAACCCAAAAGTCTGCAAACAAACACAAGTGTCATCCCAATACATTTACAGGGAACCTGTGCGCATCCACAGGCCTTATGCACATGTACTGCACTGTATGTGTAAGTTGCTGTGTGTTCTTGAATGTTATGCATTTACGTGTGTTTGTCTGTGTCTTGCACTAGAAAAATAAATGAATTTGACGTATTGGATTTATTTTCCATTACATGGAAACTTGTACTCTTGCTTAGACTAATCCTTTTTAATAGGCAATATATTACAAAAAGTATCTAAATAACAAGTTTGAACTTGTTTAAGTAGATGAATATTAGCTTTTGTTGACACTGTGGTTCTTTCTGTGGTCTTATCAGAATTTGGTTATGCAAACAATACTTACCAGGATACCTTTCTTGTTTATTTTGGCTTTTAAAAGATTCAATCATAATAACAACACAAAATAAATATTATAAACTACTACACAGTGTTAGCAAAACAAAACATGCTTGTGTAGGCAGGGTTTTCTGATGAAAGAGAATGATGCTCCTCCAAATGGTAAATGGTCTGCACTTATATAGCGCTTTTCTACCTGTTGGCACTGAAAGCGCTTTACACTGCTTCTTATTTACCCATTCACACTCACAATCACACACACATTCATACACCGATGGGGGAGCTGCTATGCAGCTGGCCAACACTCACCAGGAGCAACTAAGTTGGTGTTCAGTGTCTTGCTCAAGGACACTTCGACATGTGACCGGAGGAGCCAGGGATTGAACCAACAACTGTGAGATTGGTGGACAACCGCTCTACCTTCCTGCGCCACAGTCGCCCAGTGATTTTAAGTTTTGGTGGATACAAGTTGTATTATGTTCCCAAACCCAACTTATCAGCTCAATATCCTTCCAATTTTCTCCATATCCACTGAGTTATTGTAGCTGCAGACACAGCTGCTAGCAGCCCTGCCCTCTGACTAACATGCATTCACTTTGAGACTTGAACATTTTAACCTTTAAAACCCTGATATTTACCCTCAGAGGCTTAAACGTATGTGTGCACTTTCAACAGTAAATTACAGTAACTCAGAAATTAATTTAGTCACCTCTGTAGGTCATGATTCACATGCAATGACAATGTCCTTTGCTAATGAGGGATGTACTGTGCACTTTGTGTAGAGAGAATAAATGAAAGGTGTGGAAGTCAGAATTATGGCTGGAATACAGCACATCTTTCTTAAGGTACAAGTGCCCAACGCTCTGGTTCTCAGCTTCATATACTGGTTGTTTCAACTGTAACCATGATCCATTTTTATCATGTCCTATAGTTGTTATTACAACAAACAGGATAACACAGTAATTGCCATGCACAAGTACTGTAATTTTAAATGACTTTCAAAGATAAGAAATGTCAAATGTGGGACTTCGTGGCATCATTAAAGTATTAGGTATCATATATACAGTACACATGCTATATACTGCGCAGTATCTGTTTCATAATTCACAGAAACTATAATGAAATGGTCAAAACAAAAATTCATTTTAAGACAACATCAGATCAATGACCGGTTAAAACTATGTCCTGTTTATTACCAAAAGCTTCTCACAAGCTTAAAAACATTTCTCTGGTTTAGAATTGTGACTACAGTATTGGTTTGGAGTTTATAAATGGTTGGTCTGCTATATTCTAAAAAATAGGGAAATATAATCGAGCCATAAAGGAAGAAGTTATCCATCAGCTTACTGATTTTGAATCCTTCTTGATGACCAACTACCAATATGAAGATATGCGGCAAAGCCAGAGGGGTGGCCAAAGGCAACATATGCTGTACCAGTGATGCATATTCTTGGTGCAAAAGCAAATAAATTATTCATTTTACATTGAGTGCACATATCTAAGGCATAAAAGTATAGGTTGGAGTCATATCATTCACTGACACCTGCAGAAATGAGAATGAGAATGAGAGAGTGGTTACATTATTTCTCCATCTATCAATCAAGCTGACATTTACAACAGTATAAATGAAATAAAAAACTAATACGTGGGATGAAAACTGCTTTTGTTTACTGCTTATGGCTATTTGGAGGTACAAATAGTTATTATTTAGTAATATTGTTTCATATCAGAATATGCAAAGCATTTTGCTGAAAAAATAAAAATTAAATTGGTGTGTGGTAGTGAGGTAGACAGGTTGCCCACTGTGGTTTGAGGCCTGGCTCCCCCTGGCCATATGTCAAAGTGGCACTGAACCCCCAAACTGGTCAACCCCTGTGACACCTGTGACAAATCACTATGGTGACCACTGTGGCGACCCCCAATGGGATAATCTTTGCCAGGAGGTGGTTGGGTGGGTCAACAAAGCAGTTTGCCAGAGTCTGAGTCGAGTTTGAAACAACTGTTAGCTGCTTTGTTACAATTCATTTAATGTAAGTCATGTGATGAATCAGTGAATTAAAACAAAAGGATAACAGTTTAACAACACTTACCATATTTAATTAGTAACATTTTTATTTTTAGGGTGAAAGTTATTTGTCAGAGGAGGTATACGCAATTTCAGCAGATGCCTGGCTCCCCACAAGAGGATGCTTATTGAACACAGTGTTCTGTGGGTCGTATATGAGAGGCTAGGGATAAACAACCTATATGCTGTCAGGGCTGGAGGAGCTGTTGTTGGAATGACAACTTGCACATTCCCAGCTCTCATGGCACATTGTGACTAATTTCTCCAGTTTTTATGTAATTATTTATTCAAGTATGCAGCCATGTGTCTGCTGCAATAAAATCTATTCACACTGTTAATTCCTACTATCATATTTGTCTTTTTATCACAATGGAAAAAAAAATCAATGAACAGATTAGCGATAGCCTGGTTTTGAATTGTTTGCTTGATAAGTTTGATTACCGATATGTGTGTTAAATTGAAAATAAACAGCAAATCACTAGTTACCCAGTGTTTGCATGAAGTCTGTGGTATTTGCATTTTAATTGGCTGGCAGAGCTAATGATGAAAGACTGTAATTTAACAGCTAAATATGACTGGGAACCTAGGCAAAGCAATTAGTATTCTCTAAATGTCATGTCTTTGTATCTGGATGCACAATACACTAAATTTATTAGTCACTCTGAGGTCTCGCCGAGGGACTTTTACACAATGTAGGCACACCTCAGGTACCTGTGCTCTACCACAGCTACTTCAATTGCAGAGATGTATCACTTCAAGCAAAAACCAACAATCTCAAATGTGTTGGTTCCCACAGACTAAATATCCCCAGAGGGAGAGCGAAGAGTGCAAATAGGCTGTCGTTTTGTTTCTCACCTTGCAAGTGCAACAGCACATATGCTTTAGATGGAATATGACTACTGATATACAGAGAATACAAAAGTGGCAGCAGTTCTCTAAATGTGAAATTATTTACGAAAAGAAAAACTGTCCAGTGCTACATGAATACATTATCTATTGGCAAAAACATCATTGTTAATGGATGAGTAAAGAAGTTTAAAAAACCTATGAAGGCCCTCTTTGCATTTACTCAGGATTTACTGATTGAGGCATGAATGTGAAATTACTTCTGAAGGCACGTTTTAATGCAATGGGAAATGGAATAAAATATTTAAAAGGTAACTGTCATAATTACAAACAGTAGCTCAGATGATGAATCAGACGAAGCTTTTATTTGCTCAAACTTGGGAGTTTGTGCCCTTGGTTCTCTGCAAACTTTTTGTTAATAAATGGGAGGTTATACATCAAAGTGGGAAGAGAGAGGAATAATGAAAGAACAAAGTGCCTCAAAGGGGCCACACAACAGTACAGGTGGTTGCACTTCATTTGACGGTGCCACATCGAGAGAAAATGTTGAATATGTCACATTCTAATGATGTTTAGAGCCTATTATTAGTTCTTGTACTGCAATTCTAACACTTGGAGGGGAGGTAAACAAGATCAGAGTCATGAGTTTAAATAACACTCCCCTTCATCCCAAAGGTAATTACACAGAGGTCAATGAAAAGAGAATGACCCCCCCCAAAAAATAAATGGCCATCAGAAATCAATATTTTACGCTTGCACACAGACACACACTCACGTACACACGCTTGTACACTTGTATGCGTGGTCCCTGCCAGTGAACGAATGGCTAATCTGTACACTCCTCCATTCAGCTCAAACTAAACACAGCCCAAATTGCATTTTAATGGCCTCTCTCTCTTATTAGTGCTGCAGCGTCTTTGAGCATGCAAGAACAAAATGAAGGTTTCAACCTTTCCCATTCCTGTGTCATTTCGCCTGATGTGATACAGCTTTCCTGTTGATGCACCCACAGCCTTTTGCTCATATACTTAAAAAAAAATCAAAGTGTAATAGCTGGCCATAATGAACCTCATAGGTCCCTTGGTACATAACCCTCAATACATTTTCATATCATTTTGCATTGTAAAATATTAAAAAATACAGCATAGGCTTTATTTATTTAAATATCTATTGTTTATGTTTATTCTACAGTGTATATCATAAGGTTTGAGAAAAAAATGGACAAAAATTGTAATAAATCAGAATGCTAAAGCAAAGACTTAATAAGAAGAAGTCTTAATAAACTACAAAAGTATTAAAAAAATGCTACCAAAGTTAAAAATAAATATTCTCATAGTTACACAATACAAAAATAGATTTAGGCAAATGAGGCAATTCAAGTGTTGCATAAGGAAACTGTTCTCTTGGCTCTTTTCAGTTGATACTGCCTTGCTTACAGGCATGTCCCTGCCATCTTACTCTGCCTCAGAACTTATATTAAGACCACGTTAACAAGCATTGCAAGCAAGTTTTCTGCATAGATTTTTACATTGCACAATTTCTAGATATTTATTCATTATTTGTGTGGCATTTCGACATGACTGTATGGCAAAAGCGACTCCACATGCATTTTTTGACATTTCCAAGGATGTTCTGTTCACCATTTTTTATTAATGCCCACACACTCTCAGCTGGAGAGCATGAGTCTCTTGTGGGCAAAAACGTTTTGAGCAAACAGGCCTAACACTTTACTCCACAGTAGAAGCTACCACACAGCATATTTACCCACTCTTTTATTCTGCACCATGTGTTGTTGCACATGTTGCTTCTCCCACAGGTTAACTACACAAACCTGATGTATTGTAAATAAAGGAAGTGTGTTGCTCTTGCCTTATTATTAGTCAAATCAGCCACAATAGCAGTAAAAAAGAGAAAATTCTAAAAGCGTACTGTATTGGCTGTTAATAAAGCACTCAAAAATCACAGAAATTGAACACTGAATGTACTAATAAACTGTCAGAATGTTGTGGCAGGAAGTTTATTTAGTCTCGTATGTACTGAACTTTATTTGAACATTGTGACTTGGACGTCTAAAGTACCTTTAACTGGTCGTAGGTTTACTTACTGATGTACTGAAGAGCTTTTGAACTCAGCAATTTGATTTGTGATTTCCACCTCTGCTCTGATTGAATCTGAATCTGGAGTGTGAGTGTGGATTTAATGACTAAATAAGACAAAATAAGACAGTGGATGCACCTTCTAAAGTACAGTAAATGTCAAAAGAACAACTTCTTAGTCAAGGAGTTTTTCACTGCCATCCAGTTTCCATTTGGCAGATTAATCTCCTCTTCACGCATATCATACCTTCACCACTTTTAGGGTTGTTGGAAAATACAAACACTAAGATGTCCCAGGGCTCACTAAGACCACCTGATTTCAGATTTCTCAGACAGTAGGCTGATCTAAAGTGTTTTCTCATGGGACTAAGTTTGCCTTGAAGGCTTTGGCTCACTCTCAAGCTATGATACCAAACAGTCCTTCACGCCTGACTGCCTCTGATACTCCGTGGCATTTTTACTGTGTACTGGAGAGAGGTGAACTCTGGAATGAGCCAAAAGTGGTTTGTGGTTAGATGTTCTCTTTTTTTTAACAATTTATATTTTCCGCTCCTCTTGGATTTTTTATTTTGTATAGCGTCTGCAATCATCAACTCCTTACAAGGTTAATACACTCTGTGACATTAGAAGCTCCATCAAAACTCACAATCACTCTTAAGCTCTCTTGCCGCTTGTTGTTCCAGTACCCTGCTAAGCCCTTTGGTCCCCAGTGGGCTTGGTATTAACAAAGAGATGGGTCGAATAAACATGGGATTTTATTCAGAGATTTCCAGTCAGTCAAAAGTTGGCATAACTTTCAATTTGCCATTTCTGAAACATTTGAAAAGAAATTTCACCAAAACCAACACTTTTCTTTTGAAAATCTTGTACTTTGAGAATAATTAACATTATTATTAACATTATTACTTTGAGAATAGTTAACATTATTCTCAAAATCTCATAAAAATAAATTCTTAGTCATATATTATTCAGTTTCATTGAGAATTGAAACAGTACAATTGAGAATTGAGAATTAAAATCATATAACTGAAACAACTTCAGTTATATGTAAGGAGGCAATAAACAAAACATGATGCTTAATTAAACACAGTGAACCAATGGATTTGTTCAGCCTCTCAGTGTGGTATGAAGCCTAAATTTTCATTATAATTGCAGCAACACATTTCTTTGCTGCTTCCATTTTAAAACCTCATTCTGAAATCATATTTCTGCCAAAAATGTATAACGTGCTTGCTGGTAAGTCATATTCAACCCTATTTCTTTCCACTTTTAATGTCTCAAGTGAAGTGTTTCCAGAGTTTGCTGAGTTTGCTGTTTCGTGCTTCAAACATTATACGTTTTCTAAATGTTTTGACAGTCAGCATCGTCTGTAGGGTTCCGCTAACAATAATAAATTATCAAGAGGCAAAGACGACAAAAGTGAGTGACTTTAAAGAACATAAAGAGAAGAAAAGCAGAAAGAATCTAACCATTATTGCATTCATTCTTTCTGTGCTCATGTGCAGTTCCCATGTCGTCACCATGCCTGGAGTTAAGGTCAGAGTAAATCATGTTGTGACAGGAAGAATATTTTCACCCGCTCTCTTACCAGCGATTTCTAGTGAGAAGAAGGCTCTAATCAGACAGCAGTAGGACTGCAGAAAAGCCCCTCTTGTAATGATTCAAGCTGTTTCAGATGCTGAGATGGGTAGATAGGTTTGACATTACAGTGCAAGGTTTACCATATAGTTAACTTATAGACAGTGAGTGTTTTAAGATGTATTTATTTTTTGCATTGTGCATCAAGAATTTGGTTTACAGAAAATGACTGGCTCCAGCTACTAAAAAATGTATGTCATAGATGCATTTAATGTTTAATGAGGTTGCAAATAAGAAGCGTTTACACCATGTTACACCAGGTTACAGTCTGCTTTCTCAGGAAAGCTGATTTCTTAACTGTTATGTAAATGGGAAACCGGGTTTCAGAAATCAAGTGAGGGGAAACCCAGTTTTCCCAGGTCGATTTCTGCCATGTACACGAGTAACCATGTTTCTAATTAGCTTTCTCCAACTGCACATGTGCATAACAAAAGGCTGCAGACAGGAACACGCAGCTTAGTGAAAGAATGAATGAAAGGAGGGATGCCGCCTCATTTTAAAAACAAAGGCTGCCTAAAGTCAGACAGAAAATGTAACTAAAACAAAGTGCCTCGTAAACATCGAAATACATTTATTTGTTTTAACTCAGACAGTTCCTGTTGTGAATCAGCTGTGTGTGTCTCCCCTTTCCCCCCCCTATCTCTCGCCCTTGGCTCACACTCTGCTGCGACACGAAGACAAATAAGAAAAGTCCGTACATAGTTCAAATTTGTGCGCCAGGCTTCCAAAAATAAGTCCAAGGTGGAGAAATCTGATTTATCTTCTGATGCATGTGCACGCAGTTTTCCAGCGACCAGGTTTTGCAAGCACATGTAAATTCACTCATTGTGATTACTTTTGCAGAAAGTTCAATGGACAAATGCCCCCAAAACATATTGCCTTTAGCCACACCCGTCTAATAGATAAAAAGGATAAATAAATAAACAAATAAAAACATGCAAAACTTTTCTGCTGCTGCCACGCTGCTTTCTCAACCTCAAAACAACTTAAATGTTTGTGTCCAAAGCTTGCACTTGCCTCAACCTCAGGCCAAGGATCAGCAAAGCCAAATCCTCAACTAAACTACTCTATAATGATCCCTGATCAGAGTCAAAATAGTAAATCCCTATAGTGAGAAGGCACGGCACCAGGAAGATAAGCCAAAATCTGTGAATGATTTCAGTGTAATTCAGAAAGGCTAAAGAAAGTGAATTGTGTGATATAACAATGGATTCAGGACGAACACTCTAAATTTCATTTGTTTTCTGTGGTTCTTGCTTCTGTACGTTATTTATAGTACTAAAGCAACATACGATGAAAAAAAAACTAAAAAAAACCAAAAAAACAGTCCGCTTATCAGTGTCAACTGAAACTGTCATCACTGCTTCACAGCTGTCAGGTACAGAACTTTGCCTAAGGACATTAGACGAGCTTGTAGTATCTGGATATTTAATGCTTTAATCAGGAAAGCTTGATGGCAAAAACTGCCACCTGAAGAGTTTTTGCAGATATCAGAGAAGCAGATGGGGAATGTAACCTTGTTTAGATAATTTCTTCATTTCATGGCCATCCATCATAGTGCTACACATCCAATTTGCAAATGTGTTTATGTGTTTAAAGTGGTGTATAAAAAGAGAGAGTTCTTTTAATATCAGTAAATTAAATGATTATAAGGTTGGTGCTGTATGGTACTTATGACGTTTAAAACTCTTTGTCCCCTCCAGTAGAAACATACTGTGATAATAAGTAACATTGGAGAAACACATTGTTACAGCAATTAAAGAAATTGGTGACTGAGCTGAATCCATTGTTAATATGAAATACTTTTAAGAATGATTCAGACCTAGCAGTTGAGACACTCTAGGAAGTTGTTGAGACATTCTTTAGCCAGATGTTTGTAAAGGCATCCGTCTTTACAAGATGCATATGGAATCTAATTCCATCCACAGCTATCTATGATGGCAGCTTGAGTTACAGTGAAATCAGACATGGTTTTTAATGTCCAATATAAAACCCCAGGACGAAACTGACACTGATGATTTCAGTACATGATCATCAGCATGATGTTGTGGCATTAATGTTACCCTTTGTCAGTGCATTTTTAGCCTCCCATTATAGCTGGACTGCAAAGATGCTGAGTTTGTCAACATGATTAACCACAATAAGATCTGTGATGTGTCTAAATAAAGAATTCTCTTGAAAGAGGCCAGACAGAGGATTTTTGCATACAATATGCTTAAGATCTTTACACATCTGAAATGACACACAAGCAATATCAAAAAGCAATATTAATGGATGCGATTTAAATGCAACACAAGTATAAATTTTAAAGATAAAGTGGTTATGCAACTAGGTTCCAAAAAGATGTGTCACAGGTTGTCAAGCAATGACAACCTGAAGCTGATTCTGCTTAATAGATGATGTGCACGTCCCATGTTGAGAATGAAAAATCATGGAGAGTTTCACAGCTTGTTGCAAAAGTTATGTATTCAGGATGTCTGCGGAGCAATTTCAGGAGTGTCTGGCACCACACATGAAGAAGCAGAGAAGCATTATGATGGAGCAGATCCATCCAGTCTTGCTATGTTTCTGAAGGATAAGATGTTTTCTAAAAAAATACTTTGACAAATAAATCGGTAGTTTTAGCTCACAGGTGCATCAGCGAACCTGTGACGAAAATGTTACAGCTTGAGTGAACCAAGTAATCTGAAAGATGGTGATGCTTCTTTGCCTGATCCCAGTTTGACTCGGAGTGGGGAGTGTGTGTAGTTTGCATCTCCTCCCCGTGCTTGGCTGGGTTTCCCCCCACACTCCATGGTAGTTATTTGGTGACTCTAAATTAACCGTAGGTGTGAATGTGAGTGTGAATGGTTGTCCTTCTGTGTATGTCTGTCTGTGTTGGCCCTAAAATAGACTGAAAACCTGTACCCCGCCTCTCTCTCAATCACAGCTGGGATAGGCTCCAGCGCCCCACGACCCTAAATAGGATAAGTGGTTACAGATGATGGATGGAACTATTCTGCATGGACTGACTTGTAACCAGATTAACCCCACAAAGATTAGACCATATTTAATGTTTATGACTGACGTTAAAGCAAGCTGCACCATGATTGGTCAATCCTTCTTGAAGACAACCCACCCCCCCAAATGCTACCTTTTTTGCACAGCAATGCTTGATGTACAATGACTCATTGACATGCTAGAAAATCACCTTCTAGTTTGTAAATGCCTTTACTGTCAGTTTACTCTAAGAATATCAATTTCCCACACTTCTGTCACTCTAAATAAAGAAGTATACATTGACTTAAATTTGAAAACCATTAACCATGTCAAACCTCACACATACTGAGCAAAATGTGTTTGTAAGGATGTTAATGTGTAAGCTTTGTCAGCTGTTGCCAGGGCTGTTGCACAACGCAAATTAAAATCCACATGACAACAGTGGAAATCAGTACCCGTGATGATGAGCATCAGAAAAAAGTGTTTTACATTCATCAATAAAAACCTTTGAAATCCTCAAGTGACCAGTCTTGATTCACTAAAAGCCAAACAGCAATTAGCACCCCTGGGCAAAATAAAACATCACCCAGATAATATCACACACTGTGATGTTTGGTCACACACACACACACACACACCTACACACACACACACACACACACACACACACACACACACACACACACACACACACACACACACACACACACAGATACATAGTCAATGCAACACAATTTCGCCAATCAATACAGTAATAAAACTATGCTTTTAGCAATAGAATAACATAGGAAGCTGAGCCCAGTATCATACCCCTGGAAATTGCTCTTCCATACCACTGATCACACATATGTATTCTGAACGTTGCATTTTGACCCAAGAGCCCTCCTTCCCCTGCAAATCAATGAGGGACAGCGCTGCAGTTGTAAACCCTGCCTCGCTTGCCTTCTCTTGGGTGAGGGTGAAGCACGCATTACAGCACCCCTGATGAGACAATTACTTCTTGGCAAACAACGGTCTGCCAACACCTGCCACGATCAGAGGAATCAATAGGGTTTGGTGGAGGAGATGGAAAAGGGAAAGGAGAAAAGCAAGAGTGAAACATAAACATGAAGCACTTTCACACGATTTCACACGACCCCCTGGTTGCAAACATTTGAAGTCACAGCTCTTGTTTACAGCTGTTGCTGAGCAGCTAATTACAGCTCAGACTTCAGCTTGAATATTTCCACTGAATTAAGAATAAGATGGATCATATAAAAGGGGTTGTAGTGAATGAATGAATTTATCATCAGTTCTGCAGTTCTCCTCAGCTCTTCGGGGTAAGTGCACTGTTCTTATCCCCTTTGAAGGAAAACAGCTAACTTTGTAAGTTTTAAGAAGTGATTTAGTTCCTAGTCCGTTATTCTGGCTTTAGTTATTTTTAATACTTGTTTCAGCACCTAAATGATTGTACTACTCCCTTCTGTTAGATTTGTGTAACCACAGCCCTATAATTAATTAATGTGCATTGCCATGGCAACAACACTTGCAGATCCACTCACAATGTCAAAAAAAATGCCGTTAACCAAATGTAGCCACATAAGTAGAAAACATACTATTTTTTTTAGTAAAGTTAGTTTTGACTAAGCCGACTCCACTAATATTTCATCAAAAACTCAAGCTGATATAACTATTTTTTACAGGATAAATTAGCAAGCCAGTGAGTTAGTTGAATGCCTGTGGTAAACAAAGCACCTGTTACTGACCTGTTTAGGAGACATGGAACACTTTTCTCACCGTGCACACTGTCAGCAAATGCAATTGAGCACTTACCCCCACCGCTCCACTGCCCCTTCTCTCTATCGTCGTTGCAAGTGTGTTGTAGTGTTATTAATTACAAGCCCAACCCACATCCAATACTGTACACAGCCACATGAGTTTTTCTAAACCCAAACTCTAGACAGAGAACTAGAAGAGCATCTCTGCTCTTTGCTCTTTGGAAGATTTTGGTGAATGTGAGAAAATTAGAAATGACTTAGAATTGACTATAGACTATACATATATAAAAGACACCACATAATTTGTTTCCTAACATATGACTGAAAAGGCCCAATTTCCTTTAGTCATAATGCAAGAGGCTGGGAAAACTAGAAAGCTCCTGTGGGGGAACAAAGGACTTAATCAGAAGGGGAAAAGTTGAAGTTTAACACTGATCAAGCCAATTATCAGACTTTAATCTAACTGAGCACGCATGTCACCTGCTAAAGAGACGAAAAAATAGAGAAAGTGCACAAAATCAACAAGAACTGAAGGAGGCAGCAGTAAAAGCCTCGGAAAGCAAAACAGGGAACAATAATTTGTCGATGTCAGTGAGTCAAAGGCTGGATGCAGTTATTGGAAATAAAGATTATGCAACCAAAACTGTTTTATTTACTAGACACTTACTTGGAATCCTTTTATTTAAATACAATTTGATTGATGTGATAGACAAGTTACTATGAGCTATGGCGTGCAATGTATGTAGATAAATAAATAAAAATTGAAATGCTGAAGTTGATCTAATCTATCTTCAGTATAAATCGAACTCAAATGTGTGAAATGAAGTGAGAGGTTGGGACTAAGTAAGCCCTTGTCTGAGAATTCCAGTCTGTGCTGTGGTTCATAAGGAATTAACATGTCAACAATAATGCTAGACCTGACAATGCTGAGCCTTAAAAGCTATAAGAATAATCTTAAAATCAATTCTAAAGCTGGCTGGAAGCCAACAAAAGATGACAGAATATGTGTGATGTGACATGATTTTCTGGTGTTTTTTTAAAAGCCTAGCAGCAGTATTCTGGATCAACTGGAGGTGAGCTATTAACTTATGACCGAGTCATAAGTCAGAAAATTTCCATAATCACATATGAATAAATAAATGCACTCATTACTTTCTTGAGATGTGCTGCAGTTCAAATTATTAAAGTTTTGTTCGTACTTGAAGAAAATAAGATCAAATCACCTTGACTAGGTGGTTGTTAAGTAACAGGGATGAGTCAAACATGACCCTTTAGTTATGTACACATGTACACTGTAAGATGTTAAACAGCCAAGTTTAGACCAAAAAGGAGATGTCAAAAATGGTGGAAAATAAAAGAACTATAATTGATTCCACTTAAGAAACTTCCGTGCCATCCAGCTCTTAAGATCAGAAACAGAGTTTAGGAGGCGGAAAATACTTGCAGACTCCTCAGATTAAAGAGCAACATACAACTCTTAATCATCAGCATAAAAATTATACAGCTTTATTTATTTATTTATTTTACATTGCCAAGTGGCAACAAATGCAAAAATAAAAGACGACCTAAAATTGACCTCTGATAGAACACTCTATCAGAGGATATGGATAAAATGTTTGGCTTAACTGTGTGAAAGTCCAAGTAACAGAGACAGAACAGAACTTATCAAGGGTTGAAAGGCTACGTTGCCTCACATTGAGTAAATGGATCAGGAGAGATAAAAAAAGATGTACACATTTCTAATTGTGGATATGAATTTACAATCTGGTTTGTATTATTTGTGAAGTGACAAACAAACAACATAGTTGGCGGACAAAATAGCTAATCTCTGACTGAAAAGGTTAAAATAAAATTCCAGAATTACAGGAAATGAGGTACAGCACTATGTTGGTAAAGTTTCATTAAGGAAGGTCAAAGAGCCCTTGCTTTCATTTTTTTCTTGTAATATCTGGATATGATCTAGGTAAGGTTTATATTTACTTTAATGGTATAATTTAATTTAAATCCTTAATACTTTCTATTAGTCTAATATTTAGTATACTTTCTTTTATTTAAGAGGTGTCAACACAGAAACTATATGGATTAATTTTTAACCTTGATGACTAAGGTGGAGTTAAGATAACATATGCAAGTGTGATGTGGGGGGAATTGAATTGATGCCAGCGTTAGATCCCCAAGTATGACCCTTATCATGGGTTAATTTGCTAATAAGATGAATGATGTTCAAAGGATTCAATCAGATTAATAAAAGAAGAGAAGAAATGGATTAAATCACCATTTAGAAGTTAAAGAGACAGATGCTGTATTTCCCCTAGAGAACACACACTCCTGCTCTCACCCTCTGTTCTTCTTTCACTTTTTTTCTTTTTGTGTAAGCCTCAGAAACTCCCAGCTGATAATTTTCAAACCTTGCAGCTTATACTTAATAGGTGCAAACAAGATGCTTGGTAAAAATTAAAATGAACTCTACTTAATATTTATGCAATTGCACTCTTATGTTAACAGCTTCATACTGTGATAATAAGCTAGTATTTACAACTTTTTTTCCTGCTGGCTCTAAAAACTCAGTTATTGCAGCATCCTGTAGTTTGCACCACTGTAGTATTGTTGCATTTGCGGGTACATGTTCTCTTAAGATCACCTTTCATCTATTCTCATAGATGTCATCCATCCATCTACAACCCCAATAACCCCCAAATAACTTTGGAGGAAATGTAAATTTAAATAAAAACAGAATCCAATAATATGCTGAATGTGGTTTAGCATTGTCTTGCTGAAATATGCAAAGGCTTCCTTGACAGAGACATTGTCTCCATGGGAGCATATGTTGCTCTAAAACCTCTATGGTGGCTCTCCAAATGTGTAAGCTGCCCACACCATAGTCACTAATGCACCTCCATACCATCAGAGATGCAGGCTTTTGAACTGTCCGCCGATAAGAAGCTGGATAGTCCCTCTCCTCTTTGGTCCACAGGACACGGCCTCCATGTTTTCCAAAACAATTTCAAATTTTGATTAATCTTATCACAGAACAGTTTTCCATTTTGCCTCAGAGCATTTTAAATGAGCTTTGGCCCAGAGAACACGGCAGAGTTCTGGATCGTGTTCACATATGGCTCCTTCGCATGATACGGCTTTAACTTACATTTGTTGATTGCACAGTGAACTGTGTTCACAGACAGTGATTTCTGGAAGTGTTCCTGAGCCCATGCAGTGATGTCCATTAGAGAATCATTCCTGTTTTTAATGCAGTGCAGCCTGAGGGCACCAAGATCACACACATCTAGTTTTGACCTTTGGCCTTGCACACAGAGATTTCTTCTCTGAATCTTTTCAGGATAGTATATACTGTAGATGGTATAGATCTTCAGAGTCTTCACAATTTTATGTTGAGGAATTTTTTTTAGCTTATCCCAGCTGTCAGTGAAAGGTGAGGTACACCCTGGACACGTGTATTTTCCAGGGTCTATTTCAGGGCCAGCACAGAGAGACATACACAGATGGACAACCATTCACACCAACAAACAAATTAGAGTCACAAATTAACCTGCATATCTTTGAATTGTGTACACTGTGGGTACCTGGGGAAAACCTATGTAAGCACAGGAAGAACATCCAAACTCCCCACAGAAAACCTGCAGCTGGTCGTGGATGTGAACCCTCAAACTTCTAGCTTTAGGGCAGCACCCCACCACCATTCTGCCGTGTCATAGATGTCCACTTCACCTAAACCATCAATGTATTGGGCTAGTAGGAACAATAAAGCTACAATATGCAACTGAAGCTAGTGGTAGCATGAGAATAGAAGCCAAATCACCCTACCTGCCTTAGCTTTATAAGCTTGCTAAACATAGAAATGGTAACCCGCATTAATGTATTATTAAAACAATATGATTCATTGTGTAGACAAGTGGATTAAACTATATTATTTACTATTGAGTATAGGGTTATGCTGTTTTCCAGATTTCAAGGAGCTTTCAAACATTGCATAAATGTTAATATACTTTTGACTTAATCATTTTAATCATTAATGTTTGTGGAGTGGGGAAGACCCAGGTTATTTATCCAATTAGCTGCTGAAGGACTTATCCTGAAGAGATAGATGGTAGATAATTAAACAAATCCTGTTTTAGACAAATATCAGCAGTTACAGATACAGTATGTGTCTCACTGCAGTGAGACACGTATGTATTATCCCAGGACTGCACCTTCTCACTTGTAATATTATCCAGCTGACCTATGCCCACACTGCAGTGAGACTTTATTAGCTGTGTGTGTGGTTTTTTTTCTGTCTGGTCGTTAGAAATATGACCATTATTTTCAAACAGCAAGTGGAACTCCAGGATAATTCCTGCTGTGGTTGCTATGTGTTATAACTACAAAGATCCTATACATAAAGACATAGCTTTGCTCTACAGAGAGTATAGACTTAAAGACTTACAAAGAGCAGCAGTGTGACAGGGAGAAATGGATCTGAGAGGAGGGAAAGAGGGAGGTTGGAAAAATGAGGTACAAAGTAGGACTCTGCGATGGAGCACAAGAGTCAGACTGACTAACAAAGTTGAAAAAAGATAATATCTCCTTAAAACTGTGTGCACCAGTAACCATAATCTTCTCTGCAGGTGTTCAGCGCCTATAGCCACAGACAGAGTTTAATCCAGTTTTGATGAAGGTGGAGGGAGAGTTTTACAGGGTTCTGTTTGCTATAAATGGCTTCAAGTTGGGAACACTGCTCTGTGACAGGCCATTTCATGCATTAGGGCCATCGGGCGAATTCCTTTCTTTTTCTTTCAGCCGGGAACTTGGCTGTGTATGAAAAGAAGATCAGCACCATGGTTATAATGCCCTCTTTTCCTGTTGTCTTCGATATATTTTCATAGACTCATAATATGTGTCCTGTTTCCAGCAAGCTGTAAGGGGTCATTTAATACTCATTAGGCAAAGTGTGTGCACATTTCCGTAAACTTGGTACAGTACATGTTCCTGTTCATGGAGCATTTAGTCTTTGTAGTATTGTACAGTGTAGATAAAAATGCTCGTTTGATCATTTAAACTGAAGCAGGATTATATTTAAGTCATGCATAAGTCTCATTTTGCTACAGTTTTCATATTATAGATTTTTTTTTAAAAAACTAAATATGTGAAATAGACTTGTTCCAAATCAAAACTGGCACACAGTGACAAAATGCTAATTTTTGACAACCGCAAACAAGGATTAAGTGTCTAGTACCAAATAGTTGTCAGTGTGCTTTTATTGTTAATTTGATATTGATAAAAGCTTAAATTAAGGCTGCAGACTCGGCACTCGAGTTTGTCTTCTCAAAGTCAGGCTGATGAGCCGTGAGGACTTGTCATTGTAATGAGCGAGCCTCATTATGAACCAAATCACCCCGTTCTCTTAGGAATTTAGCATGAAGAGCACTCTTTTTAGGTAATTAATCTAGCACAGTGCTTTATAAATGCTTTTACTGCTATCAGGACACACACATTACTGTACAGAGCACTGTTTTCTAATTACCTTAGTAAGAGGTCAATGATATGTTAAACAACACCAACAACATTTATAGGAGTTAAAGGACACCCTTGACACACACACACACACACACACACATATATATATATATATATATATATATATATATATATATATATATATATATATATATCAAATACCAAACATCAGTCATTGGTTAAAAAAAAAAAAGAGAGAGAAAGAAACAAAAAACATATGTACTCCAAGACGAATGCAAGTATTTAAGTGTCGTGCTGGAGAGCTGTCACTTTCCAAACATCAATTTTACCTTCTCCCATGCGACGCCTATTCAGGGTATCATTCAAGCTGTCTTGTTTTGTTTACTCCTCCATGCCTGCTAGTTCATATGACAAACAAGTGATATGCTGGAAAAGGAGAGCTCAAAGAATCTCTGCTTTGGGAAAGCTGTCAACCAGAGTGCTGATGTGAAAGTAAAGCAGGACAGAGGGGGTTGTTTCATGTTACGATTAAAGAAGCATTTACTCCCAACATCAATGTTTAATGTGTCAGAGCTATGGCCATTCCAACTCCACTTTAGATTGAATTATTAACAGAACAGTGCTACTTACAGTTCAGCTTCCTCAAAGATGAGGAGAAATAAGGACAGACTATAAAAAAATGAATAAAAATAAAATAAAAACACATTGATGATTTCATTTCAAAATGTAAGTCAAAAACTTTAAGTCATCTTATCGGATGTGATGCAAACTGTGTGTGTGTGTGTGTGTGTGTGTGTGTGTGTGTGTGTGTGTGTGTTTGCATGCGTGCATGCTTGTAAATGGATGCATATAAGACTGTGTTTAGATGGGGCTGATGACTGTGCTTGATGTGGTGGCATCTCCACACCTGTGCTGCCATCTGTGCCTCGGCACCCCCTGTGACCACTGTGCCTTCTGGCACACAACAAGTGTCGCACAGAAACCTTGATGAACACATCTCACTCCCTTGTCCTCTAGAAGGAAGAGACGAAGACTGTATTCTTATATGATTTAATAAATAAAACAGAAGCTTAAGCAATGTATAGGAATAATTTAACATTTTCTGAAATAGGCTAATTTTTATTTACTTTCTTGCCAAGAGTTATATGAGGGGAGAGATACCTCTCGTGTCTGTGTGGGGACATGCTTTGCGGCTGCAGCCACATACAGTAGTAATCCACAGAAGAATCACAAAGTAAAATTTGCTTTTTTATGGGTGGTTATGTGCTGAAATGTTTTTGGTCTGGGAGCAGTTTCCAGGCAACCAACAGAGCCTCCTGGAAATTGCTGGTTGTCTTAACACTTATTTTACATTTTGTTTTGCATCTTTATATAGGGTAAGAAAGTAAGAAAGTAAGTGTGAATAAGCTTTAGAGATGCTGATGTTTTTTGTTTTTGTTTTACCTTTGAACAGAACCGAGCTAGTGATTTCCACCTGCTTGCATTTGTTATGGTACACCAAGCTAAAAGGCTTGTGGTATAAGCTCAACAACAAGTACTTTTATGGTGAGTGTAGCCATCAACAGCTGCAGCCGCTCCAAAAAACATTTACTTTAACATTTTGTAACTAACGCAATGCATACTTTAAATAATTAACACTTGCATTCTGAAAAATCCAACAAATGGTATCAGATACATTAACCCAACAAGTCCTCTAACTTTATCAAACCTAGCCTCTCAAATGACCCTTTGAACTAGATATTGAAATGTTGAAGCATCATAAGGAGACAGGCCTTTTGCAGTTACACAACCAAACGAGGGAAATTGTTGCGTAACAATGGAGCCAAAATGGCAGCCAGTGCATGATTTGCTCCAAACACACACAAACAAGCTGGATTTAAACTGTACAGTACAAACACAGCAGTTTGGTTATGATGAGCACAAACCATCTGGGGTAGGTTAGGTTAGGCACTGATTAAGAGTTTAGGTACTTCCTTAACATCACGTCACGTCTTACATGATGTGCATCAGATGACATGAAAACAATAACAGTAGTAGTTGTTTAACACTGGACTCAAGCGCCAGTCTGTCCAAGCCCAAGTGTATAAAATTCCTGTTTTTTGTGACAGCCGCTAGATGTTCCCAAGCAGTAATCAATATCTGTTGGCCGTTTTCAGTGGCCAGTACAAATGACCTATTGTTGTAATTCACAAGAGGAGAATCTCAAAAGACCATAATGGTTGGTAAAACTTTTTAAAAGTTCATTGGAAAAAGGCAAATCATAGCCTTCTCAGGTTGGGAGCTGGTTGTGCATCACATATGAAAAAAGACATTTAAGGAATACATTAGCGAACAAAACATGCAGAAATAGAAAGATTAAAAAGAAAAGACAAAAAAACATACAATTTACTTATAATAAATGAAAGTAAAAAGGAAAGAGGAAAAATGAAGTTTTATTTGAGGGAATTTTGTACAGAGAGAAGTAAAAACCTGGAGAGGAAAACATAATTAGACAAACACAAAGCACTCCTACTCACATACACACATGCAAATGTACACTTTGAATTTGCCCGTGCAAGCATGTCAATCAGTGCCACCTTTGTGCTGTTGCTACTAGCCATCAGTGCAGCATGGTGTCTTCTATGCGTTGTCTTGAGGAACATAGAGGGACATGGCTGGAACATTTAGTGCACTGCTCACATCTCCAATAACAGAGAGTAAAGTCTCCCACCCCCTGAGGGGCACTATGCACCTCCTAAGTGGATCACTCTGCGTTGTCACAACGTTTCCACAAAGCTCAGTGGGATGGGGCTGTGTACTCCTTTCATCACCAGAAAACCTAAATGAGCTTTGTCAGGCTTGCTAATGCACATTGGTGGCTCTGCAACTTTTTACTGCACATGTTCAAATACCCTTCCTGTACTCTGTGTTTACTCAGTACAAGGAGGAGGGAAAAGGGTCTTTAAAGATTCACCTTCATACACACTATTTACATACAGTATGGGGCCTTAGCACCCATCACCCCCCCACTGATTGTGGTTTGCAGTGTAGTCAGAGTTGGTCAAGGGCACACTCAGCAGGTTGGCAGCTTTAATGGCTGCAGGTCATTCGCTAAATGTTCCCCTGTTTCCCTCTCACGTCAAGCAGGGACATTATATTGACATGAATTTAAGATAGAGAGGGGTGAGACAATGGCAGCAGTGAGGACAGGCAGCGATGGAGGTCAATCACTGAGTTAGTGGGGGTTTAAAGATGTCTCAATAGACAGGAAACTGAGGTAATGAAGAGTTAATTATGAAAAGGAAGATGATGGTTAACTAACCAGAAGGACACAAGTTCACATGTCCAAAATCATCTTTTTGCAAGGCATTGGATTCCCTCCCTGTGATGACATTGATAAGTCCTAGAGAGGAAGCATAAGGGTTAGGATGGCAACAGATGAAGGATGATAACGAGGGATATGACAGGTTGACTAGAAATACTGAAAGTAATTTCAACAATACCTCTGATGCTTTCCCTTTCAAGCACTCAGTATTTTCTGCTCTCAAGTCCTTGAGGTTTCTTGAGGTTAACACAAATCTCTCTGATTGAGTGAATTACTCTCCAGAAGGCTTCGCATTAAACCACCTTTCCTCCCATTCTAATCCGTAGCGTCATTATAATATGAATGTGTTAAAAGAAGCCAATATGGATCTGTGCCGCATCAGTTCCGTCAATAGAGGCTAAAGTAGCAGAGGTGTGGGAAGAGAGGGAGATCGGAAGGGGAGAACAACAACGCAGGGATAATTAAGAATAATGTTGTGGCTCTGACGTCTTGTGCCTGTGCCTGAAATGGCCTTTAATAAATTCCTATGCGACATGTTTACCAGTTTCTCTATTATTTGTGATTAGATTTTGACCGTATGTGAAACATACGTACATCTTAGAGATTTAGTGTGTTTTCTTTCAAATACCGTTTTTACTTCACATAAACACTGTCTTCCGCTATATTGTTTTGTGTCCTTATTTCTCTTTCTTACTGATATCCATGTCTGCAAACTCCCTCCTGACAGGTCATGAGACGTTAACCCCCACCAGCGTATGGACCTGATTGCTCCCACAGCCCTTTATGTAAACTTGCATCCTTCACATCCTTTCAACTGCCTTTTTCTACTTAATGCTGCCTTCTATCGTCCAAATCCTCCCATTTCGTATCTTTTTACTTTCTCTAGCCTATTTTGATTTATGTAAGCCAGACTATTTCTAGTTGCCCTGATCTGACCTTAAAATCACTTCTGTAATTACAATTTAAGACCTTGAAATGTATTAAAATGTCTTGAATGTAGTTATTAGAGATCCCATTTCGCTCCACTCGGTGACAGGATTCTTTGTGCCACATGCCCACACTTGGATTAATATAGAAGAGGGTTAGTCCTGTAGCACAATGTGGATATTATCTGCTTTATTAGTATTGTGCCTCATTGTGTTTTATCTCCTTTATTAAATACAGTTGTAACAATTCATTTCCTGTTGTCATTTTTATGCTGTAAACTGTCCATTGCATTAAGACTGCAAAGAATCTTTTCATTTCTTAATCACATTATTATTCTTAACACACAATTCTTTATGATGGTTGTGGATGACAAATCACACATCTGGTGCCAGTCTAACCATTGTACTGCTATAACAGTAAAACACTTTTATGCCCAATCAAGCCTTTTCTCCCTTATTATTATTCCAAAAACTTTTGTGTAAAAATTTGTAGATTATAGGTGTCATGGGGAGCAGCGATTTGCACCTCACAGCAAGAATGTCCTGTGTTCGAACCAACCAGTTGATGGGGCACTTTTTTTGTGTGGAGTTTGCATTTACCATTTACCAAATAAACGTCGGGCAAAAACAGATACCTTTTTTTTACCATTAATGAAAGGATGAAGCCAAAAAGAAAAAAAAAAAACAACGTGGCAAGTGGGCAATACTAAGTATCCCCCATATTAAATTGTTTTCTCAAGAGGCTCTGTCCAGGCAACCCCTCCAAACAAACTGCTGTACTTGTTCAGTCTTCTTCTAAATGTGCTGTCATGGACAGTAACAATTACCATTCACAGTGATGCAGGGTAGGGTCTGGGATGTACAGTTGCTCTTGGGTTTTTTATTTTTTGTATTTTTCTGAGCATTGCATGGTCTGACCATGGGTGAATTGTACTGGAATGTCCACTCCTGAGAAGATTGGCAACTGTCTAAACTGATGTCAAACGTTAGTCTAAAGTTGTATTTACCTAACACAAAAAAACACTTTGTTGTTGACGATGATTTTTGTTATATTTTTAGATAAAGAAACATTTAAAAGTTAAAAGTACTAAAAAATTAAAAGTACTAACATTTTCACATGACTGCATATTCTGCACCTAGATGAAAGAAAATAACCCTCCTTCATCATTTGAACAAAGAAGTGGAAAACTTAAGACTGCGGATGAAAACTAAAAAAACAGTCTTTGCTTACCATTTTCACATCACTCTCACTCACCAGACAATTTCTGTTTCTTCATTCCAGATGGCCACGTTGTGAGAATGTGCTTGCATTTGGAATGTTTGGATGAAAAATTAGAACAGTCTTCCTTGTGTGTCTTCTAAACTTTGTTGGTGGCTGTTTTTGCTATTTCTGTTTCTCTTCTCATGCATTGATTTGCTAAGTTGAGTGCTTAGAGTGATCGGTCTCACTGGCAGGTGAGACACAAATTCAACACACTGAATGAGCTGAGAAGCTGCCAACAGCAATTAGTGCAACAAATGCTTAACAATGGCCAAGTCTTGGCCACCTGCTGACGAGTGACATAATAAGTCATAGCCCTATCGGCTTTAAATGGCCTCTAGGTGTGTATTGTGGTGTAAAAAATGTCTCATGTGGCCCTATAATACTGGCAATCTGTTCAGGATCACAGCAAACCTTAACATTTTTTAGAAACCGTTACCATAAGATTTAATGCCTAACCCTAACCTCAACTAACTCCAACGTCACCTAACCCCTATGTTTGTGCGCCTAATCCTGACCAAATTGCTGTGTTTGCACTTTAAATCCCTCAGTTTAAATTTGAGGGTTTAGTGTTAAACTGGGGTGCTATTTCAACAGACGCCCGTCCCCCTGCATTGAGGTGCTATTTAAACAAAGGTTCATTGGGTTGTATGAGAGGGTAGGCAAAAATAACATAGATGGGTGGTTTGAGGACATTTTGTAGTGGAAACACTACACATGCACATGGTTCATTGTCCCCAGTTCAATATGCTACTGTTGTGTATTCTACAAACATATATATTAGGTCTGTTGTGTATGTATTCTACATACACAACAGGCTATATACTAAAGGCTTATGAGGTTGCTGTAATCAAACCCTACTCTCTTTACTTGTGTGTTAGATCTTAGTGCCTCATTTAACATCAGTGACCACAATATTTTATTACAGACTAAAACACGTCACTCAGTGTGTTTACCTAGACTTAAGAAACCAGATTTATACACACCCCATAAATCTCCGTTGCTATACACTTGACACCAAGCTATGAAACCAGATGAAACAAATCAGTCCAACCTGATAGACATAAAGCCCTGGATGTCCTGTAATCTCCTACTTCTACATTCAGACAAAACTGAAGTCATTGTATTTGGGGCTACAAAGCTCACAAATATGCTGTCTACCCATATATTACTTACAGGCTCCAGCACTACCGTGAGGAACCTCTTTTTTTATCTTTGACCACGATATGTCCTTTAACTTACATATACTGTAATGCAAATCTCTAAAACAGCCCTTGTCCACTGTCGGAATGTTATCAAAATGAAGAAAATCCTGTCTTAAAGTGCTGTTACTTCTAGATTAGACTACTGAACCTCCACACCATTGTTATGTCCCGAAAATACCCTTAAAAGCATCCAGTTATTCCAAAATACTGCAGCAATAGTACTGACTGGAAGTAGCAAAAGATATCATATTTCTCCTTCATTAGGTCCTCTCCATTGGCTTCCCATTTGGAACAAAATTTTAAACTCCTAACATACAATGCTCAAGCTCAGTCATATCCAAAAGACTGCATAGTGCTGCTTTACTATAATAGCCTACTCTGGACTCGGAATGCAGGCCTACTTTTGGTTCCCAGAGTTGCCAAAAGTAGAATGGGAGGTAGAGTCTTTAGCTATCAAGCTCTTCTCCTGTGGAACCATCTCCTATTAAAGATTTGGGAGGCAAACATCCTTTCTGAAAAAGCTAAGTAGCTAGGTTGTGGGTTCGCGTGGAATGGTTGTCTGTCTAATATATGTCTCTCTGTGTTGGCCCTGAGATAGACTGGTGATCTGTCCAGGGTGTAGCCTGCCTCTTGCCCTATGACAGCTGGGATAGGCTACAGCCCCCGCGAACCTAAACGAGATAAGCGGTTACAGATAATGGATGAATGGATGGACACCCTCCCTACTTTTAAGACTAGTCTTAAAACTTTCCTTCTTGATAAAAAATATAGTTTTATATGTCACCATTGCATGGCATTAACTTTCTAAATGTGCTTCTCCCTCTTCATCCCCTTCTCTCATTTTTCTGCAGGTATGCCTGGATTTGGAGCTGTGTATTTCTAATACTCAGGTACTGGCCCTACCAATGTGCTTAGTGCTTATTCTATAACATGTCTTTGTTGTAAATCGGTGCTTTTTGAATTAAGGGGAATTGAGAACTGAATTTATTTATGTGAGAAGGCCTCATCTTTGGGTTAGAGAATGTGGTCAGGTTAATCTGAAGCGGATTTGATCACCACAAGATTCATTTTGCCATCTAAGACTGCTGTAGCCCAGCTTTTAAGAGCACCCCTCCAATTGTTCGCCCCAAAGGGGAGAATAGGGATGTAAGTGGTCAAGGATGTAGTTTTTCTCTTGGGACTGTTGCTTTATTGCATTTTGATATTTTTTATTGCAAGAAAGTTCCTATTTAGATGTACAAGATGTGGTTAGTTCATCCAAATTTATAAACTTTATGCAGAATCCGCAATGTGGATCTGAGCATCATGTGACCCATTGTGCCAGGTGACCGTGATGATCAGACTAGCCCAGCTGACTAGCTCAGCTCAGATAGAGTAAGTGGTGTCTGCCATCACTCCTGGGGAGGCAAACAGCAATATTTCAGCAAACCGTGTAATAATTTACAGCGAGCGTGTTTTCATAATTTTCAGCAATATTTCAGCAAACCGTGTAATAATTTACAGCGAGCGTGTTTTCATAATTTTCATTTTAAAATGGTATAATTCATGCTGAAGCTAAAAGCTGGTGTCAGAGTTGAAAATGACACATTACACTGTCATTCACCCGAAGGGAAAGTTTACAAAACACATTTTATTGGATATTACAAAAGAGTCCCATATAACTGCAGAGTCACCACAGATTAGTTTAGAATACATAAATGCATACTGACTGTCAAACATACTGTATGTATGTACAATACTGTATATGCTATGCTAAACAAAATTAACTGCCCATGCATGCCAGCTGACATAAGCAGCCTAAGAAGCAGTTTAGTATTTTACAGCCCTAAAACTGCAACCCAAGGGTGTATAATTATCATTAGGTGTTAGCTGTAGTTTGTCTAATTGATGTTTTAAAGCTTAGTTCTATCACTGGTAGAAATGCTGTTTACTTACATTTACTAGTTCTGCAGAATCTAAAAGAAACTGATCATTTTAGATGTTAACAGCTAGCTACTGCTGGCTTCCTACCTACATCTCTAAATCCTTCAACACTATAAACCCTCTTTTCCAGTGATACCTAGTTGCTGCAAACTGAATGAAAAGTGAGACCTCGCTCTGAAAGTTGGGTCGAAAAAAAAGAGCATGAGTGTATAGAGGGCTTGAATGTTTTAAGGAAAGCTCTTGTTATGCATGGGTGAAGGTGACAGCTCTGAAAGAGTTGAACCTTACACTTAATAAGCTGATAGGATTCATCACCCCTGTACCCTGAATAGCTAGATAGATTTCCAGGTAATTTTTTTCAGTAGACACCTCCCAGCAGACTTCATTAGGTTCCAGGAATGTCCAAAGGAATTCTGGAAATTCATGCAATGTAATCAGAAGTTCTTGTCTTTTTAAAATTTATTTTTGTCTTTTCATAGATATTTATTTCAGTTTAAGTAGAGTAACCAGAGGTACATCCTTGTGATATTGTTAGTCAGGATAATCGTTATCCTTATTATCCTTACCCTTAAAAAAAAAAAAAAAAAAAAAAAAAAAAAAAAAAAAAAAAGGAGCCAATCCTATGTTGGGACTGGTGTAGACCTAGATATAGAACAAACATCTTTATTTGATTTCTTGGTCTTTACACACAATGGCACATAAACCTGCCACTTTTTAATAAAACAAGCCAGGACAAAGATGATTTATAGAATGATGCTTTGTGTAAGCATTCTATATATATATATATATATATATATATATAATCATGTGGAAGAAAACCAGCTAAATATAGCACATATAGAATTTATATATAGCATATCAGACAGAGGTTTATTATTTATGCAATTAAATATTTAAAATTAAACAGCTCCATATTTTCAGCCACACTTCTGACAATTATAGTTAACCTAACATTTTAACTACACACTCTTGTGCACAACTAAATCATAAGTTGTACATCAGTGGTTGTTAAAATAAATAAATAAAAAAAAATAGGGCATGTACAGAGTTACATCGCTCGTGTTCGTCTAAAACTAGACTGTGATAAGCCCGTTGCCTCTCTGCAAACACACACACAGAGCCAGTGGGTAATTTTAGCAGACAAAAGAACCAAGCTGTGTGCCGACTACCATCTTAGTGCACCTTGACACAAAGGAGCAGTTTTGACACAATACCTTTCGATCACAATGCGTTCGTATTTTGCGTTAACTGTGCCACTTCAATCAAGGGCTCTTTGTATCTTGCCACTTTGTCTTATCTCAGGGAGACTTCAGCACAGAACAATCTTAAGGACGTTCAGTGTAATAACTTGAGACCATTTCAGAGATGAGCTTGGTACCACACTGAGTGACTAAACATCAGAAACTGAAAGGATAGAAAACTTTTTTTCAAATATAGCTGTGCTGTCACTTTAGTTTTAACTTGTTGTATTGTGCATACCCTGTACGGGCACCTTTTTTTATTGATAGAGCACTTTTTAGGAAAATCACAGTAATCCTGGATAGCGAAAGTTTCAAATCTTTAGGGTATTGATTCTACAAGAGACCATGTCTATGATGACATGATGTCTGCATGAATTATGTTATGCAGATTTCTTCAGCTGAATGTATCACTACATTTATGAAACCAGTATGAGATGACTTTTGCTTTGTAACATGCTGGCCATAAAGTGATGCACCTATCAGCAATAATCGTCAGTGTCAGTGCCACTCCAACACTACTATCTGTGTTTCTCAGAAGTTTTCAAGCTCCTCTCCTGTGGCAGAAGTTTTCTGCACCGTACTGATTTAACTGTGGGACTGTTGATCAAAGTAATCTGAGGAAATTAGCAGTTTTATCAGCAACTATGCCACAAAATGTGATGTTTGATTTGATCATTAACTGAAGCTCCTGACCTGTATGTGCATAATTTGATGCATTGCACTGCTACCACATATGCGACTGAGAGGATCATTGCGTAAATATAGGAGTCCACAGGTGTTCCTAATAAAGAGCTTTTAGTATATAACATGCATAAAGGAACTCAAACACCACCCCCCACACACATGATCATACATAAGGGCTTTGGTGATACTTGGCTTCTGATAAACTGATTACAAACCTCTCTGGGTGCCAATGCCTTGAGTCAAATTATCCAACACTTTTCACACAGGGAGCACTTACACAACTCTCTCCCTACCGGGCCTACATTGAAGGTGTCCTTTTACTAACAACACTA
Source organism: Channa argus (assembly GCF_033026475.1). NCBI lineage: Eukaryota > Metazoa > Chordata > Actinopteri > Anabantiformes > Channidae > Channa > Channa argus. The sequence goes on from NC_090197.1 coordinate 20,187,374, forward strand.
TCATGGACACACATCTTCTTGTGGATGCGCACACAATCCTGAACACTCACACCCGCACACACTGGTGCGTCTGTGTGCAAGAGTGTGCGCACCAGTGGAGTAATTACAGACATTTTAATCACTGAACTCTACTCCTGTGGGGCACAGCGGACATAGCAGGGAGTGGGCAGAAGTAGAGGCTCTTGACTGATTTCAACCTTGGCTTAATAATTGTTGTAGGAGCCTGCTGCAGCTACTATGGCAGATGCCACTTCTTTTTGGGAGGCCTTGAAATAATCAAGGATGCTCTGTGATGTGCAAGAATAATCTTTTGATGTACAATATGGGTTGAATAGACAGATTGAATGTGTTATTGTTCTATTCCCAATAATAAAAACAGACATTCCTGGGTGTCATTTTTTACCAGGTCCAAGGCTTTGACGGATTCACCTTACAATTATTATTAGTTGTAGTTGTGCTGGAAGGTTATTCTTTAAACCTTGGGCATTATAAAAAGACTGAATTTTAAAAAAAAAGAACAAAGAGTACATTTCTAATAAGTTGTGTTTGTCTAATCATTCCCACACTTTATTAAAAGCAATTGTGTGGCTTATATTGTTTACCCTCTAATCACATGGGATTTGCCAGAGAAATTGCTTAATCCAGCTAAAACCAAACCTCCACATTTAATGTTTCTGCTTTTAGATAGCACTGCACAAACACAAATCAGGAGACATAGCTTAGCAGGGAAAAATAAAGCCTTTAATCACTTTGCTTAACAATGTTAAACATATATACAGCAGAGAGACTCTTACTGCACCACTTACTTTCACACTTCATACAGGTCTAACTTTTGCCTTTTCTTAACTTCCTTATCAAACTAAGGTGGTCGGATGACAAACAACAGGGCTGACTTTCCAGTATCATTTCACCTGCGTTTTGTTCCACATTCATGTAGGAAGAGGAGGAATACACTTAGTTTGCGAGTGTGTTTTTAGATTGCTGTGCTGAGCTGCCCAAGAGGACAAGGCCTCTCCTTGACCCCCTCCTCTCGTGTCTTGCAGTTCAGTAGATTAGCTTGAGCACTAACAGAGGCCGGTGCTATCGCCGCTTGCAGCCTCCTCAACCCCACTGGCCACACAAGATATCGCTCATATATACACACAATATGCCAACACACACGCACGCAACAATCTCTGGGCTACTTGCAGCCATGCATGAGCCACCCAACCACACACACAAACACACATTATCTTTGGCCCGTATCCCTGTCACTGTTCCTGAAGGTTCATTAGTGACACTGAAGCCACTTCAATTGAGGCAGGGCTTTCAGAGAACAACATTAACACATAGCACACACACAAACCTCAATTCATACATGTTCTGCTGATTCTGTTTGAATTTACACAAAGCTTTATTTGCAAACTGTACGTATACGTACATACAGTGACCCTTTATCTGAGTCCATGTGACTGCAGTGGTGAGGCTCGGCTCGGCATTTGCATTAACCAGCAGGACGTCATACTGTAAAAACTGTCAGGATCAACAATTCACTACCTAATTACTTCAAGGTCAATTACAGCAGCACTCTGCTTTGAAGATTTGCAATGGAACATCAAAGGTATTTTTTTTCTTCACCTCAGGATTTCAAAGCAATAAGATGCCATGGAGTAAAGTAACAAAAAAAGGAAGAATGTGAAAATGAGGTTAGACATCCTGGGTACTTGATTTCAATGTGAGACTAGGGAGAAGGGAAAATGAGAGTGAAATAGCGAACATTTGTCATATTTCTTTAATAAGATATTGTATAGGACTTGTCTTATATGATGTATGGGGTGCAATAAATGTCATGTTCTTACACATGTTTAATATAATCCCATTTGAGAACAGGTATGTCTGGCAAACAGTACACATGCAAAACCTGGGGTCAAAGTTAGTTATAAAAGATGTATTCCTGCTGTGATGAAATTTTATATTTGCTTTTAGTCTTTTGGCTTATTCGTCATTTCCTAATGAGGCCTTGCAATTGGCTTTGAAAAGTACACGCTGAACTCAGAATTTAGAATAATTTTGAATAAAACCCTATTTCTGGACCGTGTAAATTACTGTAATTTAGAAAACGAAATCATTACTGAAAAAGTATTACAGAACTGGGTTTGTTCAAGTATTTAACTTTGGATTCGTCTTCCATTGTAAAGATTGTAATATAATTTGTGAAATTATTTGCTAAAGTGGCCACGCTGAGATTGTTCCTGCAGTCTCAAATGCAGTTAGAGTTAGTGGATCAACTTCTGTGGGGCACAATTATAATATCATGCACTGTAGGAAGGCTCCACGGTGTTGCGCATTTTGATAAAGACTGGAAAATTAGAGAACTCACACAGCATCTAATGACAGAGGTCACTATCCTTGCAAGCTGGATTTCAATGTGTGATAATCAGCTCTCCCGTGTGGAGAAATTGCACATCGTCTATGCGCTCATGACATTTCACATCTTGTTTCAGAGGGGTTCATCCGCCAAGCTTTCACGAAAAAAGCTGTGCTAATATGAACTAAATTACTGTGTCTTACAAACCAAAATGAAGAGGGGGATTTGGGTTTTCTCAAGAGAGACACAGTGTGCTGCACAAGTAATTCAAAAAGAAACATAACTCACATATCACTGGGTACACACAACAGTAATTGGACGGTTTTATGAACATGAAAACAATTGATTCACCGTTATGTATCATCAGTCTGTGATGAGAGAAAAAACAGATATTTATTCACATTGAAGTGTTAGAAATCAGACTTTCAGCAGTATCTGACAGGAGGTAATGGATATACATTGGGAAACATAAACAAGAACAAAAAAAAAAATGTGTACATTATTAACAACTATTGATCCAAACCAAAATTCCGTTTGAAATCCATGAAATATTAATTAGCTGCCAAAAGCTACTTGACCCACCATTTGGCTGTTAACTAGCTTACATGCCCCAGTTATACAGTTACAACATTTGCTTTCTAAAAGATCTCGTGTCCACTGTGTCCAGTGTTGCTTGAGGCACCACAAAAAGCAAAGAGAGAAAGTCATAAGCTGTTTCACTTGTATTTATAAATTTTTAAAGGGATAAAATGAAAAGTAAACTTTTAATGAAATTAGGAAATGCAACCAAATGTGGAGATCTATTAAACACATTGTTGTTTACCTTCGCACTGGGGTGATGACAGGCAGTGACACTGAGGAGGATTGGTGGGACGTATGATGGATCAGTCTCTCTACACCTCTCTGCGTCAGCATTGCTCACGTCAGTAAGTGGTTTAGTAGCGCTGCCATGAGGAATACCAAGTCAACTGGCTTACCAGTGAATGTGCTGCAGTTGTCTGTAGTTAAAGAGGTTCATGTTCACACACGCACACACACACAAACACACACATACTATTCTGTATGTCAATGAAGCACTGCCAACTACTCTGGTACTCCTTCATTGGGGGTCAATCAGGCAGAGGGGGGAACTGACTGGAGGCCATGTGAGTATGTGTTTCTGTGCTGAGTGTGTTGATTTGTGTGTATGTATGCAAGTAAAGGCAGATTACTGTGTGTGTGTGTGTGTGTGTGCGCAGTGTAACTATGTGGTCTGTGCTGTTTTTGGAATGGGGTGTTGCAGGGAAGGGTACAGAGGAGACATAAGTGAAGCCAACGGTGTTGTGCTGACACCGCTCTCTCGCCCTTGAGCGGGAAGCCTTCATGTACCCTCACAACATGTTCCCTCCGCTCTTGCCATCGTACCTGGAGTTGCACTGTGACACGGTCCCAGAAAGCCCATATTGTCACCTTCCTTTTCTGACAGCCCCCGTGTTTTTCGGCATCCATCAACCCTGACCCCCCCCCCCCACTGATGTCTTTCCACAATGAAGTAGGGCAAGATGAATGAGCTTGTGTTGTAACACTCCATAGGGTGTCTGACAATCCCATGGGCTGCCACACTGAGACTAAGCAACTTCAAAACCACCTGATTCTTCCAAAGTGCCATCTTGGATTGAAATAACGTGTTCTCTGCATATCAGCACATAGCCACAAAACATGTATAATTAATTAACCGGTAATCTTTATAACCAAAATTCAAACATTTCTAAAAAGTTAGAAAGCTTACGTGTGCTGCGTAATACACATTCAGTAAAAAGGAAGCTTTCAAATACTTTCATTTTCAAGTAGAACATGTGAAAGTATCCCAAGTATAAAGGCCTCCCATGGTGGATCAAGTCCTATACGCTTCCGTTTGTGTGTTCTACATATGCACACTGTGTCTAAATTGCAGAGCAGGCATATTTCAACATCGACTGAGAATGAAATAGAAGTATGGCCTATGTTCAGGTACATGATTATGGTAATCTGAAGGATAAAACTCGTAAAAGCAGTTGTGTCTTGTTCAGGTCTGACAGCTTCTTTGTGGTGAGAGCTATCTGCGTTGTAATCACTTCGGTTCATTCTGTTCCCCAAGGAGAGGGAGATGTAGAAAAAGGCAGAGAGACATAGTGAGTTACAGGAAGGATAAGAAGAAACTGTCTGAACCTTAACTTCTTCTGTCAGCTGACATCTAAGGTTTAAACTCGTGCTCCATCTGCTCCATTTTGTCACAATTCTACAATGCTATAATATGTGAAGGAGGCAATGCTGACCTATTGCACTACACACCTACTCTATATATAAAGAAGTTTGTCTATGTGACAGTTTGAGCCTTTTTTAGCGCAAGGCATGTATCTCTTTCACAATCCATATCCTCAGTGACACAGCATATCTACACATTTACATGTGTGCTTGCACATTAACCTTTTCTAACCATGTAGACTGTAAGTGCAAGTGATTGTGAGATATAGCAGCACTGCTGTCAGGAAGAGCTGGGGAGGTCACTAGTCTGCATGCATGATTTACTAGAGAAGGGCAGCGAGGTGGACAGCAGGTCAGGACCTGGTGGAGGAAGACTTGACGGTCCGTGAGGCTCATCTCAGTGCGAGCAGTCGCCCTCCTCTGGTTGGTTTCAGAAATATGTGCATTAATCTAATGTTTAGTGACCCGTCATATTAAGAAAAAGTATATCGTTTTATTTCATTCACCGGATATTATAAATGGTACTGTTAAGGTATGGCACTAATGTTTTATAAGGCCAACAAGAGAAGCTGGGCACTGAAACAACGCTCATATAAGCTGATTAATTAGATCCATAAGTCATCACAATGAATACATTGTGGGACCCTTATAGCACCTGCACTTGTTGGAATTACCAAATGTTCTTCAAATGGAATAAATGAGGTATGGATATTATCTCCACATGAAGCAGGCAGTGTATCAAGTGAGTAGATGAGCAATATGCTGAAATCAGAGTTCTGAAGTTTCCAGCAAAGCATCTGTATTACTCAAATGAGAGGCAAAGCAAAATCTGTCTGCCCATTAAAGACAAATTGGCAACTGACAAAAGAGAAGGAATGTGAGACCACAAAAGACGGATTCTTTTATTAGGGATAAAATAGGGAAAAGAGGAAGAAGGGCAAAGAAGAAAAAGACGGAGGGCAAAATCACTCGAGGAGATAAGGAAAGAGCAAAAGTGCACAGTGAACAGGATGGGATATGTTGAGAGGGGAGGGTGTGTTCGAGGGATGGTCTGAAGGCCTCAGGGGTTGTTAGTTTTAATTGGCCTCAGGCTCCAGGACATGCAGTGACAACATCAAAGGTCAGATATACATCAAGCACTGCTGGGAAATGTCGACCCATGTGGGGAAGGGCCGCAGGGCAGAGAGAGGAGGAGAGACCGAGAAAGGCCATTGGTAAGAGATAAATTTTACAGGAAAATGAATGAAGTTTTTAAGACTTTATAAGATATTTTCCTCCGAGAGAGTGGTATTAATAACAGGATTTATTTTAAAAACAGAATAAGGTCATTTATAATTTATAAATTTATATTTTCCTTAGCTTCAACAAATACTATAAAAAATAAATTAAAAAGTTAATCACTGACATCTTCCATTGTTGACTTACGTTACCATATTTTGTTAATTCACAGCTGTAATTATAGTGTTTTCCAAGAATTGCAATATGTACCTTTTGTATATTGCATTTGCTTAAAAGTACAGTGGCCAGTTCTGTTAGGAAACTAACAGAACACCATTTATTGTAAATGTGAAACATTAAGGTCAGTTCTTAAGGGTTTAGTTGTTCAGTAAGAATGAATAAACTTCTTGATTGCAGTTGTTTGCAGGAGAATTGACAAAAAGGTCTAAAAGTTTTAAAAGAAAGTAAAAGTGCCTCTATAGTGCGATAGAACAACTCCTGAAAGCCCCTCCTATCAGCAAACTATCAGCAGGGTTTAAACTCGTGTTTCCAGTAGGGCTGAGTGATATGTCCAAAAATGTGATTTGAAGACAGTAGCCACTGCTGCAGGGGTTCTGGGAAAAAGTTAAACTGCAATAGCGATTACGTTTTCAGAGGAAGTGCAATTAGTGTAAGAACATGTTCCGATGTGATGTATTTTTTGAAGGAATTAAGCTTTAGTGTCATCTTACAGATCTGAGTTCGACTTCGAACTCTCATGCGCGATTTAGCTTAGGCAAGAAATTAACCTTGGTTAATATTAGAGAAAGATTGTGGTTTAGTTTAAAAGCAAATAAACACATTGAGTGAGTGAGGGACTTTACCTTTTTCTCTCTTGAGACAATAATCTTCCTCTAACCTTAACCAAGTGCTGTGTGTGTGTTAATTTGGGCTGGAAGATGTACGACAAAAGGTGTGTTCACAAGCTCCGCTGTTACGGGAGCGCAGGCTGTTTTTTTAATTCATTGTGATGGTGCATTGAAATGTTACATAAGTTTTGTTGTCTGTCAAGTAAAGGTTGCCGGGATATGCAACAGATATATTTCATAGTGCTTCTCTTTTGCTTTAGAGTCAGTAAAATAAATGATGCTCATTCTCAGCGTTTGCAACTACTAAGGCTTTTAATTTTTGAGCATAGTAAAAACACTGAAAGTGGCTGGGCTTGTCCTTTAACCAGTGCAATAAGAAATTTTACAAGTGCTTTCTGAGAGTAAAACCTTACCTTGTAATTTTCAGAAACTGACACATGGTATTTAAAATGATTACAATGTTACGTATCCCTGAGAGCCTCTTAAACACCCATTCCCTGAGAGAACAGAATCAACTTAGCATGCCACTGAAATTAACACCGATCTCCTCACTTAGTCCCGTGTCAAACTTATGAGATGTAAGAAAATGCGTGTGTGTGTATGTGTGTGTGTCAGGGGGGGGGTCATGCATTCATACTTTGGGTGTGTATTTGATTCATAGTGTACACAGACAGGATAACATCAGGATTAACCCAAACTGACACCTTCTGATAGACTTCATGTCAGCCTCATCCTCTGCTTCATTACTCCCTCTGACGCACACCCAGAAATTCTCACACACACTCACACACACACACACACCCTGCTGCTGTCTACTATGTAACTTCACAGGATTGGCAGAGTGAGCACAGCAGGAAGCGTTGCAGGGGTTGTGAGCAATAGAGAGACGACGCTGATTCTGCCTTTTATTCACTGCGATGAAATCAATCATTGCTCCCAGATGGGTCTATGATTTATGATTAGTGGAGGATTTGCACTGTGTATATGAAAGAAGTACAGGTTCAACGCAATCCCATGGTGCATTTGTGACAATGACATAGCATCTGTGTTTTTACATGACACTGATGGGCTCCAGTGTAAATAGTATTTTTTTTGTTGTTGTTTTATTGAAGATGGTGGTGGGAGGGTGTCACTAACAGCGCATCGTATGCACGCTCGCACTTTGTTTCTCTGTAGGCCTGTCACACAGAAAACACAAAGGTAATTACAGTTGAAAGTGAATATAGAGTGAAAAATCAAAGATGAAATGCATTTACCTTATATTTCCATTTACATTATGAAAGCAATTTCTCATTTTGTATCACCAAATAAATTTAGAGCAGTAAGTTACTGCTTACATGTGCATAGGTAGCTAATTTTGTGGGATACGTTTTGTCATTTCCTCGCCTTGTAAAGAATAGACACACATCTGATGCAAACTCAAGCAGAATTTCACATCCCTGAAGTATAAAGAGAGCAAAGTCTCACCTTGAGTGACCGTCCCAAATCTTGTTTTGACACATCCCAACACTGTGACTATAAATGTAGCAGTCAGTTCAAGTAGATGTTTTTTCTTGTTTTTTTTTTATGTTTTTTTTTGCATCTATCGTACTTACTGCAGTATCAGAGATCTCTTATTTCACTTTTTAACACAGTGGCTACACTGCATAAACCTTAATAAGACACATCATAAAGATGTAAGAACAAAAAGTGGGAAACAGACAAACAGATTGTGGGATGTGACAAATTATTTAACAGAACAGACGTGTGAGCAGGAGCCTACACAGCAACAGTAGCACACTGTGTGTACACAAGAGTCCGTGGGTGCATACATGATAATAGGATTTCCTAATGAGGTTCTGAATGTGAGGCCATTGTATGTGAAAATCCTGACACAACAGCAGCAGTGTGATAGTGTGTTAGTAATTAACACTGATGTTCCTCTATTATGTGCAGTTCCCAGAACATTAATTTACTAGCAGTGGTTTCGGTAGTTACGTTCCTTCCATTTTTGTCAATAGTACCAGGAGGATATTAAATAAACTACCGTGTATTTCAGTGTCTCTTCTCGGCTGATATACTCACACCGAAGAATCCAGTCACTTTTGTACAATCTATACAACGTGCAAGAGCTGGTTAAATTTTCTTTATGCTTTTATTATAAACTTTTATTTAGAAGTTCAATATGCTATTTCATAGCCCAGGATTTCCTACAGCGTTTTATTCCTACAAAACACTCTGTAGTTTATAGACACAGGTGCCCTGTGCAGACCAACATGATGCACTGAAGTGCTTTATCGCCCCAAAAAACAAAACTTGCTCATGCAGCTCCAGAAACTTTGGAAACCCACCAACAACAATCTACGTTATAGTTTAATATATTACTGTATATACAGCAAAACAGAGTCCAATTGTTTCAAAAGGCTGCCGCCTGTGTTTTACAGAGGCAGACATTAAACTTCTTTTTTCTTCCTTTCCTTTCTGCTGTTCCCTTTCAGGGGTCGCCACAGCAAATTATGTGCCTCCATCTAACTCTATCCTCTGCATCCTCTTCTCTCACACCAACTAACCTCATGTCCTCTCTCACTACATCCATAAATCTTCTCTTTGGTCTTAGGCAGACATTAAACACTGCTCACTAAAAGTGAGCAACACTCATTGACACATGCTAATTTAATCCTAGCACTGATAATTGAAGTGTTAATTATTAGCATGATGTTAGTACACACCAGAAGTGAAGGGCAAATTTATTTTCTAATACTGATATTATTTTCACTAAAGTCTTTAATTGTTTTTCAAGATGACCAAGACTGGTAAAATCCCTTTTGAGTTTTGAATTGTGAGGTTAGGGAGAAAATTGAGAAGATATGCATAATTCATACAATAGGAACTTTTCTATTTTCAAAATTGCTGTTAAGTACAGGTAGTCTTCTACATTTTCATTAGTAAGTTAATTTAATTATACATTTTTTTAAACATTGTGTTTTAGACCCCAGAATTTAATAGTTAATTGCTTCCTTTTCACAGATCACCCTTTAATTCATTCAAACCTCACATTGCTGATTACCTCAATCCTCAGGCGATTTAACAAAAGGCATTATTTAAAAGGAGGGGACATTGGAAAAAATCATTCAAGGAGGAGGATATCTAAAAAGAATTAATTGCTTAAAATTGGTGAGTGTGAAAGAGGGTTTGCAGACACCAGGATTTTGACCTCAGCAGCCTGCAGTCATTATGATGCAGGTCTCATGTTCTGCAGGCCTTCCTCTCCATCCTGACACCGCTGCCTGGCGTCAGCAGTCACTGCGCAGCTGGAGACTCAAGTCAACGCCTCAAGCACCAGCTGCTCTGTGACACTCTTGTTGCTTTCTAGGCACCTGTTGGTAATCTGGGGATAAGGAGCACACAGACTGCAGTAAAGACAAAAGCATCATAAGGCTGCTGAGGCAACAGACAAAGGAGATTAGCTGGGTTCCAGTAGTCGGCCAGGCTGCAGTGATTGTCAGAGGAAAAGAAAGGAGAAAATGTATTTTTGAAACTAAGCACCAAAACCACATCACAGGATGAGTACACCTCTGAGCCTGTGGGGAAACACTGACGGTAGTGTGTTGTGGCAATGCTATAAGTGAAGCCACTCAAATTACACACCTTTAAATAACCATGACAGTGACATCCATACATCCATGATTTAATGCCTTTGTTTTTCACCTAATTAGCAACTTTGTTTTTGCTAGCGTGTTGCCGTCCAAATTTTGAAAGTATGAATGTATATTGTAGATTTCTAACAGACGGCAACATTTTGTTACGATGATACCTTATGACTGTTAAATAAAACTGTTTTATTTCCCCAGTTAAACTTTTTTCTAAATACTAAAATAACAACACACACACAGCACTCATTTATTAATTTCCACTCAGAAATTGTACATAAGCATTTCTGTGTTAAAATACCTTTGCTCCAGTACTTTCCCTTCAGAGGATGAACATGCTTGCAGGTATTTTTCTGTTACATACACAATAAGTATATACAATAACTAGACAACTCTAATGCAATGTTGATATATTAAAAAAATATATATTTAAAAAAAAGAAACTATACTGTAGTAGTACAAATATTGTAATGTTAAAAGCCTCTGTGCAAACATGTCTAAAGGTGAGGCTGACAAAAAATTGAATAAAAGTAAGACAGCTGAAGGAAAAACTTCACAGACCATGTGAACTTATTCAGCTAAACCTAAGAAACAACACAGTGACCCTAGTTCTAAATTTGAGAACCAAAGGATGTGAAACAAAGAGCTGCTGTAAACATGAAGACAAAGCTGCCTCACCTGCTTGGTATGCAGTTGGACACCTATCAGACAGTGGTCTTGTGTGATTTGACCTAAATTAGAATTCACTTAAGTATTAGTTGGTAACAATGGGAGATATTTTCCTTCAACAAATGTTCTCTTCCATTAACAGTGGTTATGTTTGTTTACAAACTTATATAAATTGAGTAATAAAAAAACTCAGATTTTGTTTATGTTATGCAACACATAATATACTCTAGAGTCTTGAACCAGAAAACCTTTTGCATTCATCTTATATATCACACTGGTATGTAGCTCTGAAGAAGACATAATTAACAGTTTGCCCACACATGCCACCGGAAACAGACAAACACGCTCTTGCACACACAAACCTATTCAGCTGAACACCTAAACCTGGCTTTGTTGGCTGTTTACAGGAAAGACATTTATTCAGCAGCTCTCAGAGCACATGGCTTATGTGCTGTCAGGATAGAGTGGTAGCAGGCAAAATAAGATGGCCTCGGCTCATACATGCCTTCTCTTTTCACAGTGTCTTTTAAGGTTGGATTTGGAAAAGATTTAGAGGAATTCTAGAGAGGCTATTGAGAGATCTGAATGTCCACAGGATTTGTTAGAAAAATGTTCTTTTCTGGGGATTGCTACTGGATTGTTCTGGTTCATATTCCCATTTTCTACTCCTCTGCCTTCCTCTCTGGTTTGGTTTTCTTCTTTTTTCTTAGCTGTAACTGACTTAGCTCTTTTGGAGAAGTTGGTTACTGTCTACAGACCTTCACTTTGCCCTTTCTCTTACTGGAAGTTCACACATACAGCTACAAATGTCTGACAGCTGCCCATTCATTGTCAATAGAAAACCAGCTATGCCACTGAGAACCACCAGCTGTGCACCTTAGATGCAACAGGAGCCCAGCTGCATGATAGGGGAAAGTTAAAGAAATCTCAACTTTATGGAAATACACTCTGGTGTAGTTCATCTGCAGTTGGAAGCGAGCAAATATGGGAAAATTGTTATTCCTGGGAAAACTGAAACAGAGAGTCAGTTTACTACCTGATGTCAAGTAATCAACAATGTGCGTTTATAATTTTATGTAATATATGTCATGCTCAGTCAGAGCAGAGCCCAGTTACTACTGTGCTGAACACAACACACCCTAAGAACTACAGCTACGCTAGAGCCCGGCTATAGGCAAAAACGTAGCATCTGTAAGTGTGTGCGACCAGTTAGATAGATATTTTATGAATCCCGGATGGACATTTTTAAGAGAAAGGTTAAAAAAAATGTAAACCACGTAGACAACACACAGAAAAATCAAAAATACCCTACAATTTAATGAGAGCCGGTGCAACAGGTGGCCACATGAAACGGCACCATGTTGAATAATGTCAGGCCACAGAGGTGGTGATCTGAAGCCAGTTGTGGAGCTGGTCTGTGATACATGTGAACCTAATTCTTTTGCAGTGACCTGATACATCACAGAGGAGGATGTGGTTGGTTTGAGTGTAACAATTACTTAAATTCATTCTGTCATAGTTGGCAGTTAGAGGATGATATATTAGGGTTGTGTTATCTGCTTGGCCAAAGTACCAAACAAAAGTTGTTACAGTTGTAATGACAGTGATGATGTCAATCATCATGATAGTACCGTCTTAGGAGATGTGACTGTCTTACACCTTGAAATCCAAATTATTGGAACTTTAAACCCACAGGTAACTTGGAAGTTCAAACACACAATGACTTTCTTTGAGTTTTAAGACATACAACAATGCTCTAACGTCTAAATAGTAGTCTTAAAAAATATGATTTGGTGTAGCGTGAATGTTACTTCTAAAAGTGGTTATAAAAGACATGAATCACATGATGACTCATGAGCGTTAAGCTGAGCTCTAAGCACAGACTCTAATCCAGCAGTGAGTGCCGCTCAAACTGCTTATCACGTGTAGACAGCCGTACCTGTCATCTTTCCCACTCCATGATCCCCCCCGCTCCTTCTACTTTATTCGGATCACCCCACTTCCTCTCCTTCCCTGTTGTTTCTTCAACTGTTCCACAGTACTGATCCTCTTTCCCATTTCGTCCATCACTCTTCATTGCTCACATGTCTGCAGAAGGTCAATTGATCTGGTTTGGGACTGTGGGAAATGTTTCAACTGATTGTTCATGACACACACACACACACACACACACACACACACACACACACACACACACACACACACACACACACACACACACACAAAGGGCCCTTCACTTTATCAAGGGCGGAAGATAAACAACTCCGGATAGGGTGAGAGACAAGGTGGGGATGTTGAATGTGCTGCTCTAAGTGTCTTCACACACCGCCTGTTAACTGATGCTGAATAAGGGCATCTGTCCTTCTCTGTAAGATCGGGAGGTGTGGTTTGTGTGCGAGAGTTAATGTGTGTGTTCGTACAGGTGCGTGTGTGACCTTTGAAGACTTGCTGTGTTTGCAATCTTGTTCTCTGTGACAAAATTGAATAATTAATCAAGAGGTAAATTAGTCAATTTATTTTTGAAAATCTAAACTGAAGAATAGAAACAATAAAAAAACACTACATTCAGCACAGGCATGGGGTTAATTGATGCATTACTGGTTACATACAAAGTCTAACTACTTATTGTAGCTATAGTGATACTACTAGAGGATTTCTGAACTGGCTTGTAGGTTTTGCTTGGTAGTAGACCCTGCAGTAATAATAGAAGTAACAATAACAGTTTAAAAGTACTAACAATTGTTTTTTTTTCTTTAATACATAGAAAGAAAATATCTGTGGATTCAGAAATGTTATTTTGTTGTGGATAGTTTTTGGCTTAATGCACCTCATACCCTTTGTTTTTTCTTGTGTTGTTTCTTACTCTAACAACAGTGGACATTGAAAGCTGTTTTTGTCCATTTTAACCATGCAACCGCTAATCGCAAATGCCGAGCTGTAACATGGATTTTCAGTGCAACCTAGTTGCGGATGATGACTGATCTGTATTTTTGTGGCCCTTGTTGGTTTTAGCAACACTTGGGATAATCATGTTAGTCTGTTCCATGGTTTCATTTCATATATTTATACAAACTATAGAAATCTGTAAGTCTATAGAACTTCAACGAAAAAGATCTGAATCAATTGGATCAGAACCCAGTCTTAAAGTTTCATGCTATTAGAAAAGCCTACAGTCCAGAACTCATAGATATACAATTTCTAACAATGTACTGTAGAGTAACGGAACAAAAGAGTATTTGGCATTTTTGATGGTGATTTATGCAAAAATTGGTTAATTTTCTGTTAATCAACCAATAAAGTCACCAATTAATCACTTTAGGTCTAGTATTCCCCTCAGCGTCTTACACATTCAGACATGCTGATGACTTGAGATTCACATGCCATTTACTAATACTATGTAGAAATCTTACCGTTGGCAGTTTTCAGTATTGCTAACTAGCATATGTTCAGTGGTTTAGAAAATATTAAAAGAATAATAGGACAGAGAGAAAAGAGAGGAATGAGGAGGATGTTAAAGTGGACAAAAGTGAAAGAGGAGGTCAGACACAAGATACCTGAGGATACAGACAGGAAGGGTTAGGGATGGACAAGGACAGAATGAGGGCTCAGAGCTTGTGTGTATGTCTGGCTCTTCTGTTGTACATTTAAAAAGTGTCTGGCTGCAAGGTGACCTCTGTCACACATTTAAGAAGAGAGGGAATGGATATAGATGGATGGTTCTGTGGCCTTTGCTGTACACTTGCCTGCAGGTCAGGCCAGGTCTTCTCTGCTGCTCTAGAAAGATGGAAGGGAGGACAGGAACAATGCCCTGCTTTAGGGTAAAACAGGGTCGTGTAAAGAGAAAAAAACAAAAAACAAATCCACACTCCATCAACACCTTGATACTTTGGTGTGCACATGCTTTCGTCTGCATCCAAAGGTGGCAAGTACACAATCTCAATACTCAAGTATAAAACATTAAATACTTGTCATGAAAAGCATTCCACTATAAGCACTACTTCAGATTCTTTATTCGAGTTGAAGTAATGAGTTTATGTTTTAAAATTTAAAGTACAGGATCTCCTCTAAGAGGAAAAGATTTCTATAAACAATTGAACTTGATACTGAGTGCTACACCAGACTTTTTGCATGTGCCTCATAGAAAAGCTCTATGCAGAAATGTAAAATGTTATGGTCTTTTTTAAAATGAATTAATGTATAAATTCAAGGCGACATCCACCTACTAAACCTTATTTCTAAAATTTCCATTTGCAATTTTTTATTTTCTCTATTTGAAAAATGGACCCTTTCAAAAAAGCAAATGTTAGGGGCTACACACTATAAAGTGAAAAAAAAAATAATTCAAAAAGTTGAGATTGGAGCAATGTGACAAAGAATAAATTCTAGTAATTTTTAAGGACAATGAGAACAATAATGCTTTTCTGTAGTGACTCACTATACAAAAACAGAAATTTCATAAATGCGGAAATTATCTGAACAGCTGTTTATGATATATTGACAACAAACAAAAAAATACACTATCATTCTAGTCAATGATAAAAAAAAAGAAAAGAAGTAGTAGTTACTAAGTAGTGCGTAATGTCCGGAGACAATAACCATCAGGGCATCCAGTTAAGCACGATTCTGGTCATTCGAAGGAGAACTAGCATATATTCTACAACATGGTTTTAATGGAGATACAGAGCAATTATTTTTATACAAAGATTTAATATCATGACCACCTGAAGAGTGAAAGGTTTGCTAGAATAATTTACACTAATAAAAACCATTGTAGTCTGCAGGTCTAGGCAGTTTTCAGTCACTATCAGGTCATTATTTGTTACTGCAGATACTTTATTGTTGCCATGACTCTGTTTTTGCTGTCTTGTACATTTTGCAACTGAATGCAATTTTTAAATGTAAAACAAAATAAACTTGAGTTCTGCAGTCCTCAGGAGTTGCCAAGGCCAAGTATTCTCTAAAGAGCTGACATTTCTCACATTATGCATTGTTCCTTCCTTCTTTATCTTCCTGGCTTTTCCCTCATATCAATCCATTGCTCGCTCCCTACTAACAATGATTGCTGGTTCCTCATAAAGAAAGTCTCTCCTTTTTTTCTACCCCTCCATCCTTCTACAGTCTGCAGATAACAACCCAGAGGTTCAGCGCCCTCCAGACCTAAATTCTCCACCCTTCTCCTTTTTACACCTCCACATTTCTTGCTCCCCATTTTCTTAGTTTGACTTTTATCAAAAAAGTCATATCATTAGCAATATTTCACTCATCATTACCTTTGTCATTGTCTTGGCTTGGAAAAGGGGCACAGGCCCATGGCAACCAAAATGGATGAAAAGGCCAAGTGCTACTCCCTCTTCCCTCTGCTTGCTCTCTTTTTTGATAGCTCAGTCATTTTGCACCATGCATTATTCAACTGATTCCAAACCTTTCTCTGAAAGCCAAAGGAGTAGAAAAGAGAAACAAGAGTTGAGGATTTAAGAGAACAAAAACATCCTTCAGATGATCCTGTGTCCACGAAGCATTCCTCTTTTTCCAGTCTTAATGAATGTATTTAAAAGGCATGGGTCTGATGATGTTCCTAATGTAAGATTATAGTTTTAGTGCCCTCAGCCTGTCACACTTTAGCTTCCTGTATCATCTTACCTGCCCTAATTATAGTATCATTTCTGAAAATAGTATATGAAAATCTGGAAGTAATACACAAGCAGACACAAATGCATGTGAACACCCAAGCACACTCCAGCCATATGCACATTTGCACACACACAAGCATTACAAGCAATGTGTGCGCACACACACTCTGAAAGTCACATTGTGATGGCTTGAAATGCCTTTTATGCAGATTGAGTACAAGCCCTCAGCTGATCAGAATCTAGCCTTGAATTTGATATGCGACTGAAAGGCGCAATGTCATTCCAGCTGGGCAAGAGCGCCTGGCAACCCACATCTGCCACTGCTGCCAGTGTTAGGCGATGCTATTGCCTTTCATTCCATCTGAAAATATTACTTAGCCTGCTTGTGTGTATCCCTGTATTTCTATCCTTCCAAAACCTTCCAAACTCAAGACATTTTATCAGTTCTGGCTTCTTTTTGGATGGCGGAAAGTTGGCTTTAAGGTTAGATTGCAGGATGAAGGGTTTGACAGTGTAATGCATCCAATGGTCCAAAAAAATAAAAAATACGTGTAACCATATAGACCAAAATCTTTAGACACATGCACACTCACAAAAATACCCGATATGTTGTACGTCTAGTGAAGGACCACATCTGCTCCCAACGACCTCAAAAATGTGTCCTATAGCAACAGATGTTGGACACATATGTGATGGAGCACAGCACACTCTGCTGTGTCTTAACAGGGTGATGACAAGCCCTATGCAGCAATATGCAGCTCACTTGTGTGTGAGACCCTTTTTGATATTCTGTGCATGACTGCTGGCTGAGGTTAGCAAGCGGATCACATCTATTACCTTGCTAATTCTACAGCTTGGCCTTTGCATAATAAGATGCATTTTCTGTTTGAGAGAGAGAGAAAGAGAAAAAAGGAGGGGAGAGAGAGTGAGGGAGAGAGAACAGAGAAAAGGGACAGAGTAAGTAATCAAAACACATTGACAGTGACTTAATGGTGAACTTCACCATTGTAATATTGGTCTCAGATGGTAATTGGGTTAATAAAATGAACGCTTTGACTGCTGCCTGATGACAAATGTAATGTTTCCACTAATTTGCATAATCCTCCATTTATACATTAACCCCTACTACGTGTGCTAGATCTGATTATATAGGTGGAATGGGTTTCTTGTAAACACTACTGTTAATTGTATCTTAATTTTCACCATTTATCTTCTCTTACACACTTTTTTCCAAGTTTCTTGAAAATCATTTTTCAATGGGTGGTTCTCTAAATCCATTGAAAATTGATGCAGAAAATTGCATGTGATTCATCAAATGTTTTCGGCATCTGCCAAGGTACACATAAAAACAAGAGATTTCTTCTTAATTTAGCACCCTAAATTGCTAAAGTCACCACTGCCACTTCACTGAGTGAAAACTGATTGCTTCTCAAAACAGGAGATAAGCAACAAATTTACCATGCATCAACAAACACACACACACAAACATTCGAATGGTTTGTCACGCTACTACAGCAGTCTTGATCCTTCATGAATCCTGTTTTTCTCTAGACAATCACGTTTGGAAATTCAAAAAGGTAAAAGAAAGATGCATGTTGCGTTATTCCACAACTAAATGGAATGGAAGGATAGAAGACCTCATTGAAAGCAGTTTAGTTTAGTTTATAATGACTCTTAGTTGCTCACCTATCTTCCTTATCAATTCACTGATGCATTTCAAGGTTTTTTCCTGATCATTCTGATCATGGTCAAGGAGCAAGGAAGGTGAACAGAACAGCTTATATGTCTTTTCCCACAGCAAATTGCTTGAACTCCTCCTGTGGGATATCAACCATCCTGAGGGCATCTACAAGTAGTAGTCCCTCGAGCATTTAGTTGTACCCTTGGAACACCTTGAATGTGCCCAGAATATTTCCAAAGGGCGGCAACCAACAAGCACTTCTTCTAGTTTGCAGACTACTTCAAATTAATTCTCTTAATGGGAAGAAATCAGTGGTTCAGTGAATAGATTCTCCTAAATTGCTCTCTGCTGTCTCTAGAACTTGCAGAAAAGTGTAACAGAGAGGTCATACTTTTGATCACTACTCAAAGTTTACCCAAAGGTGAGCGCTGGAAGATTAACTGCTTTACTATATTGTTCAACTCAATTTATATCGCCAGTCAGCCCGACTGTCCATTCTTTTTAAAATACCTGTCTCCTTCCACTTAGATCAGAATAAATCTTGTTTACCCTCGGGCCCCTGCAAACCCCTGAAGGGTACGTTTACAATCTGACCCTACCTGCTGGACAGCTGAACAATTTATACACTTTTGTCCTCTTTGGGGTACATATGTCTCTTCCTTGCAAAGCACTTGGTCCTTTTCCAAATTGAGAATCATAATGTAAGTGCAATTTTTTTAACTGCAGGATATGTGTTGCATTTCTGTAACTTGTAGCCAGACTAGGTGCAGCTGTAGCTCAGTTGGTAAGGCAGTTGTCCACGAACCAAAGGGTCAGTGGTTCGATTCCCGCTCCCACCTACATGCCGAAGTGTCCTTGGGCAAGACACGGAACCACAAGCTGCTCCCAGTGGGTCAGGTGAGCGGCCACTGCCCCCATTCACTTGTCTTACAACACTGTGAGTAAGTGAATGGGAATCAACATTGTATAGTGCTTTCGATAAAAGCACTATATAAGTGGCCATTTACCATTTACTTGTCATACAACACAGCATCAGCATCAACTTAAGATCTGCCAGAAATCTGAACGTCATCATTAACAACCAGCTTAACTGACGTGTCTCCCCTTCATCTGTCAGACATTCCTACTTGACCTCTACAACATCAGAAATATCAGTCATTTCTGAATATGCTACCCAACTCGTCATGCAGGCACAGGTTATATCTTGTCTTAACCACTGAGGTGCCCTGCTGACAGGGCTTCCAGCATGCACAATCAAACCTCTCCAGATGATCCAAAAATGCAGCAGCAGGTCTTTTCATTTCTTTTCATCTGGCAAAAGACAAATCTCACACAACTGTTCAGATCTCTGCACTGGCTTCCACTAATGGCACACACTGAGTTCAACACCTTGTCAATCCCTCCTTCCCATTATGTTTTGCTATTTAACAGTACCTGGGGGTCCTACACCACACAGCAAATAATCCTAAGCAAAGCTCTCCAGCTCAGTGGTGTCACCACGGTGGAAGGAGCTATGTAACCCTGCACGCTCAGCAGCCTCACAGCTGTTGAAGACTTCCTATGCACTATGGTGTCACCTACATTTATGAATGTCAAATCTTCAAGAAATGTGGTACTATTGTGCACTAAGTTGTTCCAGGAAAAATGTCAGTGTGTTTCTACATCCTTCACTGTCTATTTTTGGAATTTTTCAAATCAACCTTCCCAGTCCAAGGGCACTGTTACCCACATCAATGCAACACAGAAGTGGCTTGTCAAGTGTGATAGCCCAACGAAGCCATTATCCAGTCAGGGTGACTTAGGTATTGAATTATTAATTAAATTATTTAAACATGAATACGGCATACATATGTATTTTCAGTTGATAGCGATACTCTATGACAGCTATAGTTGCTGGTGGGCTGCAATATACTTTGTAAGAAGCTTCATTACTCAGCGGACTTTGTTCTTAATACATGTATTAGCTTACAGTCGCTTACGTTCGTGCATGTTCATACATCAGTTGGGTGCTCTGTTTTTTCATTTCCACCGCATATTGTCCTTCAGCTGAGCTTGCAATCAACAAAAATCTGCTTCAGATTATATGTGATCACTTGGTTACTATAGATACTGTGCTTTGTGCCATTTTCTGCAGGTAGCTAAAGAGTAGTCCTCACCAAGGCCAACTCACCTTTCACACATCGTCTGAATGTGAAAGAAATGAAAACATGTACAGTATAAATGGAAAGACAGCTTTCTCAGTGATCGTAAAGTATGTTTGACATTGTGCATTCAATTGTATCATCAGTATGTTATATAGCTAGCCTTGCTTGCCTCAAAGGAATTTGTAGAAGAGCAGGCAAATACAAATGTTGTAATCTGGTGATAGTGAAGGCTCAACAACCAGCTTGGTTTGTGAGCATAGTACATTCTGCAAGTTGAAAATGAAATGAAAATTTCATGACCCAGTACAGCCACAGCAGCCTGGTTCTAGTACCTCAACCCACCCTCAAATGGAGGCTCTTGGAGGAAAGATTCTCCTCACCTTTCTCTTTGTCTGTATTTCACACACTATGCTCTTTAATAGTCAAATGCAAATTAAATAAAACACTACTCCCTTGCCTCAGTTTTCGAACAAAACATTTTCAGCTGCACTGTCCAATTATGCATCTCTGAAGCACACAACACATCTCTCAAGCACACTATTTCCTAAAAAAAAAAAAAAGGACGGTTATTCTTACTTTATCTAAACAGTTTTGTGAGAGCAATTCTGATGCGATTTCATGCACCAGACAGGAGGTCAGTTGTGTATTTCCATTTTTTTTAAAGCAACAATTTGTTGTTAAAAGTCATGGTTTGACCCAAGACTGGAAAGCAGAGAGCATATAAATATCAGCTCTGAGTCTGAGTACATTAACAGCAAACAGAAGTTTGAGAAACACATTCTTAGACACCACATTAAATCTTCTCAAAAGAGAGGCTGAAGTAAAGATTAGATTTTTAGCAAAGGTGGTAAGACTGAGAGTAAATGCATATTAATGGTTCTGACTGCTCTCTTGCAGTTTTAAATGTTTATTGTGTTTAAGGTATTTTAACATGAGCATACAGCAGGTCACGTAAAAATCCAGGAAGTTTTCAATATTTAAAGTTAATTTACAGTTAAACATTTACAGTTAACATTACCACCTCTTTTTCAGATGTGGAAGTGTCACATGTAGGTGTATGTACGTTTCAGTTTGCACGCACGAATGCACATAAATGTAAATATAGATAAACGTCTCAGTGCAGCCATGTGGAAGGCTTAGCAGTCTACCAGGTGAAATGGGCTTTGCTGGTCATTGTGGAGGACAATATAGGCTCAGACAGCATAGAAAAGAGGACTAAGTAGGGAGGACAAAGCAGACATGTCAAATGTGAATGAAGGCAGACAGGCTACTGCTTAATCCAATCAAGACCTTGCAAATGAATAAACAAGGAAAAAAAAAGAAAAACGTCAGCCCAAGCACTGAATATTTGATTTAGACATCTTCATATTTTACTGAAGCATATTTTAGCCAGTATGTATAAATAATGTATAGTCATAAAAAAGAGGAGAGATTTTAATTTGAGAATCTAAAATCTTCTCTTTCTGCAGTGGAAGCTTGTTAGCTGCATTGAAGTCACATGTTTCCTTGACTTATCAAGTGAATCTGATTGATTGTAATCAGTCAGTGATTCCTATTGATCACATGGATCTTAACCTCACCTCATTTACTTTCTTTAACCACTTAAGAGTCTGAGCTTCTTGTTTGCTTCTATAACTACTTCTCTGCACAACAAGCAACGCTGACTGCACCAATAGCCACATGAGACATGTAGTGTCACTTTGTGTGCTCTTTTTTTATGTTTCTTTTGTTTATACGGGTAACAAGTAGGAAAAAGGGAGAAAGGAGAAGAAGACTACTGACTACACAAAAACGGCAAGATATGACAACAGAGCAGAACAGTAAAACTGAGACAATGGGACAGTCTGCAAGAACAAATCCATTCAGATCTCCTCATCGTCACTTTAGATTTCTACAGCGAGGCAAGCAGAGGACATCAGGGAGACAGACACAGTGATCCACTCAGCTTGAAAATGACCAGCAAGACAGACCTGACAAAACCAGTGAAACAAAATAGCAAAGAGTCAATATGGGGCCAAGTATACGCAAGACTGACATTTAGGCTGGAGAGAAACTGAAATGTAATGCCGGCATGGACAGAATGCTGATAACTGCTTGCAAGCTTGTGTGTTTGCAATACTTTGAGTCGGTATTAATGACCATTTACATTATGTATTGCATTGCTGTCTTGGCTTTTTGTTTGTCAGCCCTGCTCCTTCATGCTTTCCAAAATCCAAACCATAGCACCTACATTGTGCATATCCACAAACCTCCTGTATTTACCACAAAGATATAAATCCAAGACAGTATAGAATCACAGGTAGACAGCCTCCCTCTAAGAGGTTAGTCCTACAGGTTTCACACAAGTCTTAATAAAATCCAAGTGAATTGGAAATAAAGCCTAATAGTGGTTACCCACCCAACTAATAAAACAAATTTAAATAAGACAACTTACAGTAGCTGTCACTTTCTGCCCTGCAGCAAACACAACATGGACTAGAATTCACCCCCCTCAACGTCAATTCATATAATAGTGCCAGTGCAGAGTAGGTGCACAGCTAAGGCCCCTCACCCCTAAAATCATTTTAGTGTCAGTGCCCCCCTTAAGCAGTTTTATTAGTTAAAATGTCTACCTGCCTAAATTGGTTTACTATCACGTGTGTCCTCTGTGACGTCTTGTGGACACTGCAAAGAAGCAGGGAAGCACAGAATCACATCAGATGATACAAGCAAACAAACCAACACAAACAAACCGAAAGTAGGTCTCCCTTCCTTTGGATTAACATTGCAACAGAATTTCAGGCATTTAAGCACTGTACTTTTTGTTTTGTGGCATGCAGAAATAAAACTGATATCAGCTTTCAAATCTAACTCCAGCTAACCCCAGAATCTCAAATAATGGAGTATTAGTGGCTTTAATAAAAGTAGTATGAATTTTTGTATTCTTCTTTACTGCTGCATTAGTCCAGTACAGGGCTTTTTAACATTGGACAATCACCCCTCCTCCACCTTTCAATATATGTCAAATTTGCTATTACCAGTGCCTGAAATGTACATGTAATAGCAAAAACAAAAATCACTTTGCTTTGAAACTATTATTATTCATATAAATAGTTGAAGTTATACAGACCATCCTCTTCACCTTACCTTCTGTCAATTTTGTTGCAGTGAACTTGTAACTAAATGTAATTACTGAATGCAAATATTACAATTTAGTAGTCCACATGAGTGGGCCAAACCTGCATGCATCTGCCCCTTTCACCTCACACAGTATCGTGCCACCCTGGGGAGAGGAGCCTCACAGTTTGAAAACCTCTGGCCTAGCATGAAGCAACAGCCTCCTCATTCATTTTAATGAGACCACTCCAGGTGCCAATGCAATGGGCTCAGGGTAAATAAAAAAAAAAAAAATGCATGGTCATCCACCAAAAAGAGATTTTACTTGCAGATTGCAGCTTTGTAACGCAAACTCTGTAGGTCAACTCTTTACCTTGTGATCTGTGGTCTAAATCATATCATGGTAACTTTGCCAAGCATTAAGCAGCAGTAAGCAGCAGTAAAATCCTTCATCACAAAATAAATCACTGTGCAATGTTCTGGTGTCTCTGGTACATTTTTGTATAATATTTGACACATTAATACAACCCCCACTTTTGACGCATGGTGTCATTTTTATCTGAATCCCCAGTATAAATGGTGGAGAAGTTGATTATAGTGCAATAATAGTTTGACAACTTGCAGTTAATGCTCTTAGTGAAGGAGAAAACTATGGACGTGTATCGTGTACTTCCTGTGGCTGTGGCATAAGAGGTAGAGGGGTTGTCTGCCAATTCCCTAGTTGCTGGTTCAAACCTCGACTCCTCCAGTCACGCGTCGAAGTGTCCTTGACCAAGTCACAAAACCCCAACTAGTTGCTCCCATTGAGTGTCGGCCAGCTGCATAGCAGCTGCCCCATTGGTGTGTGTGCGCGAATAGGTGAATGAGAAGCAGTGTAAACTGCTTTAAGTACCAACTGGTAGAAAAGCGGTGAATAAGTGCAGACCATTTACCATTTATTTTTCAACTCTACAGGGGGGAGTGTTTAATATTTTTTAGATTATTGCTTTAGTTTTAAAGTAAGTTACCCTCAGCTCTAAATTCAGCACATTTTGATATGATGTTCTGGTGGCACATTAGAGATGCAGGGACCTTGGCATACTCAGGGGTTTAGCTATGAGACACCCTCCTGTGAAAATGTTTAACAGTAAAAAAAAAGCAGGAAATTTTGATAGATGGAGAAAAATGGCATTTCCACAAAGGCAACCAACCACTGTATCATTACAACATGAAAGCGCGAGCCTTGTTAAAGGTTGCCGTCTGCCACATGCCCCAGTAGTCCTCATTCTCCTTAATCCCTCCTGCTATGCTAGTAAATTCCCCTTTAATTAGAATGCAAATATCACTAATAAGGTTAATATACCAAGACTTGTTTTCCTGTGACCAGGGCAAAGAATAGGAAGGAAATTAAGTGATCCCAAGAAATTGAGCGGACTTTCACAAATGTCAAGTGTAAGGCGGAAGTGGCGGTGCGTGTTGTCTCTATTCTCTATTTTTTTCTTAGGGGGATTAAAGTGAAAGTAACAAAGATGAAGACAGAGAAAATGTAAGCTGATGCAGGATGGTGGAGGGGTGGCAAAGGGGCAAATGTGACCATCACTCAAAAAGGCGATCAAACATGGAGCGGTTAATCGGCAGTAAAATATAGCCCACAGGAAGGTTATGCTGGTTCTCTGCTGTGTCTGTTTGCTTGCACGCGTGTGTTGGTTGGCGTTGTGCCTTCTAATACTGTTGAATTTTTTTTTCGCTCCTAAAAATATAGGCTCATTAGACTCCTGAAGTGTGATGGTATGTTATATTAGGATGTTTTGGTGCAGATGAAGGAGGCATAGAAAAGAGTGTGAGGAGCCCTGATAGGAAGAGAAAAAAGTTTTAAATGATACTTTAAGACCCATTATGGACTATTTGATGAAGGAAACACGAGTTGCACAAGTAGCAGCAGAATGGCACCTGTGAAATGGAGTGGTGACAAACACTCTCGGCTCATGTAAAGCTCAGAGTAACAAATGCAAACAAACTGCCGAAGCGAAGTGCATATAGCCACAAGGTTACCTTCACCTTCATGAAAATTTTAGGAGGCATCAATGTTTAAAATGTGAGTTTTACAATGAGCAATTGCCCCTAAATAAATGTAAAGGTTTGTCAGCCAAATGTTACACGAATAAAAGCTAATGTCATCAAGTTGCCTAACCCTCATGTCTATTTGACACCTGACACCCCCAGATTGATGTGTGTGTTGCAAGGTAATATCTTTTAATCGTGGGTCGGATGTATAACCCAGCCAATCTTTTTTTGATATCCTTGTCATGATTGATAGATATCATCAAAATTAAAGGCTCAACTTTGAGGTCAGGAAGAGTGATTTGCTGTCAGTGCTTCTTTAATAGTGAGAAGAGAACCGGGAAGTCGTCTCTCTTTCGAGACAGTGAGAGAAAGAAAGAGAAGGAGGAGAGAGGGAGTAGGAGGAGGTAGGAGGGAGGAAGGAGGGAGGAAGGAGGGAGAAATGAAAGAGTGGTGGTGGAGGATGAGAAAGCTTGAGGAAAGCATCTTATGAGGTTATTAGGTTTTAATCAATATGGTATATGGCTAGAAGATGATTGGAAAACAAACCTAATCTAGGAAGCAATATGTCTCTCATTCATCACCCAGGCCATCTCTCAGGTGGATCTGCCTGGCTCCTATTGCCACCTTTCCTATCCAATACACAGCAGAGTGAATGTCAGTATCCTTTACATAACCCCTAAAACAAAGGTAACAAACAGCCTATGAGAAGGTTGTAAATAATGTTAATTTTTGGACTGAGTAAATGTTTTGAAATTTATAAAAAGTATTAAAAATTCTATACATGATCAGAGTTTGCAAGAAGTGCGCCAACTCTGAAGAGCATCTTCCTGGTTCCCTAAACAGAAAGCCAGTGGGATTTTGGCAATGGATTGTTGCAGAAAATAAACTCCATGACAATTAGAGGTTTATAATGCAACCGCAAGGGGGCACAAGCCAGTGTCTTCTTGTGCCAGTCCCAAGTCTGGATAAATGCAGAGGGTTGTGGCAGGAAGGGCATCCGACGTAAAATACATGCCAAATCAAACATGCGAATCGTGACAAAGGCTTCCATACCGGATCGGTCGGGGCCCGGGTTAACAACGACCGCCACCGGTGCTGTTGACCTACAGGGTACCGGTGGAAATTGGACTACTGTTGGTCGAAGACGAAGAAGAAGAGGAGGAAGGTGTGTTCGTAGGCAGAGAGAGAAGAGGAAAGCTAAGAATGTAGGACTGACAGTAGGGACTTTGAATGTTGGTACTATGACAGGGAAGGCTAGGGAGTTGATCGACATGATGCAGAGAAGGAAGGTGGACATACTGTGTGTCCAGGAGACCAGGTGGAAAGGTAGCAAGGCTAGAAGCTTAGGAGCAGGGTTCAAGTTGTTTTACCATGGGTCAGATAGGAAGAGAAATGGAGTAGGAGTTATATTGAAAGAGGATTTTGTGAGGAATGTTCTAGAGGTGAAAAGAGTATCAGACAGGTTGATGAGCCTGAAGCTGGAAGTTGAAGGGGTGATGTTCAATGTTGTGAGTGGTTATGCCCCACAGGTAGGATGTGAGTTAGAAGAGAAGGAGAAATTCTGGAGTGAGTTAGATGAAGTGATGCAGAGCATCCCCAGAGCTGAGAGAGTTGTCATTGGTGCAGATTTCAATGGGCATGTAGGTGAAGGGAACAGAGGTGATGAGACTGTTATGGGCAGGTTTGGTGTTCAGGACAGGAACGCAGAAGGTCAGATGGTGGTTGACTTTGCAAAGAGAATGGAAATGGCTGTAGTAAACACTTTCTTTCAGAAGAGGCAGGAACATAGGGTGACGTACAAGAGCGGAGGGAGAAGCACTCAGGTAGACTACATCTTATGTAGACGTTGTAATCTGAAAGAGATCAGTGACTGTAAAGCATTGGTAGGGGAGAGTGTAGCCAGACAACACAGGATGGTGGTGTGCAAAATGATGCTGGTGGTGAGGAAGATAAGGAGGACTAAGGCAGAGCAGAGGACGAAGTGGTGGAAGTTGAAAAAGGAAGAATGTCGTTTAGTTTTCAGGGAGGAGCTGAGACAGACTCTGGGTGGTTTGGAGGTGCTTCCAGATGACTGGACTACTACAGCTAATTTGATCAGGGAGACAGGTAGGAGGGTACTCGGTGTGTCATCTGGAAAGAGGAAAGCGGACAAGGAGACTTGGTGGTGGAACGAGGCAGTTCAGGAGTGTATACAGAGAAAGAGGTTAGCTAAGAAGAAGTGGGACACTGAGAGGACTGAAGAGAGTAGACAGGAGTACAGGGAGATACAGCGTAAGGTGAAGATAGAGGTGGCAAAGGCCAAACAAAGAGCATATGAGGACTTGTATGCTAGGTTGGACACTAAAGAGGGAGAGGTGGATTTGTACAGGTTGGCCAGACAAAGAGATAGAGATGGAAAGGATGTGCAGCAGGTTAGTGTGATTAAAGATAAGGATGGAAATGTATTGACAGGTGCCAGTAGTGTGATGGGAAGATGGAAGGAGTACTTTGAAGAGTTGATGAACGAGGAAAATGAAAGGGAACGAAGAGTAGAAGAGGTGACTGTTGTGAAGCAGGAAGTAGCAAAGATTAGTAAGAGTGAAGTGAGGAGGACATTGAAGAGGATGAAGAGTGGAAAGGCAGTTGGTCCTGATGACATACCTGTGGAGGTATGGAAGTGTCTAGGAGAGGTGGCAGTAGAGTTTTTGACTAGTTTGTTTAACAAGATCTTGGAGAGTGAGAGGATGCCAGAGGACTGGAGGAAAAGTGTACTGGTACCAATTTTTAAGAACAAGGGAGATGTGCAGAGCTGTGGCAACTACAGAGGAATAAAGCTGATGAGTCACACAATGAAGTTGTGGGAAAGAGTAGTGGAAGCTCGGCTAAGGGCAGAGGTGAACATTTGTGAGCAGCAATATGGTTTCATGCCTAGAAAGAGTACAACAGATGCAGTATTTGCTTTGAGGACGCTGATGGAGAAGTACAGAGAGGTGTTAGAGTGGTGCAGGACATGTATGAGAGCTGTAAGACAGTGGTGAGGTGTGCTGTAGGTGTGACAGAGGAGTTCAAGGTGGAGGTGGGTCTGCATCAAGGATCGGCTTTGAGCCCCTTCTTGTTTGCTCTGGTGATGGACAGACTGACAGATGAGGTTAGACAAGAATCTCTCTGGACTATGATGTTTGCAGATGACATTGTTATTTGTAGTGAGAGCAGGGAGCAGGTGGAGGAAAATCTAGAGAAGTGGAGGTCTGCTCTGGAAAACAGAGGAATGAAGCTTAGCCGCAGCAAGACAGAATACATGTGTGTGAATGAGAGGGACCCAGGTGGAACGGTGAGGTTACAGGGAGCAGAGGTGAAGAAGGTGCAGGACTTTAAGTATTTAGGGTCAACGGTTCAGAGCAACGGTGAGTGTGGAAAAGAGGTGAAGAGGCGAGTGCAGGCAGGTTGGAACGGGTGGAGAAAAGTGTCAGGTGTGTTGTGTGATAAAAGAGTATCAGCGAGAATGAAAGGAAAGGTGTTCAAGACGGTGGTGAGACCAGCAATGTTGTTCGGCTTAGAGACTGTTGCACTGAAGAAAAGACAGGAGGCAGAGCTGGAGGTTGCAGAGCTTAAGATGTTGAGGTTCTCTTTGGGAGTGACGAGGATGGACAGGATCAGGAATGAGTACATCAGAGGGACAGCTCATGTTAGATGTTTTGGAGATAAAGTCAGAGAGGCCAGATTGAGGTGGTTTGGACATGTTCAGAGGAGAAACTGTGAATATATCAGTAGAAGGATGCTGAGGTTGGAGCTGCCAGGCAGGAGGTCTAGAGGAAGACCAAAGAGGAGATTTATGGATGTAGTGAGGGAGGACATGAAGTTAGTTGGTGTGAGTGAAGAGGATGCAGAGGACAGAGTTAGATGGAGGCACATGATTCGCTGTGGCGACCCCTGAAAGGGAGCAGCCGAAAGGAAAAGAAGAAGACAATTAGAGGTTTATGATACTTGCACATTTTGTTTAGCAATACAACCATCACAGATTAGCGCCACTTCTAGGATTTTGTCTACGTTTAAATAAAGTCAGCAGAAGTAAAAAGCTTTTGTAAGGCTAAAAACAAACTACACATTGGTTGCATGATGTCATCGTCACCACCAGTAAACTTTCAATTTGTATATTGGTCTAGTGCACTTTCCTCCTATGCAAAAGCTTTTATTCTTAGAGGGACACGATAAAGCTAGTGATTCTAATTTATACACTTAACAAGGCTGTAAAGGCAGATAAAGACAGTGATTAGATGAGTCTCTGTGTCCAACGCCAGAGCAAGCACTTTGTTTGCATTCATGCCATTTTTACGCAAGGTAGTCATCACACTGTGCAACATTCATAGCCAAAATATCATGGTACTTAAAAAGCATGCGCTTCGATGTACTTTCTGGTTTTTGTGGCTGATGTTATGCTCCTGGTCTCACTGGAATCGTTAAAACTTACAAATCAACAAATTATCATTTATACAAAGAAAATAGATTAGATAGATGGATATAGTACAGTATTCCCTTTGCTGTATTTGTGTATGACATGATTTGATGCAGTAAATGGGATAAGAAAAACCTTGTATACTACTATATATATTTGTATATATATTTTTAGGAACCCAACAAATTATCACAAGATTTAATATTAACCTGTTTTCAAATTGCTAACTTTGCTTCGATTCGATTGCTGAAACTGGTGTTCACTTTCTATATAACAGCTTGTTCTGTGTAGAGATGGAAAGTCACTGATGTGCATGCCCCTTGGTAGATCCCTTTGTACATGTAATAGGCATGACCAGCTGGGAAAATGCCCCAGGGCAAGTCCACAACATATTGGAGGGACTACATCTCCCATCTGGCCATAAGCACTTGGATTTCTCCTAGTTAATGCTGGATGTAATTGTTTAGGAAAATACTGTCTCTACTCCTCTAATCATTTTTTTTTTTTCATTTTGCAACTGCACCCCTTAATAGATATTCACAATAATTGAGTGGGAGCACCTTCGACATAATAATTTTGGCAAACGCATTGGTTGTTATTTACCAATAAGTAGCAATTTTGCAAAGCAGTGTTATCATACACTGTACAGTACTGGCACACAATTTACACAGTTGTTGGAACCCACAGAAGAAATTCTGTGGTATGTTTATTTCTATGATATGGAGATTTGACAGCATGGAATGATTGGTTTTTCCATTTCTGAAAATGAAAATAACAAGTTCAAATGATATGATCAGATTGCCTATCAAATCTAATGCACAGTCACACAAAAATGCATGCGCCTACACACATACAGTATGTACACAAACGCCTGAGTGGATAGAGTCACCCATGCATAAACGGCAGGCGCAGCTGCATGTACATTAAATCGGTTTTGCTCCTGCCATCTTTTCATCAACAGGATTGTAGATCATGCACAATGCGTTTCTACACAGCATGAAATTGTATGATATTGTACATCGCACTAGGGGAATTGTTTGATGCACAATAAACAATTGGCTGCAAGACATGTGGCAAGTGTACATGTAATGTATATGTGCTTAAACATTTATTTATTTTCAGGTGGCCTAAGCATACATGCTCTTTACCATCAACACTCATTTTAAATGTATACAGCAATATCTGGTTCAAGAGCTGGTACAATACTGTTACTCACAGTTGAGCAGTTGTGGATACAGTGCATTGCCTAAGAAGTACCTCAGCGGGACTTGTTTAAGGAAGGGGGGCACTGAAAAACCCTGCTGTTTCCCCCTCATACCAGTGTGATACATGAGCATGTTTTTGTGCACAGATGTGGCTGTGACAGTGGCCTTTCCTCGCAAACTGCCACCGCATCACCCCTTGGTCTTTCCACATTGTAACACAGTCCCGGAGAGGGATGCTCCAACAGAGCATGACTAAATATTTCAGCAGAGCAGATGGCCAGGACATTGTCAGTACACATGATAAAATGAAACAAAATGCAGATTTCAGATTCTAAACTCCCAAACAGTTCACTGAGCAACAGGGTTTGGGTGAATAGCCTGTTGGTGACAGCTGACATTTATAGGGGATTTTAGCTCAATCTTGTCCAATTAGACTCGACAGAGACAGCAAACGCATCAGTTGTAGGACAGGAAGTTTGAGTATTGCACCAAATACAATTTAGTTTTGCTTTCTAATGTGTCAAAGGTTGGCTCAATTTATCATTTTTAAGCCCCACCTCTTAGCTGTGGTTTCTATCTGTTAAACTTTTTGCTCTTGCATGGCACATATGAAAGCATTGTTTTAAAATTATATTTTAAACAATTAGTCGACAATCGTAGTAGTAGAAAAAAGAAGGCTGATCAATTCTGGCCAGCAACACTTTATCCAACTTCCTTCAGGAAAGGTTGTCTGTCTGTGTATGTCTCTCTGTTGGTTCTGAGATCGACTGGTAATCTGTCAAGGATGTACCCAACTATTTTCCTCCAGCACCTTGCAAACCTTAACAGAAGAAGTGCTTAAGATAATAGATGGGTGGATTGATAAATGATATCACGCTAAAAAGGTGAGGCTAAAACAACATTTGCCTCAACAATATGACTAGTGTATAGAAAATATATAGAAACAACATTGTTCTTGTTTTGCAGTTTAGAAGTGCATAATCCGTGTAATGTGCATTTGATAAGAAGAAAAGAAAGTATTCTTTCCATTCTAATAAGAGATGGCTTAGAGCTTGTGCTTCAGAAAAGGATGTTTCAATTTTAACGGTACAGACAAGGCTTCTAGGAAAAAGATTAATGTTTTGAAAAGGAAAAAAATACCTCTCTTAATGTATATAATTGGCCATTTAACCCAATTTAAAGGAGGACAGAGTTGCTATGATATCTCACTGTAGCTACATCTTCTACAACTAACTTTATTAGTCGGTATGGTAAAATGTCGGTAAGGTTTTAGATTACAGTCCACGACTTACAGGGTAAGTACCGTGAAATTACTGTGTACTTATTAGTAACAAAGGTGTACCTCCACAATACCTATGTATACATGTGTGTTGTTGCTTGATAACAAAAAGAAAACTTATGGATAAACTTATTGATAAATAATTAAAAATTACATGATAGGTGTGATAGCTTTAAAGTGGAGCCTGTTACCCTCTTCTTATTTGTAGTTACACAGTAGATATACTATAAGAACTTAACTACCCCATAACTACAAAATACTTACACTGAAGGATTTTTCTTGTTGTCATCTCGTAACCAGTAAGTTCACTGTACTTACCCTGTAAGTCATGAGCTGTAATCTAAAGTGTTACAGAAATGTCATGTTACTATTGTAGGCAGTAGTAATAATAAAAGCATTACTTATGCACATATTACGCATGTTATGTTACAGTTGAGATTGTTAAATTCATTCACTGTATTTTTGTTGGGTTACCTTTGCCAGACTAGTTGGTTTGTGCATGAGTCAAAAATCCTTAATGCTATAAAGTCATTTTTTATTATTCACAAAAACTTTTTTAGCTGGATAGGGGGGAGGGGTCCATAAATTTACTTGTATTCTACAGCATCGTGTCTACGATTTCTTGGTAGTGTTCCCATTTAAACTGAAAAGTTAAATATTCATTAAACAAACACAAAACCTTTGTTACTCATCTCAAAACCCTGGCTACTCAGTATGTGGAGGAAGAATTATTATATTAGAGAGCTACAGCAGCAGAATTAGCATGAAGTTGAAAGATTTATTTGGTTTCCTAAAGTCTTTATAGAAGAAAACAGAGGAACACAGAAATGATTGTACCCAGTTGTGGTCGAGATAGCACTAAATTATTTAATGATGCCCTTCTGCTCTGCTCTTCGGCGGTGCTTAATGCTGTGATACAAGATAACGATGTTACACAAAGATTCATAAGTCTTTTGTCTTTGCATCTTTAAATTCTGGAAAGATAACTCATTGATCAGATCATTTAAAGAGTCCGTCATGGTGTTTAGCCTATGCATAATCAGTGATATAATACTGCTGATGCCTCAAATCAATGTCTTACACAAATACTGTTACTATCAAACTGTGTTTGCTGAACTGCAGAAATACTGCCTCTCTCTCTCTCTCGTTTAAACACACACACACACACATTCACAAGTGGACACCCCAAGTGATGGAGCTGTATTTGGAGGTGATCCAACTCATTAAGGTGATTGTTTGAGAAGCGCCTTTGACCGCTGATCATGAAGTGCATAACTGGCCCTGGATGAGCAGTGAAGAGGGGAAAAAAGACTGTCTGAGTGAGTAAGAGTGTGTGCGGGTGCGTAAATTAGGATTTTTAGGCAAGATGCAAAATTATAAAATGATGTTAGCGCATCATTTTCAGGTTATTATAAAATAAAGTAAAAACAGATTGGTTCAGTGATCTTTAATCTCCTTTTAATCTCTGAAAAATTTCATCCAAAGTTGTCAACATTTGAACTCATGAAGAATATATTATCGAGCATGTTTTTGAGTAAGTTAGTGACTGAATACCAAATTCCAAAAATGCCATTCCAGGAGGATGGCATTATAATGACATACAGTAAAATGCTGTGTTAGCTTTAGTGGACAGAATGACTGATGATTCTGAGCATTACAGGACAAAAAAGTGCAGCAAACTGTTAACCATTTTTTTTATGATGCCAAAACCTGAAACATTTTCTCAATGACAGAGATATGTATAACATATAATATACAATATGTATAATGCATTAGTTCTAGGGAGGGTAGTCAATGAATCATAAATAAGACTTCAGCATCAGTAAGAGGGATCCATCTAATTGACACCATCTCCACTTTCTGTCACATTCCGAAAAAAAAAAAGCACATAGAAATACATCTATAGATACAGATGGATGCACAGCAGGATAACAGAAAGAAAGCTAGATGAAGAGAAGGAGTTAAAAAAAAATTGCATTACCACTACTGTAATGCTGCTTCACACCTCAATGGGCATCACTCCACCTTGATTTATGTTGTAATTATCTGCATCATTGAGGTTGACTGATTGGCCTAATATGATACGCATGGCACCAATTTAGCAAAGGAACTACTCTGTGACAGCTTTTGTTGGCACCTCCATCCTCCGTCACAGTGTTAGAAGCTCTCTGTTCAAAGTCAGCTCAACTTGAGCCAACTTGTGCTGTTTACGACTGCTGATTACCGAACATCATCAATTACATAAATATCTTGAAAGCACTTGTTCGTTTTTGTCAAGATGAACAATAAGATTTGTAACGATAATTAATGTCAGCAATAATATTTATTATACAGTAGGAGAAAGCACTTTCATGGTGTGCGGTTGTATATAGAGTGATCTCCCATTTGTCGTTTACACTGAGGGTCACAATAGGCGACAAACATGAATCAAGTGACAGATGTTTGCACTTCATTGAGAACATACCAATGGGAAAGTGAGGCTAGATATCACATATAGTGCCTAATAAGCCAAGTCAGACAGATTTAATAAAAACACCTAAAATAAGAGAGTGGAGTGAGACTATGAATTGCTTAGACCTGATTTAGCTCGTATTTATTCTAAAGTTTAGGCAGCATAATGGGCATATCCAATGACACCTATATAAATGGATGAAGCAGTTTGCATTTTTGCATTTTTTAGTTCCAGTGCATCCCTTCGCCCTCTACAATCCATAAATTTATGACATTGCAGCCTGTTAGTGGAAGGTTGTATCCACTATGCAGCAGGCTTTAAGAGCAAGTCATATATCAGGTACAGTGCCATATACTGTACCTGGGTTCATGCCAAAGTGACCTTGGTCACAAGAAATTATTGGCAGTATATTTAAATTCATGGAAATGAATACATAATGAAGCATACACACCTACCTGCTCATGCACACGCATAAACATGCCTGCAAATACCCTGCATCATAGTGAAATAGAAGCCCTATTTGTCCAAGCATCAATCACCTGTAGCGAATGAAACGCTTTAGAGGCGATCAGCAGCGCTATAAACACAATGAGCTTGTGTACTGTAAGCCAACCTCTACTGTGATAATATCAGAGACAAAACACTGAGGACAACAACGCTAAGGGCAAACAAGATACTGTACAGGTAACATCTTGTAACTAAGCAATGTTACAGCAGTCGAAGTCTGTGTGGTTTCTACAGTGGATACAGTAACACTGGAGACTTCAATCCCCTGTTCAGCCAAGATTGACAACAAACATCCAAATGTTTTTGCAGTGATTTTTGTAGGCAGTAAAAATGCTTTGTAAAAATAAAGCAAAATGCTTGTACAGCAGTTCTTCAGTGGCTGGATAGAGAGCTGTTGAATGAAGTGGACATGTGGTCATGCATGGAGGAGGGCCAATCTTGAAAGACCTCTCCGCCCGAGAGTAAATCATTCAACTGGCAGACATTCATACTCAAACATGCAAATGGGAAAAGGTAAAGAAATAGACTGGCAGCCTAAGAGAGCTGGGAGGAAGAAACCCTTAAAGTAAGTACACTGTGGGAGGTTCAAGTGCTTGTTGAAAGAGGAAATAAAAGCTAAAAAAGCATAAACATCCAAATTCAATAATGTAGGAAGGACATATTTAAAAAATATATTTTTTCATCCATACATATTTTATAATATGAACTCCTGCAAACACTAGTGCACATGCTCAAACTTTAATGGTCTATATTATTTTTCTTTTACTACTCATCAATTTAGTGCTATACCCAATACACAAATTGATCTTTTCAAAGATAAGCTTTGTGAGCAACCTTGTCATTTTGTTGCCACTTAATATATATATATATGAAATTATATGAAATTAAAACAGAGTGGGGGATTAATATAGATGCATCATGGATTTTTGGACACTTTCATATATCCATGATGCATCTATATTAATCCCCCACTCTGTTTTAATTTCATGCAGTGCATGGTTAAGATGCAATCAGTTGAGCCAGATCAATGCTGCAACCCAGTCATCTGTCGCTGTATAATTGCAGATGGAGTACTCACAGCAATTTGACATCAGCAGCACAAAAGCACATCTTGTGGTAAACACATTAGGCCTCACTCAAATGGCACATGGACACCTCCAGGCAAACACCAATTTACTAACATGTCATAAAATGGAGTGTATTAGAGGGATTTTACAAGAGGTTTTTGGGAAGGAGAAAAAAAACACTGACACAATGCACAATGATAGCATACACATAAGCAAGTGTGAACATACTGTGCTGTGTTCCCATACAAGTCAGACATTTAGGCTGTTCCTTGTGTGACAGCTGGTCAACTGCACGTTTAATATCTCCAACAGTGGCCAAGAGCCAATCGGGAACATCCAATAATTTTGAAAACAAAACAGGTAGTGGACGTGGAGGAAAAAAAGAAGAAAAGCTGATTGCCATGGTTTCCTGATTGTTAATGATGTGTGTCTAAAGTAAATTTACTACTCAATGTCAGTAAAAGGTAGAAAGATGAAAAGGTGACCGTTTAACATGCTGTGTGGGTGGAAATGAAACAGTAAAGACTTTTAAAAACTATTCGCCACCATTGTTTGTTTTTAATGGTGGCAGATACAGCAGTGAGAAAAAAACTGCCCAGTTGGAGTAGAGCATGTAAATAACGTGTTCACTTGAATACATGGGCAGAACTGCTGGTTTAGAGACCAGCTTTAGCCAAACAACTATAGCTGTTTGTGGGAATGCACCATTCACAAGTTATCTAGTGTAACGAAGAGTGGTCTGTTAGTCCAATGACTGTGATTCAGTATCAAACTAATTCTAAATAACTCTATAGTCATAAGTATTGTCTAAATACCATTACTGCCGGAAAAAAAAATACACCTGTGGCACAATCAACAACAATTTTATATTACAGGATTTACAAATTGCCAATTTATTACACAACTGCCCTTCATCAATAAATCAACAAGATACATCTGGAACACAAGTGTATGTAAAAATTAGGCGGAAAAAATACACTGACATGATATTCTTGTTTCCCCTTTATTTGCATGTTTTTATACTTGAAGAAAGCTAAAGAAAGCTTCACTGCAAAGTCAGACACGTTGGTGGATCCATGACAGTGTCTGTAGGTTCACTGTTTTTTTCTGTGCAACTGTGAGGCAGCCAAGGAATTAACTAGTTTTTGGTTTGTTAGTTTTACAAACCAGTATAAACCTGGGTGAAAATATCACACGCCTACATGGAATTTCTATATTAAGGGATGATAACACTGCTGTAACCTTTCACTTTTGTTTTTGTTGTTTTCTTTATTGAAATACCTGGAACAGATACAATATCGCCACAATTAATATGCACTGAATTTTTTATAGAGCATTTCTGAGCAAAATATCTGAATGAACTACATGATCTTCATGAAATGAGAAGAGATATTCTTTCACGAAGGGCTTTCAGCTGTCTGCATAATCAGACCTCAAACTGCTGACACCAATACAAGTAGGACTGTGGATACACGCCGGAGATAAAACTCTCTCAATGTAGAATTACAAAACTGTGGGAGAGACCACACAACCAAATGAAAAATTCTACCTTTGGTCACATTTAAAAACCTTGGTTGAAGACAGTTTGCCTTTTTACGTCGTTACAACTCTGCACAGCCTCTGTTCATTTTGTATTTCTTCGTCTTTTAACAGAAATTTTGAGTGAATTTTTAGTGAATAAACCTCAACCACAGATTCGCAGACATTTAACCTAAAAAAAACAACATGTTTTGTGTTTAAAAGTTATGATTGAATAAGAACAATGTGACCAAAGTTAATAATAGAGTTGTAAGCTGGATTCGTCAGCTGTTCTTCTCAAACTGTGTAAAATGTCAACATGTAAGTTAAAGTTAGTGTGCAGTTTAAGCTGTCGCCAACAGAGAGTCTGAATCAGTCCTCTCTGCTCTGCCCAGCTCTCCCTCTTTTTGCTCTAAAACTGCTTTAATTCACTCATACACGATGCTGTGCACAGCCCTTCAGGTAGTTATCAAATTACAATAAATAAGCATGTTACAAACTGTACCAATCAAGTGTAAGGAGCAGCTTTTTCTTTTTGGTCAGTGGACCGAGTCTCGCTCAAAACATGTTTCAGCAAATCTCTGCAACAAGTGATTTTGAATGGGCCTGTGTCGCGTCCTCTGATTCTCTTCACATTAAGCATAGGAGCACATTTCTATTTGAAAAATATGTGAACTTTAACACAACACAAAGAATTTCAGGAGATGTGCATCTATATATGGGAACAATTATGATTTTCACACAAAGACATGCAAATGAGCGCCTGAGGGTGACCACTCTGTGCTGACAGAGAAATAACTTCTCCTCAATGAATTGTTGTTCACTCTCATTTATCTTGCAGTATTTCTTATTTTCATGGCCATCACTCCTTTCAAAAGATAGCAAGGACCTTTCTTTCCAAACAGCAATGGAGTATGGGTAATGACATGAAAGTCAAAGGAACAATGCATCTAAGCAGTTCCTTCACATTTCCTGTTCTCTCCTTTCAGGTAAAGGATATTTTGTACAGTTGTAAATATAACAGTTTGTGGTTCTAGTACAGGGGCCTTCTATCCACTTCCCTGATGGCTACTCCCGCTCCTAGGATGTCAATTTTATCAATATAACCGAAACACATATCACAAATTTATTTCAGAAGGGCTTACAGTTTTTGCAGGATGTGTCACAATTCTAACCTTTAGAGCCTCAATTTGGATGAGGGGAAAAAAAAAAACAGTGGTTTATCCTCTTGTTAAGGAAAGCACATACTTCTTTCTTCCTAAAAGAGGGAAGGGAGAGAAGGGAAATAAAGAAAGCCCAAAATGTAAAATCTACATGCACACACCATTTCCAAAAACATCCTAACAACCTGATCTCAGAGCCTAAGAAGGTCTTTGCAATTCAGCTGCTTTTTAATCTCATTTTGAAGTAAAAATTTAGCTTTTTAATGTAAGCTGTAACAGCGAGACTGTGCAAAGCAAAAGTCAAAGAAAATGACTTTCCTACAGCAGACAGGAGTTCAAGTCCCGTATGAAACAACCATTTGTTCCTTTGTTTATATTTATAAAATATGTGTGATTATTTAAAATACTATTATATATAAATTTGTGATATAAAATTGTGTGAAACTACTAGCCATGGCACCATAATAAAAAACAGTATCTGCTATTTTGGTGCATGGTGCCAAAAGTCATGCAGTTTGAACGGACAGTTCGTGGGTTGTATGGCAAGGTAGGACATACTGTATATGGCATGTATACACACCAATGAGTAATTTAATTTAAATACAAAGATATTATGTACTTTATTACACATTCCCATGAGGAGATGAAGAATCAACAAGAAGAAAGATCTTGCTCATATAATTAGAAAAATAATTAATATAGAAGCTATATGCTCTACTAATAGAATACCCTCACTTTTTAAATCATTAACTACAATCATAACATAATTTGAACTAAATGGCAAATCACTCATTGACTCACCTTCGTCTTGATTGGAAGGTTAGGTGGCTACTCTTTGCCTCCAGATGATAAGATATTGACTGGGGTCACATCTGTGTCACTTGGACTACTGGACCTGATGAAGGTTCAAATAGATAAAAGGAAGGGATTATTATACTGGCCGATAACATTTAATTAACAATTATTCTTAGTCTGTGTTGCTTCTTGAAAGTATATCTTTACAGCGAGAGTGTTTAACTGTAGGGCAGACTGAGAGAAAATAGATTTTGTGTTGGAACATATAAGCTAGTATTGGTATTTAACATCTCTGACAGTAACAGGGACATGAGTACTCGGAGCATTTCCTCTCTTTCCTCCCTTCATTCAGCTTGTTAAAGGCAGCCCCACGTAAGCACCCAGCCAGCCTGTTAGGGGAGGGATAATGAAGTAATCCATAGTCATTACTCAACCATCACCCTTGGTGTGCACCCGGCCACCGTGGACCACTTAGCTGGTGGGTGTGTATGCATGTGGCTGTGTGTGGGACACGAGGACAGTGTCCATGGGGTATGGTGAGAGGGGTGGGGGACAGGGAGCTTGGCAAGGTTGTAAGCTGGGCTGTTGTGGCATGCTTTAATTACAACTGAAGGATCATTTGAGCAGTTATTGAACCTGCTGCGAAGCCTGGGGAGGAGGATTTCTCCCTGCTTTTATGACCTGCAGGGCCATGGGGGAGGCTTTGGTAAGGAAGGTGGGAGAAGGGAGGAAAGTTCAAGAGGACAATAGGTAGAGGTGGTGGCAGGCAGGTGAGGAGGCCATAAAGCTAAATATCATCACCCTGTGCAGCCATGCAGGGACTAAGCCTGTAAATAAGCAAGGTGGCACATGCTACATTCCTAAGGATGCTGATTTAAGACTATTTGTTTAGTATGCCTATTTATTTTGCATGATGACTTCATTTACAAGAGGCAAGCAGGGGGGGTATACAGGCCTGATACGGCATCAAACACAGCAGCAGGATTCGCCAAAGCTAATTCCTAGGTAGTGGAGTACCTTAAGTTTTATGATCCCCTATCACCAAACCTAATATAATCACCGAGCAAGGGCACACTGTCTTTCAGCTTCAGGGGTGTGAAATGGGATGCTTGAAGAAAGGGGGTGGATGCTGCGGCAGCAGCAGTGGGTGGATGAGTGGCTATTTAAGAGAGAAAGAGGGCATATGAAGAGAAGAGCTACACGTCAATCTTTTCTTTATGCATAACCAATTCCTTACCACACACACACACAAAGCCTCTTAGACTGTGTTAAGTAGTCCAGCATAGTATGTACAGTGACCTTAGTCATGTTGTTATTAATTGCCTTATTATTTTAATTAACGAGCAACACCCTGTGTGAAGTGGAATCGACAGGCCTGCCAAGAGTTTGTAATTAATAGAGTCCATTTTGAAGGTCAATCCTTTGGTGTATCTGTAGGACTAAATACAGCGTGTGTGTGTGTGTGTGTGTGTGTGTGTGTGTGTGGTTGTCTCTTTTCCTCTCCTCTATTTTATCATCAAGCATGTTGTATGGGAATAGTATGATTAGCTCCTTTCGTGCTGAACCATAAGTCATTCCCTCTTCAACGCCTCAATCTCTGCTCACTCTGCTGAAATGTGAAACGTGTCACTGTGGTCACAAGTGATATACACTGTCATTATGAATAAAATAACCATCATTAGAATGTCCAATAATAGATTATCTCCGTCCCTGTCTCTCAAGCTTGGGCTGAAAATCTCTAGCCCCTTTAAGCACACGATAAAGTCTTGAGTTCAGAGTTTATGTTTGGTTTTGAGCTCATCCTCCCGAGGTCAAGCAGCAGTTTTGGCAATTACTCTATTTCCCTTTTATGCATACTTATCCTCTGGCTGGAAATTGGAGTGTCCCTCATCTCTCAATCAGCTTGTGGTCTGTGAGGATTCTGAGCTTGTTTCAGCCACATTTGTCTACCTTGCAGCTTGATGATGACATGTGAGGGATACACACACACACCTACACACACACACAAAAAAAACAGACTGAGGAAGAGCTCCTGAGATGGACAGAAGTGAGAGAGAGAAAGCGAGAGAAAAGAGCGATGAGGAGCTTTGTCTAGGAGAATGACAGAGAGATACTGACATAGAAGGCTAATGTGGCAGCTGAAGGAGTCACAAATGAGAAAATCTGGGTGAAAACGTGGATGACACATGAAGGATGGCGAGTCAGAATGCAGAGCAGAAGAAAATGCTATGGCAGTGGTGCAAAGCGTTAATAGGTGATTTGCAATCTTCTTTTAAAAAGTTGGTTACATCTGTGCATGAGAAGAACTGTCAGAGGAAGGGACATTAATATAGCATGACTAGGTGGAGAACAGGCAAGGCAGCCATCTGGATATTGGAAGAGGTAGGCAGACGCTGCCATACACTAGTTATACTAGCCAGCTAACTAAAGTTGATAAAGAATAATTAGTCATCAGAGAGAAAAAAAGGAGGGGGAGAAAGGAGAGTTGACGAAAGAAGTTGGATGAATAGGCTTTAAAAAATAAAGGTCTCAGTTGGTATACAATTGCTGCTCTTGCTTAGCTGTATGAAAATACCATTTCTAATTTAGAGTATATCTGCATTATGATCTCTAAGAGAATTTTCTATAACAAAGGCATTTTTGTCTTTGAAACGTCTAACTCAATTCCCCGCACCTACTCTGAAAAGACAGCCATCTGATAATGTTGCAACCCTTGGGGGGAAAATATTGCTAGGGAGTAAAATCCAAGGAAAGAGTGCTGAAAATAATCTCTTAGAAAATCCAAG
This sequence comes from Channa argus, assembly GCF_033026475.1. NCBI lineage: Eukaryota > Metazoa > Chordata > Actinopteri > Anabantiformes > Channidae > Channa > Channa argus. The sequence continues at coordinate 20,230,106 of NC_090197.1, forward strand.
CAACATAAAGGGAACAAAAGAAGTCACTGCTCCAACCATGCATCAACATATGATTGAATATTAAATACATTTTGTACATATTAGAAGTGCTTGTCATTGTAAATGCTATAACTGCAGGTATGGTACACCTCAACTTATCTGCAAATGTATAGATTTCAAACCACAACAGCAATTGCAGCAAGACCTGGTTCTGTCAATGTCACTGAGTTAACTTTTATATCAAAGAAAACAAGATCTGAGTCATCTGTTCAGCGGTGAGGCTTTGTTTCAACTTCAGACAGAGTGGAAGTGATGGGTGTGAGACAACAGCAGCGACTCTGCTCTCTGCAGAGACACTAATCCTCGTGATGGCATTATCATCCACACATCAGCCCACTATACAGTAGGCAGGCATGAGTGTAGGACGCTCTGCTCACAGTGACAGCTGGGGTCTTTATGCTTGGGAGGGAGGAACAGCTCATTACTGGAGATGTTTTGCAGTGTTTTGATGGGTAAATAGAAAAACTGCTATCAAAAGCCAGGGCTGACAGCCACCGCATTGCCTCCCACTTAATCTCGATATGCATGAATGAGAAAAAGGATAATATCATCAGCATACTGTCATAATTTTTTTATAAAAGGAAGTGAAAATATCAGCTGCCTCTTTTTCAATCAGTGATTTGTATATCAATAGGCAGCTGTCAATGGGGTTACTTTGAAGTGGTAGTTGGGAGATAAGGATAATAATTAGCCCCTCACTGTGACTAGGTGAATGGAGCTGCAGGTAAGGAGACGTTGATAATGTCTGGTGCCTCTCCCTCCTGCTCTTTCACCGCCCACTTCAAAGATTGAGATGAGAAATCAGTAGGTGTAAAAGTCAATTGCCTCCAACAAAACTTGTGGCGGATGGTTGCAATCTGACTGTGGTGCGGTGATTGCGCTTTATCGTCCAAGTGCTTCAGTCTTAATGTGACGCTGTGTCATCAGCTGGCAACTCACCCTTGTACCCCTTGCAGATGCTCCTGGCAAATTCATTGCTCATCAATCCATCCCATGGATTTTTATTTGCCTTTTTTATTTGGAGAAGGAGTAAAGAGAGGGGGAGGTACTGTGCTGTTTTTTTTGTTTTGTTTTTTGCTCATCTTCTACTTGAGGGTGAGAAGGGTATGAATGCATGTCATTTTAATCTGACATCAGGATGACTGCTGACTGCTCAGTGAATGTTTCAGTGATATATTCATGCATAATGTAGCGCTTGACATCAACCTTAACAGACGTATAGATAATTTAAGTTCGGTTCGGATGATGCAATACTATTTGCTCTTTGCTACAATACAATACAACAGAAAATTTATTTTGTGAGAAAAATAATGAGAATAAAACCTATGAATGTGCCAAGGACATAATTGTATCTTTTAATGGTAACAGTTAGGTACTCACAGCATTAAAGATTGTTTAATATCAGATTTCTTTTCATTGATAGGATGCATCCTTTATGAAAAACAAAGGTTAGTAGTAAGTTTTATCTCTGTCTGCAAGTTTGTGTTTGCAGATACAAGTGCAAGAAGGCCATCACTCATACAGAGTGAAGGCTGTCTTGACGGCCAGATTTCACTGTTCTACAACAGTATAACCTAAACAAAGCAAAAAAAAAAGATTAATTAGCGATCAGATCAGAGCAGTTTTGATCTCTTTTGATGTATCTCATATTTAAAGGTTTAAAGGTTTACAAGCTCTTGTAATTATAACTTAGTGGTCTCATAAATGTTTTAGAACCTGCCTTAGAATAACAAGGTTTTAAAATGTCTTCAGTATCACAGTCATAAACATCTCATAATTATGGGATACATATTTCTGTATCTCGTAATTAAAAGATAAGGGCGCCAATTTTTTTGTGGTGACTGCAATGTATTCAATACTTTCCTGACATACTCCTTTCTATGTCTTTCAGCCTGTGTTTAAATTACTAATGGCATCTAAAGTGGACAAATAAAATAATTTTAAGTTGGTCTGGTTTAAAATGTATTTGTCAAAAACAGTGTAGTGTCCCAATCCTGTTTTCCTAGAATGTGAACTTATACATGTTTGCATGCGGCTTATAACACATTGTGTCTGGTTAAAGGTGTGTTGTGCACAAAAGGCACTTCAATCACCTAACACTAAGGCAAAAAAAGAAAGAAAAAAAGAAAAAGAAAATCAGCATATGAAACAAAGCAGACAGTTTTGAGTGTCTTGCTGTTGAGTAATTAACAGCACGAATATAGTACAGTACAATTTTTTTTACCTATGTAACAAATTTAGAGAATGGACAAGTAGGAGGTGGAGCCTAACTTCGAAATAGTTAATCACAGCAGTATTTTCCTGATCTCAAGTGATTTGTTGCAAAAATAAATCTTAGAGACAGCACATCAGTAAGAAATAACCCCAATTCATTTGCAAAGCAAATTTCTTCTCTAGAGAAAAACCTAATGTACAGTAGAAACTTGTTACTTTCTCTCCTTTTTTTTCTTTTTTCTTCAAGGTGAACAATGTCACATCTAACTACTGCTGCAGACAAAAGGGTGCATTCTGTTTCTGGATTGTTCTAGCAAACATTGTCATGTTTAAACATTTTTATTTCACCTTGTTCATCTTCAATTTTGCTCTTCATGCTATCCATTTATTTCCATGTATTTTAATTTAACTGTCACGTGACTTTGCTTATTCCTTTTGTTTTGCATATCTTAAGTTTTCTTACATACTGATGCACCACCGAGTTGGCTAAAAGGCGCGCTATTTCATGTGCGGCCAGTCAAAACTGGAAATAGTACATTAATCTGTAAACGAATAACCATCCTTTCTGCTGTAAACTCAGATTATTGGGGAACTTAAGTTATTTCAAACCAGTTCCTTAAAGCATGTAAATGCTGTGTTCCATGAATCTGATCATTCAGAGAGGGCAGGTTTTACTGCATTGGTTTTAGCTGATTTATTCCAACCAATTTTCTCCCTGTCATGTTCACGAGGCACTTCTTAATCAAACCTATAATGTTATGACTGGACGCGCGGAAGAGGAACCGGCTTAATGATAACTGGCCTTGTCTGCTATTATGGCCACAATCCCCAGGGAACAAGTGCTTGGCAGGTACATTTCACCCTCCCATTCAGTTCACCACATTAACACAACCACATTCGTTTCGTGTCGATGTGACAGGAGCGACACATTGTTTACTGCCTACATGAAAAAGGCAGAGCAGTACTGTTGAAATATAAAGTCCATTTATTGTCAATAATGTGTCACTGCTTCTGGAGTGATTCTGTTGTAAGAGATAGTCTCCCCCAACTTCTCGTTTGGTGACATTTGTTTTAATAAAAGAGTTCATAGAACTGAGCTAATTTTGCTGTTTTTAAACTTCCACAGTTTGCAAGGAAACTTAAATTTAGATAAACTCACATCATATGTGAGCTATTTCTTTACCATAGTCCTGTTGCCTTGTTTTTTTTTTCATGAAAATAGTTTTACATTTGAATCCTGCATTGAACTTTGCATATTTTGTACACTGCACTAAAATCTATTTTAATTACAATCGCTGCTGATATTTTCCCAACTGAATACATTTGTGTACCTCCAATATGTGCACTGAGCCTCATGAACAAACAAAAAACTATGTTGATTGACTGTTTAATACTCTACAAATGATTAGATTGTTTATCACTCTGCATGACTCCATTCTAATGCAGGCTTCATTCGCAAATACCAACATTTTTGCCTATTGTGTTCCTCCTGTAGCTTAGACAGATGTGTAATGTAGAAATCAATTTTAATTTGGATTAAATTCATTATGACAAAAAAGTAAACTTATGATTGAATGGTGGGTTTACCTTATTTCGTTATCCAAATGCTTATGTTATGACTGTCAGATAAATCTTGCCACATATGCATCCTAAATGCTTGATTGTAGATGTCTCACATCTTAAAAAAATGCTCATCAATTGGTAATATTTTTTTTTGTATGCACACACACGAGTGAGTCTCACAAAGCTTCAGTCAGGCAGTTCCTCTCCGTTTTCTCTCACTTCAGGGAGAGAGATAGGGTGACATGACAAAAGCCCTGCGTTGCTCCCCAAAGGCGGCACATGTCAACCATCTTCTGGGGTCTTGTCAGCAGCCGAAAGGTTTTAATGGAACTGTGTTTTGGGATTTGCACATGTCGTCTGTCTTGTTCGAGAGAAGGAGGGTGTCGTGGGGGAAAGAGAGAGGAGAGACCTCTTTGAGTGTCATGCCATTGAAAGCAGACATGGCATCCTCCGAGAGCATAGCTGCTCCTGTCCTTTTAGCCATTCTCTGCCGACACACGAGGATGCAAACATACATCGTCAGCTTGTCTCCTCGAGATGCTTTCTGTAAGCATCAGTCCCAGAGATAAGCCTTAGTGTTAGGTGATTGAAGTGCCTTTTGTGCACAACACACCTTCATTAGCCAGAATGAACACCTGCTGCAACCAGGACGCTACTGTCTGTGTGCTGGAGTTAAACTAGGAGTTTCTTTTCAGATCTTACAGTCAAGAAAACATTTCATTGTAAACAAATTTACAACTGGTTGGCATCAGTTTCAAGTTACATCGATTATGACTTTTAGATGAAACAGAATTTTAAAATGATGTTTCAAATGAAGCTAGCTTTCCGTCTGTTTATATTGTCTTAATAGCATTTGGTAATGTCTGTCCCTCCTGCCCCGCTGCCATTTGTGTCATTCAATCGGAATGATAACTTTTCAACAAACTTATTTTTACGATCTAACAGAGCACATACTTAAATGAGCAATAAGCAGCATTTTGAAAGATCTAATGAAAATCAGCTATAGAGAAATCAGTTATTATTTTGTTATTTTATCAAATCTTTTTTTTTGTTGCAATTATTAATGTTAAACCTTGTTAGGTGCAGATGTTCATGAGTACAGAATTAAAGTTCTAAATGTCTTACTATATGAATAAAAAACTGCCCCAGAAAAGCTGTTGATATTTAATGAAAGTTATGGTCAAACAATAAAAATGTCTCATTAAATAATAAAAGGGTTTCACATTTTTAAAACGAAATTGTGGATTTATTACTTTTTTAGTTTCCCTTTCTTGTTTCTCACACTGTGTTCATATCATGGCAGCTGAGCTACAGTTACAGAATATCTGACCCAGCATTTGTGGTTAGTTCATGAAACAAACAAACAAACAAAAAAAGCAGTTGTTACCCACAAAGCATTACAACATATTGGCCCCAGTTGGTGCTAATTCCAAAGCAATTACACACCCAGAGTGTCTCGTGTTGGCCGTCAGACGTATGCCCCCAGTGACGTTTACTGAAGAGAAGGCCTGGGGGTTACAGTGTAAACACAAAGAAACTTAATAGCAATTAACTCAGCATGATTACCACTGAATTACATTGAAACTCTCAGGGGACATGCCTACATTGGTCTTTTATCCCATGGTGGCATGTGTGATAGCTTTGATGCATGTGTAGTATTACCAGAATTGCATTGAATTGAGAGATGCAACTAACATTTTCATCATGATGCAACACAAATGTTCACAATAAACAGTCAAAAATACTGACAAACAGAGTGGGTTGGTCAGGTTTAGGCTTTATTTAAACATGGTTAGGCTTACTAAAAATTGCGGAAATCACTGCTCCGTGTGGTACGCGACTGGTTACAATTACAACAGTAGCCGTAATTTTACAATGGGCTGGAACTCTGATCAACCGTGGAACATAAACTTTATTCAAATATTTGCCAATTATCTTTCTCTTCTCTGATAGGGCTAGCAGATTAGACAGTGCTTGAAGATGTCATTGTAAATGGCAGTTACAGACAAGAATAACATAACATAACACATAACACTTTCTGTAACATATTTTCTGGTTACAGAATAAATCAATATCCCCTTTCAGAAGCATGTGCATAGAATGCATTGTATATTGCCACTAATCCTTCTTGAATGTGCAAAGGCTCTGACAATTTGACACTGAACCCATCATAATCCATCATAATAGTCTACTTTATGCAGACAACTACTGTAAAGTGATCATAACAATTACTCTGTCCAACCTTGCAAATTAAAGCATCCTAAAAGCATTGAATGCACTGCAGTTTTCTTAGAGAAGGAGTCTTAAAATCTGGCATTTTAGGACACAACAATCAGAAAAAGGGCCATCAAATCCTGCAGCAACTGACTTGTATATTTGATCACATTAGTCATTTTGGAATGGCACAAATAATTGGAATTGTCTAGATTATAAAGATGCTCATGGTGATCAATGTGAAAAGCAATTGGCAACAAATTACTTTGAAGAATACTGTTACCTGTTTTAGAGATGACTGACTTTTTCCAGAAATGTCCTAAATGCCTCTGCTACTGCCAGGTCATGGGTTTCCCTTGAGTTTCAATAAATACCTCACAAACCAACTCATGCATTTATTTATTTATTGTCTCCAGAGGATAAATCCAAATTTTTTAGTGACCAACCTTGGGGTAGTTACCAGAGCATTTGATTTAATCAAAGATGAATCCTTGTGACCAGCCAATCCTCATGGTTAAATCAAAAGGCCATGATTAAACTGGAATATATTGGTCTGTGTGCAGAAGGAGCACACACACTTAATGCTGCAGCAGCAAAACCCCCCCTCAAAAATCGGAGACGTTTACCCAACTTAATGTCATAATCCCTTCCACTTTATCAGAACTGCAGAACTACCACCATGACGGCTCAGCTCGCTTACCCCGTGGACAGAACACTCAACCATCTAGCCTCATCAAGTCTATTTATCAGAATGATCTCTTTAAAGTCAGTTCTCCCCATCTCATCGTCCTACTTAAAGCCATGTCGTGTTAGCACCAATAGATCGCTTCCCTCATTCACATTGCCACATCACTGTGCCTATTCTCTCATTGCAGAATGTGGGGCATCAACTCTGTCTTTGGTTGGACTAATGTAACTGGATACTTTGTCAGCATATATGAGCATCTCCACTGGAGAAACCTCCCTGCCATTACATGCAAAAGTAATTTATTGAGCAGTGGTACTGTTCTTCCACAAAATAAAAAAGGAAAGGCAGATCAAATAAGCATTTTTCACTTTATTTGTGAAGTAACATTTGAAACTCTTTCTTAAAAACATAATTTTGCTTTATTTAATGATGGTCAATTGTCTGCCAGATTAATTAGTTGACTTTTAATGTGAGTCAACTTTGTACCTTAACAATACCCATTCTTGATTGGTTTTCTGTTACTCCCAAGTATTCCGAAATATATTCCCAAATAAATTCCCTGTATCCCTTTACCCAATCCACTATTTTACCCTTACAGAGAATTGTGGTTATTGGATGTCCCATGGTTTCCTTTTCTCATTAGTTAAACACATTTCTCCACTTAGGAAAAACCCAGGACGATGGGAAACTAGTAAAAAGAAAATCATTGATCCTGCAAAATCCTGAGTTAAAAACAAACCACTGTCCCACATCCTGTAAGTATGCTTTCTTGCTGAATGTCTATGTTACCTACGGTAGACTATTGATTTACAGTAAAATGTATCTAGGGACATTTACTGTTCTATTTGTTTTCTATCAAGAAACTAAATATCTTGTAGTGTTTACAGACTAAGGTTCCTTTTTACTCTTTAGAAAATATTAAAGGCAATCATAATTTATAAATATTATACGGTTTAAATATACAGTATATTATTATTGTACATTAGATTCAGATTTGTATTCTCCATTTAATTCAATGGGCCCGAAGGAGTGTTTTCCATTTTGATGTATACAAACCATTTTGTTAAGGCTAATAACACACTGACCCCACATAGGTCACAGGATAACAAGGTTACAGGTACACATGTACACCGAGGAGAAATGTTAATAAAAGGAGATGATAATTCTATGCTCAATGGGTTTTTGTAACTCCAGGCCAAACTGGCATATAGGTTTTTTATGCAACATACTCATCATAAATACGATTTTATATGAGAGTTAAGAAATGAAAATATCAATGTAATTCTCATCATAGCAACAGGCTTGTAAGATTTTATAAGAAATCCAATTAGGATAAAAGAATTCTCTCCATCTATAGCAGAACAGAGAACGGGTGAAAGGTATGTAAATACTTACATATGTAGCAACCGCATTCTTTGCTTAATCAATTCTTTGATTTAGTGGTTTTAGATTAACTCAATTTGCACACAAATGTTGTTTTTATTGAAATCCATTTCTGCCTTTCCATTCAGGCAGATTTACAGTGTTTGAACCGACATGGGCACTACAAAAAACTCCCATCAGCAGTTTCTCTTACTTGCCAGTCCTAGCAGCAGGAGCTATACCAAAGACGTACTGTAAAGATTTTTGATCATTATTTATTTCTAAACCCTCAAATAACATTTGCATTTTACTGAATATGTCATCTTTGTGGTGCTATAATTTTGTTTGAAGGTGAGGTCCATGTTTCCGGTGGATATGGTAGAGATGGGGATGGCATGAAAAATGGTAAGGACTAACAAGATGGACAGATAACTCTTCCCAAGATGTACCATAGCTCCTTTGTATGAGCAACATTCAGTAATGAAAAAAAAAAAAGCTACAAGCTTTCGCTCATTTAACGTCCGTGGGACATGAATCAGTCAGAATTGGCAGTTGATTAAAACCAAAGCTTATCCATTCAGTGCAACTTCTGTGTTTGATTTTCGTGATTCAATTTCTTCTCCCAGTATTCTGCCTTATGATTTTCAAAGAGTTTAGTATTTTTTTTTATTTTATTTTAGTAATTTATCTTGTAGCTCTATAATGGTTTCCTTATTCACCAGGGCCACTAAAGGGCTTTGCCATTTTGGAATGTAATACGCTCCTTGCACAAGTGCTATGGGTTGTTTTTTTAATGGAAGGACAGTCTCTGACTTGTAGTGCTTTTAGTTAATTAACCGTAATGCAACCTGATAGTGCCGGTTTGATGACATCATCAGGGTGCCCAGATGACAATGCTCCCCCAAAGCCACAAAGACAGTTTACAGATGTTTTCTAAAGTTAAGCATACTTTTAGAAGAAGAGTAAAAATCATGACCTTCATGTGTAATATCAGTTGAGAGCACATTTAACAGGGATTTGAGCATAGTAAATAACTTTCTGTCTGCAGGACAAAAACACTTTATATCTTTAATATGATTCCTTTTTTAATAATTCTTGCTCTATTAAACTGTTTGCCAACTATGCTTATTTTTATTCATTGTCCTTCAGATTTGATTAATAATAAAATCTCTTATTTCTTTAGGAGTCAATTAATTAAAACATTTGTCAGACACTTCAAACAACACAGGACCAATAAAAATATTCTTCAAAACAATTTTACTAAACTACTCCATCAAAAAACAGACGTCAATTAAACAATAGTCTTACTTTGAGCAGTAATGTGCCACATTCAGAAATAAAACCATAAATGCTATATAAGATATTTAAAACCCATTGCAGAAGACTTCTTTGTTTTACTGATTGTTGCAAACGGGAAATCTTCTAAACATGGCATATCCTACCAGTTCATTTGTTAAACATTGCTTCCTAGATAATATGATCCCTCCTCTCTACAGCTGGAGAGGGCTCATCGTCCTTTTTACTTGCCCACACTAATCACCCACTCTGAGACTGTGGGGTGAGAGGGCTGAGGGCAGGGAGCACACACATGTGTGCTAACCTGAAGCCCCACTTCACCTTTTCACCCCTGCCTTTCTCTTGCACCTCCTCTCCCCCACCACACCCAGTGCTCTTACCCCCCTTCCCTGCGCTGCTTGCTGTCATTTTCTGCATGAGACTAGAGTTGCTGCTGTTGCCGTCCCGGAGTGCCAAAGCTATCACCAGAAATTCAGATGACTCTGCCCCATGATGCACCACACTGAGTTGTTCTGTTGTTGTGTCTCTACTGTGACTGTCTTTCCTTTTTATAGATTATGTTTTATGACAGTGCTTTTTGTTTCACTCTGGCACTTTTGTCCCACTATCTTCACTCATTCTCTTTGTACACAACATGAGGCACATTTACAGAAAGGCATACAAATGTCTCCATACATAGTGTGTACAGACAGTATCCAATCCTTTGTATGTCTTATTTTTATTTTTAATATACAGTGACTAAACACTAAGTACTACTACTGTATAGAAGATACTCAAAGAATGAGTACCTTTACGTTTGCTGTTTTTCTTTGCAATTTTAACAGAATAGAAACAGGTAAAACAGACTCAGAATAGGAGAAACGTGGAACTTAATACAATTGTCAGTGTAGAGGGATGTGAAATGATTGTGGATAGAGAGAATGATTTTACTGCATTGAACTTCCTCTACCTCCTATACAACCTTTAGTAATTGTCTGCAGAGCTATCTGAACGTTTCCAAAGGTTATAAATATTCATATTTGTAAATTATATTGACTCAAGATTGACAGTGGGATAACAAATGACTACCAGACTGCTTTGCACTTTTATACTGATCCCTGTACATGAACAAAGAGCGTGAAACGAAACAGACCATTTGTTCAAATTAGACAGGCTTTGATCTTTGCATTTTGTAGACTTTGAATGAAAACTGCTAGCTGACACTGCTGGTGCATCCTGACAGTGCTACTGAACATAAAATGGGCATTATGAGGACAGTAAGCACTGCAGTTCTTTTTAAATTATTTGCTGATTGTGACAAGCGTACAACACAAGCCACGAAACTTTGAAATAAAATGCGTCTCATTATCTTCCCTACTGAAAATATACACCTGCACAGCCTACACTATGAGTATGTTTAGTTTAAGCCAGTGTCCCCCCTGAACGAAAACACACTGAGTATAAAAGGCTAACGGGGTTTTTTTTTGTTTGTTTTGTTTTTTACTTGCTCCTTCTTTTCTCAGTTTCCCTCGCTTTTATCAGACACACTGCTGTGGGAAAGTTCACGGATCACATCATGAAACATGGAACATCTTAATGCACCTTGTAGTGTTCATCGTTCATGCTCTGAGAGGCTGCCTTGGAGCCATTCATGGCTGGTTGGAGCAGGTTTTGAGAACAGGTGAATGACTTCAATACAGTAATACCATCACATGAACTTGTACAAGAGATCCTGGCAGCTGATTGGTGATATTGCTAAATCACAAATGGGGTGGCAGTGAATTAAAAGGAAAACAGCCATGTTGTGAATAAGGCATGTAGGAAAAGAGGTAAGAAAAATACACTTTTCACAGCAAAATACTTTGCTATGTGTGTGGTAGGTTGGCAGAATACTCTTGATGGCTTCAAAAGCTAATATCCTACAGGGGCCAACAGGTTCACTATGAAATAAAGGGGCTGTTAAACTACACTGCAAATTCTTGCCCGCCAGGCAACATAGTGTTATTTTTCATGGAAAAGAAATGCAGCTCTGTTCACAAAGGGATGAAAACGAAATGGTAAGAAAGTGATGTGGAAAATACATATAGTTTTTGTCCCCCAGTACCACTGATTTAGAGAATAAATCAGTGTTACTTATGATTTTGTGTTTTTATCCAATATTTTTCTATTTGGCTCAAAGGTGATTAGAAGAGATGGTAAAGCATTATTTGACAGATAAAAACTGCAGCTATACATTAAAACTTTAACATGCATTGCCTGTCTATAATTTTTTTCCTTCCATGTAGGCAGCAAAATCCACATGTGCATGTCTAAAAAGCTGGTATAGTGACTTTCAACTACTGTAGGTGGTTCACATTGACTCGTGGAAGTCAGTGTGGATAATCTGTATAAAATTTAAACATGAGTTAGTGAAGGAGCCAAAATCTACATGTACTTCACTGGAGTTTTTCACATTCACACATAACGAAACAAAAACATTATAAAAGGCTTTTAAAGTTGCTCAGGTCACCAGCCAGGAATAAATAGAAGCATGTGTATTGTCCTGCTAGAAATCAAAATCTAGCATTAGACAGACAAAAGGAAGGGGATTTACCAGGAATGTTTTCTTTAAGAAAAAAAGGAATGTCCATCTGCTTACATTGTAGCGCTTTATCACAACTCTATTCACTTCATTGAATGTTTAAGCAACCATACACCACCAACAAACTAAAGAAACACGAACCCTGTAAGACCAATCATATTCACTAACTAGAACATATTCTCATCATGTCTGAGAAAGAGAAGAATAAATAAACCAACAGATTTAACTAGACTGATTCATTGGCACACGTAATGTCAATGCAAATGCTGAAGAATGACATGAATGCTGGATAAAATACTTTTTTCTCCAAATATTTTTAATAGAGATATGCTCCACAACGTATCTTATTGTGGAGAGGTGCTGTTCTAGTTGTGCAAATGCAAAGCAACATTGTAATGTGCTTTGGATAAAAGACTACCATAACTAAAGATTTTAGGGTGAGGCTAACTCCACCAAGCAATCAGAGGAGGCCAAACTCAACAAACTCTGCAACCTAAATGCCCATATTAGTAGTTTGTCCCTACCCTTTCTTATGGCCGACAGGACTGTTTAATGAAATAGTGCCCCCATGAAGAAAGGCACCAATATGGTGCTTAATATCACAAAAGAGAGTCAAAATGGATCCCCCCCATGAACTCAAGTGTGCAAACATAGTGTTTTAGTTTAGGGTTAGGCACAAAACTGTCAGGCTTCACTTTAGGTTTAGGGTCTGAAAATACATGGTTAGGTGTTATCCAAATGTGTGGCTTATAACTTCAATTAGCTTATTTACTATATAGCATAACATCTATTACATGACTCAGGGCACACAGCTTGTTACAACAAAGAAACAATTGTTTCACACTAAACTCAGACTCCAATCTCCTATGAGAAAGTTCTCTACCTAGTTGTATTTTACAGAAGGAAAGTCTCATCAAACTCTGCATTAGGTGGTGACGGGAAACGGGGCTGCATAAATGAGACACTACCGGCTTTGACATTGCTACAGTGTGTGACTCCCTGGGTGGATTGATTTCGATTCTCACATGTCAGTCAGCTTAATTGCCAAAAGTTGTATATTGCAGCTTTAATCCAAATATACCAGTCACTCCTATAACATACCCTACTTTTGACCTAACAGTTTAAGTTCAACATTTATGTGTGTGCTTGTTTTCGCTCTATAACAAATATTGACTTTTTGAATGTCATGGCAAAATGCCACCCAGTCAATATAAATGCATATTACACTCATATTGGTCCATGGATAATTATTATGTCATAGTATGTGGCATGAATGTATGAGAGGTAACATTTTCAAAATGACTTGTTTAAATTATTTTGTGGTGGAGAATACAGACAAAGAAAATGACATCCTTTTTCAATATTTGGCAAAAGCGAGTACTTCTAGAGTATATCTTCAACTGTGAGATGCTCTGGATGATTACAAGACCCAAATTGAGTCATGATGGAAATATCACAGTAATACTACACCATATACAGTAGAAGGGAACCCTGAACTCTGTGATGGGCCATGAGGGGCTGACATTTAAAAACTGTCTTGAGAGAGGGCCCATTGCCTCACAGTGGGGAGCCTTGAAGACATCCTTGACTGCTTTAATGATCCTTATTCATCTTTAACCTACTCACACACCATGTCACAGACACACATATACAGCACACAGATTTCTGCAATGGCACACGGGTACACCTTTTATTACAATGGAACCGACAAGTTAATATTAGACTTGTACTGTATTTTCTCCTATTGTGCTCTTCTCAGGTTATCTATATTTGTACACTCTTTAACACACACACATTTTGTCTACACATGAGTGGGATAAAAGTTTTACTTCACTGGCATTGAGAGCAGGAAGATAAGTGGAAATGTGTAGCACTTTATTTCCATGTCAGGATCCTCTTTTTCCACTTGATTGGCCTTTCATCACACAGCATGCGGTGCAGACAGTGAGGCAGCAGAAAGTGGACACAAAGAATGTAATGCATTGGAAATGGGATAAAGCATAGATATGTAATGTGGGCAGAGATGAACGCCGACTGCTGATGGTCTGTGATGAGGCATCACAAAAGAATGACGCAAACATCTGTAGTCACCCACATACTCAAGCAAAGCATGCTTGACATATTGAAATATGTGTTAAGTTATGTACAAAAGGACAGTAAATTTGGGTACAACAAAAATCCAAGGAGTCAATGTGTGCTTCAATGAGCAGGAAGAGAGAGAGAAAAGGAATAAAGGTCTAACTGCATGTCATCTATTTCCCTTCATTTGACTCCACAAATGTGCCAAACCAAAAAAAAAAAACCTTAATGTGGAAATATTTTGTCTTGTCTCTTCATTTCGTCTGCCTTGTCACTTTGTTGGGAGTGTGTAAAAAATATAGTTAAGGAATTTTAATACTTACACTTAGGTAATTTTCTTTGATATCCCAATATGGCAGAAATGTCAATGTTGCAAGCTGTGCTCCTCCCACGTACCACTGTGTGTCCAACTTTCTGTTCCAGTGTGAGGAGAAAAATAAAAATGCAGAAAGTTGGGGGGGAGTGGGGGTGGCAGCTTATTATGACTCCCACTGGTGGATGTTCAAAAGAGCAGTGCTATGATACCCTATGTGCTCGGTTTGTTGCTTTCTGTTTTAATCTAGCCTAAAGATACATGTTTATCAAAGTGAATTTTCAGGATCGTTTTCGATGCTTTGCCAAAGCTTTCAAATCTTCCAGAATTCAAAGGAGCAGCCCAGAACATAAGATGATGAGCATATCACTAGTTCAAACTCGCAGAGAGCAGGCAACAGCGCAACAGCAAATCATTGCAGTAATGTGATGACTGAATGTCTGTATATCGATATGAAAGGCAATGTGCAAGAAATTGTGTGGGAGGGAAAACAGTGCTGTCAATGCCAGGAATTTCCTTGTGCAGCTTCAAGTTAACATCTATTGATGTTGCACACAACAGGTGTTTGTGTTGTATGCATGCATGTAGATGACGATAGCTTTAATCGTCACTCTATAGATTACGTTTTTGATGTGTTTCCTTTTCATTGCGAACTGAGCTTTATTCTAGAGCAAGTGGCAACACAATCAACTAAAAGCTGCATTAGCTGATTGATTGGCCAGCTGGGGGTAGCAGAACAAATTGAGAGCACAATTAGCACTATTATCGTGTCATACATTTGTAAGGAAATATTCTAAAAATAGCAAGAGGCTGTTCTCTTATTATTTCTGTAAAATGGCATTTTTTTTTTTTTTTTTGTGATGAGGGACAAAGCAAGACAGGAAGATAAACAATGACCAAGCACCCAGCCATTCATATAATGTAAAGCAAAATGGGATTCATCAACCAGGCCAACTTCTCCCATTGCTCCATGACCCAGTTTTGGTAATTTCTTGCCTATTGTAGATTCTTTTGGTGGTGGACATGTGCTCTGACCACTCTGCTGCTCTGCAAGCCCCATATGCGGCAAGCGGTGATGCTCTGTGTGTCCCAACACAACAGTCACAGCCAGCAGTTTTCAGCAGTTGTTGCTACAGTAGCACACAATTTGGCCCTTGTCAAAGTCACTTCGATCCTTATGCTTCCCCTTTTTTCCTTCTTTCAACTCTTCAGCTTTCACACCTGACTGGTCACTTGCTGCCTAATCTAATCCCATGCCTTGACAGGGTGCCACTATAATGTGATAATCAATGTCATTCATCTGTCAGTGGTATCAGTGCTAAAGCTGATCTCTGTTTATACTCATTAAGAAAATCCACTTGACCATAGTGTGGACGAGCGAGTGTTGATATTCTTGATGGTTGCCGATAGCAGTCACTGTTGGGATGTAGTAGAGGACATGCTTGGGGAGAAGTACGCCTGCCTCTGATTTGTCTACTCTACTAGATCTCAGTAAGGAGCATCTACCACTAACCTTTTAGCACTGTGGACAGTGACACTCAGTAGTGGAGGAATGTCACACCATAGGGGTTTTGGAGATCCATTAGAGCTCCTCAACCTCTATTTCCATTCTCTTGTGCATATGTGTTAAGTAAGTATGTTTCAGACAAGTGTCTTTAGTCATATCCCTAAAATCAAAGACAATACTGTCAAGGCCTCCCACTGTTCCATTGACAGCAAAGTCCTACTAGTCATTTTCAGGTATTTGCAGAGGCTTTTAAGCCTTTAAGTGAGCTGCTTCCATTTTTAGAAAAGCTCTAATCTCTGCACCCTCATTCGTCTATCACAATTAACAAGACGGTGTTACATGTGACATTCTGTATGTGGCATTTCCTTGAGTAAACTTTCATATTGGGCTATAATTAGTCACCTGTTTTACACAGTCAAAATTCACAGCTACATAAGTCTAAATAGCAGCATTTGACACCATTTTGCCTTGTGGAACTTGTGGAGTGTTTTTTCAACATTATTAGAATACACCCCCACTTATTTCTAGTGTTTCTTTTGAAGAAATGAGCAATATATATATACACACTTGTAAAATGTTTGATTTTATGACTTAAATAGGCCTAGATAATTAGCCAAATATGTCATTCAACAATACCACCGTATGAAGTACATTCTATTTCCAGGTGGTTTTCTGGTTTGTTTGTTTAATTATTATTGATTGATTTTGTACTTCTGATCTATGATTAGACATTTCTTTGTCAATAAAATTTAAAATTTAAAAAGTTTAAAAGAGACAAGATTAAGATTAAGGTAAAGTTGAGGGTATTCAAAAGTAAAATGACAAAAACTATAGATACAAAAGTATCTGCATTTGAAACACGTTTCTTCCTCTGTCTACATATTGTTCATGAAACAAAAGAAAAACATTAAACCTGCATTTGTGTTAATCAGCCCAGCGATGCATATCACTGTTTTGTTATCATTGTTTTTACTTTAACATCAAGCAATGCTCACATTTTGTTCTTGGCAGCCATTGTGTTTGAGCTTTTTTTAGTTATTATGATTTTTATTTTGGCATTTCAGTGTCTGACTACTTGATTACTTTTTGTAGGTGGCATTTTTTGTCTATTTGGTGTTATCACATGTATTGCCCAATATCATCATTAATTATCTTTTGGTTTAGTCATTATTGTGCTATCAAGTTTAATAAATCATATTAGTGTAAACATGTATTTTCTGACAATAGACAAAAATTTATTAAAGGAAAATCATGTTCATCCCTTTCCATGTTCTACAATATCTGATAGCTGAAAGGTTTTCTTGGTTTCTCTTTAACCCTGCTTTTCCTCACAATGGGACATGTCATAGAGAACATGGTGACGACAACACATGAGCAAGGTTAATAATTTACTGCTAACAGAAGACAAACACAGCCAGAGACCCGCCACTAGGAACTGTGGTTTTAAATTTTTTAGTCTTCGCTAAACTCAGGCTAGTCTAACAACTGGTAGCAGTTAATTACGTCAGCTCATACAGTATGTGTCATCTGGTGAAAAAAAATATGCAGTGATTTATCAAGCAAGAAAACAAGCAAAAAATGCAAGCATGCAAGAAAAACAGTGAAAAGGGTCCACACGTTTCTTTCTGCTGATGCCACACAAGAGCGGAGCAACAAGAAACAGATAACAAAAAAATATATATATTAAATCACAAATAAATAAATAAAATTAAACTGATAAAAAGACCAGAGCCAGTATTATTAACATCTGGCAGGGCTGCAACCTATACTAATTGTCATTCTTGATTGACCTGAAGATT
The DNA here is from genome assembly GCF_033026475.1 of Channa argus. Taxonomy (NCBI): domain Eukaryota; kingdom Metazoa; phylum Chordata; class Actinopteri; order Anabantiformes; family Channidae; genus Channa; species Channa argus. Next base: position 20,247,740 of record NC_090197.1, read on the forward strand.
TTTTTTTAAACTTAGTTCCTAATTAGTGCATAAATTGTAAAAACAAAACTGTTGAAATTACTTTGTTACAATCTTGCATTACCTAAGCTTACCTTTTTTTCATCCAACAGTGGAACTATATTTATTCCACAATGTGGTACGAAAAAAAAATGCAATAAATCCTCTCAATGGTGAATTTGGAACCTGAGTGTCTTGACAACGTAGAATTTTAATAATTTGATGCCAATTGATTCTATCCACTGACTGATATATTAATTGACTTATTGTTTTAGGTCAACATTAGTTTCTGCAGAGAAAAAGTATAAAGCATGCAAGTGCATGACTAAATACCCCTAAAATAGTGTGGGGTCAAATAAGTTACATGCCACTAATGCCGAGCAGGATTTGCTGTAGTTGAGTACTGTGAGAAACTCTTACTGTGTACTCTTAGCATTTGAACCATGGCTCCACGGACAAAACACATCAGTTAGAAGCTGCCACAATATCAGGGAACCACCTCTTCCTTGCAAAGCCCTCAGGACCAGGATAGAAACAGATGAGGCAGGGGTGATATTTTGGAAGAGAAGAGGGAGCATGGCAGAGAAATTTTAATGAGAAAGTCTTAATTGCAACATTTGTTTGAGAGAGGGAATTTTAGTGTACTAACGAGAGAATAAACCAAAATAATGTGCACACGGGAAAAAGAGATGTTAATAGAGAGATGGAGAAAAAGACAGATTGTAGAAAGGCCATGAAGAAGAAAGAGGAGCAGAACTGAAGAGCAAGACAGCGTGAATTGAAGAAAGAAATGGTTGTCATGCGTAGTAGCCACTCGTCATGGGGAATGATAACGAAGCGCAATGCTATCTAATTATGTCTCGCTTACCAAATCGATTTGAGCCAAAAACAGCAAGTGCAACAGGCGAGAAATCTATTCCCCAGACTGTGTGGAGCGTAAAGGAATCACACAGCAAAATTGAAATCATTAATGACCGTCAGTGAAAGCGGATGGTGTTGTGGCTACAGGCAGCCCAGTGGTGATCAGAGTTTTATCCACACATCTGCTAGACACCAATCATGTGCAAAAACCTGGAAACACTCCCAGTCCCTCAGACTGAGAGAGTCTGAGAATAGTTACAAAATGAAACCACAGCTTATCCATTACTTTACAGCAAGTTTCTCAGCAGTCCACTTTCTTTAAGTGTCTAAAGAACAAAAAAATAGCAGATATTTCTATAATGTGCAATGCCAGTAATAATGTGTTATAGCAGGGACTAATGGATGTTGTTTGTTTGCTTTCCAGAATAAAACAATTCTGTAAAGCAAACAAACAACAGCCATACTTATTTCTTGAACTATAGTGGTAATTAACAGCAGTGGATATTAGTTACAGTTACATCTGTTTCAGAAAATCCCAGAGATGTTGTGTTTAGTTTAACAGAGTCAGTTGTGTGTGGGATACATGTACCAGACATGAGGTGCACCACTAGGCTTTGCCAAGAAGCAGAACAGCTTTTCCTATTCTGACTGATGTTTTATTTATTTTCTTGGTGGCTTTTAAATGTAACTTTTATAGCTATATGAAACATGAACTACATGGTGCAGTAGCATTTGAAACAGAAAGGTTGAGGCAGCTAGAGTGGCTTAAGCCCAACAAAGCAGCTTCCCTCCCTTTCCTCCATCACCTGAAAAGAACGTCCAAATATGCTCACAATGGCAGTGAGTTTCCAGTAAGTTTCCAGAGTGAAACAATGAACTGCACATGTAAAACAACACTTGTCAATTGCAGCTCATGTAATGGTTTCATCTCTATTTTTTCTCTTTTAAGCCCGTGACTTTCTGTTCTTTTTGTGTTTTGGATTTGTCCTCAGTGTCCCTCAATGCTGCTAACAAACACTTTATAGCCGATGATTTTCATTCTAATGAATTCACTAGGTCGGTCAACACTAATGCAATATTAACTCCGATCTTTTAACCCTGGTAATTTCTAAGACACAGTTATTGCTGATTCTTCTTATGATGAGTCCTTGCCTCACAGGTCTTGACAGTGCAAGTGAGTCTATGTAAATGCCAAAAAACTTTACCCAGACATGGGACAAAGTCATACTTGAGAGTCAGAAGTAAATCTCAAGTCATAACCTTCAAGTTTCAAATCCGAAGTCACAGTGCTGAATGTCAAGCAAGTAGAGTCCCTGCTATAATTCAAAACAAGTCACAGTTCAAGTCATATAAAATTCTGATTTTCATATTTAAATCTGTTAAAGGACTAGTTTGGTTGCAATTCCAACATTAGTAAAACTATTCCGCTATGCTTGCAGCTTTCAAATCTTACTGAGAGTTCACGTTGACAACACCTAATCCAGCTGTCAGTCTGTAGGTGTCACTTCAATGACAGCTTGGAGGAAATGTGAACGTCTTAAAGAATAAAGTAACATTACAAAGCCCACATCACCAAAATAACTGCTAAATATCATCCTCACATCTCTAAGACATTCCTCATGTCTTCATGACAGGTCAACAATGTAGTTTGCTTCAGAGCTCTCACATAGACTACTCTCATGTTTCTAACTCACAAACCCTAAAACTGAAACGGCTTCATTTATACACAAAACTACCTGCAACTGAGGAGCTAGTTTGGCTGCGGTGGCAATATATACATTTATTATGAAATGTAATATACACTGTACCATGTTATACATAACAAGTTTCCCTCAACACTGCTTATGGCATCCTGATGAGCAGAGTGACCAGCATCACCTACAGTGAAAACTAAAAACAAATGAAGCTTTAATGGCTGCTCATTAAACCCTTCACTTACTTCAGTTTCATAAATTAATAAATACATTAGAAAGGTCACTTTTGTTTACAACTTTATATTGTACATGTGTTGTCATACATTAAATATTAAATTAAATTACAATACAGTGTAAGTTCTACATCCTACACTTATACACAGCACAATAAATGACTTGTCATCAAGTCAATGAAAATAAAAAAAACCTGTACAAATATAAAACATTATTGGCTGCTGTTCAAGAGAAAAATAGCATGGACTCTTTCAACATTACATCCAGATGCAGAGTCAGCCCTGACCTTCTTGGTACCCGTTTTGTTTTGATGTCATAAACACACACACACACACACACACACACACACTTGCTTTCCAAGATTTATCAGGCAATATTTTATTGCAAATACATTATGTACAGTGTATTATATTAACTAGGGTAATTCAGAAAAAAAATCATTTTAGGGGAAGGGAATTGACCTCAGACTCAACCTAATTACAGGAATATTTCCAATAAAGAATTGATTTGTACCAATTCACTAATCACTAAAAAATTGTCTCTGTATTAAAACTGACATATGCCTTGTACCGAAGTACAAACAATTTTTTTCATTAATAGACCAACTTTGTTTTTAATTGTACTTTGGTTATTAGATAAACTTCTACTGTAGATCCAAAAATTAAACATGTTGATGTTAATATTCATAACTGTGCGCTGTCCCTCTCTCACACATTTTGGAGTAACATTTATTTTGCTGCTTTGTGACTGCAACAGATATAAATTAAGGTAAAGGAGCAACAGTTTCATCTTTCAGACACAACAGTGAGACAGTGTCTGAAAGCTGCGATCTTTAAGACAAAAGTGTGACTACAAATATCACACTGTGATACTGAGACAGGGGTTCAGTCTAGCACGGTGACGTGGATGTCAGAAGCTGGAGTGAAGGATGCAGTGCAAACCATCTTACTGAGGGCATTACTGATTCTATGCTAGTAGTGATGCTTGCTTACTGGAGTAATGACAATGGATAACGCATACTGAATGAATTTACTATGGCCAAACTGGATCCACAAAACTAAAACAACACCACCAACAACACACACATACACACCAACACCACCACCAACAAAAAACACCTCTCGTCTTGTGCTGTGCCCCTCTGCATTTTGCACCCTGAGCCATGAGCCAGCCCTGTGCATAGTTTCTTACAGCTGATATACAAGTTGAAACAATATGTTAATTTTTTGACCAGTTTTCTTCATGATATACAAGTTGAAACAATATACAAATTTTTGGACCAGTTTTCTTCATGAGAGCCGCTGGGTGCTCTAGTCAACCGTGCATTCTGGTAGCTTTCCAGGTATCTGAAGATCAACCAAAACATATTAGTCTTTTATCAGTGTTGGTCAAGCAAGCCTTAAGTCTTCAAAATATTGACTCCAACTTGGCTCCAGTCATGTCATGTAACTCGAGTCAATCCCCTGAATACCCTATTTACACTTGAAAAGTACACAGAGTAAGATCATGTGAAGGAGGTGCAGTTAAACAGGAGTTGTGTGGTTCATGATACAGATTTGCTACTCTGGGCCTCTGTCAAATGAAAAGAGGCATTCAGCTCCTACACACACAGAACAGCTGCCACCTGCTGCCAGTGGAAGAGGAGACGGAGCCCAGTAATGCCTTTAATTGCAATTAAAAATTGTAATTGATTGACAGTCCTAGAATTCATATTTGAAAGATTTATTCAGAAAAAATGTATATAAATAATTGTGTAATAGGGTGACAAGGCTTTATATTTTATTGTACTAAAGGAAGGAAACAAGCCAAAATGGTTTTCTAATATCCATCCATCTATCCACTCTGTCACCGCTTATCCCATTTGGGTCGCGGGGGGTCTGCAGCCAATTCCAGCTGTCATCCGGCAAGAGGCAGGGTACACCCTGCACAGGTCGCCAGTCTATCTCATGGCCACAGACAGACAACCACTCTCACATTCCTACAGGCAATTTTAGATTCACCAATTAACCTAACATGCATGCTTTTTGACCGTGGGACGAAATTGGAGTACTCGGAGGAAACCCACGCAAGCACAGAGAGAACATGCAAACTCCACACAGAAAGGCCACAGCTGGCCAGAGTGTGAACACGCAGCCTTCTAGCTGTGAGGAGGCAGCGCTAACCACTCCACCACTTGCTGCATTTTCTAACTTCTGTGCTAAATATAAATAATGGCTTCAGTTTCAAAAGATTCTGGAATCCGAAATTAGTGTTTAAAGATACCTTTGTTTTACCAAAAGACTTTGTTTCTGCCCACTGAGATGATACTGAGCAGTAATTAGAGCCACATTGAATACTAACGTGTTAAAGATCAGGGGATGGTGGTGGTAAGTGATAGACCAGCAAAAGACAAAAAAAGATACTGTAAGTATAGATTGGAAAAAATGAAGAAAAAGCACTCCATTTGAGCGATGAAGTAAGCGAAGGGTGAGAGACAGAGCGAAGAGGTGATGGATGGAGGGAGAAGAAGAGCCGGCACTGAAAAAAAAAAAAAAAACAGACTGCTGATGATGAAAAGCTGTGTTCAGTGTACAAGTGTGGACCCGGTAATGAAAGGGAAACGGCAGCATGGTTTCCCATTGTTAGCCCTCATTAGTCCCAATGTTGGGGGGGGGGGGGGAGCTGGAGCTGGATGGAGATGGAGACAGACCACAGATGGAAGGAAGGTGGTGTGCAAGTAAAGTAAAACAAAAGGGGAGGGTGGTGTTAGGAGGTTGTTCGATCTTTGTAGTAGTGAATGTGGGTGATGTGAAGATACTCTGAAGTCAGTGCTGTGAGTGTGTGTCTGTGTCTGTGTGTGCGTGTGTCTTATATATGTTTATATATGTATAAGCCATTGTGGTACAGTGCTGTGACTAATTGTCTGCTGAAACACTGTATTAGTTGCATGATTACCAAGCTCCTCTATAGCTAATTACATAGCCTGCTCTTGCCTGACCTCTGCCAGCATGATACATTACTCTGCTTCTCCATCTCCCACTCCTTCGTCCCCTAACAACTTATATCCTGTTCTTTTTTTCCCATCTTTTTAAAAGTTCACTTTAGCTCCCTTTGAAAAGTGTGACCTTTTGAAACCTTATGTTAACTACGCATAAAACATATAAAGGAACATTTTAGCCCTGCAGTCAGAAAAAGCATAACCCACTACCCTAGTTAATTAAATAGACTATAATACAAGGAACATTTTAGTTGTTTGGCTGAATCATCACTTATTTAGATCTATTGCACAAACACAACATTATATGCCAGCCAGTGGGATAAATCCCCAAATGGTATTCGTGGATATTTCAAGTTTATATTAATCGGAAGGTTTAGTTTCGTAATTCTCATAAAACTTGAAATATAATGCAAAGCCAGCAATGGATGTAAATCAAATTTGGTATTTATACATGGCTTAGTGGAACTGAGTTACTGTTGTATCCCTAAACAACATTAACATTTCCGTTCTTTTAAACTATCATAGAATTTTTAATACAAAGTTCCCTCCATTATTTTAACCACATCTACTGTTCAGGGTCATCAGGGGCCTGTAGCCTATCCCAGCTTTCACTCGGCGAGAGGTGGGGTACACCTTGGACAGGTCACCAGTCTATCTCCGGGCCAACACAGAGAGACGTACACAGACGCCCATTCACACCCACATTCACACCTGCAGGAAACTCACTCGCACTGACATGCATGTTAGTCACCATTTGTCCTAACATGCATGTCTTTGGAAACTGGAGTACTGGAGGAAACCCACACAAGTTCTGGAAGAACATGCAAACTCTACACAGAAAGGCCGGAGACAGCAGATGGAGTCAAACCAGGAACCTTCCAGCTATGAAGCAGTAGCACAAACCACTCCACTCATCTATACAAACTTTCCCAATAGAAAATATTCTTGTAGGACAATCAAAGCATCCATTATACATGTGTGTTGAAATAGTGCAAGTTGCCTCCTTCCTTTGTCCTGATTTGAATGTGTCCAAAGGCCCAGCTACTGCCCAGTTCCAGACATAAGGCATCTATCAAGCCTATTTTGGATCGGACAAGAAAAAAAAGAAGGAAACATACATTTATTATTATTTTTTTTAAAAAGAGACATCAAGAGCAAAAGAGTCCAATGTGTTTGCTGGAAGGGTTGATGTCAAGATTACACCCCCAACTCTTCTTTGCATTATATACACAGTGGTCCATACTTACTACCCTAATGGCTGCCTAAAGTGATTTACGGTAGTTCAGATCAAAGTGCTACGTAGGCTAAATGTGAAGTAAATTGCCCTTAGGTACTGGTAATGATCATTTGACCCAGACTCTTTTGCAAGAAGAAAAAGCACCTCCATGATAAGTAGGCACTTCTGAAGCTGGAGCATTGCCATGTGCATTGGCAAAGTTCATTGTACAAGCATATTGTCACTCTACATTCAGAGGAAGTACCACACTGTAGCAATATATTACAATAAACTATGATAATCTATAGCCCCACATGCTGAAGGTGCAGTCAATGTACTTTCAAAATGTACTGTAGATGTTTTTCTAGCATTTAGCATTTACACTGGATCTGGTGATTGCTGTCAGAATGGAGAAAAGCTAATCACATCATAAAGAAAGTGATCCACCTGTTTACTGATTGCTTCCATCATCTAACCCCGATTGGATCCCTTGAATGTTTTTTTTTTTCCGTTTTGAAAATAAGCAAAGCGATAGTAACATGAGGATATAAAGGTCAAATGTAACACAGGCATGGCCTTTATATTTTATTGAGTTGGAAGTAAAATGAAAAGTTTAAATGAAATACATATGTAAAAGCCTTCTCAATGTATCTTACATTAACCTGTTAGCAAAGCTTGCCATAGTCTTAATTCTGACTGGGTCCCTTAAGGTTATGTTTGCATTAGTTGATAAAACCTTCATGCTTCACTGGCTCATTTATAAGTTGGGGCTTCTAGGAGACTAGTCATATCAAATTATATCAATGCCAATTTGCAGCAGGGCGATTATAACATGAGACTTCTACAATAAGTATGACTCTGCTGACACAGTTTTGCAATTTGTTACCACTGCTCCTTCCGTCCTATTATGGTCAACAGGTCCTCCAAACTAAACGAGCTCACATGTCTCACGTTCATCGGTGGTAGATCTCAAGGACAAACTGTTAAAAATCACAAAAGTAATAATGAATAGCACTTTCTTTTATAGCTAAGTTGTACCAGAGTAATATAAGGTGAATACTGGTGTAATATGCAGGCTATTAAAAGGTAATAGTTATAATATTTCTGTAATAACAATGTAACAGAGTTTTTATGGTGTTAAAAATAATAAAAACTCCAAAGGTAATTCCTAAACTAATAACCAGGTAATAGCTCTGTATATGAAAGGGATAGTTGGGTTTAGGAAAAGACTATGGTCTGTTGACCAGTCCATTCACTCTGACTTCTGCTTGCATTGACTTTGTCATTTAACTGTATAGAAGTTTCTCTGTTGTTCTTGTCATAATTACTATGGCCACGAGAGGCCATTGTCTCTTATAAATGTAGTGTCTGCTACATGCGGGAGATCATGCTCTTACATGATATCTAGATCTCAGAAAAGAGTAAAACTACAGGTCATAAAAAAGGTGCTTGCACAAGTAAGCTTATTTTAATTAGACTAAATCAATGGAATGTCTCACAATTTAAAATTTTTCATCGTCTTTTTTATTTCACTCTCTTTAAGAATCGCCACAGCAGATCATTTGTTTCGATCTCGCTTTGTCCCCTTCGTCTTTCTCCGTCACGCAAACTTCTCGCATGTCCTCTTTCACAGTATCGTTGAACCCAGTAAATGCATCATTCCACCACCCTCTCTCATTTTAACACGTGTACTCCGTCTTGCTCCTACAGACTTTCATTCCCTCCGATCTGCACTTCCACTTCTCTAGGTTCATCTCAGTCTGCTCCCTTTTTTCACTACACATCACAATGTCATCTGCGAACATCATAGTCCATGGATACAACTGTCTGACCACGTCTGTCAACCTGTCTCTCACTATTGCAAACAGGAAGAGGCTGAAAGCCAATTCCTGATGCAAACCCATCACACCTTGAAGCCGTCTGTCATTCCTACTGAACACCTCACTGCTGTCACACTGTTTCTATAGCGCCCTGTACCACTCCTTCCTCATGCAGTACCACAACTCATCTCTTAGCACTCCACAAACACACAATGTGGCTCCTTCTTATATTCCTCATATTTTTCCATCAACACTCTCGAAGGAAACATTGTGTCTGTGATATTCTTTCTTGTCATGAAACCATTTTGACAGTCACTGATTGTTACTTCTCCTTTTAGCCTGGCTTCCATTACTTTGTCCCACAGTTTCATGATGTGGCTGATCAACTTTCTGCCTCTGTAGGTGGTGCAGCTCTGTACAAACCGTAACAAGTACACTTCTTCTTCACTCCCCAGGCATCCTCTCACTTTTCAAAAATGTGTTAAACACACCGGTTAACCACTCCACTGTCACCTCTTCTAAACATTTGCATGCCTCCACTGGTATGTCATCTGAACCAACTGCCTTTCCATTCTTCATTGCTTTCCTCACTTTATCCTTACTAATGCCCTGCACTTACTATGTCCACTTCCTCTAACTCTCTCATTTTCTACATTTATCAGCTCCTCAAAGTACTCCCTCCTCCTTCCTCACACACTCTCTTGGCTTGTCAGCACATTTCCATCTGCATCCTTTAACACTCTAACCTGACTTACATCCTTTCCAGCTCCATCCTGCTGTCTGGTCAGTCAATATACAGTAAGTCCTTTTCTCCTTGCTTAGTGCAGCTTCTCATGCCTCTCATTATATACCTTTTCCTTATCCTTCGCTACAAGTATGTTGGGACTGAACATATAAATAAAATGCTACCAGACAACATATTTTTGTCTGTCAATATATTTATCTTGCAGTAACATATCCCATTCATTTTCTGTTTGTTGTATTCACGCAGTTACAGCTGCTGGTTTGTGTCAGAGGAATATTGAGGGCTGGTGTACCAGATGAGAATGTAACATTTTACACAAAACGTGTTTGACTGCTTTAAAAAACATTCACAATCTTTTTGTGACCATAACTTCAGTGGTTTTCTTGCCTGAATCTAATTCAGGAATCCCTCTTGGGTCTGTAGTGTTGTGTCTGCTGTCCTCTCCCACAACCTTACAGTCTTGGATCTCTTTCAGGTTGTATCTCCTGCATATGTAGTCCACCTGTTTTCCAATTTTTCCATTCTTTTTTGCAAAGTCCACCACCATCTGCCCTTTCAAATTCTTGCCCTTGACACCATACCTACCCATTACCTCCTCATCGCCTCTGTTTCCTTCACCAATGTGTTCAAATGGACATGTCAGCTCCAATCACTACTCTTTCTTCATTGGGTATACCCTCCGTCACTTCAGCTTGCTTTAGATATCCTTTTACTCATCAATCTTACACCCACCTTGTGGGGCATATTCACTGATGACATTTATCATTACTCCTTCAATTTCCTTTTTCACTCCTTTGATTCTTTTAAAAACTTTCTTCACTTCCAAAACACTCTTACTATACTCTTCCTTCTTGACTACCCGAGAGCATTTGTCTTCCTATCCATGCCATTGCAAAACAGTTTGAACCCTTTACCAGGGTTTCTGGCATTACTACCTTTTCCACCTATTCACAGTATATCTAACTTTCTCATCTCCATTATATCAGCCCGTTAGCTCCCTTTATCCATCGATGTGTGAGCATTCAAGAGTCCTCCTCTCACCACCTCTTTCTCCTCTCCTGCTGACATGGACACACCTTCTCCCTTTTCTTCTTCTGCTTTGCCAATTTTGTAGCGGATTAAATCGTATAGGATTTTTAGAAAGTGCTGCATGCAAGTCATTTCATTTATGTGCTTAGGTCGATTTAACTAAATTATATGAGACAGTTCACAGTCCAACAAACAGTTGCACATATTTTGAAAGGAAACCACTGTTTATTACAACTTTTTAAATTCTCATGGCCATGTAAAGAATAAGCTCTCTACAGCTTCTTTTCTATGGTGGTTGTGTTTGTTTTAAAAATGCTGCATATTTTGAAATTTCTTATCTCATGAAGAAACCCTAAAATCCTTCTGCAGATATAGCACCAGGCTTTGACAAATGACCCCAAACAATGTCCTCAATCAAAAGAATAACAACTGTCAAATGTGTGCCTGTCTGTCCCTATAGATGCTGACTATCAGCACTCTGTGTACTTATGATTGACCATTTGTCACCTACTGTGCTAGAAATAAATGTGCATCAAAAGCTAAACTTCAATGTGCTTTCCGGCCTTGCATCTCAGTCACTTATCCTAAAAAGATCAATATCTCACAAGCAATGATTGAGATATTAAGGAAACTTGCCTCCATGAAATCAGACTAATTATGATTTAAAACAGCTGTAATTCAGTTTGACCTCTCTTGTTTGGCACGAAGGGCTATGCCCCACTTTTATGCATACTTTCAAGAAGCAATATCTCACTGTATGAATTATTCCATATGTGAGTTATGGATAGTAATTTCACAAAATACCCCTTTGGCATCATAATACCATTTGAGCTTCACAAATCCTCACATTCCTTTTGTGAGGAGAATCCTAGGAGATGTCTGATTGTATCCTATGTATTCTTTAATGCTCTGACGCATTTGCCAAATTCCTACAACTAATAAAAATGCCAGGCCTATTTTCACAGCCATCTGATGCAGTGCAATATTAAAAAAGGCTTTGTATTCAAGGTATCCAGGGCACTGGTTCATATTCCACTTCCTCTTCCCGGCAGCCTGTCTTTAGTCTCTTCTCCATTATCAAAATGTCAGCACACTGTGGTGGAGAGTGCTCTAATTTTAAAGGGGAAGAGCTAATTTGATTGGTCATGATTGATGTCAGCCTCTAACACACCCACACACACTTCAAATTTCAACCTCTTCTACATTGAGGTATCCCAGTGACACAGCTGGGGATGTTATTACAAAAAAAAAAAGTAAAGTTTCCCTGAGTCTGCACCTTGATGCACAAAATAATGCTCAAAAACTGTTTGATAATGATCAGTTCTTACTGCCCTTGGATCGCAATGGCTGATGAACTGGTAGACATTTAGGGGCAATTTTAGGTGATCATCTATTTCCATAGTTTATAGATGTGACTTTTCTTTTACTATTTTTCCATCAGCCCATTCTGCCAATTTCTCTGCTTGTCAAAACACTCTTCGTTCACAAGCTTAGTGACTTCAGTAGCAGCTCTGTGATTTTCCATCATGTTGAAAGACGAGAGATCTTTTTCTTCTAGTTTTCTCAGGTCCTATGAATTATAAGGTAGCATATGAAGAAGGAAAGTAGAAGGTACCACAGATGTGTAGTGACAGAGAAAAGGGAGAGACAAATTAGATGGGAAGCCTGAGAAGAGTCAAATTGGACCTGAGGATGGGTCAGAAATTTACATGGTGAATGGGCTACAGTTACTTGAGGAATGCAAATAACATGTGGTTTGGTGTAGCTTATGTGAACAAAGTTATGGAAGTCGTAGAGAGAGTTCATGTGTTGTAAAATCCCTGCAGGTACATAAAGCCACCGGGAAGTTTGCCTGGGGGAGAAAGGATAAAAAAGAAGGTGATTGACATTCACTTTAATCCACAACTCACCACATGTCATCCAATTTTTACACCTGAAACAAGAAAAAGAGCTATAGAGTACCTGGCAGACAATGAAAGTGGACAGCAGGGGGCAGAAAAAAAAAAAAAAAGAGAGTCACGGGAAGAGAGGGGAAAATGAGAGAAAGAGACTTAATTCTTCAGTCAGGAAGACACACAGAGAAAAATTGAAGGACTTTATACTATTTTGGATTTTAGGCAGTGTGCAGGAGATGACATGCAAGTAGCATGAGCTGAGGAAAAACAAAAAGTAGCAAACAGGAGGTGGGAAATGAGTCGTGGACGAACAAGGATAACAAACAAACAAACAAAAAAAAAGGAGATTACTCTACAGGTTAGCGTGCTGCTGAAGACCAGGGCAGCCCGTTGTGCAGAGTAATTATTCAGCTGCTAATAATACTAATGCTATGAGAGCAGTTCTATTGTGCTTAATTTAGGACATAAAGGAATACAGATTTCAGTCATTTGACTAAAACCTAATGTCATTATTGCAATATTTCTAGGATTTGAGATCATCTGTTGAACAATGCAATGCTAGTGACCATAAATCGTCCACTGCTATGCTGTGATAAAAAAGGAACAGATATGAGCCTAGTTTGGTCACGTTTGCTTTGACTTACAGTAGTGTCAGGACATACAGTATGTACAGTAGATTTAAATGTTATTCAATGGAACAGGAATGACTTTATATACACAAAAAGTACACTAGGTACAAAAATTTCAGGGTAATTTTAAGTTAGAAGAAAAATTACATAAAACCAAAATCCTACACACAGCGACAACAGCACACACATACTTCCTTAATATAGTAACCATGTGTGCGCCACAATCATTAATAAAACGAACAACATCTCACACAAGAGTCACACTCCTGTCTCCCATGGAAAAGTATTGGGTCTTGTAAAAGTATCCTCATTTTGGGTGTGCATGCCCACCAAGTATGCCCACCTGTCCTCATATTACATCCATAGCTCAGGCTAGCTGTAAAGTTTTTCCACTGCTCTGCTCAGCCCACTGGCATGCTTCTACAAGCTGACAAGTCACAACAGAGCAGACTTGAGATGCAGGCAATGTTAAATAAACAGGAGCTAAAATAAATCAATAATAAATCATCACTTTAAATACAAAATAAACGTTATCTTTTTATATTTTTATGTTACCCAAAACTAATTCCATAAAACCCCATGATAAAAAATCTACGCCAAAAATAATAAAATGACCTCTTCAAATACTGTTTGACAAACAGCAAGCAGAATGTCATATGGCTTAGACTCAAGCTACTTTTAACTAGCCACTCCATATTATGGTAATAGAAGCAGTAATATATAGTAGTATTATGGTAATAGACATTTTTAAAGGACTGTTAGTGAGATGGTTGTCCTTCCAGCTGCTTATTTTTCCTACTGCTGAGGACTGAAGCTCTTCATGAGTGACCTGTTGTGTTTTTGGTCAGCTTCGTGACAAAGGGCCCTTTAGCCCAGTTACTGAAAACTTTAAAAATGGCTTTATACCCTTGACCTGATCTATCACTTACTACAATTTAAAAGCAAAGGTCTACAGAGAATTATATGGACCAGTTCCAGGCACAGTCTAGACACATTTGAATAAAAATGAAATCAAACAAGATCCACCAGGCCACAATATAGAGGCCCCCAAAAAAGAGTGTGAATAGTCCTATGTTGTCATTATAGTCTTTAAAGTATATTTATCTAACTTGCTTTAATAAAAGTAATTAAAGGTTAAAAGCTAAACAATGTACACTGATTGAAATGTTGATATTGATTTTTGATTTTCCTTCTTATGCACGCATTAAGTTATTTCCAAATTAGGTGAAAACCACCTTGAGGTATTTTTTTTCATTTCTTCAGGATAAATGGGTTCGGCTAGTTTACAATGCAAACACTGCTGTCTCTTTCTCTCTCATTCCTGCAGTTGTGCCCCTTGTTGCAGATGCTTTTTCTCTAATTAAAAGTGGAGAGAAGCTGCCAAGCAACTGTTGTGAAACTGCAGACCACAGAGCTTTCCAAGTACACACACACGCACACACACACACACACACACACACACACACACACACACACTAATGCACACCCTTAAACAAATTTGTTTCCAGGAGATGCCTCTGACAAATCACAATTCACTTGAACATACCATATACAGTTTGCATGTCTCTTATTAAGAGGACTGTAAAAAATGGAATTCCATCTCGTTTCCTCCTTGTTTCATGCAGTTTCATTTAATTTTATTATTGTATGATTAATTTTATTAAATACCTTGTCCTCAAAATAACCTTATCATTTGGTATATTGCTACTCTGCATGGCTGAGACAACAACATGACAACATGACCTGTGGTAGAAGCCGTAGGCTCTCCTACACCTGGAGAGGTGTTGCAAGTTTTAACTTTACACTTCATTCTAGTAAATCATTTTCAAGGCAGGTCGCTGGATGGTGTACATTTTTTTGGTACTTGAAATTATTTCAGTGGTGCGAAGTATACAGTATGTGTGTGATGACATGATTTGACATGATTGACAGCTCCAGAACAGCTGTATGGGCATTGAAGATAAATAAATAAATAAAAACATTCCAAGGTTAACAGAGCTTTACTAGGTGCATTATATTTCAGTATTGACTTGGCTGTATAACATTCATCACAGCAATGCACCTTTTAACAATGTCGCACTGGATTCATCTTTTAGTTTCCTTGTTAGCAGTTTCAAACCGACACTCTTGTCTATTATGAAGTTTATCCCGCAAGTGAATTAAATAACTTACAGTAATTCAAGGTCAGTTTGACTAAGAAGAATATAGAAAAGAGATGGGATGTGAGATAGTGTTGAAAGGCATTAACATCATGATTTCACAAATACATCAGACAAGATGTAAATTAATATTTAAGCAAAAAGGGGAAACACTGTACGGTACCTAGACTTCAGCAGCTGGGAAGTCTGAATATGCGAATAATTATATTAATGTGTTG
Organism: Channa argus; assembly: GCF_033026475.1. Lineage (NCBI taxonomy): Eukaryota > Metazoa > Chordata > Actinopteri > Anabantiformes > Channidae > Channa > Channa argus. Next base: position 20,263,214 of record NC_090197.1, read on the forward strand.
GGCACCCTTCACTGATGACAAGTAGTGACATCTGATTAAAGACCGGCTTGGATTTGGGTTGAATTATTTAGAAGAACATACTGACAGAGGGAAGAGAGCAAGAGACGCTAAGAAATAGAAAAAGACAAGAGAAGTCGAAATATCAAAAAAGGGGAAGGATTATTAAGCGAAGGATCATCTGAGTCACTGTACAGCTGCCCCTAAGGGACACAAACCACAACTACTCTGTGCATGTGTGTGGTCATTTACACATGTAAACCTATTCTTTTGCTAATCATTCCCTGCTTTTTAAACCGAGCAAGCACAGGTCCTGGACACTGATTTTAGTTTTTTTTTCCCAAACCAAACAAAGAATTGCTGTCCCTTCCTCTGTGTCAGCCTATCGTGTCAACAGCATCGATGGCTCAGAGATTAAAGGACCCTCCAGAAAGCCATTTTTCCACACTGTGACTATTTTGGGGGACAAACTAATCCCCATAAATCTTATCAAGGATATGGGAGAAACCCAGCCATATGTGGAGGAGATTAGTGGGGAGTTTTGGCCTCTCTCGATTTTTTCACTTTAGATAAAAGGGAGTGTCGGACATGCACATGGCCACACACGCGTACAAACACACACATGCACGCACACAAATACACACTCAATTTCAACATTTACAATTGTTTTCTTTGACTCTTTAAAGGGTAAAAACAAAATCCTTAAGCATTGAACAAGACCTTTTGAGACTGAGACACATTCCCATGCAGCCAAGACACTTACACTTTTACTGATGTGCACTATACTACTTAGCCTACTTCCTCTTCTAGCCTGCTTCCCATCCTTTGCTTGGTGAAGCTGCTGTGCTTTGGGTGCTCTACTTTCTCAGCTCACATTGTGTCATCCTTCATTACCTCCAAATGCCAATAAAATAGAATCCAATCTACTGACGCCTTTTGAAGTATAGAAATTCAGCCTGAGACAGAAGACAAGCAATAGAGTAAGAACTGAGGATAAGAGCTAGAACGTCACAAGAGTAGAAGGAAAGAAAGAAAGAAGAAGCCGGGGGAGTGATGTATAGGGTGAGCAGTGGACAGTTTGAAAAAGAGACAAAAAGAAGGGTGCTGAGAAGTAGATTATGGGTGTTTTCATTTGATTTCTCTGGCAGATACAATGATGGTTAACTTCCTATTCATCAGTGGGAGAACAGTAGGCAAATCAGGTTTTAGGATTTGGCCAGTGGGCGATGTGGAGGGCTATTAAAGAATCATTACTATCTCCTGCCATTAAAGAGCTGTTGCTCCGGAGGAATTACCTCGGTAATGAGACCCACCTGAAACTGACTGCCTGCAGCAAGCTTGATATAGTGGGCAACACATTACATAGGAAGACACACCTGCACACACATATTCAGAGAGTGAGAGAGATGCATAGTTTGGTTTGATAGTGTATGCTGTTGGTTTCCCACCTACAGTATACATATGCACAGACACACACATTTATGTACTGGACTCACACACACCTTGTGCTCAACAAGGTGTGTCTGAGTCCAATTAATCTTTCTGACAATTACTTGTTTGTCGGCATGACTTTAACAGGGTGCCACTTGTTTTCTGTCATTTCATTTGCCCTCTTTGACTGCTCTCTGTGCCTATTTGTCCCTTTTTGTTTGTCAAAATGCTCTCTTACACCGCGACTCCAGTGTGCACTCTGGAGGTGGCGAGCTGTGAACTGTCATTAACCCTAAATACTATCTTAGAGACACACACACTTTCTGACAGCAGAAAAACCTTTAGCTGCTGTTCTGTTGTGTAATGGAAGGTGAGTGGGGAAACAATTCTAGTAGAAATAGTAGCAGTCATTCCAAATGGTGCATGGTGCAGTGGCAGTATTGTCAGAAAATTCGGTAAGTAAATTACTAAAATGTATTTAAATCGCCAACTTAAAGTGATATTCCAACTAAAAGCTTTCTTTAGTGAATCAAAAACCAACCCTATCATATCTGAAAGGTGGTTGCTGCTAAAACGAATAGCAGCATGTTGGTTATAATGGATTTTAATGATGTCTAGTTTCCACAGTATGGGGAGAAAGTAACAACATGTCCACAGAAATCATCCTTGCAGAGTAACACACAGTCTCTTGTTGTCTGTCTGTAAGCTTAGTATGCTCTAAACAATTATTGTCCACTAGACCTTTGGTGCTAGAAAATGGGCAATACAATAAATTGGAAATAATGAATTTTGGTAAAAATACAAGTTTAGAATATAGATATAGATAGGATATAGATTAAAAGCCAAAAAGTTAGTCAGCCAAAAAGTGTTTTGCAGTTAATACCTACCACCTATAAAATTCATCACATTTTTATCACATCTGCTTACAGTCACTTTTAAAGCCTAAAAGGTGAATAAAGTTTGTTATACTAAAAACTAACTTTAAGTATAATTTAAATATCATACCCTTTTTAACAAGGTAACGTAGGTCACATAGCACCTCCAAAATATGTTCATTTTCCAGCTGAACAGCAGTCAGGTCATGCATTCTGTTTGCAAAATGAAATAAAATGCTTTGGTGTCTGTAGTTCAAAGTTAAGATGTCTTTTGTAAAGCACAATGACAAGACATGTATACTTTACATTGACTCATGCAATTACTTGTTCAAGTTAAAATGCTGTGGAACAACAGAGATAACTCCTTGAAACTGAGCCCCTATGACTATAAACTTAGCATATACAAGAGGGTGGATACACAACTACACACATGCACTAATACTCACAGTACATTTCCAAGGGCAGAGCCCATTCCAGCTTTACGATGGACCTAAAGACATGCCATGGGCTGCTGAGAGCTTTGGCCAAAAAGACTTTATAGCATCATAAACACAGTTATACCCCATCTTACCAACATAAATACGTGCTGGAGAGTTACCAAGAGGATAACTTGAAGTCACGCCTGCTCTCAGAGGAGGAGATAACGTTCCCATGAGGAAATCGGGACAAGATGCTTGACAAGGCTGTACTGATTTAGTGCAACTGCAATTAAATGAGATACAAAACAGTCCCTAGTCACGTTAAAATTTCCATCTGCTTCATTAGATTCCTGCTTTATGTTTTAAGAGTCCCATCATTATTGTTGGCTTGTTTTTAAAGCTCCACATATTCATCCTGGAGTGGCACTAAATCAGCGCCTTATTGTCACTCCCCCACCTATGGCCTGAGCAATAAGGATATAATTTGAGCACATACGAAATACTGACATTGGCCAACAAATGCAACAATTGTGGATGAATAGTGTCTACATGGACACGCTGTGTTTTCCTAGTTGACTCACTGATACCTAGTACTGCTTTTCTAATTAAAGACCCTCTTTGTGCTAACAAGGTAGTATGAGTGAGAGTGTGCCAGGTTAAGGACTGAGAGGTAAAATAAAAGGTAACGGATAAGATTCAGGAAGACACCCATCTTTGGTACAAAGCAGGTATCTGTAGGTGAAAGAGTCACAGTTTAAAAAGGGAATCCCTAAACCAAAGAAACTCTACCCAAAATCGCATACCCACACAGTGCACCATACAATCAGTTGATTTTATTTTATTTTTTTGCATTGATCCATTGTTCATCATCTACAAATTGTCAAAATATTCAAAATTTTCAAAATATTTACAAGCACTTTCACATCCCAATGTTAATATGCATGCTAAACTGAGAAGCAGCAAATCCTCATATGCCAAAGGTTTCAAGCCAACATGTGTTAAAATTTATACTGCAGGTCTTTGGGACACATGGTATCCACTATAGAACCCTCTTGTGCCCATGTGGAAAAAGAAAAAAAAGGAAGCAGTGCCTAATGAAGACTCTACAGTCTGACCTGGATTTGGCTTCTTTTATATAAGCAAACTCGTTCTCTCTCAAACACTCTGCTTGCCTCACTCTCTCTTGCTGAGATACACTTAGGTTGAGATTTACATACACAGAGTGGAGGAAAAAAGGGATTGGAGTGTGAGAGCAGGATGGAGGGAAGTTCCATTGCTTCTCAGAAGCAGACTGAGACAGAGCTCACCAGTCTGCGTGAAACCAGCCATTCAGCTTCAGAGGCGTCAAGCATGATAATCCCAAAGGAGGGCAGAGGTGTGTGTGTGTGTGTGTGTGTAAAACCGTGTGCACCTGCAGAAACGTTTATACGATTATGTGAGAATGTGCACACCGCATGTGAATATGCAGGTCAAACCCAGAGTATAATTCGTTTAGCAGGTGTGTTAAAGTGCGTGTTGGCATGCACCTCCCCTGTTTGCATGCATGGATCTGATAGATACAGGTTTAGTGGTGTGTTAAAATTTATAAACAAGGGGATGAGGTTGCACAGGTAGAGAATGTACTGGGTGCACCTACACAATGTCATAACACAATGTGATTTGTGCTAGACCTTGCTGCTCACCAAGCCAGCGTGATAGAGAGCAAAAAGCTAACAACATCACCCTAATCCACCAACTCTTTCCCTAACTTTTTAAGAAATAATATTTTAAGTTTCTAAGCTCCTCGCTCTGCAACGCCGTACTGGTATGAATCTACAGAAGGAAATTGGATTTCTGTGGTGCTTATAAATTCAAGTGAACATGGCCAGCTTATACAGGTACATCGCCATAAGGCCTTCAAGAATATAGCTGACGAATGCTCTCTATGCAGAATAACAAACAAACACTCCAAAACTAAAACAAAGTCACCTGGAATGTTTAAAGTAAGTGTCCTTGCACTCACACACACACACACACACACACACACCTTATCTCTCTCATGCCCCATAAGTGTGGAGCAGGTGTGTGTATCGTTCAAACAAGAGAAAGCACTGAGGAGCACTGAGGTGTGTATTGTTTGCTCTCTCTCTATGTGTGGCTTCCATTCATGCACGTAGTGAGTCCCCATGATGGCAGGCAAAGCAAAAGGTTGTTTGTGTCATAAGCAGTGATCCACACAACCATCATTTCACCCTCCTCTCTTTAAACCCTCCTTCTTTACTCACCCCCTCCACACTCATGAGTTTAACTTTCTGCCTGTTTTAGCTGCTTTTGTGTTACATGTTGTTCAATTAGAAAATATACTTTGAGTCGGTGAGCAGCCACACAAGTTATCAAAATCCTCACTTGCATAAAAGTCAGAGAAGATTTGTGTCCTTTGAGTTATTTTTATGGAAATGGAATAGCATGATTATCTTAAAGCCTCCATTTCTGCAGACCCTTCACCTTGATCTGATAAAATAGAATTAAACTTTTGAAAACACACCTATTTGCAAACATCTGATCTACTTCACTCTTCACATAAGATTAGATTGGGTGGGAAATTCATTACAAGATAAAGAAGCCTTTTTAGACTATAAGGTTGCTCTTCACTTCCCACACTATGTACTTAAGGAAAGTGGGAACAGTGCCATCTAGTGAGCTCCATGAACATGCAAGGTGTCTAAAGGATTGACTTTAATAGCTTTCAGTGAATGGATAGATATAGATATTCAGTATTTCCTCATACTTGGATTTCTACAGTTGAACATAAATACATATCACCATACCATAAATAAATGGTAGTAAATGCAGCTTAGCAACAGCTGCTCTGAAGCCAAAGATTCCAAGTGAATCTTAAGACAGACATAATGTTTAGAATGTGCGTTTCTTGGTTATCTAATTGCCCTGCTGACCCAGACTGCCAGACCGTATTGTTTTTACCCCAGTATGAAGCATCATGATAGTTCATTTCCCTTTAGGTCTAGTTGATAGTCTTAGATCCTTGATTGATTGTTTAAACTAAGAAACCCTTCTGGGATATGCGTACTCATTGATAAACCCGACAGGCATCCAATCAGCTAGAAGCAAGTGGTTTAGGGGGGTTGTAAGGCATATTTTAACTTGAAAACATGGACAACAACAAAAGTGCATTTGAAACAATAATGGTTAAACAATAGTTTGCTCTTGGATTAGTGAAACATCTTCACAGCAACACTAGGGAACTGATTTTTATTGTTGTTGAAAAAGAGAAGCGAGTGGGATGAGTCTGTGATCCAAGATGGTTATCTGGTGTGCCATCTAGGTATCAATAATGGTTAGTGAGTTTGTCAACTTTGTCTTTTGGGGCAGCTTAACAGATTTGCATTATGATTTTCGTATTTTTAGTTGTTACTTTAAGATGGACCACCATCAGCAAGCCAGTAAAGAAAACCAACATTACCAACATCCATCCATCCATTATCTTAATCACTTATCCTGTTCAGGGTCATGGGGTGTTAGAGAGGCAGGGTACACCCAGGACATGTTGCCAGTCCATCTCAAGGCCAACACAGAAAGACATACACAGACCGACAACCACTTACACTCACATTCACACCTACAGGCAAGTTAAAGTCACCAATCAACCTAACATGCATGTCTTTAGACTGTGGGAGGAAACCCACACAAGAACAGGGAGAACATGAAAACTCCACACAGTAAAGCTGCAGCCAGCAGGTAGATTTGGACCAGGGGACCTTCTAGCTGCGAGGTGGCATCACTAACCTCTCCAACACCACGTTTGCTGAATGTACTGTCTGTAGAAGAAATCACACAAAAATAAAATGTCTCTGTCTGCACTGTTTATTCACGTGACTTTCTTCAGGACTTCCACACTCTTAAACTGAATTTGTTGGCTTTACTATAAAAGTAGGGGAACCTCTTTAAACGTTTTTAGGTTTAAAAAGGTGAAATTAAACAGGTTTAAACGTGTCAACATAAATCCTTCATTAGATGCAGTTAACCAATCAAGTTTTCATTAATAGTCATTACTCAAAATCAGCAGATTTCCTTTGGAGTGAGTTCTTCATTAAACATGAACAGCTGCAGCCGATGGAGTCATTTAGTACCGAAATCAGTACAAAGATAACTTCTGAAGCTGTACATACTTCTGTACAGGGTTAGACACTGAATTCAATGGCAACCTTTATCATAGTAAGCACTGTTATTATTATTCTGCACAGAAAAAAAGTCTCAAAGAGGTCTACTAATAAGCTAGATTTTCTTTTAAAAATTAATATAATCAGTTAAGTGAACTCGCAGAATTGCATTAATTCAACTCAATTCAACTTAAGAAATTTCATGTCTGAAAAGTTAATGTTTATAAGTTGTTAGCAAAAAAAAAAAATTAACCTAATACTTAAAACGTAACCTTATTTTGAAAACATAAAACTTTGATTTTAAAGAAAAAAATGTTTGTTCATTCCACAAAAGGTATGAGGGTTGGAGTTGAGCAGCTCCTGAATACTTTCTGGACCAGTACAACATGTTCCAGACAGTGCAAAGCATAAACCTCCTCTTTGGGTCCACAAACCTAGGTAGTGCACAGTCAGGCCTTCACGTTGTAAATGTTTTCTCTGCTCTGTTCAGCACACTAGCGTATGGACGCCTGGTGGTGGAGAGAGTCAGAGCACAGAACAGTACACTCAGGGTTTGGCCATAAAGAGACTGAAAAATGAACCTTTTCACACCGCGAAAGAATAATTCTCATTAATATCATTAAAAGTCTCATTATTAGAAAAATAAGCAGTTTTTGGAATTGTAAATACCCCAAAATTATTTTAGTAGCCCCAGAATAAAAATAAACTTAAAATAATGTATAATATGGCCTCTTTAAGATAACTTTCCTATAATTAAAATGAACCACTTCAAACTAAAAACCCACAAATACCAGTGTACATATGATTGTTGAAGAGCACCTGAGAGGGATGTGATACCTTGTTTGAAAAAAGAAATAAAAGAGCCTAGAGATAAGATTTCTTGCAGCAGATGTGACATTAATGATTATTCTAAAAAAAAAAGAAAAACAAATTCACAAAGTCCAAATCAAATGATCCGCACAAAACTCAGACATCTACAAAAGAAGATAATCATCAGTTAGATAAGCTCTGATGCATAGCATCTCTGTATGACATGACTCCACTATGAGATAGATATTGCAAAAGCTTCACATGTAACTTTTAGATAAGATGTATATCTGGGAAATATCAAATAAAAAAATTACCCTTTTAGAGATTTTCCCATCTATAAGACTTTAGTCTTTGAAACAGTGTGTATTTAGTGGAACCCAAGCTAAATGATCACAATCAAAAAAATAAAAATCTTTTTGAATTGAGTGGAAATATATTAAGGCTTAAAGGCTACAGGCTCTCTAAGGTTTGATTCTTGTACACATAAGAGGAGAGATGGTTCATGGTGTTGAATCACTTGAACACTCAAAGGCCTTCATTTCTCATAAAGCACACTGTGGAGACAACCCTTGCTAAGGATTACTGACAGGATGTGATAAAACAGGTCAGGTCTATTATGCCCTCCATATATATGTGTGTGTGCGTGTGTGTGCGTGTGTCCATGTGTATTACTGTGTCTCTGATACAACTGAACTGGCCTCAGCTCACCAGTCTAATGTCCAAGTCCAGCTGGCAGCAGTGATATGAGTAATGCCCGCTATCATTGAGAAGCAGAGTGGAACAATTGGCTTGTCAAATAAGAGCCACTTGACAACTTCTCAAAGAAGATCAATTACGGTCAGTGTTTGGATCAAAACACTGGCATAAGTGTGGCTGTGTGGCACATTACTGCATAAGTTAATGTAAAAGTACTCTTGTAGACTTGGTCTTGAGTGTTTTATGCTCTCAACCCCTGCAACTAATTGCATAACAAATTATTTAATTTATTCATTCATAATATGCATTTTATACTGCTCTGTATAAGTAGCTGAGCCTAACCATCTAACCATCAAAAATACACTGTTGTAACATACAGGCTCAGGTGGCAGGAAACAGAGGGAAGGCACATCCTATCCTATCAACACCATGCAGTGTAGGTAAATTAAAAGTTAAGGAGGAGACATTTTAAAGAGGAGTTCTTGGTAGTACACTGGTATAGAATTACAGCCCTTGACCCGCACTCATTCCACCACCCTGCTCTCCCCAAGCTATCCTCCTGCCCTACTAGATGAGGCTGGCACAACAGTGTAATAATATTACAAGCAGGGGATGTGATTACCAGATCTTAATCGGCTGTAATTCACCCGTCATCCCTGTACTTAATATGCGGCTGCTGTTCTCCGGTGAACTCAGACACAGAATGACACCGGCTCCTCCGCTCGCTGACAACGTTTGATTCAGCTCATGGACATTGATGTTTCTTAATTATCCAGACAATGAAGTGGGAAGTGAAATGAGCTAATGGGGAAAATACTAGCCGGCCAGGTTAATTTGGGGTTCATCAAATTACCGTGTGAATTAGCATGATGTCGTAAATTACAACAGGCCTTTAATGAAGAAATGGAAACTTTGAGAAAAAGAAAGCTGCAGCATCACCAGAATATACCTCATCCATGATAATTAAATAAAATCCCACAAATTAGAAAGCCTTTTGTATTCTGAGAAGAGAGGCTGTTCTATGGGCTGTAAAAATGGGACTCACCTGCACGTGGCCTAGAGGGCAAGAGAGGGAAAGGACAGATCTCTGCAGCATAAACCTGCAAACACTCAAAGAGCCAGCCAGAGGGTGGAAAAAAAAAGAGAGAGATGGAGGTCACACACCAACATGAAAGACTTGGCAAATGGAGGACTATAGGGCAGATTTTATTGGGGGGAATTTGAAACAGGAGGTAATGCTGGCAGAGCCAAGGGGAAGTGATAAGCTAAAGAAATGTGAGAGTCGGGGGAGGATAGGGGAGCAGGGGCAAGACAAATTTCCCTGCACCCCATTTCTCTCTGACAGCCCTCAGCCCATCTCCTGAGCCCATCCATCTTGGATGACAATAGCGTCCTGATTTGCATACCAAAAATGGTTTCCGATATGCACCCTCCAAGTCATTGCGAGAGATTAGAAAACATTGACAATTATTGACAAAACCCAAAGGTGTGGGCAACATTCCATGAGGAATATTGCATCTCCCATTTTATTCTCTTATTTGCTCCGTTCTGGAGCCTTATGAGGGCACGGTATTGACTTGAATATCTGATTGCTGCTGCTGAGGCTTATGAAAAGCGTTAGGGAGGTGCGCAGCGTTGGCTTGTTTGGGAAGTGGCTGTAGCTTTGGATGGGAAGTTATGTTGTTATTGCTTGTTTGTGCACGTTTTCCAGTGACACAGAGTTTAATTAAGATAATCATCATTGTGGCACCCTGCATGGCTCTACATTGGGCCCTATGCAGATTAAGGCTGCTGTCTATGTAAACCCTGTGTGATCAGTTATTCTGCTTATAGGCAAACCTTGTGATTACACTGATAAATACATGACATAAAAGAGAGGATTGGGATAGAACAGATGCCGGAATTAAAGGGCCGTGAAACAATTGCTGAGATATTAAGGAGCATCATCAGTCCAGATCTCATGCAGAGAGGCGAGGGAAATGAAAGTCATTAATTGAATAAGACAGACACCATAAGGGAGAGCAGTTATTAAAAATCCTAAAATACCACACGCAACACAGGCTAAAGAGTGGCATCAGAATATGAAACAAATTGGGATGGTACATTTTCATTGTTAATAAAGAAACAACTGGGAACAACAAATATTTACTACAGTGAAAGGTTTTAAAGAGGTCATCCGTGCAGATCATGGCACAGCAGAATCATAAATTTCCTTAATGTCCTTCTTCCTGGCTTTAAAGTCACTCTGAGCTTTTCTCTGCAAGGGCAAAGATCTTGTTTAGAGGTACAGAATCTTCTTAGTAGTCCAACAAAACAATCTCCAGTCCCAAGGTAATTAGGTTTCTTGTGTCCCGGCTATTTGTTGTAGCTTAATGAGAGCGAGCTGCACCCCTCGTGCCCTATACTGTAATTAATGGACAAAGGAAGATTAGAAGATGGAAGATGAAGAACAAGAAAAAGACAAAGTGCGAACTCATCCTGTCTGGTGGTCTGCTGGTTGCCCCCCAGAAGCCCCCAAAGCGGTCTCCCTCCACCTCACTCTCTCCCTCACTTTTTCTTTGTATACCACTCTTGACTTGCTGCTCTTTTTCCAGTGAGCTGTTTGACAAGCTGCCAGTTTTAATGCCCTCAGTGCAATGTCCCTTGTCAACTCTCATAAACTCTTATATCCATCAGAGCTTCCTCTTAACAAAAAAAGAAGCTTCCATTACCAAAGTGATTAAAAATGATCTTTAATTCCAGGGACAGCCAAGGGTACGGTGAGTTTAGACAAAGAGCCAATGGCAACAAAGTTCCACACCTTGCATACCTTTATTGAATTCGTTTTTTAACATGTGTCTCTGCTAGTAAGATAGTCTTTATTTCTGACCGTGCTCCCTCCCAATATCTTCCTCTGTTTGCTTCCTGCTACTGTACATGGATCAATTGAGCACTCTGACCTTGACAAATTGATTATATATCATCAATAGTCATGATGCTAATTAAAATATATAATTTGATTCAGTAAAATCTGATTAAATCACCCTCTCTTCAATTGTTTTATTCAAATAAGTAAAAATAGTGCAATGTATTGAGATGACAACAATGCAATAATGTCATCTCAGAAATCTCCCACCAAGGAATAAATGTGATATAGTGCAGAAAATAAAAGTTGTGGTGATGCTGAAATACCTGAAGCAAAATCCACGCTACAGAATTTGTTAATTTAATCACCTAAGTTGTGTTGGGGGTTTTGGATGGCTGAGGAGGTAGTTAGTTGCTGTGCCAATGGAGTCCACTGCAGTGTCACTCACTTCCTCGCATCCTGCACGTACATGCTGCCTGCCCTTTCGCAAGCACTGCCTCAATTACATTTCCAAGGTGGATGTGGTAAGGAGTGTGAAAAGGAAATTGTGACAGAGATATGGGTATGGGGGAGAGAGAGAGAGAGAGGGGGGGGGGGGGGGGGAGCGAGAGCAAGAACAAGAGCAAAAGCGAGAGCGAGAGAGAGAGAGAGTAAAATGCAGGACTAAATACGCTAGGACAAGCTAATTAGAACTATTACAAGATAAGCGTATGGGGTTCAGAGAGTTGTCCGTTCATCACAGCATATGATTAATGAAAACCTCCAAAGTGATGAGTAGCCTACTAATGTTCAGCAAGAAAGGAAGAAAGGATCAAAGGAATGTGGGTTGCTTCTACATGTGTCCACACACTGGATGTAGAAAGGTACAGTTTGAGTGCAAGTTTAAGTATTTGAGTCCAATTACAATTTTCAGATGGTCTTTCAAGCAGGAAATGGATCAGGGGACTAAAGCATGTTGCAGAGGACATCTTAGGCCAGAGATGGAGGGTTGTGGTAGAGGGAGGAGTGTTGTTTACTTTCAGGGTGCGTAGGAAAGATGAGAGTGCAAGACAGGATGGGGACGGGACGTGATAATTTCTCCTAAAGAGCAGCACTGGACATCAGACAGAAAATGTGATGAGGCACAAAGGCCTCCCATTGCATATCAAATGGATGATTTCAGCCTGAGTGATGTTGTCTTGACATTATCGACTCTGGTGAGACTGACTGATAATGCCGAAGAGGAGGACAGGTTAAGAAGAACTATTCGAACAAACCTGTGACTGCGAATGTAATGCATACAAGATTATCCATTCTGCATTGTGTTCAAGCTTTGCACAACTCCATCTCACCGTCTGTATTTTTCTCACCTCTTTGAGCGAGTGTTAACATCAGGTGGTACATTCACTTTGTTTTGAATCTGTGTTCACAGACGTAATGTAAATAAACTTTCATTTCATCTTCTGTTTGTCTCGATTTCATTTATTAAAGCCTCAACAAGTTTTGAACACACTTTGATGCCAGCAAGTGGTACCTACAGTATAAATGACACTGTGTAACACGTCAACATTAATGCTCGGGATAACGTGTGGTAAATCTAGCTTTTTTAGCAAGTAAAAAATGAGGGGTTGTTTTCTATTTCCAAGCAAATTAGCAGGCTAGTACTTCCTGGACCTCTGACACAGCTGTACGTCTCCAGGATCCAGGCACGGGCATCCAGGATCGCAGCCAGGCCCTCTCATCCCAAACTCTGACCCCTGCCTACTGGCAAGATGGTCCGGTTCATCAGGACCAAGACCTCACACCACAAGAACAGTTTCTTCCCCGCTGCAGTCAGCCTGCTGAACAAGTTTCATCATGTCCTGAGTCATCAAATTTATGTCTCCAGCCTGACTCAAGTTCAAGGCATCTCCTCCTCCTTTCCACAGCTGCTTCCTTGTTTACTTTTTGTATGTCTGGGGCACACTTGGGTCTAATTATCTCTGATTGACAACGGATTTTTTCCTTATTAATTTACACTTTTCTTTAACATAAACAGAAGCCATAGCAACATTTAATAGAGGGTCACGTTGAGATTATGGTAGCGTAAAGAGCAATGAAAACAAATATTAGGTAGGTAGATGTAAGTAGTTTTGAATGAGCTCAGTAATTTTTTCCAGCACTTTCAGCTATTTTTGTTTTGACTCAAAGCTACTACTGAGATTGTTTGATACTGCCCCAAAAATTCTTATAGGATCATATTAAGTTGAGGGTGATTGGAAAGCAGAAATCATTGAAATGGACTTCAATGGAGAATATTTCTCTGTTTGATGTTTACAGCAGACCATTTTATAAATTAATCTGATTTTTAACAATGCTCATACATACATTAAAACCAACAATGAATATCCTCTAATAAAAGTCAATGTCTGTCAGTCTGCAACTTTGACTAGTTTACTCGTCTGTGCAGCTGTCTAGAAAACATAAAAACAACCCTTTACTGGAAGACATGTTTCTTTGTTTGAAAATATGTAGAAAAAAAAAGAAACTAAAAAATTATTTAAATATAAAATTGTGATTTGATTTTGTATGCACAGTTGACAGGCTTATTTCAGACTGGTGTACATTACACTGCCAAGTCATTGTTGGTTTTAGTGTTTGTTAAAAATACTGTACAATTTGTTTAGAATATGACCTTAGTTATTCTTGAAAGTTGATTACAAAGTCACGAGTACCAGGAGGCTGACAGGCTGTTGGGTGACAGGTGTAGTTAACCATCAAGCATGTCCAGTAGCACCACAGAAATAGTCACGATTCTCGTTGGTTTGATAATTAACCACACTAGTCATCACAGAGCATCAAGGTAAGGGATGTGAGCATAAAAATGCTGCACATGTTGAGCTCAAGATATTAAGTCCTTCGCCAGACTGGGGAGGACTACATCTTGTTCCCTTAGGGGCTTCACACATATGCACATATGTGGCATCTCATTATAAACATGTGTCTCTAACTAAAAAGCCAATGGAGTCCGTGAAAATGTTAAAAAACTGCTCATTTTGCAGTCTTCTTTTATTACATCCATGTGTTTGTTTTCTGTTTATTTTTTGGTTTCACAACATTGTGAATGCTCACAATCTCAGAGGATGAGCTGCTTGTTTTTTTATGGCTGTCCCACTTTATGATTTTGGCTGTCCAAAAATGTTTATTTTGACATTTAAATCTGACCAGCTTGAATCTTTAAAGATGAGTGACTACAAACCGACTAGTCACACTAACAGCTCGCACTAGTGAGCCATGTTTCAGTGTTTATGGAAAAAAGATAATCCCTCTTTGCTTTGGTTTTAAACCCCACCAAGGAGACATGGGCATTATATGAAGCCGACGGTTTCTGTTTGTGCCTCCGGGCTGCTCCTGTCTGCGTAAGTGAACTTCCATGTCTCCTGTCAATGCTTCTGCTCCCTGAAACATAAGAGGAGCAAAATGATTTGGCACACAAAATAAACAGCAGACTGACAGGGCTGCAAAGTAAATGATGCCAGTTAGAGAATAGACGGCAGGTGGCTGCAAGAAAGTGACGCTCAGAAGAGGAGGACAGAGAGCGAGAGCGAGAGCGAGAGCGAGAGCGAGAGCGAGAGCGAGAGCGAGAGCGAGAGCGAGAGCGAGAGAGAGAGAGAGAGAGAGAGAGAGAGAGAGAGAGAGAGAGAAATGGAGAGCGAATGGGCATATAACACAGCAGCCTGTAACAAAGCTGCTGTAGCATTCTCAGCATAACAATAGCAGTAGATTGAGTTGGACAGGCTTCACAGGCCTGAATACTAGCCAGCCAGACAAAGCTATTGAGTGGTTGTGTTATCTGGCCTGCTGCTGAATACTCCCCTTCTGCAGAGGTGAGCAGGCTCAGGTTACAGCGCTCACTGATGGACTTGGGTCCATCACACTTACCCTCTGTTGAGAAGCAACCCCAGGCACAGCTCCACAGTCATGCATTGAGGCTACAATAAAATCTAAGACTTTAACGAAAAAAAGAGAGAGCAGTTGCTCCGAACACACACAGACAGCTCGAGGCACAGATTCACGTGAAGCATTTATAGGATGGTCCTGTTTGGTCATATTGTCATTAAGCATTATCCACTGCTCGACAGAACAACAAAAGCTGCAGTTTAATCTATTGTTGGCTTACTTTTTTGTTGCCTGATATAAGGATTTGTCCTCAGCTGCATTGTAATTGACCCATGCATTTTCTAATTATCTGATTCACAAAGGACATCAGAACAGCTAACTGCAGTACATGATCCCCATTATTTCTCCATGAGATGTCATGTTTATAATTGGAAGTATTATCTCATTGATCACAGCTGCTATTGTTATCATCATAATTACCACTACAGTGTCATTTAGATGATAATTTGGGCATTTCTTACCAAACGTTGAGCTATTCATCATATTCATAGAGCCCTATGGGATTGGCTATTGTTCCTGAAGATAAACCAGACTTGATGAGATTTTTGCGAAGGAGTGCATTATACTTTTGGCACGATATTGTGTGTCAGCACGATGGCAGAACATTTTGGAAAAAGGCATTGAGCTTCAGCTTGACCTTTTGTCCAAGGCTCCCCTTGTTTCTGGCCCTGCCTCTACCTTCCAAGCGACTCTTGTCATGGAGAAGGTCTTATAAATATGGATGCTTTCTTCTCGAGGCCATGATGCAATTTCAGAAATAAGGAGGGGGGGGATTTTTTTAAGCAAAAATTGGACCTAGCCTTTGCCAAGGTTGTTTCATGATATTTTTTTTTATCTCATATGGTGATGCCATTATTTATTTATTTGCTGCCACAGTTTGTGTCACTGCAGAGAAATCTGATGAAAGTAGATAAAAACAATGAAAAATCTTTACTTTCTATTCTAGGACTCCTTTTATATGAATTCTGGAATAAACAAATCCATCAGTATTCTTCGAAAATGATGATGTCTACTTTATCAGACTTAATGCACAGGTGCCTGTAAATCAGAGTTATCCTAACCAAACATTTAAGACCCTGTGTATTTTCTAGTAGCCACCATAATATCCAGGCTGTTCTGTACTGTTACAAATAAGTTCAGAAAACCAGGCTCTTCTGTTGCCTAATTGCATCAGCTCGGTCTCTTTTCTTACTAAAGTGTGTTTCACACTGAATTGTCTTAGTTCAGGTAACAAGTCTTTAACCAAATCTTTGACAAGACACTTGTCATCGTTTCCCCAGAAATGTCTTTTACACAAGACTGGTGTTACTACATTGCCCGTCTCTTCCCTACCTCAAACTCATCCTTCAGGGGCATATGGTCACATATAGACACAAGAAACACACACACACACACACACACACACACACACACACACACACACACACAACATGTACATTTTATTCAGGGCACTTTGCACTGAACACATGAAGAGGAACAGATGTCATTATCAACAGAGATAAGAATCATTACTTTGACAGCTTTACAAACAGCTCTGTGATCCAGAGTGTGGAAGACAAATGAGAGGATGCTGTCTTATAAGGAACAGAACTGTAATTTTTGTGCAAGTGCAAGCACATAGAGGCAGCTTTTACTGCACAGTCGTTATTTTGAGAAAGTTGCCTAAAACCAGCGTTCAAGATACCCTTCATGCATTTGGAAGCACGTCCTTTGGCAGCAATGCCCACTGGGGGAAGAAGGAGAAAGCGAGAATGAGAGAGGCAGACAGGAGCTGCAAAACAGAAGAGATGGCGTGAGATGCAGGCTGAAGGAGGAAGAGGATGGTTTATTACCTGAAGCTTGTAACAGTATGGGAAACCACTGGAGACCTTCAGCAAAGACAGTGAAACTAACAAACATGATATACCTGTATATTAAAAATAAATAAATACACTAATGTAATTGGATTGGACAAGATGGAATAGGAAATTATCTAAGACTTATCTCCCAGCAACACACAGTTATTCCACATAAATAATGAAGCACGGGTGATCTAGATAGGAATAAGTAGATTATTGATTTAGTTTACCATGTACAGTAGGCGCAATTACAAACATATTGCATAAATAATGCTGCACAGTATAGCCGCATCAATTATAACAAGACTAGACAGTTGGTAGCAGTTCTGCAAGGCTACAGCGGTACTATGTAACTGCTCTGTTAATGGGGTTGCCGGAATGCACAATTAAACCCTTGCACATGATCCAAATTGCGGCAGCACGCCTCATTTTTAATCAGCCAAAGAGTACTCATGTCACACCACTCTTCAGGTCTTCACACTGGCCTCCTGTAGCTGCTCGCATCAGGTTCAAAGCTCTGTCTCTTGCCTCTTGCCTCAACTGCTCCTGCTTACCTCAACTCTCATTCAGGTCTACAATCCCTCCCGTCCGCTGCGGTCTGCCAATGAACAACGTCTGGTGGTCCCAGCATCACACAGAAGACACCAAGCAAAACTCTTCAGCGCAATAATCCAACGATAAAATGTAATTAAAACTAACTTGCTTTCTGCGCTTTCTCGCACTTGCATCTCATGAAATGTAAACACTTTTCTGATGTTTGCTTTGATGTTTTCTCCTTGACTTAGATTTTTGCTGCCTTGTACCTCACTTGTAAGTTGCTTTGGATAAAAGAGTCTGCTAAATGGCTAAATGTAAATGTACTGTGGTACTTAGAGATAAATGTTGATGTCAGATTGCACAATTTCATTACTGTAGGTTTTTTTTTTGCATACTACTGTGTTTTTGAACAATTTTTAGATGCCTGGCCTACATAATTACACTGTGTATGTGAGAATTTGTACATGTGTATAGAATCATATTCGGGCCAAGCTGATATCCTCAAAATTGCTTTTCTGACACCAAATGAAAAATCAACTACATTAAATTGTTTTTTTAGAGATGGTTGGCTGGTCTGACAAACGCCAAGGCCAACTAAACACTTGTGCCAACAATTAACACACGTATAAGACTAGCGATGTACAACGTGAATATTTAAAACTAAATAAATTGAAACAAATAAGATTGGATCACAGAGGAGTAGAAATAATTAAAACATAGTTTGGCTATTGTTTTTTTTTTTTCTACTACTACTACTCTCCTTTCGGCTTTATCCCGTGGGTTCGGGGTTGCCACAGCGGATCATTGTCTGCATGTTGATTTGGCACAGTTTTTACGCCGGATGCCCTTCCTGACGCAACCCTCCCCAATTTCTACCGGGCTTGGACCGGCACTGCATCGCTGGGGAGGGGGAATGGGCTGTTAGGGGTTCAGGGTCTTGCCCAGGGACACTTCGACATATAGCCAGGGCCGGGGATCGAACCACTCACTCTGTGGTCCGTAAGCAACTGCCTTTACCAACTGAGCTATAGCCGCCCCTTATTGTTTTTTTTTTTTCTATTTGGAATTATCCATTCTAATTAAGCTTGGTTTACAGCATTTGAAATCGGCTCTCCAGACTGAGCTCTGAACTTGAGTTCCTCTTCCAGTTATTTAAAAGTCCCATTTCTGAAACGTAAAGTGCTTAAGTAAAGTGAGTTTAGCCAGTAATTTACTACAAATTACTAAAATATTAAACAAACTATGGTTTGTCACTGATCACTCTAATTAGGTTGTAACTAGGCCACCTGATGCTAAGTTTTATAGCATTGCTGTCAAACTTTAAGAGAGTTAGTTTAAGTGCAAGGCTGTCTGAATTTATGAATGGCAGGCTAAGATCACTGCATTGGGCCAGACTCCCAGTGTGTACTGTTCAAAATGGACAAACACTGTAGCGTAAAGTGATCGGCTATTAGCTACACACTGCAGGTAGAAGTCAGCAATGGAGCCTCTGTGTCATTGTTTTTTCTCAAATCCAATTTGCAGTAGTCAAGCTAAAAACAATGGTTCACATATTACTGTCACAAACCTCCTGATGACCCTCAGAGTGGTTATGTCAAACTGTACACTACAACATGATCCCACTTTGCTGTGTGATTCATGTCACAAATGCACGTTTTATTGTTCTGTCAAAACCCTGATTTCCCTCTCCTCTCCCCCAACACCCACTCAGTTTACTCTGACATGGTGTAATAAAGTTCTGATTAGTGAACATGTTAGGGTTTCATTACAGTGAAATCAGTGCAAGTTGAGTAACTGGTAGCTCAATCATCACCACTCCTAGGTGTCTAAAATTGGGTTCATATGTTTCTGTGGCTCCAGAAATTGTGTGTTTTCTCATCCCGTGTGTGTGTGTTGATATCTAAATGCTGGTTAATGCTTCTTGCTGGAAAATTGGATGGCATGCTCATGATCTGAATGACTGTGGCTATAATGCCTTCAACTGAGCTTATTTGAGCAAAAAGGGCCTGGATTGACTGGGTGATTCTGCTGGGGTTCAGAGGCAGTTCTGGACCATTTGTTGAGGCCAGTTGATATTTTAGAGGGGCCAGTGAAATTAGCCATGAAACACAAAAGCACTTGTTTTAACGCTGGCAAGATGTGGGAACAATCTGGAGGCACATAGCATGCAGATACTCTCCCTGATTTACACTATTTGTCCATCATAAACAGATTACAAATTCTCATCAATAGTATATACACTTCAAGCTTACAGTGTGCAGATCATTTTACACTTATATTCACGGTTGCTTAATACACTATAATACATGAATTTATACATATCATATTTCCCTCTGTCCCCAGGCTCATGCTTGTGTCTCACATGTATTACATACATTTGAATCAGTGCACTTTATCTCCAGAAAGCAGAACAAGGGGATTCTTTATAAATTACCCAAATCCTAAAGACATTTCTCAAATCCTTTGACTCTCCAGATTAAAAAATGATCTGGTTAAAAAGTTGTTTCTTGAGTAAGATCATTTCTGTTCCACTTGTCTTACATACATATATACATACATACAAACAGCATTTCTTAAAACTATATTACTCATTATAGAGTACAGCTTTAAAGTGACACAATACTGTTTTCTTAACATATTTTTATGTACTTTATGTGCCAGTAAACGTCACTCTGGCTTCCCTACATTGAAATATCTCTCTACTTCTAACCAAAAAACACCTCAAGATCACATCACTTGGAGGAACCTTCAGTTTTTCAGCTAGAAGCAGAGAAATATTTAATTTTAGGGACTTTAAATGAGAATGCCGTTGTGTAAGCTTATATGCATGCAGCAGTTACAAAATGTAAATGGACAGGTTATTTTTGCTACTGCAGGCTTTATGAGAGAGAGTTTTCAGTAAGGAAGAATATTGTCTTTTCTCCATTCCTATTATGTTTGGGGTCATTATATAGAAGAAAACTTTCAAAAGTTTGGAAAGTGTCATTCACAAGATGTATGCAAACGGGAGCCAGCTATTTAAACAATGTGTACACAGAGAAAATGTGCATATGTCTTTTCCCACAAATTAACTGGTATGTAGAAACACAGAAGTTGTGGGGGTAAAATGCACGCCTACGGTATACTTCAGACCATGTATACAAACTGTTTATTAAAGGCAGTGTGCAAATGCATATTCAGGGAATAATTATAAGATATAAATCTTTAATGCATGTGTGTCCTGTATTGTTGTGTCCTATGATCTTCTACCTTGCAAGTGATTCACAGTAAAATGCATTGTCTGTGCTTTATTTGATATCTCAAGAACGTTGAATCACATTTTCCACTTGTAAGCAGCAAGTAATTGATTCACACCTAGACTAAGTAGATAGATGACTCTGCAGCTCACCATTCTTTAACAAACCTTGTGAGATATTAGGATCAAGCAGGGTCACACAGTACTGTGGTTCAGTGGGTTAAAGCCCATAATTTAAAGAGTTTTATTCGAAGTAGCTGTTCTAGTACCTGTTTTCCCACTGAAGCCATCACCTTCTCTCAACAGCTTTTATCAACACATAATCTGGCAGTTACACATTTTCGATTGTTTCCCTAATTTCCATGTATTCAAACCTAGAAAAACGAATCCAGCCAACTGGTTCTTTAAACCACATGCTGCCTTCATGACTCATTGATAGCGCCTTGAAATGGTGCAGTTCTCATTTTTCCATTTTTAAATATGTAGCCAACTAAAATAAAGCGGAAACAATCAACAAAGCAGAAAAGCAATAAAGTATAATGTTAAGATTTTCCACTAACTTGGTGGGTGACTAGCAATAACAAACTTTGTGATTAGACCCACAGACTCAATTTTTCCAGCACTTTTAAAGGCCAAGGTCTGGCCTGGCAAAGCTGCAGCACAAATGAATTCTACATGTATAGGCAACACTCTCTGCATGGTCGAAATCTTGCCCACTCCATAAGGTTTTTGTACCATTGTCTTCCACACATGCTGGCTATTCTTTATGCTACATTACCTTTTGTAAAAATGATGTGACCTCCATTTAAATAACTAAAGAAGTGCACCTTTGCACCTCGTTCCCCTCATTAGTTACTGTTACACTGGAGCACGGGAGGGCTGATTGCCGGAGAAATACTGTTTGTTAATCTGATCATGTTTGTGTTGAGCTGAGCAAACAAGCTGCCATAAGCAAGCTGAAGCAGTGAGCCAGACCTCGCTCGTGCTCTTCGCCGCAACAAACCACACACACACACACACACACACACACACACACACACACACACACACACACGCAGTTGAACGTCAGCCTCTTTTCCGGGGCTAAATAATGAAGAAAGGAGGCACATCGCTTAGGTGATTAATTATCCATGTCACCAGATGGAACGACGAGCAAAAGAAAGTCAGATTTTTTTCCCCTAAATGCATTTCAGAGTGAGGATTCGATTGAGGTAATGACAGCCATATGCTGATGGATGACCACGGGGCAGTATTAATCAGAAATACAGATATGGGATACTACTAGGACGGTGTGTGTGTGTATGTGTGTATACGCAAACTTAGGGGAGCAGCAAGTGTTTAAAACAACAAAGCTTTTAATTCTCAAACTTGGTATAAGCCAACAGATTTTACATATGGTATATTTAGAAACATTACTTATAGAGATTTAGAAATATCATTTTGACTTACAACAAGCCATTTCAGATTCATCCACTAAAGCAATAGTCAATTCATCAGCCAATTATCAAACTAGTGAAAAACGCTTATGTCCGTTAAACTACTCATTTTCCCACTAATAATTCTAACTCTGTCTTGTTCACATCCAATGTAAAGAGTGCCGTCAGTAAAATGATAAAATGCAGGAAACTTTTACGACCACGAAAAAACTGCCATTCATAACAGATGTGATGAGTCATTTCTTTTAATTGCAATCTGTTGTGCTAAAAATTCTATCAGTAGAAATATTCAGAGTGAACATTTAAACTGAGAAGGGCCTCCCTTTATTAATGGATCACATTTGTTTTTCTGACAAGCTCTGGTTGTTATGACTGAAACCAAAGAATCATGCCTTGGGGTTGGTGGGTAAGTCACTTATTTAGCTTAGTAGGGCGAAGACAGCAGCTCGGGTCATTGTATTGCTCATTACAAGGGTGTACATATCAAATAGTGACAAGTAATGCAGTTGTCTTTTAAGGCCAGATCAAAAAAATCCCCCCAAAATGTAAAGCACCATTGCTGTAGGAGCTTTCTTGTTATTGAAGACACTGTTCGAGAAACCATCTGTTAAATTCTTCACTGTTTATAAACAATGTGATTCAGCACATTGGCATTTTTAGATGTTTTCTACAGGGAAATTAGTCTGTGAGGGCAAAAAAACAAAACAAGGAAGTCCTTTTTTATATCAAATCTTTCAGGAGCTTGTCATTAGTCACAAAAGAGCATGAACCTGTGGCCTCTGCCCATACAAGCGTTACATCAACATACTGTACTCTATGTGCCTAGTGAAACATTTTCTATAATCCTCGTATGGCTCCTGTGAACTGGGTTGAGACAATTGTTGGCCCTGACACACATGCCACCACATGCATTCAGCTATGTTACATTAAAACCGAAATGTGTATGGCAGTTGCTCTTGTCTGCATTTTTTATACTAAGTGCTGCATTTTGAAACATGTGTCATACATGTTTAAGTTGAGTGAAGGCCTATCATATTGGAGGAGAGGGAAAAAAAGGAAGCATGAATATGAATGAATATGATCCTGGGTCAGAAAGATACTTGTTATTCAGTCCTTTGCCTCTCAATATTCTTTGTTCTCTTTAAACTACTTCCTTTAAGGCTATACATCCATGAAGGGCCTAATTCACTGTGTTTTGAAAGAGGCTCACGCCAATGCAGTTGTCCAACAGATGACAGAAAACTAGCTTTTTTTTTAATTTTTTAAAATCGACGTATGATCAGAATACATAGCTGCTCCATCTTTTTGGTGACACTGGCTGGATGATGTCTGATGTATAAAACTGCGGTTGGACTTTATGTTGATCTGTGCAGTGCTTCACACCAAGATTGGAGTTTAATATTTGCTGGCTTAAAATTGGTTGTGGTCAGAATATAAAAATTTAAAAGTGGTATGTATATGAGGTGGAAAATGAAATTCAGTTGGGTGACAGGAAGAGTGACCTCTTCACCTATTGATTCCAGTCTGTCTGAATGGCAGATCATGGGGTTGTGAGAAGCACATTAATTTTAAAAAGTGTTAAAGCAGCTTCCTTTGACAAAGTTTTGAAACCTTACACTTACTGAGACTTTTCTGGTTATATAAAGCTCTTTTAAGAATGTTTTACATGTTTTTAGAGACAGCTATCTGTGGTGCTGAGCAGCATGGCAACAACACAGACCCATCCTATTCTGATTGTCATTTTAAACAACATATAAAAACACACAACCATCTTTCTCAATGCAAAGGACAGCATACCTTTAAAGGACTTTAAAGATTATGAATTATTTGAACAGGATGACCTGTTGGACCTACAGTAGTCGGCCCTCTTCTGCGTAAAGATTTGAGGCTTATAATCCGGTCTCTACCAGCCGTTCTCAAAAATATCTTTTTAAACGTGTTCAATATTAAAGGCCAAGGTGATGACTTCACTACCACTACCACAACTCACCAAATGTAGCTTCATTTTACAAAGTTACATACTGTATATGACATCATTTCTCTATATAAGCTCTATACTCTGCATTGTTCTCACCTCTTCATCCAGAACCTTTACTTTTATTCTTTTGTTCGTTTCAGTAAAAAGTTAAAAACTGCAGTGTTAATTTAAAAAAAACAAAAAGTTACATTAAGGATTGTGTGTTTTCTACAGAATTCAAAGACTAGAAATCTGTGACAAGTTGTGGAAACAATGTTGGTGAACTGTGCAGTACTTAAAATTTCAGCTAGTCTTCAGGTGGGTCCCCAGCATAAGTTGAGGATCTGTGACTGGAAAGATGCTGCACCAGTGTTTTTGTTAAGAAACCTCTTGCCTTATTTCTTTGAAGTAAACACACTAAAGGTCAGAAAATACTTCACTAAAGGAACAGTATGTGAGGACAGGCAGTGTGTGTAGTCTTACAGCTTTTGTGAATAGTTCGGTAGATGGCCTTGGCTCCCATTAACCACACAAATCTGTTAGTGTTGGCAGAAAAATAATCAGGAGCTCAGCTCAGCACATGCGATAAGTGTCAAGGGAGGGCTGGTACCGGCGTCATTTCAGCCATGATTCAAAGAGTTTTACTGAAATACTAAATAGAGTTACAGTAGCAGCCAGCAGAAACACATGAAGGCCAGAGGAGAAACGTGTCTTCCACTGCAATGCATGTTAAAACGTAAAATTGTCATATAGTATTCAAGTGAGTTTTTAGCACTCATTATATGGTGGCTAGTTATTTGGGTAACATATAAAAGGTGAAAGCTTTTGTCAGTGTAGGGCTTTTGAGTGTTTCTGGAAGCAGCATGTACTGTTGTATATTCAATTCGCTTTGAGCTTGCTAAACATATTAGTACACATACTGATTTTGGAGCAGCACTACTGTAGAGAAGAGGAAGTGCCTTTAACAGAAGAAAACTTGGACAGAACCCGACTCAGGGTGGACAGCCATCTGCCAGCAACAGGACAAAACACTGGGCATGTAGGTACGGGCAGTAACTACAGACTGGAAACAAAGCTTTTTTCATGGAAGCTTTTATTTTTTATTTTTTAATTTGAGACGTGTTTAGACATGAGCTTTTTTGAAGGTGCTTTGTTCCTTCAGACGACCTTCTCAATTTGATACTTGTCCTGTTTTATTATTTTTGAATCAGTGTCTGCATTTTCTTTTTTCGCGAAAACAATGTTGATGTAAGGGCCACTATACAGCACCTCTCAAGCTCACTAATTAAAATGTTAAAGCTAATTTCCTGAAGTTTTTGCTCAAGGTGACAAGTTAATTAGAGAACTTCAGAGGTGCTGGTGGCTAGATTTTGTTACTGTAACTATTCTCAAGAAAGTGAACCATTGGCAATTAAAAAGAGAGAGAGAAAAGAGAGGCTGAAAAGATTGTTGGTGAAAAAAAGTTCTATGAAGCAATTACCACCCCTTCCCCCTCAAAAAATATTGTTTAAAAAAAATGGTTTCAAAAAAATGATTATTGTGAGGCGATCCTTCAGGATGTGACGAACCCTGGTAACTTCCCACAATCCTGTCACCCTAGTTTTAAATTAACCATTTACCACAATGTTGAGAAACAGATCAAACCCCAGAGAACAAAACAGGCAGGAGCAATACAACAGGAAGAAAGTGACTAAAACTTTTTGAGTGTCATTTCCCACTAATTTTGTTCATAGTGTATGGTAGAGATTGGCTGCAGCTTCGGTTACACCCATTTTTAGTTGGTTGTCATCCAAACTGAATGAACCTGGCAGGACTTCGACAGCTTTCTCCAGTAAAGAGCAACATATCAGACGCATTAAGCTTCAATGTGAGCACAATCATTGGGTTGTTATATTTGATCAATATCAAAGCTTTGCAGAGCTGTCTGCAAAGCTTTTCATAACAATGCTGTCTGCAACTTATCATAACAATGATAACAATGACAATACTTATAACACTCACAGATGCAACATGTGAATCACAACTAAAGATCACTGTGGGCACAATTTACTGAGTGTATTACTATATACAACTCATTTCTAAAGTACCTTTACGAACACATTTTCAGAGGAAATTTGCTTGTAAAGGATTTGGTGGATAAACAAATTATCCTTTCTTTATTATTTTAAATGCATATAATGGTAGATTGATTGTAGTGATGAAGTGTTGGCAAACACAAACCAATTGTAGTCTAATTAATTCTTCATGAACAATGTGTAAAAGTAAATGTTGCAGTGTTAATTTGGGTTTAAGTCAAGCAGCTGGAAGAAAAGATAAACGTCTGAGCAAAGGATGGGTGTGCTGTCCTGAATTTCTGTCTGACAGCCACAACAATAACAGCTTTTGCTTGTTCCCCTGTCACTTACTGTAGCTGACAAGTTGTTCTGAGACAGCACTAACGACGCTAGACTGCTGCTCATATTCAGCTCTGCTCACTTCAAGGCTTTTTCCACATTCTTGACATCATTATCACACACACACACACGCACGCTGTTCTATCCACATACAGATATGTGAAGGGAAAATTTGTGAGGTAAATAATTACATATGCATAAGAATATGCACTGACTCAGATTATACATGGCCATCATTGATTATTCCTTGTTTCTGTTGTGTCGTATCACACCGGCTTCTCTGATAGTTAATTTGTACGTAGTCACAAATTAACCAGGCTAAAAGAAAACTGTAGCTTGCATGTTAAGCAGGTACTGTTAAAAAGTGTCTAAATGCAGCGCAAGCGCGTGTGTGTGTGTGTGTGTCAATCCCAAACTTTGGGGCAAGCCCCAGGCAAATAAGCCCACTGAGGCTTATCTAAGGCTCATAGTTGTACCTGTAGTCACAGGTAGCTAAAGTAGCTGACTGTACAATAGCGTCACTACGGGGTGTTTGGGAAGCAGCTTTGCCTTTATGGGAGGTTCACAAGCTTTACAGGTGTCATTGCAAAATGTGAGAATGAGAATGGCCATTCCCAAATCAGTATGAGGGGCCCCTTAAACTTTTTCTCTCCTGACTTGTTGCCTGCAGGTGCAGATATTGTGTGACAACTGATGAGATATTTCAATTTGTACTAAAGTAATGGACTAACCAACCAACAAACTACAGTAATGCAGCTGTCAATACAGTCAAGCTGTTAGGTGGTTTAAAATCCTGTAGATACCAATCAGTAGCTAAAAACAGCTGCAGCAGCAGTAGTAAGCTCGCCATAAAAGAGCATCAAAGATCTGATATGATGCATACATGTTAACGTGACTTCTTGTGATTGAGTTTGTTTAGAATTTTTTTAGAATTGAAAGGAAACTGTATAGCCTCTTGTGAATATGGGTAGAGGGGTAGAGAAGCAGATAAAAATAACAAGATTGCTCTGAAATGCAGATCATGTGTTGGATTAAGGGAGCAGCAAGTGGTGCATGGGGAACAATCAAACATATAGGGAATATAATAAGAAGAAATAACAATTAACAAGGCTATGTAAGGAGCAGTAAAAACATACTTTGTTCTATTTATATTGTTTGTTCATTTGGATTCGTGGGAGATTTTATTTGCCTTTAGCTTCAAATGTGGGGCTCAAAATCCCTTACTAACTTCTTGAAATATTATCCATTTGTATTTGTTTACATAATTTCACTTTTATTTGCACAGGCAAGTCACTTAACAACTTTGTTTTATGCTGCTCAGCAATGATCGTGTTATTATTGCAGTGTTTCAGAGGATACACACAGTGAATCATGCACTCAAAAGGTCCTTATTTCCATGCAGAGCCACTGTGCCACTGAGTAAGATCTGAGCAAGAAAAAAAACAGGCTGGGTTTATTAGGGTCTGCAGCATTAAAAGAAAATGAGAATGTAAAATAATAATAATATAGCCCTGGGAAACACGTGTCGCCTGTGGGGTGAATTGCACGCCTTAGCTGAGAAGTGGACAGGAAGGATTGAAAAATTGAGAAAAAGAGGACAAGACTGCCTTTAAGACTTTTTCTGGTCCATTGACTGTTGAGAATAAATTAAGATCACTATCGGGTTTTTTGGCATATAATCATGGGTCTGGATTTGCAAAAAGAGTGTGTGCACTCCCTTTTAAACATAAAGACGAAGAGTTAAAATGCAAGTCTGATTTGGCTGTGACACATACTATACTGCATAGAGCAGGAGGTCTCAAAACTGAGGACCCAAAGTGTGCCAAGAGTCTGCAGCTTTTCCTTAATTTTGTCATTTGGCAGAAGCTTTTATCCAAAGCGACTTACAAGTGAGGTACAATGCAAGCAAAACAAACAAAAAAAAAGTAATTGAACCCCCAACACTACACTCCAGCTGATTTCACTGATTAGTTCGCCCCTATGGTTTAATATGTGCTAATCAGTGAAATCAACTGCAATAGCATTTAATTGGAAAGAAAACCTGTCAACTATTTATCACCCATATCATAGTTTGAGGTTTCCTGGTGTCAGCACTCCCAACTGAAGGGTTTCCTATGGTGTTTAGAGCTGAGTTCTTGAAATAAAAAATAAAAAAAAAACGCCTCCCCTAAAAAGAAGAGGAAATTATTGCATTTTATTGCACTCCCATAGTAAGTAAAG
This sequence comes from Channa argus, assembly GCF_033026475.1. Taxonomy (NCBI): domain Eukaryota; kingdom Metazoa; phylum Chordata; class Actinopteri; order Anabantiformes; family Channidae; genus Channa; species Channa argus. Next base: position 20,291,978 of record NC_090197.1, read on the forward strand.
AGAGGTTTAGGAATAAATCTTGGAAAGTATGATCATTCATGATCAATAATGGTTTAAGGTTTAATCCATGGAATGAAGTTGCTTTAAATGTTAGTTTAAAGTTACCCACTGTAATCATAAGTTAATGTCAGTAGGTTTTTGACTGTGTTGGTGGCTGCAAACAGAGAGTAGTTTCTTAGAGGACCACAGGTCTGCAACTCCTATTATCCCAGAAGAAACCCATTTCTGTGACTATCAAAGTAGTGAAATATGCCATAACAAGAGAAAAGCTGTCTCAACTGAGACTTCCATTAATTTTGGTGGAGAAGTCTGTTATGCAGCAGGGACTGGCACCACAGGGGGTTTACCTCCAAAACAATATACAGTTATGCAGAAAAAGAAAGACTTGTTCTACTTATCTGCAACAACACCATGTGGTCTGGTAAGGTTTTGCTTTGACCAATCATGTACAAGCAAGCACATATTCCAGGAGGATTCATGTCAACGCTGTATTCCTTTTGTTTACCTCAAGATCATCACAACAAAACACAGACTATTGCTGCTGCACTAACTTTCTGGAGGTGTACAATGATGTCTGGGAGTATTGCCAACTCCTGTGCTGGGTTTTGATGTCTCAAAAGCTTTTAACACATAAATTCATTACTCAAGCTGGACTTCCTGGATTACATTTCATTGTCTCACTTGTGCGTAAAACAACCCCAACAAATATACAGGCACACTAGAGGCTCTACAGGGCAGTATAGATACTGAGATACTAGATCCTGGGAGCACTAAGGTGAGAAAGGTCACCAAAGTCAGTAGGCTTCATCCTGTTCGGATCAGGAACATCTGTAGTAAATTACAGTATGTTTAAATATGTATTGATTTTAGGATTTTAGGATGGTACTTGAGAAAAAGTGGACGTGAAACCGAAAAATCTGCGGTAACGTTATGTCAATATGAACTTAAATGTTTTCAGCACCTTATTAAGTCTGTTGGACAAAGGATTAATGCAGAAGACAAAAATGGGGCCAAACCCAGAACTACAAAGGTTTACCTACAGTAATGAAGTGGCAGGTGAGTGTATGACAAGTGTGAAAAGAGAGCGAGTCTGTTATATGGAATAAAGGGAAATAATGAGATTTAGCCCTGAGGGACATCTCTGTGTGCCTTTGAAGGTGCGCGCATGTGTAAATGCAAGGCTTGGTTTCGGCACATGGTGTACATGCAAGTGTGTGCATGTGCATGGTTATGATTGCATGTAAATCAAGCAGAGGGGGTCAAATTGAACATCCAGTTTTTTCCACGGTCATTTCTTATCTTCAATTATATTATATTTTTATCTTGAGTTTATTGTTTCTTGTTCATTTTAATTTCATTCCATTTCCCTTTTTTTTTAAGTCCATGTTTACACAGATGAGTGAGACTGAGTAAGTATTATTGGTTTCTTCTTTGGCATTCTCCCACTTTGTTAGTATTATGATGCAAATGTTTGCTATTAGATGGGCTAGAGAAGTGAGAAAACATGACCATGCAATCACAGGATTAAAACTGGAAAATGAATTACTTAAAATCCATTTAAACCGCATATAAAACATTAAAACAAACCAAATAAATAAATTTAAAAAAAGGTTTGGCTATGTTTTTGCAGATGCTGGCAATAAATACATTTAGATTTGAATAAAAAGATGTCTGCACCCTTCCACTTTGAGGAGAAAAATAAACAAAATAAAATATGATACTCACGTCGATGAGTTGCCAGTTAATTTAACTGACATGTTTTGTCACAATGGGAGGAGGCTGGAGCACTTAATGGAAAACCATAAAATGCTTACCACTGCACCATGGTGTCACCCTCATCTCTTTCCATAAATGCCTAATTGATAAGACATGGATTGCAAACATTCTCCCAAAAAGCATCGTGGTTTGTCAATATGGATGTTAGCAAACTGCTGTCATGTTTATGGTTAGTTTCTGGGGCTCTTGCTAGATGTTCCTTGACAGAGGCCACTTTGATTCACAAACCAATGAATAGTATAGTGAAGTTCTATAGTATAAAACTCTGTAACCTTGATTATGGAGGTCAGCTTGTATCTCTTTTGTTTCTCTGCCACTTGAACTATACTTCTTTTCAATGTGGGGACTATTTTTCTGTTTCAGCCACTTCTAGCACAGCTACATGGAGGTTCAACATGATATTTGTAATAAAAAGGTCACAGGAACATAAGGCATCTTAGAGATGGTCTTGTAGTCTTGTTAGCTTGGCAATTACTTAAGTTCTTATCTCTGCAGAAAACTCTCTCTTTCTCCTCTCCCTGGTCAGTGTGGTGCACACAATGATACAGCACAATGAGGACTTTCCTCCATTTAAATAGGCTGAAGATAGAGCACACCTGTGATTCTCAGCAAACACAATAGTCTGCCTGAAATGTCTTAACAATCCACTTATTTATCACCAATTGTAAGGCTTTCACATTTTTTCCCTTAGGAAAAGGTATGGAAGTACACATGAGAATTTGTTTTTTAAATAATCAAAGCATTGTTTCACTATGCCACATCTCTATATACATTTTTGTATCATTTCTATGTCATTTGTAATTTATTTGGATATGTTAAATGTTGAAAGACAAACACGGCAAAATATTTCTAATCAGAAAGACACAAAAATTACTATGCAGACATTTCCTGGCCAAGGTGCATCCAGAGGAACAGGCTGAAGACTCGGGGGGAGGGGGGATGGGGGGGCAGTATATTGCCACAATGCCAATATACTGCCAGTTGGCCTCACCTGAGTCAAAAAACACAGAGGACAAGACACTGTTTTAATATTTGTATCTGTGTATAAGAGAAGGAGCCTTTGCATTTGTGTAAAAGAGTGATATAAAACCCAGGAGGTAGAATAAAAGAAAATAATGCTGACAAAGAGAACTCAAAGAACTGAAATGACTCAAAGTAACAAAATATATTCCTTGCAGGCCAAAGTTGCTGATGCTCCGAGTCTTTCACACTTTTTTTGATCTATACCCTTATGTCTTGATTATTAGGTGTTTAAAATAGATCTGAATAATGCATGCAAAAACAAAAAGTTTCTCACATAAGTGTTGCACAGTGAGGGCACGATACACTCCCCATCCCTCCAGATATGCATGTTGTCTAATTCTCTTTGCAAGAAATATTAAAAGCCTCATGCACTGTATGTCCTTGAGATTAAGTGCTATAGCAAGAGATGTTTTACCTCGTGTCCCTTTACTTACTCCCCCATGGCCCCCTGAAGCACATTGAGTAGTGATCATTCCGATCCCTTTATGGCTATCCATTCTGTCCTTATGTATTACATGCCACATAATTTCCACTTTTGTTCATGCACGGCAGTGAAAAGGCCCCTACTTCTGACACATTTATAAATCAAAGAGCAGTTCACTGTTAAGAGTGAGACTGCAGGATACAAGCCATCACTGAAGCTATGCTGTAAAGTATGTACATGAGCATTCTTGATACACCATGCCAAGAACATGTCAAGAGATAAGTGTAGATTAACATACCATATATATCACCTTGTTTACATTAATCATGTTAGAAGGAAAATGCCCTTTAACAACAGTATACTCTATGTTCTCACAAGCTGATATAAAGTTAATTTGTTTTCTGAGGTTAATTTTATCCCCCAAAATGCATTTGCTCGGTATGACACAAAGCAAGTCTAGAAGTAACAAGTACAAGGCAAATAAATCATCTGTATTAAATCTCTAGTTCTTGTTGTGATTATTTGCTTGCATTATTTTACTTTGTCCTCGGCACAAGATATTGTATTGTCCTTTGGGGTTCCAATGCACCAAGAGACAGAGCACTTTGTTTTGGTTTGCATTTGGAGGGCTATGGAAAAATACCACCCACATTGGCTGTGAGTCATGCAGCAAACACATGTTTGCATAACCCCAAATAATTGCATAGCATCTATCTCCAAAAAAAATCTAGTTAAGTCTAAATCTCCCCTTTCTCTCACTCTTTTTTTTTGTCTTCCTCCCCCCACGGTGAAAGACACAAAAAAAAAGAAAACAATGAAGTACAAGACTCTCAGATGGTAACAACAAAGCTACACATAAAAAAAAATTACCAACACCAGATCTTCTTTGAGGTGAGGAAGCTCACAACAACCGACCTGCCACTTATTCAAAGAGAGAAAGAAACAGTAACCAAAGGCCACTAGCCATAGATACCTGTGGGATTTGTCAGATCTTTCAAGGATGTCCTCTAATTAACTGTATTCTCCACTAACAAATGCTGTTTGTTTGTGGAGGTGTTGCTTTCATTTCTTGATCTTGTTCTTTGTTCTTCCAGTTGTCTTAATGGCGAGCAGAAGTGTGGCCACCGCAATCCTCCCTGACCGGGCTCTTCATCATCACTGGTTAATGGAACGTTGCCATTAGCAACCCAAGCAACACTTTTACATCGCTGGGCGAGGGGGGGGAAAAAAAGTTGTGGGCTGGCAAAGCAAAATAGAACGTGGCAAGGAGTGGGTTGGCGGATGCTTTATGGCATTGTGTTCTGTGCCACTGCTGTCAAGTGTAGGTGTGAATTTTGTTCATTTTAAACAAGGTATGTTCTTGAAGGCCGAGTCAGAGTACACTTAAATCCCAAAGGCCATATACCATATTTTACTGTTGGTCCAGGGTGGCTGAATTCATTATATTTTTGGTCCTTCAGGCTTCTGTGTCTTTATCACTCTGTCTTGTGTGCGGCTGATGGTCTCTGAGGCAGCAAAATTCTGTGTTAATGCTTCACTACCACTTGTCAGGCCTGTCTGAATAGATTTTGAAGAGGATGAGAGAGGACATAAAGCTAGAGGATATGAAGAACCCAAGGCCTACACTCTGGTCTTATTGACCAACTGTGCAATACTTTTACAAATCTCCCAATCGCCTTTGTAATGCTGTTCCCCTGTGAACACACCTTAATGTTACTATTAGTACCAAAAAAACAAAAACAAAAAAGTTTGGCCTGGGACAAATCAATCTTGTTGATAAGTGAAGTGAATAAAAGAACAATAAATGCACGTTTTGGTGCAAATATCTTGTCTGCAACCAGATTAAAGCCAGAGTGCTGGCATTAACAACCAAAAATATTGGAATTATTAACGTACTCACGTACTGTTCCCTGAGAAAATAAAATTTCAACATGTTTCCACTCCAAAGTCACTAATGACACTGATTCTTTTTCAGCCAAAATAAGTCAGACTACAGCATCCAAAATATCACTCTGAATACTCGTGCCTTAATTTTATATTTCTGATAATAGTGTGAAAGTTGTACAGCTCTTCGGGCCCACAGGTCTCCAGAAAATGTGGCAAACAAAAAAAAAAAGACATGACCTTTGAAAATCCCATGGTAAACATTTTATTGGCTGTTGATGGATTCCCAAGACCCACTTAAACATACTGTAATATCACAGATTAATGAAAGAGGTAAGAGTGACTATATGTTTGCTGATTTTACTGCTAACAGTAACCTTGTAACAGAAAGACTATTTGCCATTAAATCTGTTTATTTTCCTCTACACAAATACAGCTGCTATTTCTGCACCTACATGTAGCCATCTCAAAATCTTTCCCTGCACTTCTGAACATTCGATCCCAGTCTACCTCCATCACCCTCAGTTGTTTCCACTGGAGTGTTTCTTTCTTTAGCTGGTCTCGTCATTCTGTCTCCAGGGCCTTTTGTTGTCTTGCTCTCCGCTCTTTGTCATTTTTATTGTTTTCACCAAACCTCATCCACCCCTAATTTCTTTCCGTCTCTACGGCCTTTCAGTAGCTTTGTCCCTTACCTCCTTTATATATCTTCCCTCTTCCCAATTTGCTTCAATTCAGTTCTTTTCCTGTGCTCCATTTCAATTTCCTTCAAATCTCTATACATTCATCTTCTTGCCTCTGTCTTGCCGTCACAGTCAGTCCCTTGCACCCCTTCAAAGTCTCAATTTGCATTTCTAGTCGACTTTTTTTTGCCTTGCCATTGTTTTACACTGTTTTTTACTGCAGTCTGCTTGGCTGATTTTTCCTGTGCAACTCTCTGGGATTTGATGCCACCATTAGAATTTTATATATTTTTGGGAGACTATGTTCCCAAATGCCATTATTTGATTTTGCATCACTCTTAAAATCCAAGCTAATCATATTTTCCAGCTTCGTTGTATCTTTATTTCCATTGCTTGCAGCAGCTTTAGAGAATGATTGGGGATAAATCCTCATTCTCTTAACAGTGGTAGACTGATCAGCAGTTGGCCAGAGTAGCATTCAACAGACACTATGATATAAAACTGAATGAATGCTGTGCCCAATGAAACCACTTTTTTCTATTAAAAGCAATTCTTAAATGCTTTAAGTATGAGTATGTGTGAGCAACATTAATTCGATATCCAAAAGTGAGTAATATATTGTTGACTAAATTTATTCAGGTAGTTTAAGTAGTTCTACAAAGATTAAGCTTTAACTTTAACCCAATCTTAGTTGTGGAGGTAACAGAATTTTAATCTAATGGATCTGACAATAGTGCTCCATCTAACACAGGCTCTTTATTCATTCCAGTGTAACCCATGCAGAGGGCTACAGCAAAAGAAAAACAAAAGACGAAAGGTCACTGAGCACAAAGGCTAAACTCAATTGTTCATTTGTTGCTGGAACATTTATAAGCTGCTTAAACACTCCAGTTGGTCAAACAAATGTATGCAATACAACTGCATGTTTCAAATACATTTTACATAATTGACTAATAGTTCATTGTTAAAACTGCACAGTTAAGAGATACTGTATATAGAAAAGTAGGCACTCCTGCAATATGTCGGGATGTTTTCTCATGTTATATTATAGGTCATAATGGATGGGTGCGAAACAAAACATGGGCCTTTAGAACAAGAGATACCAAATTGTTCTAAATGTAGTCTATGCAACTTCAATATAATTTGAATCTTCTCCTTAATCAGAATCAGATCTTTTACCCATTCATGTAGTTTTTGTGCCAAAGTGTAACATAGTTGCAGATCTACATTTAGCATTTTAACTGTGACAGTGAAGGTCTGCAGATAAAACGAGCACCTACTAAACCAATATGAATGAGCTAATAACAGAAAATGGCCCATTGAACAGGGCGATAACATCCAGACTGAACAAGGAATGCTTGAGATAACACTGCTTACTTTAATACCTTGATATTCACCAATAGCAACGACCGTATTTTCTAATTTTGAAAAGGTTTTGGCATAGTAGTTGTTTCCATATTAATTAACATGTTTCCTTTACTCTAAACGAGTTCTGTTACAACTTACGTAGCTGCAATTTCTGCCTCAAAATATATTTAAAAGGTCCAAATTTTTAGATAAACTTTTCACCCAGCTCTGCACCTCCTCACAGGTCTGAAGAGTTTTATAGAGTCCTCCATCTCACTGTTTTAGTTTTCCAGTCTGCAACTTTACTGTTTTGGTTCTATTTCACTGCTCTCATCTGCTTCATTTTCACACACACACACACACACACACAGCACTGTTTTGAGGCAAGGAAGCTCCAAAAACCCTCTGTGTGCTACATGACCAGCACCCAGCAGCAGGCTAAGCTAATGAAATAGCTCATTTTCTCCTTGGTGTGTGTCAGTATTTCACATATCTCGGGTTTTTTATTTAATCCTTTATTGGAAACACATGGTGCTTATATTATGTTGTTTAATCATGAAGTGGAATATAGGAAATATGTGGCAGTTGAAGTTTTAACCGCAGTGTTAATTTATGGAATTATGACGTTAAATTTTAGCTGTTGATCCTCTAAACCAAGCTTGGCAATTTAATTAAATACAAAAGATATATTAGGTGATGTGGTGGGTATTTACTTACATATTAACAGCTGCACTTATTTGGTGATTTACAATTCTGGCCATGTGTTTGCTTGGTGAATCACGAATAACAATGTGATTAATTTTTTAAAATGTCAGAGGGTGTAACTCTGTTAGGTAATTATTCTAATTAATTATAAAGTAAAATTACAAAGTTAAAGAACAGCTTGCCAGAAACTCTGTGCAATTGCTTCCAGCAAGATCATCTTTTGCATGATGCATAAGATCATGATATGAAACACAGTCTTTAATTATAACTGAAGTACCCATTTTGTTGTGTATCTTGTAAATCACTCGATACACAGTCACACATATGAATTCAGGAAATAAAAAATAAAATCAGCTTACAACAGCTTTTCATAAATAGTAAAACTTTCATAGTGAATCTACAGGCATAACATTAGATCGTGTTTTAATATCTACAGTTAACTCATGTTTTGGTTTTAAAGTGTTCTCACCTTTGTTAAACATAGGTGCACATACAGTGCCACACTGAGCAGAAAATTAGTTATACCTGCATAATTAAGACACAGTTGATTTTACACTGATAATGTAAAATGTAAATGATAATGTAAAAAATAAAGTAATAAGATGTCTCTTTTGTGCATGTGACAGTATGTGCAATGATAAAATTGAGTATGTGTCTCTTAAGATTCAATCCTCTGTCAATCTCTGTTTGCCTGAGCAGCATCTCTGTGTTGGCACAGGGCATCTGTAAAGCACTAATTAGATGTTGCAGTGGAGCATGGGATAGAGAAAGTGGACAAACACCACATTGAGACATAATTTCACACTCACTGCCCTGAGTGTGGTCAGTAATCTTATTCTTTATTTTATCTCTCTCTCTCTCTCTCTCTCTCTCTCTCTCTCTCTCTCTCTCTCTCTCTCTCTCTCTACATCTAAAGATATCTATAGATATAGATATAGATCTATATTTATATATCTACTTTGTAATCTCTAAATCTATATGCATTTGATGTTATTTCATATTGACAACTACCTGAAGTGCTGTGCAGACTGTAGCAGAGCACAGCAAAACAGAGAGAAGGAGGGCAGAAAGCTATAGTATACAGTATGTAGCTTAAAGCCAGAATGTGGAACTTCAGCTACTATAGAAGCTCCAAATCACTCTGCTTTGCCCAGCCTTGCCTCTCTCTGCTCTCCTGTGCTCTGCTGCACTCTGCCACACTCTGCATAGCGCCTTGCAAAGTTATTGTAAGGGACCAGGTATACAATGGGAGCATCATCAGAGTCAGGGTTAACACACAGAGCAAATTGTAAATTGTTCTTTCTTGTGAATTTTGTCCTTTTCAAAACATAAACAGAAGCCATGGTCACGTCAGAGAAAAAGGCAGCAGACACACCCAGTAGATGGCAGGTGTATAGATGTGGGTAGTTCTGTATGCTTCCCAATAAGCTTCCCCACAAAACTTGTTATTTAAAGCTGCTGCCAAGTGGCATTATGTGGAATTGCATCCCGTGTACGTGTATTTCTGTAACTGAATAGTAACTGAAGCTGCACACTTTGGAGAAAGAAAGTGTGACAGAGAGATTGCAAACACATTGGACTTTTCTGATGCAACAAATATTTGGGGGGGTTGAGTGGTGTAAAGCAGTTCCATGATCCAACAAGCAGTTTTGATGGAGTATCCATAAACTCTGAAGCAATGAGAAATTGAACACCAAAATAGTCTATTGGCCATCACCCACTCTGTTGCATAAAAGAACGACTCATCAGCCATGAAGACAAAAGTGTATCAAGTCTTCAAGAATCCAGTAATTAAGAACACTGACTTGACCATTTAAATCTTGCTTACCATCACAATAGTGGTTACTTTTGCTTTGTTGGCCTCAATGCTCATTTTCCAAATTACATCTACTACAGATTCATCTGCCTTGGCTCTTCGTAGTCTCCCCAAAAATAATCTTTTGGTTGCAGTGTGCTTGTGCCCCCCCCACACACACACACTAACTGGCACTGACTAAACGGTCCTCCAACTTTGCTCCCATGTGACAGTGCACTGCAGATGTTGGTGATTAGCCTTGTAATGATGATAACCTGAGTCTCTGTCTCAATCTCCATTGTGCACACACAAACACAAAACCTCACACTTGCACATTAGCCATCCCGCAATGTTGTTGCTAGGTCACTTTATGTGTTAGAGTCCCCCAGGCCACAGGGTTCAGCTAGAATTAGCCTTGTTCCCTAGCAGAGTATGGGCTATTTACACATGTTGCCAGGCAATTAAGCGGTTGTCTAACATCAGGGTATCTGGTGAGGGCTGACAGCATTATAACGTGTCAGATGAGGGGATGTGAAAGCATGACCAATTGCTGTTGGACTGAGGCAAATCTGGGAGGTTTATGTTGCCTTTCCATCTTTCCCCTGCTTCTGCCATGTATGGCCAATGCCCACCGGTCACTATAAATGGTTTCTCAGACGATAGCACAGACAACATATTTTTATTGACAAAATTCTTCAGAATGTTGATGTCCCAGCTTAGTGGACTTGGTTTTTTGAACCTTTCTAGCTGGTGATTTGTTTGAACTATTGTAGGGTCCTGCAAGACAGATGCTTTTGTGGGTTGATCACACACATTAGGAGGCTGGGAGTAATGCCGGTCCAGCCGCAAAGTAGACTGACAAATCACAGTTCTGGAAGCTCATATTAGGTGATGTGGAAAGACGGAGGAGATAGAGAGAAGAAAAAAATCCACACAGCAGACACATAGCAAAGCACTGGAAAGCATGTACCAGGCATCATTATCAGACTTAAGGGAAACTGAAAATGCAGTTTGTGAAATGTGGGACCTAAAATCATTAATTATGTTTAGTATTTAACATGTTCAAGTAATTCTAGTTAAAAATAACAATAGTGTATCAACGTTATTTTAAATATTTAATCATGTTGCTCAAAACCCAGAAAAACTAGCATTTTCAAGCTAAAGAAAAATGCTCCCACATGTCTGAAAGTTTTATGGAAATCACAAACAACTCTCACACCGTTTAGATGACAGTGGTAAAAACAATGCTGGATTAGGTCTAAAACCTATTGAACTATAAAGATGTCTCTAGAGGAAAGAGGAAATTAGTATGTAGATGGGTGGATTCATTGTGCAAGCTTCCTGAAGCGAGTATTACTGCAGGTCCATTAGTGCAAACAGAGATTCTCATAAGACCACGTTCTGTAGGCCACAGTAGTTTTCATGGCTTTGAGTGCTTTCTCTTCCCTACATTAGATGCTAATCAAATATTTGAGAAAACATTACTATAAAACTATGAGACAGAATCGATATTCTCTTAATATAAAAATGGAAAAATACCAGCTGAAATGTCGTCACATAAAAAGCGCAAATCACCATGTTTTCCCATCGATCCTTTAAGCCTGCTCCATTGCACCTTGATCATGCTTATGGCCACCCCCATGCCCCACGTTAAACAGGTAATCCATCTTTGGGGGAACATGCATGTTTGTTTCGACAACTTAACACTGATTAGCACCATTAAAATGGAGCAACGTGCCTCTGACTGAGCAAATTTGCCATGTTTCATTTGTTTCCCTGTGCCATTTTGATTAGCCTGTCATTCCCCTCTTTTTCCACACTCGCACTTACTTTCACATTCACACAAAAAAAATACACACTTGCATGTCACCTCGCATGACTGGCAGACCCCATGCCTGCTCCCCGGGGCGCTGTGGTCCTTTTATTAGAAATGTATTCTATCAGTGCTTTTAATGTAAAAAAGCAATAAAGTCATTTCACGCCATGTTGAGCAACTTTGCCACATTATTGTTAGGTCTCTGTGGCTTTCTATGGTGGGACAAGAAGACACACACACACACACACACGCACACACACACACGCACACACACACACGCACACACACACACACACACACACACACACACACACACACACACACACACACACACACACACACACACACACACACACACACACACACACACACACACACACACACACACACACACACACACACACACACACACACACACACACACACACACACACACACACACACACACACACACACACACACACACACACACACACACAGAGGAATAGAACAGCTGAGTAAATCTGTGTATACATGAGGGTTTCAATAGTTCAGTAGTGAGGGAAACAGGATTGTAGAGCCTCACAAGGTCTATAATTTACAACATGGATTTAATTGGAACGTCACAACATATTGTGTCAGCGCACAATGATGTGTACAGTCAGACAGCATCAGTTTGCATGTGGCGTCAACAACAAACAAAAACATCACACAATGACACTACTGCAGATTCCTGCAGCTGGAAAGTACTCGGTTCATTTAAATGACATACAAGTTGGTGCATCTCTTCCGTGTTTTACCTTTCACACATTAAACTGTGATCACAAATGGCTTTATCACTATACTGTCCGATTAGCCATTACAGATGACAATCTGTAAGATCTACCCGCCCCTATCCCCGGAAAACCTTCAGCATTCAGGAAACAGTCAACAAAACTACCAAACTTAGGCTTGCAAACTTTGCACAGCAGGAACTCCAGGGAAAGTGCTAAAAAGACAATGCTGAAAGCTGATGAGTTATGCAATCAAACCAGTCAGGGGAATGCTCATTATTGTATGTTTTGTTTGTTTGTGTAGCTCTTCCCATTCTTTCTCTTCTGTTTGTCTCTCAATGGCAAAGCATGTTATCTCATCTGAGGGCTGCTCATCTCTCGGTGATATTGCACTCCTCCCCATTTGATATGTGTACCCATCTATCTGGTGCAAACTGTTCTTCTACATGGTGCCAATACTGACATGGCAACTTATAAATGAAGGTTCAAATCTCTGAGGCTCCATCTTCTCTCCCATTCAGATGCCTGCTTTGTGGAGCCGTATTTCCTCGTGAGGGAGTCTCAGTGGTTGGTGAAGGAGAGGCGGTTTTGGATGGAGATTTGACAAAAGCATAAATAGAAATGTGAACTTTATAATGTAATTTGTTTACAGAGAGCTTTTAATTAGTGTCTCAAGAACTGATGGTTAAATTGTATCTGGCACTGTCTATTTGGCTGACAGAGCCATTTCTGTTAATCAGGGGGGGCTCTTTGACCACTTTGCTACTAATTTGGGGTAATGGCAGCCTGTTCCTTTTGTAAACAAGCTTCTCTGCCATCTCAAAAGGTACTCCGCTGAATGTTTCCTCAATCTTATGTCTGCCATCTTTCTCAGAACACTGCTGGGGTCTAATTTCTTGTTGCATAGCCAGTACTGCAACGAGTTGCTTTCTGTGTCACTTTATACCCAGCACATAGATGTGTGAATTTAAGTTTTTTAGGGGAGTTATTGGATACATAACAGATATAAATTTAGTTTTGTCCTGCTTTGCACTGCAAAAAAAAGGAATAGTTAAATTGTTTTGTAGGAAGGAGTGTTACCAGAGATCTTTCATTCCCACTGCTGTGGCTCTACAACTCGACAGTTAAGATGATTACCTCTGGTCATTTTTGATTACTGTAAATTCTCTTGACTGTGTGTTTGTCTATTTTAGTTATGGATATACAATGTTTACTTGTAAATGCAGTTTGCACCTTATACCATCCCTGCGAGCTGCTTAACAAGTAAATTTCCCTGCTGGGTGATCGATACAATTTTATCTAATCTGAAATCTGTAGTTTGGTGCTGGTCCCAAGCTCGGATAAAATGAGAGGGTTGCGGCAGGAAGGGCATCCGGCGTACGTCTGTCAAATCACCGAAATAGGTGGATCTTCACAAACAGAACGACATGGGCTTTATAAAAACCGCATTGCTCACAAACACTGACCTCTGACCCATTTGACCTCTGACCCATTTGACGATGTATGCCGTAGAGTAATTCACAGGTTTCAGCACTGCAGTTCTAAGGTTTCTCACTGCACACATTAAGCAAAGTGCTCCACTGTATAGGTGAGAAAGAGTTTGAACTTTGTTTACCACTCATATTCAGTAACACTTCAGCTTACAAAATCCTGATGCATGCAACCTTTTGTGTCACACCTTCCAATTTCTCCGAAGTGGTTTTTAATTTTTTATTTGAGATGATATGACCTATGGCAAGAGAATTAGGATTCTTGGTAAGATAGTTTTGGAAGTGTTCTCGCCCCGCCCATTTCATCAAGGATGCTTTTGGAGCTTATGCAGACTTGTGGTTGCCAGGCATCCCAGAGTGCCTTGCACGTCAGCCAGCGGTCTTTCCAGAGACTTTCAGCTAAGCTCAGAGCAGATTATAAATTAATTCTAGTACTGCTATTGCACCACTTTATCAGGTGTTAATATTGTTTTCAGGAGAATCCTTTTATATTTATGATATGTGGTTTGTTTGTCCAAATAATTTCTATTTGTAAATTTGATCGGACATTTTTGACACCGTGAGAACCGTTCATTCGGCTAAGAAAGCAGTCATGTCAGCAGGCTGCAGCCCAGCTTCTGAGAGGAGCTGATAGATGACGTCTGCACTCCTCCCAGGGGACAGATCTATCTCAGTAAGCTGTGGTAGTTTTGCCATTAGCTCTTTTTCATTAGCATTTTATATAGGTTTTTATTCATTTCAGAAGACAGAAAGCTTTTGAAATAGGTTGACGCCAGTTTGAAGGAGATTTTACATGTTTTATTGGATATTACAAATTATTTTGGATTCACACAAATCAATATAGAGGTACATACATGCTTGCATATAAAAAGATTATATAAATGAAAACATAAGTATTGCAGAGTAAATTACATTGTTTTTAATATACAGGCCTACATACAGCCTACTGTTTATTATTATTTATAAAACTTAAAACTGTACATCAACTACTCTACAGTTGTGTTTCAGTGTAATTATCAGTAATGAGCTAAGCATCTGCTGTCACCAAGAAAATCGCTGCCCCAATTGTAAATTGTTCTCCCATCCTTGGAGTGCAGACTTTGTGTGCTTAGTATTATGAAACGCCCTAAATGTCCTTCATTTAGTGTCCTCCGGAACCAACACCTATCATAGCAATGTTTCAGGGGGACACTAAAAAACCATTTAGATTTGTAAATGTAATTTTAGTTGCTCCTGGAGCCATATGCTTTGTGTTGAGGCTTTTGCAACACGTTTCGTTATGCTGCACCTGTGTTGTCAAATTGATTAAGTGGATTTTTAAATTTGTTGTGTTTCATCAATATATATTGCAGTGCTTTGAGCTCACTGGGCCACCGTACCATTTACATAAAAACTAAATGTGCCACATTGTGACAATGTTACACACCTACTTCCTTACTATAGTAACCACATGCATCACGTTGTGTAACGATCATTGCTTACCACACATCTCGCATTAGAGTCGAACCCCGGTCTATTGTGGGAAAGTCTGGTGTCTTGTTATATCCACCTCCCTACAAGAACTTTTCAGTTTATACACTGCTTTAGGTGTCAAAAATTTCCGAGCCAGGTTTTCCATTGTACCTAACTAAAAATCCTGCATCGGTCACCAAAGCAAACGAGTACTTTATGCTTCAACTTGTAATGAAGGAGGACTGGACAAAGTGGTGTTTTTTGATTTCTTGGGAATGAGTACTGACTAGATAGTCATGTAAGCAGAATTATACAAAATTGTCAAAAATTCCAACCATACCAAAACCCTAAACGAATTTCCATAGTATTGGCAGGACTGAGATTGTCATTACCATAAATGTAGCCAGAGCCAATTAAATGCTATACAATTAGTAAAACAATCTCAGCAAAAGCAGTGTTTTTCCCCTTTTTTGAAACTTTTTTTGTACAATTTTTTTATGCAGCCCACAACAAAATCGATAACTGCAGATGACAAATATGTTGTGGATATCTCCGTTTCAACGCAAATTAAATTTCAAAACAGTGGATCATTTTCTTTTGGATAAAAACACTGTACGTTTCCATTCTGATCCTCTCAGACAATATTACTTTCCTACTCAGAGATGCTGTACTTTCAGTTTTGTGAGAAATTTTCATCACGCTGCACAGTGATTGACTCAACTGTTTTCAAAAGATATAAAAAAAATAAATAAATTTAAAAAAAAGTGTAATATAACTGGCTGAGAGGAAAATTTTTAATAATAAAACCCCATTTCTTCTACCTTAGCCAGCACTTTTGCATTGGATGTACAGTGTAGGAGCACAATCTGAATACACAGTCCCTGACCTTGTGTAAATGACCTAATGCTTTGTGTTGGTCTGCACAATCACAGCTTTACAATAGGACTGTCTTTGTCTCTGAAAGAGAGCAGCATTACAGGCTTAAGAAGAGTAGACAAGACAACAAATTGAAGTTCAAGTGCATGTATATATCAAAAGCATTTAAAGCTTATTCTGTGCATCCACTTATCTACATCCACTCTCAAGTCCATGAACATACACAATTTTATCTGGCTGAGTTGATGAATTTGTGCTTGTGTGTGTTGCTGCTGCTGCTGCAGCAGCAGCACTGTGATCATCCTGACCTAAAAAAAGCACTGAGACTCTCTGCAGTGACAGAATGAGGGGGAATCCAAACACCGGCTCTCAGCTTCACTGAGCCAGGCGGCAGTCTCTCTCTGTCAGTAGCACTGTATCCCCCAATTCCCCCCTCTCTGCCATCTAACCGAAAGTGTTTCTGTGAAACGTTGTTGCTCCAGGATGAGGATAGACATCAATCAAAAGTTCACTGTGCTCCTCAGATAAACAGTTTTTGAATAATTTGAAGACTGCTCACATCACACTCGTCTGCTGTGTCAAAGATGCTGGCTGTATCTCAGCAGCAAGTCAAACATGATCATGCCTGCCTTTTAGCCAACTCTGACCCAAATTGGAATAACATTATAGGCCTTGTAAAGTAATCTCTTTTAACGATCTTAAGACAAATCATCCTCCCATAACATTTGGTCTGAACAGCATACCTATGTGTCATATTTTCATTAACTGGTCATTTCTTACAATGCTGAAGTTGATAACACCCTCACAACTATTTAACAGATAGCAGTTTTTTTTTCAATATTATAATTGAACTTGTCACCTGCTTTAAAAAAAAATTCTGTAAATAGGGGATAGGGGAGGTGAGGCAACAAGGGAGCACATCTGTGATGTATCATGGCAACTGAGGCAGATGGAGGAAGGCCATTCACAGCTGCACAATAGATTAGTCACACACCCTCACAAAATGGACACCAGCACAAATTATCCTACATCAATCAGGCAAGAAACAACCATATTGGCTTTGCGATAAAAAGATGGCCCAACTCTACACAAAGAGTCAAATTAACTTTCTTTAATTAAAGCCCTAACTTCCTACTGTGAACAAGACAAGTAGCTTGTCCCCCAAGAATCCCGCAGGCACAATATTCGCTTACTGGTAATGACCCCTAACTATTGTTCAGCAGGACAAATGTGATGAATGGAGCGCAGGTGGATTATGTGTACAAAGAAGCAACCAATCAGACATGGCAATTAAAGCTAACAGCATCTAACTGACTCATCGAGTCATAATAATGTGACATGGCAATTCTTTGACTGTTCAGACCTTGATTTGGATCTGCAATGTGAATGAGGCAGAAATCATTGTTGCTTTTTAGAATAAGCCTAATGAGGTGGATAGACAGGTGACTTGTAATTCGGAATAGCTCACAGTATTCAAAAGTAGTTTAGATCATGTCATTTGCTGAGTTTTATGTATGCGTGAAAAAACATCCAATAAAAATGTATTCTTCTACCAACTGTCAGAGTTATACCAGCCTAGCTTTAACTTCGTGGCTCCCTTGGGGCATGTTAGACTTTTGTTGTTTGAGATCAAACAGTTGGGCTAAACTGCAACTCTGTCCAACCAATTAACATCCCTTCTTTCCGCAGAGGGATGAAAGTTGGCATTCTGGTTTTATGTTTGGTTTGCGGCAAGTGTGTTGATTTATTGCACTACCCGATTCATTTATGTACCCTTTAGCCAAGCCACCAGTGATCACTGCAAGCACAGGGAATAAAACAAAACGCAACACGAGATTCTAAGATATAACAGCATTTGGTATGTCTCACAGATAACAGTTTTCCTCCGAGAAAAATGCTACAGTTTCAATTAAGCTGACTGACTAGTTAATAGAAACAGGTGAATATGATTTATGTGCTTTGGAACTGGCAGTGGCACCAATTAAATTTAGGGTCATTGTCTTCCTTTGGCATTACAGGCATTTATACATTAAGCTCACAAAACAGTGAGGTTGCTGAGGTTAAGGAGCTTACCTCAAAACGAACAGTGTGGGTCATGTTTGTTTTATTTAGGTGACAGGAGAAAATGTAACCTCTCTCTGTCAGAATCAGGTACATGACATAAAGGAAACAGTAATTACTTCATTAATTACTCACTGTCACCCTGTACACATTGTATTTCAGACTTTGTTTCCCACAGGTTGGAATTCTCAAAAAAGAACAAAAACAGATTTGCATTTGTAATGGAAGTCAACAGGAGGAAGGACAGTCATGTTTGTCCAAAACAAATTAAAGATTGCAGAAATATCAGATGGTGGAATGGTCTAATTTTCCTTTTAGTATGAGTTTTTAATAATGCAAAATATGAAAAAAGTTTTCTTGAAGCAAGTAGACAATGTGTGTCTACTTAAAATGTTAATAAAGTGAAATTGGAATTATTTGAAAGTCATTTTAAACCTTTTTTTGACTATAAATGGTAAAAAGACAACAAGGCCACTGTGTTTTTGAATCTTTTTTTATATGTGCAGTATACTTGTTTAGTTTGCATGGTAGAGGTGTGGATGCAGCAACAAACTGGCTTCACTGACAATGGTATAAAGGTGCTCAGTTAGAGAATCTTATCTGTTTTTTAATCCAGTGCTGCCTGAGGACATCAAGATCACAGCCATTCCAAACTGGCTTTTGGCCATTTGATATAATATCATTGTTATGTTTATAATCAAAAAAGAGGTTTCAATTGATTTGTATAATATTGTATTGCATTGATTTTTTTTTGTTAACATTACTTAGTTTTCAACAAATGCACTTCTTACTAATTTTTTTCAAGTTAAAGGCAAATGCAGGGTGAAAAAAAACACTTTACTCATTGTTTTAAGTGACGTTTAACATAAAACAATCAAGTACACTAGCAGCAAATGCGGCAGTGAAACTACTTAACCAAAGAGACGCAGCAAATCACAAAATTGCACCCCTCTTTTTGTGCACAATAAAGCACAAGGCCGAAAAAAGCATATCCAAACAAAATGGTTGTAATTTCTAACTAGTAAGGGCTATACTAATGAACTTGGTTGGAATGGGGATATTTTGTAGTTTTATCAGAATCTTGTTAAGTGATACTGAAGCAAACCTACATAGGCACAAAGTTTTTGTTTTTTTGACTGTAAATAGTCAAATGGAGGGTTGCCAGCTGAACAAAACAACAAAACTGCCTCACAGGCACACTTGTGAACCAGAAATCTTCTAAATTATGTGAAGAAATAAATGAAAATGAGCTATTTGGATTGTTTCTTTTAAGGGTATGGCCAGGCGGACACCAAAGTGGCAATTTGTATTTTCAAAATTGGACCAGGCAACCAAATTGCTTCATAGATGTTTAGAACTGCAAAACATATTTTTATTACAAATCAACAAAACTAGATAAACTAATCATAAGTAGCTTATATAAGGGTTCCTTTGTGCTAAACTCAATGTTGTCCATTCTGCATGCGCACTGCAGTTGTGCATGCCCATTATTCTAAGTAAAATAGGACATTTCACTGAGAATAAAGAGCCACTGCCATTTACAGAGTGCCAATGAACTACACATCTCTTAAACCGTTATTTCATTGACTATGGAGTGTTGTTACATCATCAACGCAAACCATTGTCTGGCCGAGAATTGTTACTGCCCGTCAATGTTGTGCGTCTGTCAATGTCCTCTGAAGGGCCAATCCATGTCTCAGAAACATTGATGTGGGCTTGTTTGAACCCTGAAGGCTGGCCAATTTCAAAATGGTGACGGACGCAATGTTTACTTTTCAAATGCAGCCAAAATAAAAGAAAAATACAAAATTTTGGTAACAACTAAAAAGTGAGGAATGGCAATTTTAAGGCTTTTTCTCTTTCTTATAGTTTTGGACTTTAAAAAAAAAACAACTTGATACCGTTTCATTCTTTGGAGTCTCACGGAGATAATGGTGTGCAGCACTTGAAGATTCAATGACGCCGTACCCCTGCAAACATAAAAATAAGGGATGGCAATACGCAACTTATGAACTCTTGTTACATTTTGAGAAACTGTTTTTAAATTTTTACATTTAGATTTAATCATTTAGCAAACACTTTTATCCAAAGCGACTTACAATTGTGGTACAAGGCAAGCAAAAACCTAAGTCAAGGAGAAAACTTGCTGAAAGGAAGGTGTCTTCTGTGTGGTGCTGGGACCACCAGACATTGTTGTGGTGGTTCTTCAATCTTAGATTGCTTTATATAATTGGAATTGTGAGCTTTTCTACTTTCTAACAAGGTATAGTTTGTCGACTTTTGTTTGGGATAGACTGGTGCAATTGTGAAATATCTTGTACAGTGGGTGACCCAGGTGCTCATCAAGTTAATCTGCCATGAAAACCTTTAGGCAGGTATTAACAGGGTCATGAAGGTAAGTATTAATGGGGTCAGAACATCTTGGTGCAATTCATAAACCCAGTCCATTT
The DNA here is from genome assembly GCF_033026475.1 of Channa argus. Taxonomy (NCBI): domain Eukaryota; kingdom Metazoa; phylum Chordata; class Actinopteri; order Anabantiformes; family Channidae; genus Channa; species Channa argus. Next base: position 20,312,509 of record NC_090197.1, read on the forward strand.
AGTTTTTTCTGCTCTTGGAAAATCCTCCACTGACATTTGCTAAGGATGAAGGGAGGATGGGATCTTTTGAAATTGCACTGCTGCAAACTATATAACCCGTCTATGCAGTACGATGTGAATAACATTTTACATTATGGTGGGAGTGATTTGAGCACAAGGGCTGGAAGGATGGGCCCCTATCTACCTTTGTTGTATAGTATATAATAGCATAATATTGTGGTATAGTGCATTGTTACAATAGTAATGTAAGTTCATTTGGGGGAAGGGGCGTGGTTAAAAAAACATGACTGAAGACGATTTGACTAAAGTAGAAAGTTATGTACTATATCCTGTTAAGGCAATGAGTTTGCATGATTTTAGTAATTAAATCAGACTGCTGTTCAAGTGACTGCAACTTAGACATTCAAAGTTGCAGGAAATGTCATGTTAGTAAGCCCAACTTAAATAGGTGTGTCATTTCAAAGACAGCACACAATACATTCAACATTTTTTAGTTTTGTAGCTAAATTGTATTATAGTATGCTGAAGCATTTGTAAGTAGAAGTACAATTGCTATTCCAGTTTACTTGGATTTTTAAAGGCAACTGTTTTTTATTTAAGTAAGATGAAGTAGAATTTACAGTGTACCGTCCCAATCTTTGGAAATGGGGGATGGTTATAGCCGGGAGCAGTGACTTTCTAGAGTCTCCACTGTATCATCCTCACTGTGTCATACTACCCCTTTAAAAACCTGTCTGGTATATACAATTCTAAATGTTAAGGTGAATACATACACACAGTCCCAGCACACAAGTCTCCCAAATGTACAGTAGGAGACCAAGGACATGGACAGCTTATGAGAAAACAGGCCATTGAGCAGTGGCAGATAAAAAGGCCTTTACCCCTCTTATAAAGAGTCCCCAGACTAAAAAGGCTCAATCACATCTGTTTTTGGTTGTTTTGTGTGTCTTTATGGATGTTTTGAGCCTCTTTGTGGATGCTACAGCTTTCTTTGGGATTAATTTGCATTTGTGTATGGCCATTTAATGTCTTTTAACTGAGCTTCTGGACTTTTAAACAAGAAATCAGGCTCTGTCCTGTGTCTATTCAGTAATCCACACATGGCTAAAGCATCTCAATTATGTATCGTAGAGTAATTAACATCAGCACATTAAACACAACATTTTATATCTTGGAAAAGGCAGACAGTCTCCTCTTATGGATCAAACGTTGTGTTGCATTGATAAGTATCAGTACATAAATATATAAGCTTAAGGTTGGCAATGAGAGCAGCTCAGTGTAGCAGCCATGCAAGAAGAAGAGGAGCCCAGTAGTTTAGATGTAATTATGATATGAAAAATAGTAAAGCAAGCTGACATAAGCCCAAGAATGGAAATGTTTTTCTACTGCTTAACATTAACTAAACATACAGCAATTGAAAATAAACTTGACAAAAGTTGAGTTCTTTTTTCATTTTTAGACATCCAGAAAATTAATGAGCTCAACACAAGGTAAATTCATGTTAACAGGTTTAATGTTTGCATGGAGCTAAAAGAAAAACTCCCAACAACCTGACATGATTTGGATATATGAACTTATTACTACGAAAATATGAATATGCATGTTGCACTTCTACATAAATTAACAATTTGAAAGTGCATGTGCCAAACAACAAACACAGACAGACAGGACAGCAAAGGTTAGCAGCTACCAAATATCTCTACAAGGTCTAAGAGAAGACAAACAGAGAGAGTAAACAAACAGCCAGAAGCTTAATTATCCTCACGACATTAACAAATGCAAAAACATTAACTCATAAACACTTACCTAGGTGAAGTGAAGCTGTGTTGTCAAGCACGTCAGCAGAGAGTTATTCCTTTTTAAAAACCCTACATTGTCCCAAGTTGAGGAAGGCAGAACAGGAAAACTTCACTTCCATGTTTAAGTGTAAGTTGAAGGCCAACAGTTAACATGATAGGTGGCCAATAAACACAGTCTTGGTCCAGCAGCAGTTAATCCTTCATAAAATGATCTTTAAACAACATAATTGACTTGTTAGTGGGACAGTCTGTCTATGAAGTGCTACATGACAACAAACAAAAACAATGGTAGCAGTAGGTTTCAACAACTGGGCTAATTAGCTAGAGAAGGGAAGGGGCGGAGCCAACAGCAGGTGTTACAATGGTAACAGGAACAAATGCTGCATTTTTAAGTGTGTCAATAAGATTTTGCAAAGTTACACTGAGCCACAACAGCAGGACCCTGACATCAAAGTAGTTAAAAGAGCTATTATTAGCTTTTATAAAAATAGAAATAAAGAAAAATTTGATTATTTTATGTTTGATTTGCACTCTCTTCCTTACATTATCTTGCTGCAAATCATTGTTCTTTTTGAGCTATGAGCATCACTTGGTCAAAGCTGGGAACACACTTTTATGTAGGTTTGTTCTTGAATTTTCTGTAACATTTGCAGCACATTTGGATGGAAAACTGTGCAGGTTTTTCCCAATAGCGTCATGAAACACCTGTAAACTGAAAAACTTCTGTATTTGCTGTATTCTATTTATAATTCTAATATGTAACAAAATTATAAAGTTGTTTCACTACTGCATAAAACAGAATAAGATATAACATCGGGAAGCATCGCACAGTGATTGCAGCCTCCTGCCTCTCAGCCTGGAACAATTTATGGCCAGCCAACCCTTGGCAACAGGGGGCACTTAGAGGTAAAGTGTCAGCTCTGGCAAACAGCTGCACACATATTTATCCAGCAGCAGCAATTTATGGGGAGGGCAGCCTGTCACCAGATGTGACCCTATGATACGTGGCCTCAGCTGGGGAAGAGAGCATGGGAACAGCATGAGGAGGATGGGCTAAGAGACAAAGTAGTGGTCACAGTGACACTGTATGTGAGAAAGAGGAAAGGACGAGTGTCTGGATTGTGAGGAATTTGTACAATCTTGCTTTCTCTCTAGCTGTTTTTTTTTTTTATTTTGTTTTGTCTTTTTCACACCCACACAATCAGACACACACACACGTACAGTACAGTACAATCCTAATGCACTGGGGCCGTCTCACTGCAGGGTCAGACTGAGAAAAAGACAGAAACATTGGAGAAAAAACAATAAAAGATCCAGATAATTAATCCATGCAAGAGAATGATAAATGATTGCAATAAATTCAGAACTGTTTTAATGACAGCATAATGAAGATGGGTGAAATTGTGGGTGTTGAGGAAAGAGTTAGAGAACATGAAAGTCAAAGCAGAGAAGATAGTGGCAGTAGGGAAAATCTATACAAGACAGAGTGCAGGAGAGATGGAATGTTAGTCCTTTCTGCTGCAATAAGCCTCCAGCGGTGAGGGTGAGAGGCAAAAAAGGCCAGTATTCCTGACAGAGCCTTATCTCATCTTCAGCTTGGAATAAAACCCATTTTCCAGCCCTGAGACAATAAAACAGAAGGTTACCGAACCTGGCACCCCGTGACACTGCTATTTAGAGTGAGTCCTCGGCCCAACATAAAAATACATAACACTATCACCACAAAGAGAGGTGGTGTGTGACACTATGGTTGTGTGTGTATTTGTGTCCTTTTTGATAATGCCAACAGAAGTGTGTTTAACTTCACAGTGTAGTTGAGTAGATAAACTCTGTTGGGGCAAGTAAAGAGACTCTGAATACACACTAGCAGGGCTGTTATGCTTGCTACTTATTGTTTTATTTGTTTTGAATTTACACACAAGGGTTCATTTAATTGCCTTATATATAACCTTAAAAGCAAGAGAGTTGATGTGTGTGTGTGTGTGTGTGTGTGTGTGCGTGTGTGTGTGTGTGTGTGTGTGTGTGTGTGTGTGTGTGTGTGTGTGTGTGTGTGTGTGTGTGTGTGTGTGTGCATGCATGCATTTAAATAAATTGATCATACATGTTTCCCCTGTGGGATATTTCTCCTCACATGTTGTTGTGACTGTGACAAGTGGCCCCTTGTCATCTCTAAGTGGAATGAACTATGTGATTGGCATATCAGGCGCCCTCAGGAAAAATGCCGCACAATTCATATAATGTAATTCTCCTGTGTTGCAAGTTGTTTTCTGTCTGTCCACCCACCCACAATCGCTCCATCCATCCATCTATCCACTGCCTCCCTAAGTTTTGCTTGACAATATGCCTCTGTGCATCGCTTCAAGCCAGGAGATGCCCACGAGTCTTCAAGTTTCTTGTCTCCTTCACTCACAAAGAGAAGGCAGAAAAGTGAAATGTTTGCAGTGACAGCGAAATAGACTCTGGCAAGGGGAGATGCAAATACAGGGTGGCTTAGGCTAACATTTGCCCAGAGCTAATGCCTGCTTGATTGAACTTTTTGCATATCTGATCTCTCTCTCTCTCCATGTCCCTGTCTCATACAAAAAGAAACATATAAAAAAAACATTACCCAAAAAAGATGTGAAGAAGTAGCACAGCACCGCACAGGAAGCAAGATTTATTTTCCCATAGGTATGCTAATTAGGTCAATTAATCCAAGGCATGTTTGGCATCATGGAGCAGTTGGTGCAGTTCACAGAGCATTAACAGCGATGTCATGCTAATTGCTAGCATTTGGCTCTGCTATGGTTGCAGCTTAGACTTTAGCATAGCCCTACCTTTCTCATCAGAGGGAGACTTGTAAAACTGGCCCAGGACCAGCCACCACCCATTTGACGTAAGGGCTTCTCTGGCTCACTCATTCAAATGAAATAGTGGTACTGAGCCAGACTCTGGCATTCACACACTCTTTTAATTGCTTGAAACGCTATAAAGCAGCAAAAAAGAGCTATTTGTCTGGAAAGTATGCTTATCTAATCTCGGTATGAACTATTTTGCTTGGAAATAAAGCTCTGGGAAACTGAGACAATTAGCACCTACTATCTCAGAACATACTGAGATAGATCTTGGGCAAATTTCAAAAGACATTTCGGGATAATGTGATCATTTCAGGATTCGGAGTTGGAACTTGGCCCTGCTTTTAAAGATAGAGATATCCTTCCCCCATTTCTGAAGAATAAGATTACTATGGGGACATCCTTTCATTCAGAGACTAACAATTTAGTGCCAGTCTGAATATCATTATTTCGCTATTGTAAAGACCATGTACAGTAGTGTCTCTGAAAATGACATTTATTCAAAGTAATGGACTAACCCGTATGCACACATTCTACTCTTATACTGGCTTATACTGAAAGTGTCAAGTAGCTCCCATATGAGCCATAAAAGCTAAATTGCAAACAGAATTTTTTATTGCCAACCTGTTAACTGGTTTGGCAGTGTATCAAAACAATCTTCAAGACCTTATCGTGTGACATGAAAGCTGCACTGCATCAAATGCTCTTAGAATTAAACAGCATTTTTACATGGGTGCAAATTGACCACGCAACTTTTTTAAGTTTGGAGAATTCCATACCATAATGATAGATATAGACAGATCGATAGATAGACAGACAGACAAATAGAGGGAGAGTGAAAGTGTTTGTGCGATCTTCCTTTTGCATTCCTCACGATACAATGCTTCAGGCGCCACAGACCTCTAAAGTAATATAACAGCCATTAAAAATTGACAACTATTATGGCAGGATTCATTCTCTCATCATTGCCAACAAAACAGCACTTGAATGCATGATATTTTTGTGTCGGCAGTCTGAAGTAGGGCCTTACAAAGTGTACTTGAAGGCAGCAGCACCACAAGGCAATTTGCAGAGTGAAAAATAGCTATACTCAGCTAGCATTATTTGACAATGATGAAATGTGAGCTCTACATTTTCCTTCAGGTGTTTGAGACAGTGCAGAAAACTGTAAAAGGTTGATGGAGGCTCAACTCCTTCCCATCATCAGGGAGTAAGCCCAGCAACTTGGTGTGTTTCTTTAGTAATACACATGAGTGAATCTTTGCGCAAGTGTGTGCATTATGTACGTGTGTGTGTAGAGAAGCCCTTTATCAGATGCTGGCAGAGTGGAGCACGGAGGATCGATAGAGCTTTGGCCTGAAACAGGAAGACTGTACCTGGATCTCAGCTGGCCTCCACCTTTCCTCTCATTGATCTTCATTACCTCCACAGACTATAGCTAGATCAAGCTGGAGCTGGACACAGTGGCCCATACACTTCAAACCACATACTGTATCCATTCCCACCAATGTACACAAACAAATTCAGACACAAGACTGCACGGTCACAGTCATTGTAATCTTTGTGACTTTAAATCTTTACAGCCAAATTAAAAATAAAGTAAATTTTATAACTGTAGATATAGAAAAATTAGACAAAGTGTAAGCCAAAATCTTGAATATCTATTTTCACTATGTATTCTTCTGGTATATATAATAATTTAAATTATTAAAGAAAGAATGATTCAAGCCATATCAATGAAAGATAAAATGAATTTGTTAAATTTAAATGTAATTTAACTGGAAGAGAGTATTCAAAGAGAGTATTTGCCCTCTTCAAAAACTCCTATGCAAGGAATTAAGTTGATCTTAAATTGAGTTCAACTCGTTTTATAAACTGGTGTTTGAAGCTTGATGAAGCTCATCTTTTGAATGATAGCCACTAGAGGGCAGCTTTTAAAGAGGTATTAAACAGGGTCTCTGATGGAAACCTAGAGTCTCAAGGAGCAGTTGATTTAGAGCTGAAAAGTGAGACTTCATACACATTACACATCTTTGCATTTAAAAAGCCTCAATGAAGACACAAAAATTTGGAAAAAATTAATTTACTCAAAAATGTTTATGTGCATAACAAGGCAATTACCTCCACTTAGAGAAAACACTGTACACTTTTGTCCACAGGTTCAGCAATAGTACTGGTGACAAGTAAACGTATCCAATGTGTAAATCATGTGTTATATCCCTTTATTATACAAACCTTATATTCAAAAAATATTGGGGTGTTGTGCACAATGTATGTGTACAAATAATTAGTATTAGTGTTGTAATTACAAAAATTTTAAAATGATTTCGTAGTGAGGTTATTTTAAATCATGTTGATCACACACAGCTCATATTTTAACCAGGGCAAAATAATTTAAATCGTTAATAAAGCTCCTTTTATAGGACATGATCTATTCATATCCAAATAATGTGTCATCTGTAAATTCCAAGCTTGTACCCTTTCTATTTTATTATTTCCACTAACAACAACAACAAAATTGAGTGTAAAGAGATTTTAGTCAAGCTCCAACTTTCAATTAAGCTGCTGGAGGCTTTTGTCAATTTGAAGAGAGTGATAATAATTTCTTTATTCAATTCAATTATTGAACAGAATGTCCTTGACAAAAACAAACCAGCAAGCAAAAGCTGTTTTATTTGGGGAAATTGCCTTAATTCCCCGTATAATGCTTTAAAGATTTTTGAACATTTACAATCCAAAACAATTTACAGTAGACAAAAGCAAACAAGTATAAACAGCTGGTGAAGACGGCAGGTCGGCTGCGTAGATTAGAGACTTTTTTATGCATTGCTGCTATGTCTCTCTTCACCTCATCTTCAAGAAGCCAGGCATTTAATGCACGCTGGAGAAAGTGAGTTTAAAAAAAGGAAGAGGAAAAGCAAGGCAAGATGGCAAGTAAATGAAAGTGTTTTATTGAATAACCAAAGCTCTCAGGTGCAATTCTCCCCTTGTGACTTAAGTTAATTCAATTCTCCCCCCTCCTGTCCCATCAAGCGTCGTCTGGAAGAAGACGGCATCAAAGCAGAGCTGGAAAACACTAAATGATTGTAACTCAATTGTAGCTGGGCCATCATTGATTGTTTGCCCGGAAAGAAGTTGGAAGAGAGACAAGACACTTATTTTCTCCACCTCTCCCACCCTCAATAATCACTTTTGGGATGGATGTCTGTCTGTGTGTGTGTCTGTGTGTGTATATATCTGCATGTTTTGCAACTACCAGGTAGAAAAAGCCTCTGTGCGCTGAGCTTTCATGTGTACTAGGTATATGAACACAAAGGACTAGTGATGCGCAAAGTAATTACAGACAAGAGGATAAAATTTCACGAATAACAGAGAGCTCTTTGGTCGCACACCTGAACAGATGGATGTTTAATTAAGTGCCTGAAACAGGTCATTTTGACTCACACTCAAAGTCTGCTGCTGTCAGTTCATTGACAACATGGTATTGAGTCTTAATGCAGAAAAAAGCAGCAGATACTTAATTTTTTTAATGAATATTTTGTTGCTTATAGAGCTCAACCCCTCTCAACTTTGATTTATTAATAAAGGTTTCTCTTATTTTTGTCTTTACGCATTTATATTAACAGTGTGCAAAACTAAATGACTGTGTGTCTACAGAGTTGGTATTAACATCAAGTTCAGCTTATTTATCACAGGCAGTACTACTGTATTCATTCTGGGTGTACAGTTTCATATATCCTTTGTAGGGGTAGAGGCAGCTTTTTAGTTCTCAAAGAAAAATCCTAAAGATGACACAGTGGTATTATCATGGTGATGTGGTCTTGAGATTTGCCACTGCAAAGTTTCAAGCTCTAAAAAGAGACAAAGAAGAAAGATGTAAAAGACAAAGTTCAGTGACAAAAAGGCTGAGCTGCTGCTTAATGGAAGACTTCTAAAGTAAAGTGTTTTATCTGCAGTTTTCACAAGTGCCTTGTCCAAGAAAACAGCACCCAGCATGGGGCGAGCAGACAAACACTATGAACGCTTTGCCATCTGTAACAAGAAGTATGGTACAGGTGAAGAACAAAATGGATTGACCTGGAAATGACTGCAAAAAATGGGACTGTTGCACACAAAAGAGATGTCAGTGTCACAGGAGGAGGTTAAGTACTACTTCACTGTCATCTATAGATGACAAAATGAATCAATCAAGAAACAGGAACCACTGACATATACTGTACTCACAAGTTTTACGTTTGTCATTTCACAAAAGAAGTACTATAAAGCTTTAGAAACTTAAGAGGTTTTTCATAATGTCAGATGCTTAAGACTGAATGTCTTTAATATGTCCTCTAAGGCACTTTGCTAGAAAGTGCTGGATCAGAAAATTGTGGTGTGTGTATGCTGTTGGTGATTAATTGCTAAAGAAACAAGATGAAATAATATGAAGCATTGCTACGATTAAGGAGAAGCAGCATGTAGTTGCTTTAAAATCGTAAGAATGCTACCCCATCCTGAAATATATCATATCTGTGCTAAATGGAGGTTTAGTCTTTAAGTAGAGATTTTTCATTTAATTTACAACAAGGCATTTGGGGTAGATGGAGAGTTAATATTCTTTCAGTCCTGCTGAAGTAAACAAAATGTGTAGAGATACCCCCCGGTCCTATGAAACAGGCTGATCAGTTTTTTTATGCATCTAGCCTTACAGACCCATTTGGAAAACTTACCCACTCTTTAAGATGTACTACAATAGGGCCACACTAGGGAGATGCTATTGACCTTTCTCCAGTGCTGCTGTATTTTCTTTTTAGGGATTAGTATGTTAAATTAAAATATATGCACAGACACAACTGCTTAGTTAATAAGTGCAATACAAACTGTTGGTACATGCCGCCATCCATAGCATTAGATAAAGTTTATCCCTGATGAGTGGCGGGAATCTTTTCGGAGCACACTTATAAGCACACATTGCCATGGAGATTAAAATGCTTGAGGAAATACTGTATTGTGCATTTGTTTTGTTTTGTTTTTTGTTGCAGTTTACTGATTCCATCCATCATTTAAACCACTTATCTTGTGGGTAAGGGTCAGTATAATTGGCCTGAGATCTATAGGACATAATATTAAGGTTAAACTGTAATATATTCATATTGAAAGTTTTTAGACGCTGTTAGTGTGGGAAAAGTTGTAATAGGCATTTTTCTTCTTAATATTAGTAGTAGTAAAAGTAGTAGTAGCAGTAGTATTCTTATTATTATTATTGGGAAATAAAATGGGTCTTTCCTTATCTGCTCACCTGCAACACCAGTTTTCTTTGTTCCAGTTGTTGCAGCCCAGGATTCATCAATTGCTCTTGCTCAAAAGTCGATGTTGGCTATTAAAACTTTCTTTTTTCTCTTAAAATAAAAACACAGTTAGTGCACATTATTTTTTGTAGACACTACTATTACAAGCTACTTTTGTTCTTACAAGGTGAGATTCCATTTTAAGTTTACAGGTTATGCATGTTAAACTGTAATAGTGTACGTTATAGAGAACAAATGGGAAAGAAATGGAAATCAAGGCCAAGATGTTGATTTAGTGAAAAAGTTGAGAGAACTAGAATGACTACTCTGAAAAGAAATCCCCGGGTCCTTCAGCAGGTGTTTATACATCTTTATAAGTAATTTGCCATACAGCATTTGTCAATCCTCACTTATTTGTTCTCCCAGCTATGTTCTCCCCATGCTGCTTCACTGCATGTATGGCATCTTGCTGAGTCATTTGGAGCCAGAACAGAATTCCAGCTGAAAGCTCATTACAAAAACAAACTAGAAAAAAAAACAGAGAGGCTGACAAAAGATATAAAAACTGAAAGATTCTTTTTCTTTTATAAATTATTTATAATGATTTTTCATTGGCAGTAATAAGAGAACGGGTAAAACGTTTTAAAATCTCTCGCTGTCCAAGTCCTGCAGCATGTTAACAGCTGACAAAAAAATCCACATCCATATCAGTATCAGAGTTTAGTTGGTAGCATTTGTGCTGGATTAATTGATGTCACAAACTCTCTTTTTGGATACATCCACCTCACTATAGACAGAAAAAAGGTCAGTCTCATGACTCAAATCACTGACACGTTTAATAGTCCTATGAATATGCTGCAGTGAGTCATGCAGAGTGTTCTCTTTCTGAAGATCGACATGAATGTCAGTCATGGATGTGCTTTTAATTTCATGTGTGGGTTGCTGGCTTTGATAGAAATGCCTCTCCTTAATCTAGATCACATGCATTTGCAGCACTTAACCACAGCTCTCCTTGATCTTCATCATTAGTTTAACTTTGCCACCAAGCTCTTGCACACACTCACACTCCATTAGTAGTACAATCTTTAGTAGACGGCATAATCACCTAACTCTTCTGAGCATGTCATTCCAATTGCCATGGTAATTAGGAGGCCTTGGTCTGAGTGATAGGACCTGCCTAAAAGTAGTCTGTATGGGTGTTTATGTCTATCTCTATTAAAAGCAACAGAATAAAGAAGGATAGCTTTGCTCTTACATGCCAGCTGTAACAGATGCAGCAGAATTAATTTATTAACTACCTCTACTCCACAATTTGAGACAAGTGATAATATTAAACTAAAGCACATCAAGAGATAATTTTAGAATTTGAACAACTTAGAGATAACTAGCAACATCTGCAAGCTGCCTTAAGTGTGGCTGTAAAAATATAGTTTGGGATGTTTTAGATCATAAACAGGAGTCCACTGAGGTACAAACTTGGCTTAGGCTTGAGTGCTTGAATGGAGTTCGTTCCAAAAAGCAAACAAACCAACTAAAAAAAAACAAAAGGGAAAAAACACAAGCTCCAGAGAGAGTCTGTAGCAACAAAAGAATATTTAGACTATTACTCACAAATGCTTCACTTAAATTCACATTGCACCTATTAAAAGAATAATTATTACAATTTGGGTCTTATTTTGCAGATTTGGCAGTCAAAGCAAGAACTGTGCACTGTTAGGCAATTATGTTGTTGTTTGCAGGCCAATAGTGTAGCAAGATTAAAAACTGAAAGTGACTATAGGCAAAATAAATTTTACTATTCCCCTGAGCTCTCCCTTCCAAATAAGCTAACCTGGGGTGTTTAAAGTAGTTTGCTGTAGTTTAGGATTCATTTATACCTCTCACCCCATTCATCTAATCACCTCACAGCTTTAATTCCCAGCTTTAATAGCCTCTCCTCTCATTCACATACATTTACTCAACTTACAGGCCCCCTTAGCCTTCACCTTAACTCCACCTAGCACTAGAGGACTCATGACTACTCATTGGGGCCGTTCATCTCATATTTTTGTGGAAAAGATGGAAATGTAGGATTGTTGATCGGTCAATCCAACATGTGCTGGATAAATTCCAACTAAATTTGGTAGAAAGATATCCCGAAAATTAATAAATTTATTTGGTTACTCCCTGCCTTTTCTTAGCTTTCCCACTATGTTATTATAGTATGTAGAAAATATATTAACATCTACTGAATGAAAAAAAATCATAATAATTAAGTAAGTTATTTATTTATTGATTGATTGATTGATCAGCAGCATCAGCAGATTCACTAGTTGGTTTGAACTGAAATATTGTTAATTAGCTACAATGACAACTGGTAAATTGTGCAAATGTTAAAAAATGGCAACTGTGATAAACATAACCTGCAAAACATCATCAACATGTTGGCAATGTGAAGATTGGGAACCACTAACATGTCTGTAGTCACAATTCCTGTCAGCAATAACTTTGTTCTTATAATGTCATTATAACAGATAACGTCAATGTCAGTTGTGAAAAATAAGTAATACACAAAATATAAATAACAATAATGTCATACAGGTCCACAGTTGGCTTCTGAGATATAGGATAAATGGATGTTTGTGGAATTCCATGAATATGTCTTCTTACAGTGAGGTGTTCCACAGATGAAAAAAAAAAAAAAATCCAAAGGAGTGGCAACCAATTTGCACAAGCCCACAATAACACTTGTGAATGCAATTCCATCACTTGGCATCAGCCTACGCTGCATTGTTATGCAGGCTCAGGCTAAATGCATCGCTCTATTTCCAACATAATTGAAGATAATTTCTGAAAATCATCATGCATTATTTATTTTACAAGAGGTACATAATAATAATAGATTTTAAAAAAGAAAGGTGTAATTCAGTTTACATAGACCTGAAGTATAAACAACAACAAAAAGGAGTTTGATGAATTTAGAGGAATAAGGTCATCAATTAACTTATACTGTGAACATCACCAATCAACAACCAATTAATATTCCTCCAATTATTAATATACAATAAACATCACAGATTGCTTACTCAAAAATGGGCAAATGTTTTGCTCTGGTAGACAAAACAATACAGTGAAGTTTTACATGCAGCTCACTGCTCCCTCAAACACAATCACTGCCAGACCCACATACAAAAACGAATGGTTGCTCTCTGGAATTGTAAATCCTGACCTAGCAGGCAGTAGAAAAGACAATAAATGGCATGTGCTAGAGTAGCAGAAGACTTTGTTCTAAATCTCTTTAATCTATCTGCACAAGTGTTACAAAAGATATTTTGCAGTGTTAGATTGCGCCAGTCTGCAGGCTAAAGGTGTTCACTCTGTCTGAATCACACAAGAGTAAGGGCAAAGATGCACCAAGCCAACATCAAAGAACTATTGGTCATAAAGACAAACACATACAGTAGCATAGTTTCAAGTTGTCTTCTGTCAGGACCAACAATTGGCATTTGAACACACTGTAAATGCTACAGTCGACAGCCAAGTAGCATGTGTAGGAAGAAGGGATATAAGAACATGTACAAATCATAGGAACATGTACAAACCATTAAGTGTTTGCTCACCAATTTCACATCAGTGACCACAGGTGGTTTATTGCCACTTGAACCTGAGGACGAATCTGAATCAATGGTTGGAAACTATACAACCGTTGTTAATTTCTTGGTTCTTTTTGTGCAGTGACTGACATTAATTCAAAAGCTCCTGAGGTGTCTCAGTGGTCCGACTATTTCATACGGAAAGGTAAATGTCGCAAAAGTAGGCCATCAGACACTCAGCAGCAGCCTGACAATGATCGACCGTCAGCTTGATGTGTAAAGGTCCTAAATTACTCTCTAGTTAAAGTTACAGTATGTAACTTTTTTTACTAGAAATATGCTCCAAAACTGAGAAGAAGTGCTGTCAAAGCCTCCTGTGACCCAAACTCGTTGAACAGCACTGCCAGCAGTGCAGAGACATTTATTTGAGCTTACAAGCTTACACCCCTTGATTGCAAATAGTACTCCTTAAACTTGTCTTGTTGTTTTGTGAAGGTCAAAAAAGACAACATCCTACCAAATTCAAAGTATCCCTCTCACTGGAGCTCCAGGCACACAAACACAAAATGCCATTTGTATTTATGGTTGTTAAGCAGTTGTCAGGCTGTCTCTGGGCAAGACACTGGACCCCTAACAGCCCATTCTCATCTCCAAGTCTGGTAGAAATTGGGGAGGGTTGCGTCAGGAAACTGTGCCAAATCAACATGCGGACCATGATCCGCTGTGGCTACCCTGAACTCACGGGATAAGCCGAAAGGACCAAAAAAAAAAAGCAGTTACCAGGCTATGACTTGACTATTTTGAAAGTAGGGTTTATCAACACATCATCACACCCCATGGTTTTAACACCAAAACCGAGGTTTTAAAGTCATGCAGTTGAGCAAATATCAGAGTGAAAAGCGGAATTGATGGTTCTTAATTCCCAGTTCTCAGTCAAGCAATTAATCATATTAACTTTTTAAGTATAATTACCACTTAATCAGCTGTAATCACTGACTCTCAGCATAAATCCGCTCACTTTTATCTTTCCAGAAATCCCTCAGATTCCCTTAAAATTTCACAAACTATTCTTTGCACCAGAGTCCTGTGGAGTCAGTGGACAGAGAAAGACAGAAAGAGAGAGCAAGAAGATGGTGACCTCCTCAAGGGGGCATCCTGACATCATCCACAGTGGCGGTGAAGACATGGTGCTGTCACAGTGAGTGGGTGGGGTGTAGGGTGTCACCGGCTCTGACACACTGCAGACGCAAGCTGGAGCAATGACTGTGACATAATGGGACAGGTCCCTGGGAAAGGGATGTGTGGTGGTGGGGAGGGGGATTAAATTGAAAAACCGGAGTCAGAGCTGTGGGACGGGGGTTTGTTGAAATGATCAGAGAGACAAGGCATAGGACTAGACAGGATGACTATGTCAGCACTGATGCATATTGGGTTTGAAGTACAACACAGATCAGACCTGCCAAGAGAAAAGCTATGAGTAGCATCCTACATCATCGTCACTGTAAAACCTACTAAATGAACACCCACTATCAGCTCCCATTGATTATTGTTTACAGTTTACCTGAAGTAAGAACACCACGAACCAAAATAAAGCCTTTTGTAGTTTGTTTGTCTTTTTACTAATGAAATGTAAAGCCCTGATGTTCTTTGATTCTCAGTGCATATTTTAACTTTGACACTTATTTCACTTATATTTTATTGGCTTTATTCATTGTTATCCTAATAGGGCTTTTAGACTCATTTAGAAGCTTCAACATTATGAAAATGTGTTTAGCCAATCACTGAGTTTATTTATTCTTTTGGGGCTCTGCCCCGTAAACCAAGAATAACAAGACTCTTCAGCACATGTACGATTGCCTGCAGGCGTTGTGTAGACTTATCCAGGATGCAAAGGTGTAATCCATCATTTGAAGATTTACAGCTAAATGTTTCTTTTCCACAGCCTGTAAGGGAAAAGAGGTGTTGATCCAGTGATTTGGTCATTTGGTTCAGTTCTCTTGTTTCCACATCTGCATGTTTGTGAAGCATTTGGAGAAAGGTTGCTTTTTGTCCACCCTTATCTAAAACATGTTCTTCTGGGTAGTTTATGGATAAAACATCTAGTGATATACTCTTCTTAAGCTTGCTTTTCATTCTTTACGTAGTAAGAGTCCTTGTGAACTGACATTATTAGGCAGGCCTTGAATTGTTATCAGTCTGCTCTGCTGACTCACAAGAGTGAGTGACTTGGGTTCCTTTCAGTTTATTTTAGATATCTTCTCATTGAAAAGAACTCTGAATCACACTCCTTTCAGGCAAAAATATGCACTTCGCCTCCAAAACTTTTTGAATTATTTTTGGAAAAGTGATATTTTCTGTATTCAGGTAGGTACGCTGGAGAATAAGCAATGGATTCTAGAAAGAGGCTTGTGCGAAATGCAGCCATTCAATATATTTCAAGTGTTTACAGGGTGTGGGGGGACGATTTTGTAACTTAGAGTTCATTTAGGTCATGAATGAATCATCGAGGTGTCTTCTGCTTTCCTCCACATAATGAGAAGAGCAAGAAGAGGTTGCTTTGCTTGTCCTGGCTTGTGTTATGTGGAATGCATAGTAAAGTGGAGGCAAATACGATACATACAATAGAGTGTCTGGTGAGTCTGCACTTAATTAAACCAGCTGTATTGGCAGTTTGTCTGTTGTTAAGTATGGGTACCTTCTCAGCTATGCTTAACTTCATTTTCTCTGCACCCCTGCAAAATCTGACCAATGGATGACATGTGTTTCTGCATGTCATTGTTCAACCACTGCTTTTCCAGGTGGTGTCCACCAAACGAGGGGTTACACTGACAACTGCAAAACTTTTTTGGGAAAACCTTGGCTGATTGGGAGACATGGCATCCATTTTACTTTAGATATTGCAGCTCTCTTATCCACCTTTATTGGACAACCTAAAGCATGACAACCCAGAGGTGCAGAGATCCAGACCTACGTGCCTCTCTGCAGTGTCCTTACATCTTTCACCCCCCCAAAATTCCTAAATCCTACAATTAGATGCAAAAGATTGCATCCCCTTATTTTGAAATGACATAAGGATTAATCAACATAGCAAACAAAAAAAATTGCTGGGGCAATGGGTGCTTTTCCTGCTCAGAGTTAAACTTTTTTTTACTGAACTCAGAAATGTGAGCTGTGCTCTACCACAAAGCAAACATGCCGAACGCTTCGCTCTCATTAGAAACAATTACCAAAAAGCCACACAGGCCGCTAAAATGCGCTCTATCTAGTTAGATCCTTACTGTATGAGCCAACCCAAGGTGTTATTTGTTTTATGTAGTATGTATTGTGTATTCCAAACTGTACTGCATTGTGTGTTGTGTTATGTATAGCTTTGATAGTTGCCTTTGATGGCTGCCTTTTTAAGTTTGTTGTCCAGTGGTCAAGGGAACAATGCAATGTAAAACGTTTTGTTACAAGAGATGCTGTTCAGCTCAGCTACTGAAGGGAGCAGACATGACCCGGTAACTGGAGCACAGGGACTGACTACAAGGCGGTGACGACCACAACAAGGTAGAAGAGAAAGGTTCAGTGTGTAGCTGTGGAGGCACACGGTTTCTTACCGAGTTCTGTGAGTTCAGCCAGTACTTTGAAAAACTTGTTTGATGAAACTGTTTGTGAACGTGCTTGTGAGATTACTGAACTTAAACTTGTTTGTACAATTGATCCATCATCGGCTAAGCTGAGAAGCAAATACAATAAATGTTCAATGTTCATCATAAAACGATGTCTGAAGTGAAATATTTGATGGAACGTCAGATTCGAGTAAGATCGCCTCTACACTTACTTTTACCCTTTTACACCCAAGCTTGAAATCTTAGGCTTTCTGTCTGATTTAGTTCTTTGCAGTATCATTATATTGGATGACTTTAATATTCATATAGATGTTGAGAGCCTCACCACAGCATTTCATTGTTAGATTCAATTGTTGTTTTTCTCAAAAATAAATATTTCCCCCCAAACTTACTGGTATAAAAGTCGATTATCTTGTTTATAATGCTGCAGTCTCAGTGTGTATGATACTTGACACTGTTGCCCCTTTGAAAAAGAAAGCAGTGAATCAGAGGAGACTAGCTCCATGGCATAATTTACAAACCCAAAAGGAAGTGCATTCTACTAATTTAAAAGAATCCCACTTAGACTGGAAAGATAGTTTAAGGAAACTATCCAGAACAGCATGTTAATCATCATTAATAAGGGAAATTAGGAAATTAAAAACAACCCCCAGTTTCTTTGCAGAACTGTAGCAAAGCTGACAGAGTTATAACTCTGTTGATTCCCTTAAATCTCAGCAGCAATGACATCATGAGTTTCTTTACAAATACAATTGTAACTACTAGATAGAAAATTCCAGAAAAACCCCATGACTCTCACAGATAGCTGGCTTTTCCTCATGGATCGTGTTTAAGTAACTTCAGTTATTGGTTCATTTGAGCAACCTGCACAGGAATTAATTTGGTAGAAGATTTCTAATTAGGATTTAGAGTACATCATAATACAGTAACAGCTCTGCAGAGAGTCACTAACCAATTCTCTTGGATGATTCACTTATACTGTTGAATCTTAGAGCAACCTTTGACACCACTGACCACAACTTTTGATTTCAGAGGCTGAAACAAGTCATTGGGATTAAACAAACTGCACTAGGTTGGTTTAAATCACATAGATCCTATTTTGTTCATGTTAATTATGATAAGTCCAAGAACCAGAAGTAAATTATGGAGTTTGACAAAGATCTTTTCAGGACTGATACTGTTTGTGTCATGCATAACTTTGTACATATCTGCTTTAGGCAACATTATTAGCACTCCATAAACTTCCATTGATACACAGATGATACTCATTTATCTTTATCTATTAAACCAGATAAAACAACTGGTTTCGTCAAACTTCAATCATGCCTAAAAAACATACTGTAAATGCTTCAATAGCCAGTAATGTCCTACTTCTAAATTCAGACAAAAAAAAAGCTAAAGTTATTGTATTTCAGCCTTAAAATCTCTTTATCAAAAATATGCTTTTAAACCATATAGTTACTTTTGGTGGCATAGCTCTGGCCTCCAGTGCCACTATGCAGAACCTCAGAGGTCTTCTTGACCAGGATGTGTCCTTTAAAATCCACATAAAATACATCTTTAGAACCGGCTTCCTTTGGAATATTGACAAAATTAGGAGCGTTCTGCCTAGTAATGCTGAAATAGGTGAGGCAGCAGCTTTAACCACGCCACTACCATGCTGTCAGTTCCCCATAAAATCCAGAATATTATCTAAAACCCTCCTCCTTACACTTGACCAATAATGGTCAAGCTCCATCATATGTTAAAGACCCCATAGTATAGCAGTATCCTAATAGACCACAATGTCAGAGTCCAGGTCTACTTGTAAATCCTACAATTTTAAAAAGTAGAATGAAGGCAGAGCCTGTAGCAGCTTCCATTTCAGATTTGGGAGGCAGATACCCTTTCTACTTATAAGACCAGGCTTAAAACTTGAACTCGTTTTAGATAAAGCTTAGTTAGAGCTGACTCAGTGACTTTGAACCAGCTCTCAGTTATGCTGCTATACATGTAGACTGGAGGTCCCTCGTGATGCACTGGGGCGCCTCCCCATGCATTGTGTTTATTGGTCACAATTGCACATTATTAATTTAATGTCTTCTATCTCCGATACAGTAGTTGTACTTCTCCCTGTCTGTCTCTCTCTCTCTGTGCCTCTCTGCAGTTATCCCTGGCTTTGGAGCTTTATGTTCCAAATGTACAGTTACTGGTTACTGTGCAGTGTTTTGACTGTTAAATCTTGTTGCTGTTCTTTTCTTTTCTTTCTCCACTTTGCAATAACCCTAGTCAGACAAGCCTAAGCCTTGTTCTTATGGAGGTTTCTTCAATTGAAGGGAGTTTTCCCTCTATCGTTGCCTAGGGCTTGCTCAAGGGGAATTTTTTGCTTTTCTCAATAATTCTGTATGTCATGACTTATTATGTGAAGGGCCTTGAGATGATTAATTGAACAACTGACAACCAATAATATATATGGTCATTGCCATTAGGTCTGAATGAGTTCTATACATTAATTACTACAATGTAGGGATTGTTGTGAATGAGTCATAGGAAACTTTTTAAACTATATTTGATCAAAATCCAGGAGCAGTGTTTTTTAAAATTTGGTAACAGTAACTGTAATTCTGTCATTTTAAAACTTAGTGCAGACCAGTAAATCTAGGTATCTCAATTCACCTGAGCAAGTGAGTCAGAGAGCTGATCTTGTTGTATGTGGTCAAGGTCTTGCAAGAATGGACACGCACTAATTTTTTGTGTTAGTAACAACCCCCAGTCCATGTTGCTGGCATCAGAGGGCAACCAGCATCATTTCCTGGCAACAGCAGTAACCACTTCTATTATCATGAAGAAATATTGACGCAAACATACAACGCATTGCAAAACCAGTTGTATAGGAACCTAGCAGGGTTACTGGGAGGTGGAAGTCAGAATCAGCCTCATGCCAACCACACAAACATACCTAGTGTAAATAAGATTTTAAGGTGTTGTGGCACAGCTGTGATCAGTTGGGAATATGCACATACTGTATGTCCACATGTTATGTTGGTTCCACATTGCTTAAGCTCAATGGATGTGAATGAGCAACGGTCCCATTTCATTTAGTTCATCAGACTGATTAATAAAAAAAAATCAGTCTGACTGGCTCCGTGTGTGCATTTATACTCAGTGTGCTGAAATGGACGACTAACTGAAGACACTCCTGATGAGGTGAGGTTAGGCTGTAGTCGTGACGTGCAACTATTATTTCTTTAGTCTCACCACAAGGCTTTAAATATGAAACGTGTCACTGAGTACAATTAAATAGATATAACATGTATCAGCACCACTGACTAGCAACTCTGTGGCTTTTCTTAGATCTTGGCTGCCTTTTTCTTTTGCATAGATGATGTGGCTGCTTAGTTTTAATAGGCAAAATTAAGTCTTATTTTTTCTCTCTTCTTACCCCCAACCCCCAGCCCCCCTTTCTCATTTACTGTGCGTGAGAAAATAAAAATGAAACTAATAACATGATAGAGCATCAGCATTCTCTAGAGGCCAGTGGGAGGCATAACATATTTTTGTAGCAAGGCATTCATCTTTTATCTCATTCTGATCTTCCTCCTTTCTGCTTCTTCTTAATGCAAGATAGTATAATATTTATTGCAGAATCCAACCTTGTGCTGAGTGCTCTATTTTAAGCAATGCACAGTCTGACATCTTTTAAAAAGGACTGACTGATATTATGTAAAAAGAGAAACCAAATGTGCAAACTGGCATTTTAAATTACAAGCAAGGTACAATCAATCTAAAATTAATTTGGCAGATCTGATCTACCCTGAAGTTGACTGCTCATTTACTTTGTCTCCATCTTTCTTTCTGGCTTGCACAGTGACAAAAGTGTGACCATTTTCTAATTATTTGATGTTTGTTTTCCACATCCTCATACAGTAAATACATGTATGTGTTGTTTATCTCATACTCATCCAACATATCAACACTGTCTCCTAAAATTATGTTCCAGTGCAACCAAGCCACAAATGTGATAATGGTTTGGTAGATGTAATCACTGGATGGATTACATTGTGGTGTAATGTGCAATTTTTGAATGAATGAAATTTCATCAATTAAAGAGCTGGTACACTATTATGGGAAAGCAAAATGAGCTTCGAGGTTGGTTAAGGAGATGGTGGTGGTCCTCCTGTGCCATCAAATAACTGAACTTCATTTCTGCTGTGTTAAGATATTCATAAGTTTTAATCTGTGAGCAAGTGGTGTTATAGCTGTGACCACTGTGGTGTCACACCCAACACCCAACTGAAATCACAAGGATAAGCTTACCCCTGCCCGGAGCGTCACGGAGGGTGTACAGAGTGGTAGGGGGAGCATACATAACTTGTGTAAAGAAAGTTTGCATTGCAGGCAAAATGTTGGATGCGTGCTATACACACTAACTACCCTATGAATTTTAAAACAACTAAAGTTATCCAGTTTGTTTCTTTCTCTTACAAAGATGAATGAATACAACTTCTGTGCTAAAGGTACGATAATGTCGTTCAGTGTCATGTTCTCATTGGCTGGCTCCACCCAATCAGAGCTGGGCTTGTGAGTAATGTACATTTTATAATGAAAACTTCTAAAATGGTTTGCTGAGGGACAAAAGGGACTGTCCTGAAGATGAAATTAGAGAATAACATTTTTTAAATAAACTATATTTATAAAAAATTAGTTAACAACGGTCATAACAAGGGGGCCTTGTGGATCAGTGGTAGAGCATAGAGTAGGGATGCAGAAGGCCGTGGATTCAAATCCCACAAGCTGTGGACCCACCCAGCCACCAAGGGCCACCTTGGTGCCATTCCCAAGTCTGGATAAAATGGAAGGGTTGCGACAGGAAAAGCATCCGGCGTAAAAACTCATGCCAACATGCGGAACGCATTCCGCTGTGAGACACCCGAAGGGACAATCGGAAAGCCTTTAATCTAGTCAACAGTGGTCGTAACATATTGGGTTGGAACAGATCTGAGTTTGTTTAGACAAGAAAGGCACTTTTGTAAGGGTTTTAGAAAGAGTTTGGTTTTATTTGAAGGTCAAGGATAATAAAACCTTTATGTAAAGGATTTTTTTTCTGTTCAATCAATAATATTTGTCTGGCACTGTTAATGTCTAAGCATGACCCAAATAGCTTCATACCGATCCAGTCAGACAAAGGAATATGTTGACTGGCAACATTATATATTTGAGACTTGTCATTTATGTTAATTGTCAATTCAAGAAGCAAATACATTTCTTTACAAATATGTATATGCATTTGCAATTTAGTTGTACAAAAATAGATATTTTTGGATACAAGGTTAGCAAATCGCTTATTATTTACAGTAACTGAAAAACACTTTCACTTTTGGTTCCAAACTGTTCTTTAAATATTTATCATACTTTTCTTTTGTGTGATCAAGAAGGTGACCTGAAAATAGTCTCTCTGTGCACGAACAATAAGTGTACAGTACAATATTAATATAAATGCAACTGATGAGGCTGAGACATTGAGTGGGATTTAAAGGTAAATGTCTGAAACTAGCAGATCCAAGCTGACCAAAATGCCCACACTGACTCACAGATTAGATTTTGCATGGAAATATGATGATTTGCATTAGAAAAGCTGCATTGCACCTGTAGTAGTCACCTGCCTTGACATATAAACGTTCTGCTTTGACTTTCATTATCACATATCTTGACTAACATCCAAATACTTTGTTACAACTAC
The DNA here is from genome assembly GCF_033026475.1 of Channa argus. NCBI lineage: Eukaryota > Metazoa > Chordata > Actinopteri > Anabantiformes > Channidae > Channa > Channa argus. The sequence continues at coordinate 20,335,311 of NC_090197.1, forward strand.
TGCATTGTTTCACTTTCCTTCTTACTCAGGTAACCTGAGTATGAGTGGAGTGTGTTGGACTGTAAAAATGTATGTACATATGTTTGATGCCACACCCATCTTCCAGTTAATCCACAACTCAAAGCCAACTGCCTCAACATATCCAGGTGAGATCAAGTTATTTCATGTTAGAACACACGAGCCAGTAAGGAAACATCTCTTTTACGCGGATTCTCTATAAGGTAAGCTGCTATTCCATTGTTATAAGAATTTCTGGACTAAGAAATGTGCTTAATGTGGATTAAGTTCAGTTTCATTTCAGACAAACGCTACAAAAGAAACCACAGGAAAAAAATATTGTAAGAAAGTGGACAAGAATATTGCTCAGCTCCACCAGCTGATCTGTGTTAGCTTAAAAAATGGAAGAAAGTTAGGCTGAAGTTAAAATGACGAGATGTTCAAAACAGGCAGAAAGAATAAGGAAAAATGAAAGAAAAGCATTGCTGGAAAGAAGGGAAAAAAGCCACAAACGTGAACTTCAACCCTTACTTGTTAACCAGAAACATTAGCTTCTACAGAGAAGGTAAAAGATTAAAATTGTATTTAAAACTAGTCCAACCTGTAGAGCAAGTCACAGGTCGCATCCCTGTTTCAGATAAGGTCGTTAGATTTACAAAGTTGCAAATAATGCTGTAGACAAAAAGGAAACCTGGACTGTCAAGGGAATTCACACGCATGGGATATTGTCTACGTAATAATTAGAGTATGTTGGCACAATTGGACCGCATCTAACACTTAAAATGTTTGCACGATGGTAAGAATATTTACTCTTGTTGATTATAAGCACATTTTCTCTAAATAAAGCCAGGAGCATGCACTCAATCTGTATTTGCATCGTGCTGGAAATCAAATGCATCACATAACCAGCTGTTTCGTAGTTGAGAAAACATGATACATGTCATCTGTCACAACAAAGTGAAAGACAAACACATTGCAAAGAGATAGACGAGGCCGGCTGCTGTCGGCAGGGAAGGCAACACTGCAATCTAGAGCAAATAAGAAAACAAATTGTGGTCCAGCTTTGCTATCTCGCAGAGACAAGACATATTGTCGTCTGTGGGGTTTTCTTTCCTATTTTGGCTGAATGTCACCTCATAGTTTGTCTATGTGTGTGCATTTTGTGCATTTTGTGTGCAATTGTGAGAAAAATCTCATGCGCTATATGTGTTTGTGCGAAACCAATGAATCATATTGTATATGCACTTATGTTAGAGTGACCTTTTTGTGGCCAAACATAGTTTGTGAATCTATCAAGCTCCTCTATTGTATATAAATATTTTAAAAGATGACATGCGTTAGGATTAAAAACAAAAACAAATCTCCCAACCTTTTCCTAAAGAACCCAGGAATATCACAGTACCAAAGTCACAAGCTAAGACATATTTAAAGATTAATACCTTTGCTTGTGTTATCCACTTAGAAGGAAAGATAAAGTGTAGGTAACATCAGCAGTGATTGAATGTGTCTGGCTCTCAGTAGCCTACATTGTAATTCTTTTTATGCTGTGTAATTTAATAGTTAGGAATACTGGATGAGAGAGAAAATAACATCTGATTTGACAGCTCAATATGTCTACAGTGAATGCTGAAATGCTAAGGGAAAGTGATTCTAAACTCGAATACTCAGGATTAGACCAGACAGAATTGAAATGGAACAGTGGACAGAAGGCTCTTATCTAACTTGTTCACTGTCAGGCCATGAGCATTCATCAGGATGAGAAGTAAATGTATAACAGAAGCATTCCTTTCTGTTTTGCCCTTGTGTAGCATAACAGTTAAGTAAAGAGTGTAAAATATTTGCACTTTACCTAACAATCACACTTGACACTTCAGACCTCTCAAAAATCTCTGAATATCTATTGTATTCTGATCCTGTAGAATGCACACTCCTACAACCTGCCACTTTATTGAAACATCCGGAAAGTAAATACACAGACGTTTGCAGCTCAAGAATTCTGAAAGAACGCCCAAAGACAACAAACCATAGAGGAAACTTTTTACAAAAACTTTTACAGCTGATCAGTCGAGTTAGATCAGTACTCTAACTTCTCTTATGAAATGCTATTCCTAAGCAGTCCTTTGAAGACTGCAATAGGCATTTGAGATTACAGAGGGAGTATTAGTTTGCCTTTTCAGCAAAGAGATAGTGAAGATTCACTTGTTTATGGATAATGAGCCGGTATTTAAGAGGTGGCTCTGTTCAAACAGGAATCAGCAAAGGAATGTGTTGGTGAAAATGTTTTATGCACAAACTTTGTTTTTTCTTGTTTCTTTTTCTTTTGCTCAAGGTGAAGAACCCAATTGCACCAATCCCACCTGGTCTACTGAAGAGCTCTTTCATCTTCCACAGCCTCCCACTTCCCCTCCTCCCCCTCTAACTCAGCAGCGATGAACTGGTCTGCATTTCAGGCAGTCCTCAGTGGAGTTAACAAATACTCCACCGCATTTGGCCGCATCTGGCTCTCCATGGTCTTTCTCTTCAGGGTGTTGGTGTTCGTGGTGGCAGCCCAGCAGGTGTGGGGTGATGAGAGTAAGGATTTCATCTGCAACACAGCTCAGCCGGGCTGCAATAACGTGTGCTACGATCACATTTTCCCCATTTCCCCCATCCGCCTGTGGGCCCTGCAGCTAATCTTCGCCACTTGCCCGTCACTGATGGTGGTCGGGCATGTCAAGTATAGGGAGAAGAAGAACATGCAGCACAACATCTTGCACGAAGGTGTCTACTTATATTCCCACCCTGGGAGGAAACGTGGGGGCTTGTGGTGGACGTACCTGGTAAGAACAGAGATTATGCCTGGTGCTATAGACAGTAAAGTTGGTCATTGTGAAAAATTGACATTGATGGGTTTCTACTGTGTACAAGTGGCGCAGAAAACATGTGTGTAATTATGTAGGAGTTGACCTGTCTTGATCATGAGAAAAATTAACTTTAACACTTTTTTGCACCTCTTGGCCCAATCAGGAAGATGCTTTAATAAGTCTTGTACATCTTTTGAGTATGTTTTTATTAAAAAGCCTGAATTGGGTCAAAAATTGATTGTTACAGTGAAATCACCTTCAGAGTGTTTGATGAACATTTTTCTCTTTTATTTTATATGTCATACAAAGTATTTCTCCCAGTTTAACCTTTTTTTAATCTTCTCATAGATGAGTCTGATTTGCAAGGTGGCCTTTGATGCCGGCTTCCTCTACATCCTTCATTACATTTACAAAGGTTTCGACATGCCCCGTCTGTCCAAGTGCTCTCTGGACCCATGTCCCAACACGGTGGACTGCTTCATATCTCGTCCCACAGAAAAGAAGATTTTTACTCTGTTCATGGTGGTCTCCTCTGCTCTCTGCATATTTATGTGTATCTGTGAGATTGTTTATCTAATCTGCAAACGCATCGAGAAACGCCTTCTGATAAAGGTTGAGAAAGCCTTTACTGGGCACAGTGAAGTAACGCCACTGACACAATCCAGGTCAGAGATCAGACGAAAAATTAGAGTGGATCCTACTGCATCTACCCAGAACCTCACTAACACTGAGTTCGAGAAGGGGCTAAGAAGAAAAGATTGCAGCAGTGTAGATAAACTAAACAACGGAGTCACTCAGCCCGACACGCAAATCAATACATAATACTCACCAAAGAAAAATCCATCAACTCAATGCTTTCTGTGACAGTGTTTTTTAATATTTTTTAATAAAGGCAGGACCTTGCAAAATGTATACATGCAAATTAAATCCTCAGCTAACAGGAATTTAGGCCTTTTGTTGCTGCCGTTTGTTTTCGAGGGGAAGCTTGTGTGTGTGTGTGTGTGTGCGTGCGTGTGTGTGTGTGCTTTTTTCTTTCAATACACACTGCCTCCTAGTGCATAAAAATGGAAAGCACTCAGAGCACTTTCTGCAGGGGTAACACAATAATATTGACCAGTAATAAAAGATCTATTATCTATATTACTTTATTTCCATTATAAGAGTATATTAAGCAAATGCTCTTTATTCTTGGCTCCTGTTTACATTTTGTGTGCTCACACTCATCAGATTTGCAAAATAAAAGTATTAACAGTTTCGTGTGGAAGTTTTCATTCCCTCACACTGGCATGTCAGGGAATGCAAACACTAAACTTAACATGAAAATAATCTGAATTCAGGTATAGTACAGATGTTCTTTTATCATCAAAATAAACAAAAACAGTAAATGAATGCATAAAAGTAAAATAACGAAAATTATATTAGTGCAAAAATTTGCATCCTCTTAATAAATGAATTGAAAATGAGATTTTATTAATTTGTGATGCACATTGCCATTTCCAAATAAAGGGATGCAAACCTTTGCACCCAACTTTACATGAAGTACCCACTGGTTAATTATGCCAAATATGTTTTATACTAAAGACTATTTTGTAAGAACAAACTAAGTGTTTAGATACTATTTTTGGCTCATTTTGTATTGTTATGAATAATAAAAATATTTTACAATTTCAGTGTGTGTGAAAGTGTATTCAAAATTATCATAGGTTAAATGACAAAATGTACAGCTATGTTAGCAATGTGTCTGTATACAAGGAAAGAGAAAACGCATTTCGAAAAAGAAAATGAAAACACTGAAACAAACACTGAAATAATATTATGGTAAAGCGATGGTTAGGAAGTCAACAATCCACTCCAAGTTTTCAACACGATCACATTTACTGAGTGAGTAAGTCGGGATGCAGCAAAGTGACGGACACAGTGATTTATTCGTATGGAATGTGTCGTCATCGCCTTTCCACTCCGCTATCCAATCAGAAGCGGAGAACGCGGGTGCAGTTTTTGACAGACCCGGAAATGCACCAATCGCTACCGCCCGACCGAAACAGCTCTTGTTGAAGGAAGTTAAACAGCCCGTCAAACATGAGTTACCACTACGGTCAGGTACCGATATACTTTGTACTTTGTCAAATTCGATCAGGTCTAATAATAACAAAATATACATCTTGTTGAATAACTGCATTATGCGTAACTAGTGGTTTATGTCATATCAGTGTTAAGCCTACATTCGTTTGCTAACTTATGGTTAGCAGGGTGTGTTTACAATGTAACGTTAACGTCAAACTGCTGCCACTTGTTACAGATATTTAGTTTCTAGTAGTGATCATTACCATAATCATTTTAAATTTAGTTATCTAGATGTGTGTATGTTTTAGAACATTATTTGGCAAGGGCAGATTTGCTTTGTTTAATCGAGAAGTTAAAGTAGGCTGAGTGTACTTTCTGAAACAACGTCGTTGTAGGTTTTAAGTACTTTCAGTGTTGCACCTTTGTGCAGGAAATATCATATTTAACAATCTACAGTAATTACAGGTTTTGTCGGTAGAATTTGAATAAATGTAATGGTGGAAGAACCATTTGTTGTTGTTTATCACTTTAGGGCTATCCAGGAGGAGGCAACCCACCACCACGTGCTCCATATGGGGGAGGCAGTGGTCCCTACGGGGCCAACCCTTCGGCTCCATATGGAGGTGTGGCAGGTCCACAAGGAGGTCCCTATGGCGGTTATGGAGTCCCAGGTCAGGGAGCACAATATGGCCCTGGACCAGGGGGTGCACCTCGTGGGTCTTATGGAGGTTATGGAGGACCTTATGGACACAATGCTCCTGCAGGTACATAAATGAGACTGTAGCTGTGTAAGCACCTGTAGTACCTGTTACCTTTGGGACTTGAACAGAAGGAGAGTGCAGATAGATTCTCGTTCCCCTTTATTGTTGTGTCTCTCTCGTTTTCCTCCTGCCTCTTGCTCTCCAGTGAGATGATGGATAGAAAATGACTTGCATTCCCTACAGTTGTGTAGAGACAGGGTTGAGTTTCAGCCCTCCCTCCAGTTCTTCCATCATCTAACACCCTATTTTCTATTACTTCCTCTGTGTTTATTCATGTCTTCAGGTAATGCTCTGTTGCACCAGCACTATCACCTATCTCTTCCTTTGATGACTTTTTCTCAACCTTTGACTCTGCGTCTGCCTTTTTCCTCAAACTGTGTCCTTTGAAAATGCTGTGTGTGTGGGTGGGTGTGTGTGTGTGGGTGTGCAATGTAAGGTTTTCTTTAGCAGTATATCAACCAGTTTACAGACTGCAGGGAGATTAACTGGTTTAGAATACTGCTTTCATTAATTCCCGGAAACCTGTTCTGGTGGAATACATAGTAAAACACAGTGGAATTATTAGATATTGCTTACGGGTGCCACTAATCTGTATTTTGAATCAATATAATTATTGTTTCTTTTGATACAAATTTCATCTCCAAGCATTCTCCCAGCAAGTAACATGATAATACTGTATTTGATGTAAAAATTGTTGGAACTGTATTTGACAATTTGATTTAAAGTTTATTCTTGTTTTCTAATTGAGTACCTTCTGAACACCAAAGGCAAAAGAATGACCCCAGCACAGGCTTTTTTATGATCAAAGTTTGGCAGTAGAAGAGTCTTTCTTCATCTCCCTCACTCTCTAAAGAAATTATTTTGCATTAAAACGAGGCAGAGATCATATTTCCAATGATTTTTTGGTCTTCTTTTCTTCTTCTTTTCTCCTATAGTAGAGAAAGTAATGATGGGAAATAATAAAATGAATAAATCAAATGAGACAGATTCAGGATGAAGACGCGAAAGATGAAAACAAGAGCGTGAAAAGAAAATACTGTTCTATCGATGGGCATGTTCAAAGTCAATCTAAAGCCTCCTCCCTGTGCACCCAGCCTCATCATCTTTTTACTATTGTCATTGTTTTCTTGCTATAGGTAACATTCCTCCGGGTGTTAGTCCAGAGGCATACCAGTGGTTTCAGACCGTTGACACGGACCACAGTGGCTTTATCAACCTAAGGGAGCTAAAGCAAGCACTTGTAAACTCCAACTGGTCTTCTTTTAATGATGAGACCTGCCTCATGATGATCAGTAAGTCACACAACCACAGCCAAGTAAAGTGATCACCAAAGTGTGAGGTAGATCCAGAACCAGCCAGGATTGGGTTGCTGGAAATATGTTAAAATGCTATTTACCTTTGTGTCTTCATAAATAATATGTGAAACAATAACTGAAGAGAACTGCAGCTGAACATGTTGTCCTTTCTGTTTCCTATTAGACATGTTTGATAAAACAAGGTCAGGTCAAATTGACCTGTTCGGCTTCTCAGCACTTTGGAGCTTTATGCAGCAGTGGAGAGCATTGTTTCAGCAGTATGACAGAGACCACTCAGGAACTATTAATGGCATGGAGCTACATCAAGGTAACCCTACTTTGTGTATGTTAGGACATGACTGTAATTTACAGTCACTCACTTTTTGGTGTTTATCTTGGCTTTTCCACCTGTAGCTGTGAAACATTTATTATTCCCATCTTGTTTCCCCCCTCAGCCCTTGCTCAGATGGGCTACAACTTCAGTCCCCAGTTTTCAGAGACTTTAGTGCAGCGCTTTACCATGCCAGGAGCCCGACCTGGCATACAACTAGACCGTTTCATCCAGGTGTGCACTCAGCTCCAAAGCATGACTCAGGTCTTTAGGCAGAGGGACACCAACATGACTGGCAACATTCGAATTAACTATGAAGATTTCCTCTCTGGTGCCATCAGCAGGCTCATGTGAGCCCACTGACAATCCCTCTGCAGTGTGGATACTAATTATCATTCCATGTTCGCAACATATTTAGCATATTCTTTTTTTTTTACATTTCTCTCATGTGCAAATGTTCGTCTGAACAGCCAGTGCGAATTCCATTTCTTGTTGCTGCAAATAAATAATGCTTCTATAAGCTATTATAGAGGTAGCTGGGAAAACAAATCTTAAATACATTTATTACATTAAATGGTGTCATAACATCAGTCTCCATCAATTTGACCATAGATGCCTTGATGACAGTGTAAAGTAACAAGTTTCTTGTTTACTAACTTCAATATTTGATTTACATTATAAATAGTTTATCTTATCGTCATCTTATCATCTTACATGTTCAAATGAACTAATTGTTGACCTGTCAGCCTTACTATTCACATTTCTGACCATAATGTATGACTGAGGGAACTTACTCATGTGCAGATTATCATTACCCTGTGACATAAAAAACTCTTTTAAATACTAAGTATTCCCAGAGGGTATTTCAATGTAGGGGTTGTGCATTGGATTGAACATTGCTTTGTATAGCCATCTGTGCCATTACGTAAAAACCACCACAATTGCATTATGTCCTAATTATGCCAATAGCACCTTTAGTGTGGTGGTATTTTTAGATTCCTGTAAGTCATTTTGACAGTTTTGAATATATTATAACTTTTGCCTGTAAGCCAGTATCATCCAAACTCACCAAAAATAATATATCTTCGACAAAAATGTAATGGAAAAAGCACTGAGAAAAACAATGCTTTCCTTTATGGTTGTCACCTTCACTGTGGTTATGGAGCCAGTACCTTTACAGAATACACTCCACTGAGTTATGTAGTATAATATGAAAAATGTAAAATTGCCAAGATAAAATAAATACCTTTGTATCACATTTCGATTAATTGTGTTCTTGATTCACAATCATTCACACTAAAGAAACAAACACTGCTACATTCAGCTTTGATCTGTTATAAGGAGCAGCACATTGTACATGTTGTTCTGTATCTGTATCTAAAGTGTATCACATTATCTTAATGTTGCAGTACCGTGGTCATACAAATGCAAATTTATTTTGTGTGTGACAAGTTCGTCTTGGCTTAAGGCTTTGTCTGTCTGAAAAAGCGAGAGTTCAGTAACTTTGGGTACTTAAATTGAGTAAAATAAGCTACAAATTGATATTTTATTCCTGTTGAAGTGCAGTTATTATTTTAGTAGACTGAATTACTTTAACAGCAGCCATGGCGAGTCAGCGCCATGACCTTTGACCTCAAAATCCCTAAAATTAGATTCTCTTTTTGGATGTAAAATAGATTGGCTTCACTAAAATCACAACAGCCTCTGTCCTTCTCCCTCTCTCTCACATCTGGTGCTTCTTTTCCTCACCATCTGTTAATCTGCTTGATCACAGTTTGTGTCAAGAGTCCTCCTGCTCCTCCTCGTCTCATTACCAATCAGAGGCAATCCATCAAGTTCTCTTGTGCATCTTTTTTGGTCATCTCCCACATCCATCTCCTTACCCTCATCCCCTGCCCACACTTTCACATTCACCTGAAGCTAAACTTAAGTGTCTCAGGATATTAACCCCACATTGTCAAATATTCCCCCTGCTATCCAATCTACCGGTTTACGCGCTACATGAACATGTTTGCGGTTAAATGTCTGGGGTAAATGTGGCCAAAGATGTGCTTAAAGGTTTCAGCCCATAGAGAGCTATGCAACAGCCTTGCTTTGGATTATGTGATTCAGCAGTGATTTGAACTGTCTTGATTGTGATTTCCTGTGTAATGAGAAAACTTCACACCACTGACCATGCCTGATATCTGTAATTAACATGGTTAAATAGAGCAGGTTTTCATTTAGTGGGGATGTAATGCTTTACTCTATCAGCACTGGTTTGTGATTTGGATTGATAACGGTTGTATTTTTACAGAAATATCTAAATCTCATTTACTAATAAACAGGAACTGATGCAATAATTCTGGTGCTGCTAAGGTTGGTGGGAAAACAGAACTGGCATTACTAATGTTGTTTTCCATCAGACGATAAACATATTTCACTTTATTTGACAGGACTGATCAGTTGCCAGTTCTGGCAACTACAATGTGGACAGCACAGAAGGAAAAATAATTTCGAAGCATTCAACATTATTACCCACTCAGAATGCTTTTAATCGCAACAATTCCTTTAGCTAACAATTGCATACAAATATTGATATAGCTTCAACTTTATTTACTCTCTAGCTCTACAAGAATAACCAATGAGTCACAACTGGTCATCGCTTAATGACAGGCCGCATTCCAGTTATCATAGATCAGCCTTGTGCCCTGCATTGCAATAGTTCTATGGAAAAAAAAAAAAAATCTGTATCATCAATCATATAGAACTTTGCAAAGAATGCTTACCGATTCACTACCCAGAAAGTACAGTAGACTATTTTCTTCCCTATAGTCAAGTTTATGGATAGTCCCCGGGTGTCTCGAATTTCTCTGCATCCTTTATAAGCAGTTCAAGTAAACAAAAGCAATGCCTTCCTAAAACACTGTCTTCATACACTTTATCAAGCCTTTGAAAATGTCCATATTTTAATATGCCATGGTGCTTTTAAACCAAAAGAAAACTATATTGGCACTTGAGGGGTTTGTCATCCGAGAGAGGGTAGCTCCCATCTTGTCAGCATATGACACAATACTCGTGACAGATCTGTCAGGCTGTCATGAATATTCTTTGAGAGGAGGAATTTGTGCAAGGATGCCGAGAATCTTTGAACGTAGAAAGACTTGTGTATCTTTGTTACTCCCAGAAAACAACTATTTGATACATATATGTGATATCTATCTATTAAAGCTAAATAAAATGTATCGTCAGCGCATACACAAATTAATAACATTATGAGAGTTTTGATTCTGCTATGTTGACATAACATGTAACTTCGTCTGTTTTAATAAAGTAGTTTTGCATGATTAACTGTTGTAAATCACGTATAGTACAGAAATAGGATTTCTTACTGGCGTTCTTTATCTCGATGTAATACGGTGCTTTTACCACCAAGCGGCGCTGACACATTCAGTAAATCGCAGTTGAGCCATCTTGCTTACAGCAAAGCGGAGCTTATCAACCAATCCAGTTAAACTAGGAAGTTCACAGACGCTTGCACGGAAGTTGCATTGATCCACTGCTGCATCAACGTGCTAATGGTAAAGGTGAGTGAAGACTAATGACATAAGTGGTTTTCATTATTAAAATAGAAACAGACATTGCACAGAGAGACAGCAAATTGTGGCTGCAGCCTTTTGACTGTAACTTAAGTTAGCAGTTTGGTAGTTTTTACGAACTAGGTTAAAGCTAACACTAATGTGTGTAATTGTATCAAATACTTAACGATAGTCCTGACAGAAATGTCTTAATGTCTCTGCGCAAGACACTGAAACCCTAAAAGCCCAATCCCCTCGCTAGCTGTGCAGTGCCGGTCCAAGCCGGTAGAAATTGGGGAGGGTTGTGCAAATGTTCATCGTCCTCTGGTTAAAAGTAGACAAAAATTAGACAGTAGACTAAGAACTTAAACGAATCACAGAGAACCACCTTTCTATTCGGTATCCATTCAACACAGAAACACGTGTGACCATGAAATTATAACATACACTGATATAACTTCAGGTATCAGTATTGTTTAAATTAACAGAATTAACTGTTGTGCTATTGCTGCCTGTAATTTATTCTTGTCATTTGTTTCATGGTATTTGTTTTAAAGCTAAGAGAAGTAGAGGGGGATGCTTCCTCATTTCGCTAAGTGGACTCTCAGTTTTTATGGTATGAATGCATTAGATGCTTTACAGTCTTAAATGTAAGACTTCTCTGTTTAAAGAAAATACCTCTCAATTTGTGTCCTGTCTAATAGAGACTATTACTGCCTCAATTAGTTTCTGTTTCACTATTTAAAATGTCAAAAGTTTTACTGGAAGTAAATGTACCTATTTTTTTAAAAATTCCATAACTTTTTATGTGATTACAGCAATATTGAAATATGTTATATGTTAGCATATGTTAGCAGTGGTACATCATTCAGTTTAACTTTCATTTTCAGCTTCAAACCACAATGGGGAACCAGCACATGTGCATCACAACACTCAAATCACAACTAGGTAGATTGAAGGATAGATACTTTAATCCCCAGACCTATCATCAAATAATATTATTTATTTATAGTATTTGTTATAGCCTTATTTTTTATGTATGAATATCCTGTAACCGTTTCCCACAACCTATAATCCTTTAAGGTAAGCTAAAATATATCCACTTCTTCCCCATACAGCACCTGAGTCCCAAAGCAGCATTCAGTCATGTGGCCTGTAGTCTGGACAGCGTTGCGGACCTATGCTCCTTATGTCACCTTCCCTGTGGCGTTTGTGGTTGGAGCAGTGGGCTACCATCTGGAATGGTTTATCAGGGGGACACCCAAACCTCGAGAAGAGGAGAAGGGCATCTTGGAACTGAGGGAGGAGAGAAAACTGCAGGAACAAGCCAGTATGGACAGCACACAGGTGCTTAGCCTGAAAGAGAAACTGGAGTTTACACCTAAAGCAGCTCTGAACAGGAACAGACCTGAAAAGAGCTAACCACTGCTGTTATAAGAGACTTAAGTTTGCCAGTTCTTTGCAGGAGCAGGCTACACTGGGAGAGCTGAACCAGGAGAAATACAGTGATTCTTCATATTTACTTCAACCATACATTGTCACTCCTGACCACGCAACAGCATTAGTACTTTGTCTTTTATTGAATCAAATATAGCTTCAGTGTACCTGCATGTGATTCTCTGACGTCTCCATTTATGTTGCACATGCCTGTTCATGCATTGATCTACAACTAAGGCAAATTGCTGTATTTAGACGATGTTAATTGTCAGACTTTGAGCTGACTATAAGGCTTAATGTAGTTTTGTTTGTAAAAAATTTAATATTTTCTCTTTCATTGTGGTAGCTGATGTAAATGTCACTTTGCTATTAAAGAAAGACAGTTGTAGTTTGTTTATCTCATGTAATCTTTGGTATGTAACAAAGTGAGCCAACCATGTGGGAGGTCTCTCAGGACATTTAAGCTGCTTTGTCCTTAGTTTGAAACATCTATACAGTACTTTCATTTTAGAAAGTCTGGGTTGTTTGCACACTAAAGGTTTTAATTGTGTTGCTGAAAACAAGATTAATAAAAGATGTGTGTGCTGGAAGAACTTGCCTTAGTGCCATTTTATTGTTTATTCATCAAACATTGTCGGAGCAGTATTCTCTAAATGCTTATTTTTATTTGCAGTTATTAAAACTTTTAGTTTTGTTTTTTGTCACTTGTGGCAGAATTGTTTCACATTCAGAAATCTCTGTTCCTGTCTTATAAAAATGGTTCTGCTGCCAAGGAAAGGGTAACATCAAAGTTTAAGGAAGGACATAATCACTCTGCTCATTCAGCTTTAAGAAAGAAATTACAAAATTATGATGAGTAAATTTCAAACTTTACCTTTTGGAGTTAGACCCAAATGTTATAATGTGGGCTGTAATGAATGATTTGCACATGCCTCATAAGTACAGACTATTTCAAAAAACACCTCATTTTAAGTTTGAATACATTTATAAATTAAATGCAAATTAACTACAGCCCCTTTGCTGACACTTGGCTATAGACCTATTGTGAGAACACAAACCTCACAGCATCACATCCTATTATTTTACTTATTAGTAGTGTTAGTATTTATACTAATTTATAAAAATGGAAGTGTGTAAAGTGGTCTTTGTACACCATTACTAATGTTACACAAATACAAACTTGTGTCCATGATTTATTTGCTTCTACTGTACTATGTAAAGATTGTATTCCCATATGGGTATTGATTGGTGAACTTGTACAGTGGCTGTCAGAGCTCAACACGTAACTTAGTAAAGGTCATGCAAATCAACTAAAAATTAGCTAATTATTAATTACTTTTTATTTTTTTATTTGTTTAACCAGGTAAGTTAAGTGAAAACAAATTCTCATTTACAATAACAACCTGGCTAAGAGGCAGCATGAAGGACAGATGCAAAACAGTAATTGCAAAACAAAAGACTTACAAAAAATAAACATTTGAACAAATCAAACAAATTCAAAATATCATAATGAAAGTAGAGTGTATGCAGTGGCATTAGTTAAAAACAAACGCAATGATCTTGGAGTATTGTTGGATCGAATTCTTAAAGGAGAGGAGCGGTATAAAAGAGCTAGGCTTTAGTTTGTTGCAAATTATTCCAGTTGTAAGCTGCAGAAAACTGAAAAAAGTGTGACCAAAGGAGGCACAGACATCCCCAATCTGACAATATTGATGCCTAATAAAAACAACACTACAATCAAATACAGAATTAAATTCCTAATATTCAATATATACAACCAAATACAAAAATGACATTGGACATGTCCGTTGGAGGGGCAAATACAGAAAATACAATTTAGGATTTACATACCATATGCAATCTGTACCATGCCCAAGCATGTTTGACCCCTAAATTTCAGTTTGTTTGATTAGTGTGGTTGCTGTATGCTGTGCTTGGAGCTTGGCCCACTTGAAGAGGTGGGACACCAGTGTAAATCTAGTGTGATCAAGAAACATGCCTGAGCACAGAACTCAAATGCTGTGATTATAAAGGACATATAAAGGACACTGTATCTTATATGACGCATTTGTTGCTCTAAAACGTTTATGTACTTTTCAACATTGATGGAGCCTTTCCAGATGTGTAAGCTGCCCACACCATAGGCATTAATGCTCCCCCATACCATCAGAGATGCATGCTTTTGAACTGTCTGCTGATAACAAGCTGGATGGACCCTCTCCTCATTAGTCCACAGGACTAAAGTCCCTGGCTTCTAAAAAGAATTTCAAATTTTAATTCATCTGACCATGGAACAGTTTTTAATTCTGCCTCCTGGTCATTACCAGAGAACACGGTGGCATTTCTGGATCGTGTTCACATATGGCTTCTTCTTTGTGTGATACAGCTTTAACTTACATTTGTGGATTGCACAGTGAACTGTGTTCACAGACAGTGATTTCTGGAAGTTTTCCTGAGCCCATGCAGTGGTGTGTAGTAGAAAGCCAGGCCTGTTTTTAATGCAGTGCCACCTAAGGGCATTCACATGCATTGTTTTGACCTTTGGCCTTGTCCCTTCTGCACTGAGATTCGTCCTGATTCTCTGAATCTTTTGATGATACTATATTCTTTAGATGGTGGGATCTTCAAAGTCTTCACAATTTTAATATGGGTTAAAATATGTTTTGATGAGATTTGCAAATTATTACATTCTGTTTTTATTTATGTTTACATATCGTAAACAACCTTTTTGAATTGGCGTTGTAAATTTATGAAGTGATTTCTTAATCAGCTTTTTTCTCTGCATTTGGGTTTGACGTTGCTACGTAGTCTGGCATTGCTGTTAATTTTGACACCTATTACATACTACTGGAGAGCCATGAGAAAACACACTTAGTAACACAGGTAGAACAAGGGTGCTAAAATGTAGCTACTCCTTTTAAGAGTGGCTTTCTACTCATCATATCACAATTCTTTAGCAATGTCACAGATAGCCCACTGAATTATCCTGTGCAATAATACAGTTTTTTTTATCTGGAAAAATAAAGTGCTGAAATAATATCTGGGAGGACAACGTCAGCATTTTAGTGTTGTTGCCTGTGCTCTGGGTAGGCAGAAAGAGGAGAACAGTTTCCAAATTCAATAATCTTAATAATCTTTATTATCCTTACTATTAAAACAAGACCAGTAATGTGGTTAGCAACTAAAGGTTTTTATAGAATGTCACTGATCGTAGATGGAGAATTTATAGGTGTTGCAACCGAAAGAAAATAACCGATTATCTAACATGCACTTTGAGAGAACTACAACAAGTATTATTTTTACACTTGTATTCCAGTCGCCGCCTTTCCTGTGATAAATAATGAAACAGAAAGGTCCACCTCTCCTGTTCAGCAGGAGCACCCTTAATGGATGATAACTTTCACATTTACCTGGATAAGTTCGGCTGTGTTAACCTGCCAGCTAGTGAAATGAGGATTTTGACACTCAGATTTACATTGGCCCAAAAGTGGTAAATTCTGCTGTGCTATCGGCAGTCATCAGCTTGTTTTCTCCTCTTAAGTTTTCCATCACTGGAATGACCCGCTCCACTTCAGTGACCCCGGTTGTACGTGCTCAGAGTGGCAATTGCTTCAAGCTGGTGTAAATTTCCATTTGAAATTAGTGAGGATGGAGAGTTTGAGGTGAGGCTGCAGCTGAGTTATACTGAAAGAAAGAGAGTTAACCAGAAGTGCAGTGTGTTTAGGTGTGTGAAAGCCATGCGTATTCTTCAGGAAACAATCAGAGGACAGGTCGGTGAGCTAACAATGGCTCTGCCTCTCAGAACTGGACAGTACTGTGGGAACCAAACTCTGAGGCTCCTGGGAAAGGATAAGGGGGATGTTGGAAGGTGCTCATTGTTCTTGCTGGATGATAGGGATAATGGGTGTGGGTGATGCTTGCATTTTTGTTAAGGACCAATACAACATCCTGAGGGGACAGGCCGGAGACGTTGTTCCCTCTGCTACAGGAACAATAGAGCTGTCTGCCTCCTGGAAGGGCACTACATCCCCTTATTAAACAACACCACACACACATTACACAGTGTACAGTACTCAGGAATTACAGGTATTGTTACATATCGAACCTATGCACAGATAAGAACTCTAAACATACACATATAAAAGATCACACAGTTATATGGGAAGATGGAAGCAGGCACTGTATATTCTCAGATATAACTTTGATTAACCACTTGGGGGAAAACTATCAGAAAATGCAACATTAAAACCTTATGCAGTCATTTTGGCAAACATAATCAAATTTAATGCCAAGCATTTTTGGAGAAACATTAGAATGAAACTAGCGTTTCCAAAAGAAAATACTTTGGCACTGAAAGAATGTTTCCAAGCAAAGCTAAAAAAAAAGCTGAACTGTTTTTGCTGAATCAGTTGAAACAAAATGTCACTTCCTTGATGTGATGAATATGTGATGTATTTGATGATGTCATCGATGATGTAATAAAAGCAGGGATTTTTAAAAGTATAAAAGTCTTAAAAAGTATAAAAGATACTTAAAAAGCCATATACCAGCAATAATGCACCGTGAATGCTTCAGCAGTGAAAAGGATTTTTCAACCAAGAAGAAAAAAGCTGAACTGTTTTTGCTGAAACAGCTGAGGTTTAGCTGAAAGCTGAATTAAAGCCAAACTATTTAAATATAGCTGAAAGTTTACCTTTTGCTAAAATAGCTGAAACATTTACTATAAAAATGTTAAAATATTTGAAAAAAAGTAGAAAATAAGCAGAATTGAAGGTTTTGCCTTGAGTAGATGTAACATGAAATAGTAGCATAAAAATCTTAGCATTTGTTTTAATAGCTAACAGAAAAGTAGAATTTATAAACTACTATGTACCTAGTACTATGTACTAGTACCATTTAAAAACATCAAGTTGAAATCACAGTAGGTCAGTAGGTAGGTAAGATGAACTGTTTTTGCTAAAGTAGCTTAAAGGAAATGTTGCTTCCTTATATACTCATTAGGCAAACTTCATAGCGTGTTAGCCTTAAAAAAATTTAAAGAATAAAACTTCAAACCTGTATTCAAGCAGTAATGTCCTGTATAAGCTAAACGTTTTGAAGTTTGAACGGTGTTTCTAGTTATGATGAAGTAGTTAGGCCCAAAACATGAACATATGAAAGACAGAAGTCTGTAATAATATTAACAATAATAAAGATTAGGATATCATGAGCATTCACAGTAAATTAGAGCTTAAGTTGAGGCCACCTGAGGGATGTTAAGTCCAGGATCACTTTAGCTCTTTTGATTTAAGTTAATGCTCTACTAACTACTTGCTAACATCTGCAGCTCACTATCAGTTTACCAGTGGCTGCTCCCTGAAAACTGCTGGAAATAAAGTTGATAATTGAAGTGGGAGTAGCCAAAATGTTAAAAGCATGTAAAATCAAAACAATGCCCTTAAAGACACAAAAATGTCCCACTGAATTTAGAGAGACTGCATTCAGGCAAACGTTATTTAGTTTATCAATGTCTTTAGTGACATGTTTTACATTCTCATAGACATTTGATCTATAAAGATAATTTTTATTCTAGGTTTGACTATTCAAGCTTGGCAGGTCATAAAGCAAGCAGACGTCCTATAATGTGCAACTGATCTTAAAAAACCTCAGTTCTAGTGTTCACAACCAAATGATTTTGTAGAACCACTAAATACTATACACCCAACCATTTCACCCTGTGCACATGGACACAAATCTCTGCAAGCTGTAAGTGCTACCAGCCCTTTTAATTGACTCCAGCCGTTCAGCCAGTGCTTTGCACAGTTCCCTCATCCTTCACTGGCCTTTGATGGGGTGACTGTGACATTAGGTCAACAAAACACTAGGGAGCCGCCACAAAACAATGCAACAATGCCCACTGCAGCCCCATTGTCAGGGTGAACAATCTTCAATGATTAGTCCATAGGGAGAAACACTACTGGACCAGGAAACAGATAAGGACCCACTTCCTGTCCAGAGTTTAAATTTAGGAATTGCTCAAAGCATTTTTTGGGTTGTTTTGTTTGAGTAGCACAAATGCCCAAATTAAGGCCTGGCTGCCTGGACATGACATTGTTATGGATATAGAGAATGTCGTGTGTCGGTACTGTGTGTGCGTGTGTTTGTGTGTTGTGTGTGTGTGTGTGTGTGTGTGTGTGTGCGCGTGCGTGCGTGTGTGTGTGTGTTCATGCCTGTGTGTTTGTGTGTGTGTAAATTGAAAGAAAAAAAGGGATTTGGATCATAAAAAGGCACATCATTTACAATTATATCCGAATTTAAGAGAGATACTGCATAACTTCAAAGACCTCTCTCACCCTGTAGCCTGTCGTTTCCTTGTTCCTGTGTGAGATTTGTGTTCCAAGATCAAATACATTTACATTTAATCATGATCTGTGGATCTGAAGTACCCTAGGATTGAACTGTTGACCCTATAATTCGTGGACAAGTCACTCTATATACTGAGCCAAAAGCCTTGTGACTTGTGTGTGTTTGTGTGTGAGTCCATTCTGTGCCTAAAACATTTGCTTCCTAGAGATATTCAGGCCTTTCAGCAGTACATCTGGAAGGAAGTGTGACAACAGTGCCACACATTTTGGTAGGGTAGGCACAGAAGACACTCCAGAGGTTGATGCCCGGCATTGTGATAGGGGCGTCCCTAAAGCAGAGTTGCCTCTGGCCATTTACAGTATGATAGGTCTGGAGGCTGTGCTTGATGGCACTTTGAATTACTTTAGTGTGAAGTTGTGTGGGTCTGTGTGTGTCTGTGTGTGTGTGTGTGGGGGGGTGCATTCATTCACTAACCTGCAAGTTTGTCCTTCTCTGTGTGTGGTCAGCAGTATCAGCAGAGTGAGGAAATTCATCAGTGGTGACTTGGACAATCACAGGAAATAGAGTAAGAATGGCATCTGATCCCAGAGGCCACATGTATGACCACTAATGATGACCTGTTTCACATTTCGGGACCTTCCCATCTTCCTAAACATATCACCAATGTCAAATCTTTATAGGAAAATGCTCTGAAAGCAGTGTCTGATTTGGCTGCCTTTACTTAAGGAAGTAGTTTATGTGATCAAAAAAGGTAATGAGAGAACAGTTTCCTAATGTCCTATTGTTGTGAAAGAGTCAATCCTGAACATGTATCCAAAACATAATCTTCAGTTTCTGCATCTCAGGTGCTTGACAGGCTGCAATTTCCTTGGTTTCTGTAGTAAAAAAAAATGTGGCTGTTAGAGCAGTAAATAACTTGCACTCACTGTTGTTTTCATTCTGGAGGTTTATATTTGCTTAACTGAACAAGAGGTGAAAGTTTACTCTGCAGAGAGAATAGAGCAGGGTGTCAAGGCTTCTCCGCCTTGATCGGCTGTAAGGAAGATGGATGCAAAAGGGCTGCACAGTTCCGCTGCAGAGTTTTTGTTGGCACCAGTGGGCTGATATGCGGCTCCCCCTGTGCAATCTGTTCCATGACCCACTGGCTTTTTTTTTTTGCTTTTTTTGTGGAAACACACACATGAACAATCACACATGGACCCACCTGGACTGAGATAAAAAAGACTGTGTGGGGATGCCAACGAAGTATGAGCAGATATTGAACTGGGCAGCTCCAGCTGGCTCTGTTGTTTGAATTGTTCACTGAGCAGTATCTGCTAACTTATGCTTGATATAGTCTATGAGAAAAACGCATTCCACTTCTGAGGATGGAGAAATAATCTTACATTTTTATATTAAATTAAACATTTAGAAAACTGCTGCTGCAAAAAAACTTTTTCACAGTTTGAGGCCAAACATGAGAACTTCCCTCAGGAGAAACTCCCCATAAACCCGCTTTCCTGCTATAGATAACTGCTTATCATCATGGAGACAGTTCAGTAAATTGCTGGAAACGAGTGCTGTATTTCCGAGTGCTGTGACTACACCTCTGTAAAGACATATGGCCGCATTCTTTCAGAGCCTGGGTGAGCACCTTTGTTAAGGGAGTTCTGGATTTTATCAATTACGCTGCACGAACACAGCGTTAACAGTGAGGACTCCACAGGGGATATTAAATCGAGCCAGTATTAAGTGCTGTTCTACCTTGCATATGGACATTCAACAGCTTATAACTGATGCCTTTCCTCTGTACACCCAGAGCTATGGATTTGAACACAGCCATTAAAGCAAAGTTATTTCCCTTTGTGTCCTTTAGTAGTTTATACTTATGGCACCCTGTATGGTTCATCCACATCTCCACACATAGTCCTTTCTACTATTCCCAAAGCACTTTCTCTTGAGCGATTCATTGTCTCTGTATTATGACAGTGTTTGGATAGAGGAAAGTATACGACCAGGCAGAGAGAGCCTGTATTTAGAAAGAAATAGGAACAAGAAATGTGTGGAACAGAATCACTATATGCTATATATCTTGCATCCTGCATGTGGATAATGCAGGATTTGACAGATAAATGCATTTTAATCAGCTGGGTGATTGTGATTGTGATCATAATTACATCATAAAGTAACAGTGTGCTAATTAAATTATGGTCGTTTAAACTTTATTATCCTCAAAATAATAAATATGAACACTTGTACATCTTTACAGCACATTAAAATTAAATATGGTTTTCACATAACCAGTTTCAGTTCTGTACCGCTTTCAGTCCATTCAGCGTGCAATCATTAACACACTTATGGACCGAGCTTAATAACAAGTTTGATTTTTAAATTGGATGCTTGTCTTTGCTGCATTATTCTATTTCATAGTGTATCCTATATGCATTGGCCCCCTTTCCCCCTCTTTTTTCATAGCTGTGATACCATGGCAACTGGCAGTGAGTCGTGCAATTCCCAGTTCCTCCAGCACTTTGTGGACATTGTTGTAATGGTTGTGGTCTAAAATGCCTGATTTCATGGCAGCTTTTTTAAAAGAAATATGCATGTTGCAGTGTTTTACTCATGTTTTAAATTGCAAAGTTGTGCAGAATTCCCAGGGGATTGGTTAAGTTAATTGTTGTGATCAGAACATTGCAAATTCCTGGAGGGAATGAATTCCCATGGTTTCGTCCCAGTCCACATCCCCAATTTAAGTGACCAAAACTCACTGGGTGAAAGGGGAAAACTACATTGTGCGTGTGCATGCATGCATTCCTCTACTCACGCAACTAGTAACCTCTTGGGAGCTGAAAGGGATCCAGAGATCAGTTAATTCCACAGTGTGGAGAGTGCTGTGTAAAAGGGAGGGGCCTTCAAACAACAGAGGTTGAAGTAAAAATCTCAAAGGAATATGCTTTACATACAGTTTCTTTAGATCCTCCACAGATCCCTACTTGTTTCTACAGCTACATTCAGCAAGAACCATATTGTCATTTCCTTTGCCTTGGAGGGAGTGTCCTCACAATGTTTCATTTTGAAGATGTCCATTTATCCGCTAAATCTGGGGTTGAATGTCTACTTTCCTCTGAAGCATTGAGTTCACAGTGCAACAGTTGTATAGTTGCATTCTTGAGACTCAAGTGTCTTGTGCAGGATAGTATATAGAAAAAAAACAGGAAGACTAATATGTCACAAGCTTTCATAGTCATAAACTCCCTGTCACCCCATCTGACTGTGTTATACATAATGTTTCTGCTTTGACTGTCCCTTACGGGCACCCTTAGTGTTTTGCGCAGTGGGATGTGCATGTTTTTTATACTGGGCTTTAGGAGACTGTGATGTCCTCATAGCTTCCATACAGTTCAAATAACTAGGAAGCAGGTCAGCCCCAGCCTCCCGAGAACCCCAATTCGCCTCTATTGCTAGATCATGGTAGCTCTCGGAGGGGTTGGGGTAGCGTAAAGCCTGACCCTGCATGGGGAGGTTAAGGTGGCTCCCTGCTTTGTAAGACCGTGATGCCTCCATTTGGAGTTCGGGAGTCTCTTTTCCAGACAGAACCTGCTTAGACAGAGGTAAGTGCTCTTGGGGTTGGGTGCTGTAGCGTTTCTCCAGGCGGTGGGTGATGGCAAGCTTGAGGAGGTGGAGAAGTTCTAAGAGATTGAGGAGCACCGAGATGGCAGCAACCGCCTGAGTATAGATGGTGAAGATGGTCTTCTCTGTGGGTCGAGAGACGAAGCAATCCACTGTATGAGGACAAGGGGGCTTTGTGCACTCAAACTTTGCTTCTATGACGAAGCCACCATAGAGAAACCAAAGCCCAGTGATGAAACCAACTTCTAGGAGGACTTTTAACAGGATGCTGAATGCATATGCACACAGCAACCTGCCTTTCAGTTTGGGAGCATCCAAGGTCTTTTCAGATCGTCCACCTCTCCCACAACCCTCCTCTTTCTCCTTCTCCTCTCCATTGTCTTTAGTCACATTCTTATTGTCTCTATCAATCACAATTTCACCTCTCTTACTTCCACCCCCTTGTTCCGCCTGCTTCTCCTCCTCCTTTTTCTTGTCATTTCTGTCCTTTATAGCAACATATCCAAAGTAGAAGATGGTGGGTGTAGAGACGATGATGATTTGGAGAACAAAGTAGCGAAAGTGGGATATGGGAAAGGCTTTGTCGTAGCACACAGCAGTGCAGCCAGGCTGTTGCGTGTTGCAGACAAAATCTGCTTGCTCATCATCCCAGGCAGATTCGGCAGCAGTTCCCAGGACCAGCATGCGAAACAAGAAGAGAACAGTAAGCCAAACACGACCAATGCCTGTCGAATACTCCTGACCCTCCTCCAGCAGGTGTTCCAGGAAGGACCAGTCAGCTCTGGACATCCTCTGCTCCTAAAAGGGACATTTGATAGATGAATGATGGATGAGAGTGTTAGGAAACAATGTTTGGAAATACTAAATGAAGGCAAGAAAATGAAATTTGCAGCACACTGTAGATATTAAATGGTAAATAGTCTGCCATTATAAGCTTTTCTACCTTATTGATAAACAAATTTGGTATTTTGTATTTCCTCTATTAAACATAAATCTAATGCAAAAGTGTTAACAATAATAAAAAGGATTGAATGACCTTCGCCATCCTTTTCACTACAATGCTTTTTTTACACTAAGAAACATGTATCTGGCCCTATTACTTCTTCCATGAGCTCACACTCTGGTTGGGTGGAGTCCAAATCATCAAGATGTAAATAACAAGGTCCCACACACTTCACTAAACTAAAACAGAAACACAAGGTAGGAATTTTTTTTTAATATGAATGGAAACAGTCTACGCTTTCAGTTTTCACAGTAAAACTGGGGGGAATGAGTCCAAGAGAGTCCATTAAAACTTTTACAGAAGCATTATCTACTGTACATTGTACACAGTGGTTTTTAAATTGTATTTTTAAATCAATACGTAAGTGGATAAAAATAAATCTCAGATTTTGTAAAAGTTTTGTAATGACATACTGAGGAGGGTTGTTTTTTAATGATAAATAGCACAATCAGTAGCTTGTCACAAAGTGCACACAAATGCACACGCACACAGACACACACACACACACACACACAACTGAATAAACATCCTGTGTGGGGGAGAAGAAGCACTGCTGTGACACTTGTCTATTTGTTTAGACTGTTTATGTTTTTCTGTTATTTTTTCCCCTCAGAGGAAAAAAAAACAAAAACTTCTAAGGTGAAAATACAAACTTTTCTGACAGGATAAGACAAGACAATGCACACGCACAAAAAGATAGATCGACTTCTGGGAGTATTGTCCGGAGGATTACTGTTATCTCTACAAAACATACCCCAGGATACTTCAGCATGCCACAGAACAATAGCCATGAAATAAAAATAAGTCTGTATAAAGTGTATCACACTATAAACCACCATAAACAATACTATTTACTAATCATTACTGCCACACACTACAAGTAACAAGCGGTGTGTACCATAGGCCTATTGATAAATCACTTTATCTCACTAGGTTTACACTTTAAATGTTAAATTCTTTTCAAAAAACCATATGAATAGACTAAACGGTTATAAAAATAATATTTACTGATATTTACAACTTTAGAGTTTTAAACTCATTTCGGATTTTTCACCATAGGGAATACAAAAACCAAAAATAATATTAAAAAAAACAATTACTCAAAGTTAAGTTAAGTGTGCTGTAGAGTTAAACACAACACAGTTCACTCATTACTGTAAGTGCATCCTTACAATGTGCACAAATTTCAGTGATTATATATAATGTCAATTTACCTTTCTCTCTCGTGAAGCTAGATTTTTCTCTTTATGAGTTCACCGGTGTCGGCACTCAGCGTAAAACTAATGACGCTTCTTTTACTGTGGTGGCCCACACCGCTCGAGGTGGTTCGTATTTGCCTTCTTTAAAAAGAATCGATGTAATCGGAAAAAGTGGGGAGAACTTTCCCATGGCCGCTGCAGTGGCCCTCCCTCAGGAACTTCGTCCAGGAAATGGGAATGGATGAACTCGAAGAGTAGTTTTGGTTAAGTGAGCTCCGACGTTCAGGCTGAACTTTAATTAAACGCGACCACTTTGCATTAATTTTATTGCCTGCTTTCGGTTATTTAAAGGCCAGAGGTGGCGAGGCTGGAAAGAAATCCAGTCATGAAGAGACAAACCCTTGGATCGATAGAGACAGTGGTTAAATGTCATATTTTAATATTTATAATGATAATGATAATAGAAATAATAATATAATAATAACAACTGGTTAATTAATGAACGCATTTCAAAGCGTTTATCTATCTATCTATTTCAATGCTTATCTATCCTTTTCACCATCTTTATTAACGACAGAATTGATCGATTGATGATCACACGAAGACTCTTGTAGTTTCACATTATGCCACGCAATGGCGCCACGCACCTTGTTTCCTAAAAGCCCATGACACCGGTAAATGACGCCTCACGTTCACATGAAAGCTCAATCCTTCTTGCAGAGTACTTGTAGAATTTGTTGCTTGTGTTTATTTCCTTAGGTTTGCGTGATTCTCTCCAACTCCCAGCTTGTTAAAGAGAAAAAGACGACTGCAGTGCAATTGTGATTTTAGTCTTAATTTCAGTTTCTGTTCTCATCAATCTATTTAATGTAGGATGGTTGAAAGAAACTAAATACATTTACTCAGCTGGTGCAACAGTTTTTAAGCAACCATATTTGAGAATATATGTTAAATTTATTCATGATTTCCTTTTCAAATGAGGATTTTACAAATATAAGACATGATCTACCTTTAAATTTGATGGAAAAACATGCAAAGCTTTGCATGGTTTGCTGAATTAGTTGGTTATAAATTCAACATTGATATAATCCAAGACCTCTAGCAGATGCAGGTAGCCCCCCTGACAGACAGACAGACAACCATTTGTGTGACTGCTAGGTGATTGGCACAAGACCACTCTCTCATCTTTCCTCTTCATCCTGTACATTTTTCAGTACTTCTCAGCACTTGCAGAAGTTCTCAGATTCTCTCAGCATTGATGGGGATTGACTCCAAAGACCTGGTGGAACAATTTGTGGGGTGGTGCGGAAACAAAGTGTGTGTTTTACCAGACAGTTAAAATTTTACATAACTGCTCATCTGTTTTCGCTCAATGACACAACATATATCACATCTGCAGTGGAGTAAAACACATCATGTACAGTACATGCACATTTTTGAGAGTCAATACTGTACATAAGTCCAGTTTTTCATTATTTCTAAATGAATATTTCCATTTTCTGATACTGTCCACTTTATCTACATTTCAGAACATTATACTTGCACTGCACTACATTCATGTGAGAATAATAGTTAAGACTAACCTTTTATTACTTTTCACATTTAGATTAATACAACTAAATATTAGTATGTATGTGAAGTTCTTTTTAAAAACAGTATTTAATCACTTAAAAACAGAATATAAGCTCCATTACATAAACTCTACTATGTGTAAATTGCGCTTCCCTTATGATTCTGGTGTATACACAGTGGCATGAACTGCATACAGATTTATACCGTAGATTGTTTCTGTGATTTTGTTGGCTTTCTTAACTTGCTGAACCCCCTTCTCAGCAATAACCTTAAAGGAGATATTCTGGTAGACCTGCAACTAAATTTTTGACACTTCTTCCTTAAACTGCTTTTTTTACTGTCATTTTCTCAAATGTGTCTTGTGTAAATGAGTCTTGAGGTCTTTAAACAATATCTCTATTGGGTTGATGTCTGGGCTTTAACAGGGACACTCCTAAAGGAAGGTTTTCATTTTTTGAAGCCGTACTGTAGTAAATATACTTTGCTGTCATTGTCCTGCAGCATCATTTACTGTAATAACCACTAAGCTTCATCTGGCAGATGGCCACCCTGACATTATCCTTTGTTACAGATTTACAGTAACATAAGATAATGCCAGGATAATGTCAGATGTCCTCACCCAGAGGCACCAAAGCAGCTCCAAATTATGATGCTCCCTCCACCGTGCTTTACCATTCGAATGATTTCTTGTTGATATGCAGTTCCCTACACTACAGTCTACACAACATGTTCTTCTTATCACTACACATAATGCAGTAACATTATATCTACTACATAAAAGCGCTGTAAGATGTTATAAATAATCATCCAATAAATCCGAGATAAAATGTTATTGTGCATAATGAGCACTTATACTGTTAATATAGAAGACAGTTGTAACCTTGCTTGAAGTTACACTTTAGTATCATTATCTTTAAATAAATGATGAGTACATTTGTACAACTGTAATTTTATGCAGTTGAATTGCCTTCCATATGTGTTTACAACATTATAATTTCATGTTGTATAGGCTACAATTTGTACACACTAAATGCATTT
Source organism: Channa argus (assembly GCF_033026475.1). Classification (NCBI taxonomy): domain Eukaryota; kingdom Metazoa; phylum Chordata; class Actinopteri; order Anabantiformes; family Channidae; genus Channa; species Channa argus. The sequence continues at coordinate 20,362,362 of NC_090197.1, forward strand.
ACTGTAAGATCTGTTACAGCCAGAAACTATTGATATGAAAGGATTTATGTGTATTTTATAACCTGAAATCAGCTGAGTGTGAGTACCTACTTACTTATATTTATCTTTTTTTTTCTTAGCTATAATACAGTAATTACTTTGTCTATTTGATGAGGCAAACCATCCAGCAAGATCTCATCTTGTTTACAGCATGTGTAGCGTGCATAGTGTTTTAGTCAAGGCTCAGACAGCTAGCTGGCTGTGCACAGGTAGAAAACCTAAACCTGAGATGTTGCTATAATGCAGATTTTCTTTGCTTATTTATTGGAAGGCTTGCGAAGATAATGCAAAACCTCGAGGTATAGCTCAGCAATATACAAAACAAGCTATTCTCCTTTAGAATAAGCAAACCGAGTATATAATATATAAAAGGTTGCTGGAAGCCTAGATAGCCGGAATCAATTCTGGCAGATGCTCTGCTGCACACCGCTATGAGCAATAAACACAGTGGCTTTTTTAGGTCATGAAGAAATAGAAACAATTTGATTTAAACATATTTGCTTCATAATTACACCAATTCAAAAACAGCATTGTCAGATAGTAGATACTGTTTAGCATTAAATCATGGCATAAGATCATCTGTATCAAACTGTTCCAGTTATCACCTTCCAATACCACACTCAATCATATTAAAGTGTTTGCTGACAAGTCATCTCCTCCCAGTCATTCCCAATCAGTGAGGAACCATCATATGTGTTAACATGTAGATTATTAGAATTTTAAGGAGACTGGGCCTATCTCCCTGGCTGCAGCACAGAGCCAGGCTTTATAAAAAGACCCGTAAATTGACAGTGAATCATCTTGACAGACGAACGTCTTGCTCTTTTCTTTGGTCATTACATTCGTAGATGAATGGCAAGGAGGGGAGCGAGGACAGCCGACAGAGAGTAATGGAACTGTTTCCATGCAGGAGATGTGTTATGTCTTCCTGTGTTTGGTGTGATCTTCTCTGCTGGTACAGTTATCAGTGAAACTAATTGCCAGCTTCAACTTCAATCAGTTCCTCGCTGCCGGACATATTTTAACCCTCAATATTGTATTTTATGACTGATTCAGTCCTGAGTGTACATCAGTAAAGTCAATGATGCAGATGTTTCAATACAAGCGCTAATTCAAAGATTACTTGGAAGACAAAGCTGTGACAAATGCTTTTCCCTCTGTTTTTATCGATAAAACAAGGCATAGAAAGTGGACAAGTGATTATTAAAAATTTAAATTAAAAAAATTGAACTGATCCATTTACTTGACATTATATACCACTTCTTCTTCTTCTTCTTTGCTTTTGGCTGTTCCCTTTCAGGGGTCACCACAGGGAATCATCTGCCTCCATCTAAACGTATTCGGTGTGGAAGTCATGATTTGCGTGTTTGATTTGGCATATGTTTTAAGTCTGAAGCCTTTCTGACACAACCCTCTGCATCTATGCAGACTTGGGACTTGCAAAAGAAGACATGGGATTGTAGCCCCCTGTGGTTGCAACTAATGGAGTGTAAAACCAACCTTGCCTTGCTTTTCTAAATAATTAACTGCAGAGAAGTCTACAAAATCAGGCCAGAACACTGTCTACCCAACATCTGTTTATCTTTCGACAAAATGTGTTTTTTAATTAATTTTATATATTGTCATTAGAAAATGCTGTTTGAGAGCCCATCATATTTTAGCCACACTAGCAGCTGGTCACTTGATCCCCCACTTTAGTCCAGACTGAAATATCATAACAAGTGTCAGATAAATTACCATAAAATCTTGTGCAATCATTCATACTCACCAGATGAAGTAGCTCTTGACTTTTCCTTTAAAATATTTAAAACGGTTACTTACCTTGAAAATTCTTATTATGTCCTGACCAATTTTGTACAGACATTCATAGTACTCAGAGGACATTGTTGATGATGATGTGCTCGTTAAGTACTTTTGTTTGAAACCACATAAGCTCCACTAAAATGGTGACCATGGTAAATATTCAACATAAATGCTAAACACTGTGAGCATGTTAGTATGCTGGCGTTAGCATGTACTTTAGCTCAAAACACTACTCTGGCTGAAGTACAACATCACAGATGTTAGGTTTTATACATGTGAACATTAAAATTTCAGTGAATACAATATAAAATTCATTTTTCCAGAACACCCTGATAGTGCTGAATGGTTGGAGCGCATGCTGGCAGGGTCCTGGGATCTAGTCCAGCTTGCAACCTTTGTTACAAGTGACTCTCCATCTCTCTCCCTGTTTCCTGTCAGCTCTCTACTTCATCCTATATAACAAAGGCAAAAATGTCAACATATCGAATAAAAATGTCCAGGGATCAAAAATAGTAATATGACTCTAAACATTACACCATGAAAAGAAGCCAGAGTTACCGCTGAATCGCATCATATATCATGTTAAATTAACTTTTATAACTACAAAAAATGTACTGTTTCTTCAATTTGATATAGTAACGTCTGTCTGTATTGTTTGTGAGTTTGTGTGTATTGCATGGGACGGTGACAGCTCACTCTATCAGAGTGTCATGTTAACAATGGATCTGCAGCATAGAAAGCTGTGTGTGTCTATCAATGCCATTTGGTTAGTAAAGATGTCAGAGCTACATGAGCTATTGGCCCCACAGCCTTGCAGTTGTTTGATGAAATATGCATGACACTGGCAGATCTGTAGATCTCCTGAAGTGATATATACATTTGTGTATATGTGTTTGTGTAGTAGTAGTAGTCTGATGGGAGAAGGGTGATATCACACTACACAAACAGTGTCTGTGACATCACCACTGTGTCAACACTCTTTTATAAATTATCTACAGTGTGAATACTGTGGTCAGTTGACCTCTTCTGTCATCTCTTTTTTCATCCCACGTGTAAGAACAGTGTCATGTTTCTCTGGTGAAACCTGGGTCCAAATGCAATCAGCGTTTCCTGGACCCACCCAGCCCCCCATTCTACTTACCATGTCTCTTCTAGCCTTATTACACTTATAGACTGCTCCCTGACAGCTGCTATTGATCTCAGCCAGCTTGGAGTGACGCCATGAAAGTGGCAACATTGTGACACAGGAAGCTGATGACAGCAGACATGGTGGGTCACCAAGTATCCCCACATCAAAGGGTTCAAAGGAGATAAACCATGGATGAAACTCATGACATATGTTTGATAGTTATCAGTTTGTTTTGTCCAGCACCCTCCACTGTGAAACTGTGATTGTCAATGTTTTAATTAAATTTGTATATTGTCTTTGATTTTGGCTACTTGCAGTAAAAAGCATTATAAATGTATTTACTGTATTTATCAATATTACAGGTTTCTGGTTTGTGTGTATGTATATTTGCTGATGGAATGCTCATGGAAAGTTAAATTCACTTTTCTGTGAGAGGCTGTGAGAGAGAAAGGTTTAGATTAGCTTTGCCATTGACTTTCATTTGTTTTTGTAAAATTGGCTCTTGTGGGAAATACCAATGTTGTTCACATTGAGATTGTGAAAGCACATAAGAGAGGATATGGGTTTTCCAAACAACAATCCAGCCAATGTTTCTGGAGGAGAAAATAGAATTTCCAATTTATTTTCTGACCATGGCAATTCAGGGCTTCAATCACATGACCTGCAGAAATGTAGCAGGTTTGCAGGTTACTCTGCTACAATACAAAATTGAGATAAGTGGATTGACTTTATTCAAAGTGAGCTAGGGTCAGGGCTTCCTGACACGTGGCTCTAGCATAGATTTGGCAAGTGCTAATGAAGATGCAAACAGATCTGCAGGCAGGCTGTGAAGCAGGTGGTGCAAAACCATGCTGTAAATGATTTTACTCTGGTGATGAATGCCCCGCCACATGCATGAAGGCGGTGAAGGTGTGTGATGTTTCATGTTGGAAATGCGGATATTACACCTTGACCCATTGAACCGATAAATATTCATTAGGCTGCCTTCCACTGAGAGGGAGACAGTGCTCCAACATTTTTGCGGTCTTCTAAGAAAATAGTGACTGAGGATATGTGTAACTGACTAAAAAGAAAATGGAATACCACAAATATTGATGCACCATGTGAGTGAAACACACTATAGGAAAGCTTGAATCCCAGTGTTAAATGGTAATGTATTAAATGGTAGAGTAGGGGGGGTGGCATGTTTAATAGCACAACCTTACTCTTCAGCAATCGCTCTGTGGCAACTCTGCTCACTGTTTGAGTTGGCGTTTGGAAAAATATGTTCAGTTTCAACTGTATAGATCCTGGTGTCAATAATCTGATGTGAACAGTGAAAAAACAGAAATACAGAAAAACACATATACAAATATACATAGAGACGGTCTCACACAGTGGCCTGTATCAGTGTCACTGACCATGGTGCTGAAACCAAAAGCTGCTGATGCAAATAAGCTAGTCCTTGTCCACAGCTGCCTCACTTACTAATAAATATGCAAATATAATACATTATTACAGTGATGAAAGCTACAAAACATTTTGATATTACTTCTTATAAGAAGGTTTTTGTACCAATTGCAAAATGCTACATTGTCATCAGAAAGGCTGCAGTAGTAAATTAAAATGCGTAAAATACTGTATAATTGCCAGTGGGTAAAAACATAAGGCAATACAGTGAAAAATAACAATTCATTATATTTTCAAAAAATAAGAACTTTTTTTACTAGACCCCACAGTCAATTTTAGTTTGAAATGACTTTAATGCATCATGAATATTTATCAGTGTGGAAAGGTGGTAAACAGTTTTTCACAAATTAATAGGGGGGGGGGCTGAGATGGGCTGTTTTTAAGATAAACCCTAATTAACTGGACAAATGAGCATGAATAATATGAGCACTGGCATTTAGCATCCTTCAAAACCTTCTCTTAAATGCATCGAAAAAGCTGAATAGGTTTTGTGAATTAAAAGAGCCTTATGTGATGTCTCACTGAATTACAGGATGAGCGTCTGTCTCTCTGAGCATCACTGAATTCAGTTAAACAGAGTCAAAAGAGATAAGCAGTGAAGGAACCGTGCAGCACCTGTGAAAATGACAATTTCCATTACAAACTGAACACTTGGAGGCTCCAACGGCCTTTTGGTTTTACACATGCATATGACATGTGCACGTCAAGTTTACCCTTTTTCAGCAGCCGGATGCCACCCTGAATAGAGACAAGATTTGACTTAACACGTGTCATGTTCTAGCTGACTGATGCTCGATGAGAGCCTGATCTCTCCTATGGTATGGGAGACCTCTTTCACAATGAAATGGGAAAAATAAATCTAGGTCATTGTTTGCATGTTTGCCTGTCTGGTTTTCAATCATGCAATAAAATACTTATGCAATCATGGAAGGCCCTCAAGGTCTATTGACCATGAGTCTTTAGTCCCTCTATCTCTTGCTTTGTGTGTCAGTGTGTACCTGTGTGTCTTGTCTGTCACTCTGCTCTGACCCATTTACTGTAGCTATCCCTTACGCTCAGTGCTTGACGTGATGGCGTAGTCAGAACGAGCAACCGTACGCTGCTGACAATTACGAGTGAGGTTTCCGCCTCACACTTATGAGGCCTGCCCAAAAGTGATGTTGTGTCTCACCGTAAGTGTATGGTTCTTAACTAGGTTGTAATGAATTTGATTTGTCAATCAGAGCAGTGCACAGCACACAGAAAAAGAATGTCAATAATAGGTCAGTTAACCTGAAACCCATATCATCACCCTAGTAACAGGTAATAAATTACTACTGTGGTCTGAATATATGTTGCAGTTGTATAATGATATAGGTTTTTAGACATGTTGAACATTGTATCCATTCTCTGTCTTGTTCTACATTTGTTAAGAGGTGATGTTGAAACAAAAGCTTTTATTGCTCTACCATACCATTTTTTTTTACAACCCGAACCCAACATCTGGCATGAGGGACTGAGTGAAACAGGAAATTATAGGCTAGATCACTAATTTCTACCAACAAATGAAAACTAGACATTAGGTGGAGTGGACTGTAAGAACGATTATTCGTAGTGTGTTGTCCTTCTTGGTCCCTATTTGGCCCCTCCTCGAACAGTGGAGAGGGGCCACCGAGAGTTCTGTGAACCAATCGGTTGCCAGCAAGGTTTCAATGAGGAGGCCTGCGTGTAACCTAGAGAGAGAGAGAGAGAGAGAGAGAGAGAGAGAGAGAGAGAAAGAAGGGGCGGGGGGGGGGGGGGGGGGGGGTAGAGGCAGCGCCGCTGTTTCTCCATCCTCTACACACGATCGGGGAGCTGCGGAATAGGCGTGTGTTTCAGTCACTCCACCGAAGATTACGGTCAGTGAAAACGACGTACAGAAAGCTCGACTTCAAGGTAAGAAGTGTCCCGTGGCTGTTGGATGGGGGTTAAAAGCAGAATGTGCATTTGCTCCTGGGCAGATGGTCTTTGAATGCCCGCTTGTTGTAGTACGCTGTCATGTGCTCCTTGACTTTTGATTGTATTTAGTAAAGATAACGACTAGTTAACGGATCGTATCGGTGCAGCCTTCCAGAAAACATCAGGCACTGGTGGGTTTGCTGTCAGTGGGGCTCTCAGCTGTGTCAACTTGACAAAGAGAGAGAGAGATGGAAAGAGAGAAGTTGCGCATTTGTGAACGCAGGACGACCCCCCTTTAGATACACACTCGCACACACCAAATTGTGTTTGTGTGACGGTTCAAAACACATATGGAAACGACTCCGACATCTGAGAGCCGAGTTTCATTCATGCGTAAATTCGCCGTTCGCTGACCGTGAAAGCGTGCCTGTGCGTGTATGCGGTGTGTATTAAATGTGTAAGTGTGAGTGTGTGTGTGTGTCCCGGAGAGGAATTCACGCCGGCAGCAAAAGTATTGCGTTTATCCTGCAAAAGAGGGGCGCACAACGGTTTAATTGATCTCAGGAAAGGCGGTTTACTGCGAGCATGGCGCATGTTTGAGGAGGAGATGATTCTTCAGGACCACCCCGGCCCAGGAATCCCCCCCGGAGACCACTGTTGGCGAGGCGGTCGTTTGAAAAGCCACATTTATGGTTCTGCGTGCACATTCATTTAAACGAGAAGAGCTTTAGCAACGTAGCCGTGTGGCTCGTTTGGTGCTTTATAAAACATAGGGACAATTTTCCCGCTCAACACCTAGTTTTACACGAATTGTCTCAGTTACCGCCCCTTTTCCTGTATCCCACTGCCTATCGCTGGTAACACCTTATTGTACCTTCTGGCATTAGTCGGATTATTTGGATAGGGTGTCTAAAAATCATCCGGATCATGCATGGAGACACAACCATATTAGGCCGCTGCAATAGGATCATTTGTGTGATAAGTAGAGGATGGCTGCGTTGGATTATGAGTAACTTGCAGAATGTTTAAGCTGGTGTTGTGTTAATCTAATACATACACGAAATTTAATGCTAAACTTAAATTAGTTAATTAAATGTGACTTTATGGAGTTATGTTCAATTAACATGGCGCCATTATGTTCAGTGCACTTAAAAGATGTTGCATTAACCTGACACAGTTATGTTCAATTTAATCGACACCAACTAGCTGTATTAAGGAGTTGATTGTACCCAAGTTGCTTGCTTAGTTTAAGCTAGTGGGTTAAATAAATACAACTTAAAACACTTTACCTGGCTTTTAATAAAAAGTTTAATTTAGAACATGGGAGTAATTTGGCATTAGATTTTTGCCATATCCCATCTATAAAGTCACAAGGAAGGTAAAAATAAATCCAAACTAATAAAAAAAAGTATCTAACCTATATTTGGTAAAATATGAAATATTACAAACTAATAACTAACAATTAAGCACACTTTAAACTGCAAAAGAAATTAGCAATAATTGCTTTTTAAATTACATAAACACTTTCATGAATTTAAGAAGGGAGCAACATTTCTGTGCTCCTGAGTAATAAGTGGATGGCAATGGATTCGAGGTGATTCTGTTATGTGTTGCGAAGCACACATAGTAAAGGTTATGAAATTGGCACCTCATGCAATGTGCATGTGTGACCAAAAATATGGAAAGCTTGTTACTTTGTCCAAGGCCTTCAGTGCATTTTAAATGAGTGAGTTATGTTGGTTTTACATTTACTATGCGTCTTTGAATTCGACACCATGTGCCTCCAGACATAAAATCATGAAACCAGATATTGATTGCTTGATAACACAGACCAGCGTCGACTGACTGTGTCTTCTTTGTGTTAGTGTAATAAAATATTCAAGCTACAATAGGGCAACAACCTCTCAACTTAATTAATATTACCATCTAAAACATTTTAAGAGAAGAAGAATTTGATGACTCAAAGCTGAACTTTGTATTTTCAGACATAGTGGGCTATTGTGTCCTCCTGCTTTCTCTCCGTTTCCTCTTGAGCCATTCACTCCCATACACACCCAGTTTGCAGATGGTGGTTTGCTGGTTTCCACACCCCCCTCAATCAATTGCAGTTTTCTGCCTCGAATCTGTCACATGTGAAAATGTGGTGAAGCAGCAAGTCAGTAGCATGTCCTGTCACACAGCAGAACATACTGCTCATTTTGTCCTTTAAATTGAAAAGTGGGGTGAGTTCGACAGGGCATTGATTGTACAATTACACAGAAAATACATTGTTATTGGAATAGAAATAAGGTTTATTTCCCCCACTTTTCCCTTATTCATATACACAGCTTTTATACACTTTTAAAATACACTGCTACTGAATATGCCATACATGCAAGAGCAAAATATGGTGTTTTTAATTATAACTTCTGCTGCTGTTGAAAAAGAAAAACTCTAAATTTAAATACCCCTGTAAATGGTTGAAAGCAGGTTTTGGACCAGTTTCAGTCCTGTTTATTCAAATCTGCTCCACATTCGTAATAAAATACAGTACATTAAAAAAGCAAGATGCTATTACAATTGCGATTCACTGTGATGTATCTAGTCTCATTCAACCTTAAAATTGATTTCTCTTTTTATGAACCAAGCACGAAACGAAATTACAATGGAGGATGTACTTTTCTGGCAGTGTGAAAGGGTGAATTTTCCAGGGCTCCTTTTGGTGCATCAACATGCCTTGCACAAATCCCATTATTCTTTAAGAGGCTCTGTAATGATGATCCATCTCGATGGGTGCATGGCGATTAAGTGTTAATCTTGGCGTCTGTTTAAGGTGCCTGCACACTCCATTCCCTCAGGAGGATAAGTGATGTGGGGAGTGGGAAAAGCACCACCTTTGAGATCTCAGATGGTGCGCAAAAAGACAACAAAGAGAGGTATCACGACTTTGTAGTGGCTGTATAATAACTTAAACAAACAAAGCAAAGCAGTGTCCAGTAAGACACTGCTGTCTGCTTGCAGAATATTGTTATTTTATAAATGCTGCTTAACACAGATTTGTTTATTGTTTAAGCCTCACACACTAACATGCTTACTAGGATGCTGATGTTAGACAGATACTTTTATGCCATGTTTAGTCCGGCATGTTAGCATGCTGACATTTCAAATTAACACAAAACGCATGAGGCTGAGGGGTGTTAGTTTTGCAGGTAGGCCAAGAATTTTGTTCCGATTGCTGTGGTTTATAAAATGTTGGGAATATGTGGTGGCGTGAATGGATTAATCTGGACTTCACATTAATAGGAGCTTAAATATGTTCAGTAGATTTCATGGCACAGGACTGGAAGAAAATTCACTCGATCACAAAAGTCAGAAGAATTTATCATCTGGTAACTATGAATGATTGGTTGCTGAAATATATTCCACGGACATTAAAACATTAACCAGGTGTTGGTATTGGAGGAGATGTCTTGGCATAATTAAAGTCAGTAGAGCTAATTCAATGGAGACATGACATGTTTGTAAAAAAATATATTTAGGAAATCCATCCAGTAGCCAAGGAGGTGTTTGAGTGGTGTCCCTGTTTGTAAAATGACCACCCCTTTCAAAATGAAGTGATGACAAATTTGGTAAAGGTTTTATAATTATTCATAATGACAATATTATTATTGACTTCATGCAAGCTTAATTCTAGGTTAGTGTAACAATTATCGAGAGGTATAATGGTTTGTTGAGGTATAATAATTTAAATCCCATAAATCACATTTCCCTACCTTTAATAGCTGCTTTGAGGTCAAACCTTTTACATTTCCAATTACATCATTCCCACAATACAAGCTGGCAATGATAGAGTATCCCTTTGCAACAAAGCAGCTTGTTACCAGCTCAACAGTATATCAGGGGTCCATGCTGAAACCTGCAGTAGTGGAGAAGTAATAGCGGTCAGGATGACAAGGTGAAGGCCTTTAAGTGTTGTTACAGTTGCTTGTAAAGCTGACGGGTGCATGAAAATGAAAACACAAGGCAGAGGAGATGGTGTTCTGTGAAAGGAAACCTTTCATTGTTGATGTACAGCATTCATTTCAGTGAAATCCAGATGCATGGGCAAACTGGGCAGATAAAAGAGTACGCACACACGTATGCTCGTGTAGGTAAGCACACAGCACCTTTCATTTCCTACTTCCTTCACTTTATGTTTTCTATTCTTCTCTTGATCTGTTTTCCCTCTGTCAGTTCTGACTCCTATAAACCACACAAGTGTTAAAACCATAAAGAGACCATTTTGTATATTGCATATCAACAAAGTGCATTCAACTCAAGCTCTGGTGGTTTTATTGGGTTCCCACAGATGCATGCAAATTGGCAGTCAAGCATGTACAAGATAAACACAAATTGGCGTCATTAGTATGTTTTACTTGGGTTTGATTTAGAGATGTTGTCTGGTTGCTGAAGTGATCAACCAGTCAACTTTTATGGCTATGAAGGCTGTTTTTTGTAGCTATCTCATTAAACCATGGTTACTGGGAGTAAAACAAAGCAAAGTACAATAACATTAATGACAGATGTGAGTCTTCTCTACTCAAGTAGGTGAAAGTCATTTTGGGGATTATATGTAGACTCAAGCAATGGGTGTGTTTGACTAATCAGGGTGAAGATTTTTTTCTAATGCATCATTAGTCTAAGGTTCTGAAGGGGTAGTGATTCATGGTCTAATTTGACTTGCCTTCAGATATTCCTCTGGTGACTAACAAAACATTTACCTTTGAGTTAATAAGTGGATGTAACATTAGTCATTATTTGTTATTTAACATAACGTGATATAAAATGCTACCTGTTTTGCGGCTGTGTCTTTCTCATCCAGTGAAAGGAAGGACAGGGTATACTGCAGTTTTAAAGGCAGGGTGGCAGAGATGAAATGATGAAAGCTACTGCAGACATCACTGAAGCTAAAATAACCAGATACAGTCGTGATTATTACAATGCAAAGTGGATTCACTATTGGATAAATGGTGCATTAGATGAAAAATCTGCTTTCTTTGAGCTTGTTGTTGACAAATATTAGTCATGAACACAATGCAAACGCAGGGGCAGATTGAAGTAGTGCCATTTCTTCCAGTCATACTTATACTGTATAAATCGAATGATTCATGTCATTTATGTTAGAATTCAGAAAATGAAATGTGGTGAGTCAAACATTTTTTCAGGTTATTCTTACCATCTGTATCACACATAAGCAGAGAAAAGAAAGAAATGTGTATAGAGCTTTTAAGGAATCAGTGATAACTTTACACACGGTCAGTTTATTCATCGTGTAGAGAACTACTGGGGGACTGTAGAGCTGATTTTGAATGTGATTTGGTTGTGACAATGGGTTGGGCCAAGTTGATCCGGGTCTATGCCAGTCTGACAGGAGACTGCACTGTGTAATGACTCTCTAGTCTTTACTCTTAAGAGCCAGTCATTCTCAGAAAGACTTTTTTTTAAACATGTTTGATGTTTAAGCCTGATATCAGTGTACGATGACATTAGAACCGAAGGACAGTTACAGTAAATATAGTTTTATATGAAGTTAGCGTTACAAAGTTATTTTGCCTCCATTTCCCGTTGCAGGCTCTATAGTCAACATTTTTGGTGCTGTTCCATCCAGAAATTTTTTTCTGGAAAGATTTTTGTCAGTTTGTCCATTTGTTTGTCAGTTGTAATCGGCCAGATGTTATGTGTGTTTCCCACAGTTTACTCAGCTGTCAGATGTGTGTTTCTGCCACACTGTCATATAGTAGAAATCTGTCATAGTTTGTGGAAAAACTCTTTAAATGTGAACAGTCTTTGAAAGTGGTAGTAATAATGATGCTTATTTTGTCTATCTTTTAAAATCCAATGGATTTCATCCTGGGTTGGGTCTCTCCCTCTCATAGGTCTCTCCCTATATGAGATACAACTTTTAACTTTAAATCATAAAAACAATTCCTTTTGATATGGTTTTTAATGTTTTGTTTTGATCATTTATTTGGGGTAATTCGATTCCTATTAAGCCTCAACAGTGCTTCTTTAGTGGAAAAAAATAAATGGAAAACTCTTCACACTCTCCCTGGTGCTTCAACTAATTTCAACTAAATTCTTTTCTATGTTGAATAATTTGCAGTTCATGTCAGTGACATTTTATCAGAGACAATGGCAGCAATGGAGGCAGAAAAAAATATATATCTCGAGTTATTTTATATATGTGTGTCTGTGTGTCTGTGTGTGTGTGTGTAGAAAGAGAGAAGAAACGTGATATATAATAATTGAATTTAGCGTTATTACTTCTAAAATTAAAATCATACCCTTAATAGGAAGATTGGCTTTTACAATTGCTTATGGAATGTAGATATAGAGTAATTGAGCGAAATAACTCATGTCAGAATGGTCAATATAATGGTATTAAAGACAGGTTAAGACTGCTTCAGCTGTGCATAATACCATCATTACATTTTCTAGGATTGATTGTAGTAGTATTAAGGCTAATCTTTACTCCTGTGTCAGAAGGCTTTTGCTTATTCTCTCTCTATTGGCAGTATAGAGTGTTGGCGACAAGACAAACACTTACTAAACAGGCCTGTATTGCTAATCCAGGTTTGGTTTTGGAGCAAGGGTGTCACAAACACACACACAGACACACGCACTCTCACACATACACACACACAGGGTTGCGCTCTCATATCATTCTTTTAATTGTCAGCTCACCCCCTCACATATTCATACACATCCATCCGTTGTTGCCATGAAGGATCTACTCATACTCGAGTTAGCGGCTCGTTTTGACACATTTCCCCCTGAATAATGAGAATTTAATCACACCCACTGTTGCTGGATTACCAGTCAACCCAAAATCTGAATCGTAAGGTACACACTCACAGCAAATGTAGACAACTCATCATGCTCCAACTGATGAAATGGAGAAAAAGATAATCTAATACAAACCCCATGTCCAAACTGTCTCGTGGATGGGACCTGAAACAGAGCTGGCAGGCAGGCAACAAGGTTAAAGAGGCGAGGGTAATTGCTGTAACCTATCTGGGTGGAAAAATGTTTGCTTGAGTTCTTAGTGTACTTCTCTTTTATGCACTTGGGCATGAAATTGTTCCCCTTCCACCCTGGATAGCCCAAAGCCCAAAGTCCACTGCCCATCCCTAGCCAGGCGAATTGGCTTTCCTGCATGTGTGTCTTTGTATGCTGGGAAATGTTTGTTGATGTGTGTTTGTGAGGGGTTTGGAGGGGGTGGGGGTGTGCGCGGGGGGCTGGGTGTCAGCTGGCCTTCTCCATTCCTCTCTGACTGACAGAATAAGTGAGTGAGTGCTGAAATGATTATGGGCTATATGGAGAACTGCAAGCAAAATGATCACTGAGCATTTCACGCTAAGATAAGAGATTGAAGGAAAAACATGAGGTAGCATGAGGGAAGCTGATTTGGAGACAAGTGCTTCTGGAAAGGAAGGAACTTGCATAATTTCATTAATGTTCATTTTGATGTACAGTGCATCCAGACAGTATTTCCAGGGCTTAGCTTTTTCCACATTTTGTTATTCTACAGCCTTATTTCAAAATGGATTAAATTCATTATTTTTATATGGTGTTATTTTACAAACAACACCACATAATGACAATGCAAAAGAAGTTTGTATGAAATCTTTCAAATTTATAAAAAAATATGAAACAAAAAAAATACATTCATACAAAAATACATACTTTAAGTATTCAGCACCTTTGCTTAATGTTTTGTTGAAGCACATTTAGCACCAATTACAGCCTCAAGTCTTTTTGAGTATGATGATACAAAGTTGGCACACCTATGTTTGGGCAGTTTCTCCTATTCTTCTTTGCAGGTCAAGCTCCATCAGGTTGGGTGAGGAGCTTCGGTGCATAGCTATTTTCTGACCTCTACAGAGATGATCAATCGGGTTCAAGGCTGGGCTCTGGCTGGGCCACTCAAGGAAATTAACAGAGTAGCCATTCCTTTCTTATCTTGACTATGTGCTTAGTGTTGTTGTCCTGTTGAAACATAAACCGTCACCCCAGTTAGAGCACTTTGAAACAGGTTTTCATCAAGGATGTTACTGTACAATACTGCATTTATCTTTCCCTTGATAGTGACTAGTCTCACAGTTCCTGCAGCTGAAAAACATCCCTACAGCATGATGCTGCCACCACCATGCTTAACTGTATTGGGATGGCATTGGCCAGGTGGTGACTGGTGCCTGGTTTCCTCCTGACATGACACTTGGCATTCAGGCCAAAGAGTTCAATCTTTGTTTCATAAAACCAGAGAATTTTGTTTCTCATGGTCTGAGAGTCCTTCAGGTGGGCTATTATGTGCCTTTTACAGAGGAGTAGTTTCCATCTGGCCACTCTACCATGCAGGCCTGATTGGTGGAGTGGTGCAGAGATGGTTGTTCTTCTGGAAGGTTCTCCTCTCTCCACAGAGAAATGCTGGAGGTCTTTCAGAATGACCATCGGGTTCTCCGTGACTAAGTCCGCTCTCTTTCGATCGCTCAGTTTGACCGGACGGCCCGCTCTAGGAAGAGACCTGGTGGTTTCCATTTAAAGATGATGAATGCCACTGTGCTCTTTAGGACCTTCAATGCTCCAGAAATTTTTCTGTACCCTTCCCCAGATCTGTGCCTCGATACAATCCTGTCTCGGAGGTTAACAGACAATTCTTTAGACTTCATGGCTTGGTTTGTGCTCTCACATGCACTGTTAACTGTGGCACCTTATATACACAGGTGTATGTTTTTACAAATCATGTCCAGTCACCAGAGTTTCCCACCTGCCTTCCCAGGTGGACTGTCAAGTTGTAGAAACATCTCAAGGATGATCAGTGGAAATAGGGTGCCCCAGAGCTCAATCTTGAGTGTCATGGCAAAGACTGTGAATACTTATGTACATGTGATTTCTTTGTTTATTATTTTTAATACATTTGCAAAGATTTCATACAAACTTCTTTCACATTGTCATTATCCAGTATTGTTTGCAGAATTTGAAGGAAAATAATTAATTTGATCCATCTTGAAATAAGGCTGTAACATAACAAAATGTGGAAAAGGTTAAGTGCTGTAGCAATATGGGTGCAAATCTGTGCACATCATTCTTGTTTTCTGATGTTTGATATACACAGCCATTCATTACATTAGAAGCATCCAGCAAGTCATGCAGAATGAAAAAAATGTATTAACTCGTGTGTGTGTGTGTATATGTCCTTTTTCTGTCTGACTGTAAGCCCTTATAGCCTACTGTAAGTAAACGATATACACCCAACATGCTTCTGGCAGTGTTATATGCTTTAGAAATGCTGCCCAGGAGATGTGTGTTGGCAGTATATTCTATAGTAATGATCAAGGGAATACAAAGATTTCCCATGACAATAGTGCTCAGGAAAAATAATATAGGCAGTTGGCACCCAGTTGCGAAATTCTTTTTGTGCATGATTGCATTGATGGGGCCCATGGTTTCCATAAAAAAGTAATTACATTACTTGTTTATCAGGGCATAAATGAAACATCT
The DNA here is from genome assembly GCF_033026475.1 of Channa argus. NCBI lineage: Eukaryota > Metazoa > Chordata > Actinopteri > Anabantiformes > Channidae > Channa > Channa argus. The sequence goes on from NC_090197.1 coordinate 20,378,218, forward strand.
TTATTAAGTTTGCAGCCTTGATAAGTGTTTTTTATAGAATCACAATTACACTGTTGTGTATCAATCCAAAGAGGTCATGTTGTTGAGTGTCTTTAATGTTTTATTTGACCTTAGTTTCACCAGGATAACTTCTTGAGATTGAATATGACTTTCAAGAATTTGAAAGAAAATGTATGTTTATAATATACTTATTATATTATATATATATATATATATATAATTTAACATAGCTGAAGTTACCTAATGATACTGCTCCTTGGATTTCAAAGAAATGCTTTCATTAAGACTAAAATCAGAAGGAACAAGCATTGGTGTCATTAAAAGCAGCCAAATTAGACCTACCAGTCACTAAAGGGCTCTAGTCATGGAAAAATCTTCAAACAATTTGATTGATAGGCAATGAAATCATCCCTCCCCATTGGAAAGTAAATGGGCATAACATCAGAATTGATCAGAATCAGATATATATACTTCCCTAATGCCATCGCCTTAAGGGTTTTTTTTAGATGATCAGAGGATAAGGGAGCAACAGAGGGAGAGCATGAACAAAAGAGGGTGGGATGATGGCCTAATGGAGTAGATGAGCAATTGCATCAATGACTCACGATGAAAGGATGGAAGTCATTTGATGAATGGATGATGGAGGGGAGTGAGGTGGGAGGGAGAGATATATGAAATGATAGAGAGGAGTAGGCTAGATGCTACATCATGTGATGGCAATTCATTTCGTTTACCTCCTCAAGGTGCACTATTTTTAAGAATTCTCCTCTCCTTTCCTCCACTTTTCTCAGTTTCAGTTTTCAATTCCTCCTTCATCTCATTTCCTACTTTTTGATTCCCTTCCTGCTTATTTTGTCTTGCCTATTCCCTGAGTTTTGACTTCTATTCGTCACTTTGCATTCCTTGCCTTTCAAGCTTCCTCCTTCCTTCCTCTTTTTTCCATCTTCTCTTCTCTCATCATGTCATTCTGTACACTCCTCCCCCATCTCATCCTCTGCCTATTTCCCTAATGCCCTCTTAATATCTGCCTCCATCATTTCTTACCCTGCCTCCATTTTCTCGACTTTGTCTTCCATTTTTATTTCACTACATTTGTCTAACCTCCCTGCCTCACTTAATAGCTGTCATGCTTAATTCTGTACCCTCCTCTGTCCTCATCTTCTTGCAGCCTCTACCTCTTTGCCTCTTTGTCACCCGCACTCCGTACCTATTTAATAATAACATGTCTTCCTCCCCATCACTCTCCTTCTGCATGTTTTCCTGCCTCTTATACATTGAGCATTCCTTTGCCTCCTCTCCACAGCGCTCTCTAACTCTTGTAAGCGGGGCAGGTGGTGGTGCAAGTATACGCTTTCAGTGGGACATGCCTGCACTCAGATTTAAATAGATAATGGCAGAGCCCTAGCGCTTGCCGGGCTCTCTGAATAATGTAGGAGATCCTGAAGGCATTGTTGCCAGGCATCACTGATGATGACATGCATACACCAGCTCGTAATCTTGCAATATTGATACCAGAAGAGAGAGAATGGACTCAGTGGCAGTTGTTTTTGTTTTTCCCTCCATGAGCTAGGTTTACTCATTGAAGTTGACTCTTTGGGTCAAGCTGAAGTTAATGTCTTCCTAAGACAAAAATACTAGTTTGGTGTGACAAAGTGACAAAGATCTCTAGTGGCTATAAAGCTTATGGCTTTTGCTTGTCTGTAGTGAAGCCTGCAGAGGTCACAATGGTTTAATGCTTCATCAAAATGTTCCATTTCCCAAAATGCAGTCACATTCCAGCATTCCAGACACTTTACAGGTGTAGTATTTTGTAAGTCTATTGCAGATAAACATCCATAACTCAGCTCATCATAAAAAAAGTGGGAGAGTTCATTTAGTGCACGATCCATCTGTTCATCCATTATGTGTAACTAGGGGTCATGAGGGGCTAGAGCCTAACCCAGCTGTCATTGGGCGAGAGGCATGGAGACCCTGGACAGGCCTTCAGTCTTTCTCGGGTCCAACACACAGAGACAGACGGACCACATTTCACACTCACCCTCACATCACAATTTAGAGTTACCAGTTAACAGTACCCAGAGGAAACCATTGCAAGCACGGGCCGAACATTCACACAGAAAAGCCAATGACAGAAAAGGTCAATGCCATCCTGCATCTGATGTCAGTGTGTAGACTGTGTGCACTGTGAGCTCACACTCTCAGCATTTACCAGAGAGGTAAACTGGGTCCTTGTGTACTGTCCCAGTGTTAATCAGTTGCACACAATGTTTTGTTTTTCTTTGTTTGTTTGTTTTTTTTACATATTGTTCAGGTAAATACAAAGCCAGATCTTGTCTGTATATTGTTTAAATGAATAACCAATGCAGCTGAAAACTGGGACAAAGAAGTGAAAAAATACAGACAGAGCCAACAAAATCCCATAGTATCAGGATAAATATAGTATATTTGACATGAATTTAGTGGTTAAACATGATGTTTGTTTAAGAATTTTGGCACTGATAGTGCAACACAGCATTTATTATTGAGGTCAAGTGCAGGTCAACTGGAGTGCGTGCTTCTAATGTTTAAAATGAATGAGGCAGCCAAAAACATTAGAACCAACAATTGAAAGATCTAAATATAATGAAGTACAACTAAATGTATGGCAGAGCTTCTGTATTGGAATACATTAGATCGTGCACGTGTACCTAATGAAGGGCCCAGTGAGTATAGCACCAATGAGAAGGTAATCACTAAGTAAGAAACTATAGATAATGATGAGATCACCAACACATCCCTCTCATTTTCTCCTCCCCATCTTTCCCCTGATGGCAGCAGGGCTGATACCGTCATTTGATCTGATCTCATGATCGTTTAGCTGTCAGTTTATCACCAAGCTGCTGCACTAATGGCTATCAGTATTAACCATTCTGTTATGATCACTAGTCTGGACTGTTGGGTGGCTCATCTGAGATTGGCTGGTCTGTCAGAAAAGCCTTGATTTCCAACACCCTGAGGTAGTTACGGAAATGATGGAAATGGATAGACATGTTTCTCATTTTAAGTGCAGGTAGATTTATTACTCTGACTGTCAGCTGTGAACAAACTGTGACTTTGTGTGCTAGCAAGAAAAAAAAAGAAACAAATGGAAGAAAAAAAATCTAACAAAATAAGGGGAAATATAAAGGGAAAAATAGGCCTAAGTGAAGCTGTAAAAAAGAAAGAAAATGCCCAATTGTCTTTTGATATCCTGGCTATAAGCTAGGCACTGGTGCCTGATAAAAGAAGTGGAAAATGGGGATAGAAAGAGTGTGTTTGAGATCTTGGTATTTTCTATCTCACTTGTTATTCACTACATTTTCTGTAAATCCTTCTGCTGGAGGGTGATTCTTACTTTTCAAGAATGCACAGTTAGTCCCTAAGGGGAGCACTTTAGGGGAGCTGTTTGTGTGTGGCTGCCTTCGACTGTCTGTCAAAGAGAGATGGGAGAAGAGAAAGGATGTAGATAGAAACGGGGGAGAAGAAGGACTAGGTGATGTTTGATCAGTGCGTTGCTGAGTCACACTGGGATGTGATGGAGAGATTGGTCCTTTGCGACAGACAAGGGGGAGCTGAGAGAAAGAAAGAGGATGACAGAGACAGACTTAATGAGAATGTTGAAAAGTAAATTGTCAGTGGGCTCCATCCTCTATCAAGGTGTCTTTCACAGAAGAAACACACATGGAGACACATATGTACAAGTATTTTCTCTCTCATAGCCCCCTCCCCCCATGCATCTGTCTCTGCAGGGGTCTGTCGTTGAGCCAGAGTGTAATCTATAAGGCAGATGAAGCAAAAAATCCTGTAATATATTTTACCATCCATCAGAGGTGCGATATATCATGTGTGTGAGATTGTTGGCTCTCAGCAGGGATTGTGCCATGTGGTGACAAATACGGGCCCCTAAAAGCTCCACTTTTACACCTTCAACAATGATGTTGAAGTGGGATTCATGTGCATTGTCACTGTGCATGTCACCAGAAATTTATCTGATGCTTATATTTGCAGTACTGCTACTACATGCTCTGTGGCATCCTCAAGTCTACCAAACTGAGTTTAGTCGGAGAGTTTCTACAGAAATACAGTATTGTCAAATAGAAAATGATATAGGTTATATACAGTATCTTTGTAAAGTCTCTTTGGTGGTTTGTTTAAACATTAAAAAATTGCCTCTTTAAAAATGTCTCTCTCTGTTGTGACCTGAGCAGAGTGTACCGTGCCTTTGGCCCAGTGACAGCTGGGATCAGCTCCAGCCCCCTGTGGCCGTGATCAGGATAAGTGATTAAAGATAGTGAATGGTTGGATAAATTTCCATAGTTGTATGTTAAACTTGCAATACATAAGGCATTACTTGACACCACATTACAATAACAACATGCTCAGTTTTGTTTAATTAATTACAGACTTAGTCCATCTATTTCATTTATTTCACTTTTGGTTTGGCTGAATACTGTACCTGTTTAAGCCTATTTATTTGAGCTTCCCACTGAGGATGTCTTTTATTTTTGTTTCATTGTTTAAAAAAAGTCTATTGATGCATGCATAAAAATAATCTTTAATCACAAACTACAGATCAAAATCTATGTTTGTCATTTCAAAAACTTAATTTCTGCATCGTGTCATTAAAACCACATTGCTCCATTCCAGTCTGGGCCAGTTTGTGTTAAATGTGGCTCATCTGGAGGAAGGCCAAAGGTAGCAGCTGCAGTCAGGAGGACAGCAGTAGGGGCCCATAGCTGTCACACAACTCTGACCTGTCTGCATACAGGGGAGCAAAGGTCCTGCGGCGTGACATGATACTGCAGGGAACTGGACCTCTGTCTGGGATGTGATGCCGTAGTTAATGAGGAAACACACTGGACGTGAAGAGAATAGAGTAAAACTCAGATTAACTTTTTTATCTGTTTATCTGACAGAGACAAGTGATAAGACTAGCAGAAGTATTATTTCTACTGGTACTAATAATATAATACAGGTTGTGGTTGTTTACTGTAGTTATTATACTGTACTATGTGACCTCTCACTGTGTAAATACTGGTGGTAAATATAGAGTCACCAATAGGCTAATAAATAGGCAAGAGACAAGCTCCACAATGGTGGGGGCACACTAGAAAGGTGTATACACACACACACACACACACACACACACACACACACACACACACACACACACACACACACACACACAAACACACACAAGCACAAAAAAAAACACACGTACACACACATTAAGCATCACAGTCAGCTACAGTGGCTGGATCTCTGGAGGGCTGCACGACCGATGCCATTAGAGACTGAGCACAGCCAGGGTTCTGGGACCTATAGCACCCATTAATGGAATATATTCGCCATCCCCAGGAGTAGATGTGTGTATGTGTGTGTGTGCCTGCCCATTTTGATGTCTTCATGCTTTTACTGGAGAGCAGCATATTGAAATGTCTATGTGAAGTACATTAAACTCGTGCCTAAAAATGCATAAATCCATATATTCCCTCATTTCTGTCTTGCTACTAGCCTATAGCTTATTCTCTGCTGTATTCATTTACATTTACTGATTTACTTTGCTGCAGGATGTTTAATACACTCCCTCACAGTGATCACTTTAGGAATGTTCATATGTAGGAATGTTAGAGCGAATTGCTTGCAAGTAGCTGTAGATGTGAGACTTTGCTGCTTTACTTCTTTGGGTTGTGGAACTGCTGTTCAGCCAGGAAACAGGAAAGTTTGGAATAACAATTTTTGGATTAATCAGCCCTAAAAGCCTAAAACAGACAGGGGTTAATGTGAAATAGTTTCTTTATTCTAAAACTTTTTCTCTCTTACATTTTCCAGGGATGCTTGTCCAGTTGTAAATGTCCTTTGTACCCCACAGGAAAATATTTTGACCGACTTGAATATGAAGTTGTGTGAATGTACTAGTGCTTTGGGACGCTGTCTGTTTTTTTTTTTTTCTGTATTCAAAAAACCAAATATTCACTCAAAGGTCAGCGTTTGAGCGTACAGTGACAACTGAAAAATCCTGGAATGAAAAGCGCTATTAAGATTTAACAGGGTTAAACTTCTCCTGGAGCAAAACATTTTTGGAAAAGCTCTACAAAGTTTTTAGTCACTAGCTTTTAGTCAGTGATGGAAGACTTTTGCTAGATGCCATAATGAAGACATTATTTTACAGGTGCTCTGATGTGGTGTTTGGCTTTTTGGCCTTTTAAATAAAGCATGAGCTAAAACATTGGGTTTGATTCAACATTATGTTGTTTAGAAGTAAAAAGTGAATCTGTATGTGGACCTCCTCCTTCAAATCAATCACTTGGAAGCAACATGCAGCAACAAATCTCATAAGTACTTATGCTGATGTCAGTGTTTTGTTCTACTTTAGACAGTATTTGGAGCCTGAAACACATATTGTGTTCTCTGCTACAAGCTAGGGGCACTTGATTACTTTATATTATTGATATGGTTAACATATATTATACTGGAAAGCTGTGAGCTGCTTAATCATTCAGTACAGCTTCAAAAAGCAATTAAATGACCTGGTGAGGTTAAATAATGTTTATTATGCTCAGTGTTGGATTTTGCTTTGAGCAAAAGAAGCCAGGAATTGAGATGGCGATGGGATTATGTTTTGTTGTATGTCTATGCTTGTGTGTATGTGTGTTGACTGAGTTTACAATGCTTTGCCCTGGTGACCATTTGAAAGTTCTTGTGGACTGGTTGTGTGTGTATGTGACAAGGGAATAAATTAAAATAAATGACATACCTGCTCCTTGCACTTATGCTCAATTAAGATTAAGATGTTTGTAAATTAACAGTTCACTATTTTGGGTAAACTTATCCACGTACAATGCCACATACCCTGCCTCTTGCCCAGTGACAGCTGGAATAGGCTCTAGCCCCTGGTGGCCTTGAACAGGATAAGTTTCAGATAATGGATGGATGGATGGATAATATATACAATAATATATTTGTGGTCTAGACTCTGACCAGGGGTTCACGAGTGGCTGCTTGTGAGTAGACAGGGGTTTTAAAATGCTTTAGGGTGGCAGCAGTAAGTCGCAAATTACAGTCTGCAGGTTGCTATCAGGTGAAAGGAAAAAGTGAGCAGAGAACCGGTGAATTAATTTTAGTGCCATTATGAAAAAGAGTGTGTTAGTTTTATGTTTCTTGTGTGTCTGAGTATTTAGCAGCAGCCTTTAGTTGACTACCTTTTAGGTTTTAAAGTAAAGTAAAGAGGGGTGCTGCTACTGTTTAACATATATTTTGTTCTGATTAGGATTTTTCAGCATCAGTGAAAATCATGGTAAAGGCCACATTTGTAGTAAGTTCAGTTCTTTTAAAGTTTAGTTGTCTAGCTCAGCTGCTGAGTGACTGATCAATCCCATCAAGTCTTTAGTTCACAGTAATATTAAGCAAACGAAAAGCTTCGGGTTTTACAAGATATTAAAAATAAAAGCCAGACCAATTTCGTAAGGAAAACTCTGAACTTTCCTCTGTGTATGTCATGGTCAAACAAATTAGATCACAACATGAACAGCATTTATTCTTAACTCCCCTTTTAAGATCGGCATGAATTCTGCAAATGTAACCAATACAACTGACAAATATAATCATGTGATAATTATGATGACAATTAGCCTCCACTTGGTTTGTTTATGCCTGTCAACTGACACAACACTTTCCACGCTGTAGGTCATTTGTCCTTGTTTCCACTCTGCCCTTCCTCCTCTCTTCTTCCCTCTCTCTCATTCCACATTCAGTGCAGCCATTCGGGTCACTTCTAATTATTGGGGTCCAATTGGAGTTGGTTTTTTCAATTTTTGAGGCTGTAGTGGTGAAAATTGCAATGTGCCAGTGCTAGCCTCCCCCCACCCCCCACCCCCACCCCGATGCTCAGCGCCCTTCTAGTATGACTTAATATGCCTGATACATTCACCCCGCTGCACCAACACTTTGCAATGCAGTGTGACTGTGTATATTTGTGAGTGAGTCTGAGCAAGAGGAAGAAAGATGAGGCTATTACTGTAAGTCACTACAAGGCCAGCCAGTGTGTGTGGTGAGCGCAGTGTATTTACACAGCAAGCATGCATGTGTGTGCCCGGGTGAGAAAGTGTGTGCATGTGTGCATCAGTGTGTGCATGAGAGTGAAATTGAGGAAGAGCAGAAAGAGAAAAGAAGGCATCTCTGGGAAGCAAAGGAGGAATGGGAGTGGCAGAAAGAGCCTGGGTCTCTCTCTTCTGTCTTTCCTTGCGTCCGCAGTGCAGGAGAAGAGAAGATTAAAGAGGAGACGCTGCTTTTGAAGTTGGGCAATGTAGAAAAAGCAGTAGCTACATACACACATAGAATACACACACACACACACACACACACACACACAGCAGCATCCTCCTTATAGCCCAGTAAAATGAGGGAATATCAATGCAGCTCAGACTGCCTTTGATTCAAACTGCCTTTATGTGATCCCTCACAACGCTTTAACATTCTCTCGCCTCATCCACAAAATACACCCCTTCAGAAAAATCGAATCCCATCCCCTATTAAAATGAGCATAAGATGATAAAGAAGTAAACTCGATTATGTCCAGACTGAGTTATGTTTGTAGCCGTTGTGGAGATTTCAAGTCCATGCAAATACACTGGCACCCCCTAAAGCCCCCTCACTATCAAAGACGGAGGTAGAAATTACAACTGTAAATGTTTGGCGTGTTGTGAATAAGAGGATTAATTGTCCACTTTCAACACACACACAAACATACACACTCACCCAAGCCCTGAGAAAGAGGTCTAAACATAAATCTGATGCAGAAATATCAAGAGGTACTGTAATTGTAGGAGTAATACTCTTGACTGAATGTCAGACTCACCCTCCTATTAGTGAGTCTTGTCCAGCATGCACCCTTACGGCATTCATTACAGGCATATGGATGCTTCCTAAACCAATGGTAAACAATGATCCTCAACCACCTCACACTATGGCTGTGTTTGTGTTATTGTGCGCTTGTGTTATGTCTGCCATCTGCCTGTCAGTGTGCGCTTCAGGAGTCGGAGGATGGTACGCCTGCATGTATTTTTTGTGTGTTTGTGTGTGTTTGTGCATAGTTACATCCATTCTCAGCTTTCAGATCAATCCAGATTTATGGGCATCGACATGTGCAGTCATGAAGAGCGATCAGACTTATATGGTCACTGGGATCGCAGTAGAGTGCCCATTATGACTAATCCCAAATAATATTGCAGATGAAACTCCAGAAGAGCTGTCTTCAGCTCATAAAGCTGTCAAAAATAACCTCAGAAATGCACAAGCTTCATAATGCAAATATACTGGATTTTAATGTTCTTGTCAAGTCTAATGGTTTCCCATTTGAATTCACTGGAGGCTAGTAGAAGCACACTTCTTAGCTGCTTGACCCAAAATTCCCTTTTGCTGCATGGAAAAAATTGAAAGTACCTTTTTTATTCTTTGGCTTCATTCTTTTTCATCATTCCATTACACTGCTTCCTTTTCTCTCTCTCTGTCTCTCTAGAAGCCTTGAGACAGGAGATTTATGAGATTTACCTGCTTTGTTCACACAGAGTATTAGGCTGAATCTCATTATTATAATTCAGCGTACAAAGTATGCACCTAGCAGCAGTCCGATTAATGACAAATAAAAATGCAAAACTAAAACTAGTTAGCTTGCTAATTAAATGCCATATGGTTTTTTTTTTTTAAATTATCATGGATGGTTGAATTAGATTTAACAAAAATGAAACATATTTTTAATCACAAAATGCTAAACATTACTAAATGACCAAATAGCGGTAGCTACACTCCCCTCCAAAGTATTGGAACACTGAGGCCACTTCTTTTGCTGTGCTGAAAACATTTGAGCTTCACAAATTATTATGTGACAGGAGATCAACATTTCAGCTTTTTTTTCCAGATACCTACATCTGGATCTGTTATACAACTTAGAAGTTAGCACCTTTTGTTTGAACCCATCTATTTTTCATGTGAGCAAACGTATTGGAACTGGAGTATTGGTTACTGACAGGTGATTGGTTGGTTACTGACAGTTTTAGAAGGAGGTGTAAGTAAGCAGCCACTTGAAGACTACTTCTAAGTGACGCACATATTTCTCCATCTCCATATAAGTAATATCAATAAAACATGTAAGGTAAACAAAACATTATCATTGATATTTATATAGAATAAACTGCCATTTGTAAAAGTTGTAATGCTACAGATACTTCATATTTAACCAGTTGTATTGCTTTTGACAGGTTGGCACTACATATGTTTCCTAGCAACTGATTTTAGAAGTCTTTACTACCTGAGGCATCTACACACACAAAGAGAGAATGTGAAGCAGGTAGAGTCTAATTTATGAATATTGAATCTGCTCTTATCCCAAGCCTGAACTACTGGGAGCAACTTAGGGTTTAGTCTCATGTGTAAGGGCACTTACTGACACAGAATCGAACTACTGACCCTGTGGTTCGTGCATGACTGCTAAACTCACCAACATCAAACTGGGTACATTTTGCAATCAAATTAGAGCTGCAAAGATGACATTCAAGTGAACATATACAAACTTACCCCCCAAAATCTCTACACAGAGAGGCCACAAAGAATGAAGTCAGTATCCATACACGTAACACACAAGTATTATAAATACATGCAGTCAATGCAACAGTCAATTTCTTCATCTTTAAACATGTAGAACACTACAAATACACATTTTCAACACACTGTGCAAATCCCACCACACACTTTTCCATCAGAGATGTTCAAGCTTTCAGATTCGTTGTCTGTGTCTCTGGCGGGAGTCGCACCTCACACACTGTACACCGAGAGAAAAGCCGCTTGAATTATTGAAGGCAGAAGCAGAAAGATGGAGAGCGAACAGGGAACTTGTGCAGAATGAGAAAGAAGTTGACAATCAGACAGAGTCAGAGAAAGACAGAAATGGAGAGAGAAGAGAAGGAAGGCATGAAGACACACTGGGAAGGAGTAAAAAGTAAAAAAAAATTGCATGAGAGAGTGCTAATGCTGAAGCAGAGAGAGAAAAGTCAGGTAAGTAGAAATGTAAGTAGAATGTGTAGTTTTCCCTGTGGCATGTTTGGCTGCTGGTGTGAAGAGGAAATGGCTGGATCGGTAGGGTCTTTTTTACCTACAATGAGTTTAACTAGTTGCAGAAATACATGTGTGTCTCACACACACATAAGCACAAGCCACATGCACATAAAAGTCCATGCCCCACAGGACTGAAAGAGATGAAGGGAAAGAAAAACAGACATTGTTGTGCAGAAATGTCTTCTTCATGCTCAGGTTACACTGCTCAATAGAGCTGCAGAGGCTTTTTGCACTTTATTGCTCATGTTACTGCAAACTTTTGTGTGTCTGTGCGAGCAGAGAGAGGGCTGCTGTGTGTGACTGAGTGTGAATGCACGTGTGTGGGCAATAAGAGGCAAACCTGCCTGTGCTCTGACTTCCCCTGGTGTTGGCTTTGTATCAGTACCCAGCATGAACATGGCTGCGGATCAATGTCATCTGCAACACACACTCGCTTGAACGTGTTTACAGTTTAAACAGCAGGTGGCACAGATAACAGCCACTTAATCCGCAGCCATTTGGAAAACTGAATGTGATACCCCAAAAGTTTCTTTCCTCTGTCCACCCTCCTTTGTCTGTCTCACACTCTCTCTCACTCCCTCTTTATCAATGTTTATTGATAAAGAGGGAGTGCTGCAGTAATCTATGGATGTACTTTAGGATGCTGTGACATAACTGTGTACAAGTGAAACTGTATGAAAGTCTGACCTGTCACTATAGTGGAGGTGAGAGAGTTCTTCTCAAAGTACTTCTGTCAATTTTCAGACACACAGTCTTAAATTACCAACACAGCTAAATGTAATAATCTCTCTATGGCAGCATGCCTAACAAACACTACCTACTGATGATACAAAAAATGATTCTTCCTTTCTGTTGCTGATTAATGTGACTATATGCCCACTGTAACCATTCCTTTTGTTCATTTTAGGGTTTTAAAGATTCCTTTGTACCTTTATGGAAATGCTAAGGAACAAAATCTGTTTTGTGCAAAAGTAAACTATAACAACTTTATTTTGTAGAGAGTTCAAAGAGCCATATTAGTTGCACCATAACTGGTGCAACTAATTGGTTTCAAAATTACACAATTGATTAAACAGATATCCTCGGAGTGGGTGGTAAGGTAAGTAGAGCTAGGGAGGCCACCAAGACCCATGTGATGCAATTTTAAATAGAGAAGAGAGGAAGAGATTGTTACCCTGGTTCTTCAGCAGTTAAATCTCTATGAGGGTGAAAAAGAGAAACAAAATCGAATTAAATCGCAGCTAGAGTTTGTCAGTAGGCATTTGCTAGACTCTGAAGTCAAATGAAATGAGCTTATAAGGTCTGATGAGACCAAAACTAAGCGTTTTGGCTGTTAGACTATATGCTGTTGCAGTTGTTGTATATCCATATTACATTATGCAAATTATAATAGATATTTTTTTACATAATGCAAATTGTAATATTACATTATTAGATTATTTTAACAAAGGTATAATCATGTCAATAACTGAAAGGTTCAATTCCATTTAATTCCAAAACTTTGATGAAAGAGGTCTTCACCTGTGTGGAGAAAAACCTTCAGTCATAAATTCATGCTAAAGGATGTGACAATATTAGCCCTACCCTTTGATTGGCAGCAACTGGTAAATGTGAAACATGCCAAAAAATAAATAAGAAAAGGAAGTGTGATAGCTGTGTTTAAGTTTTTTTATTTTTATTTACCGTCCTACTCTATTTGTGAGCACTGTTTTGTCACCCTCTCCTCAGTGATTAGAGGTGCAGTGAGACAAAGTTTCTGGCAAGGTGTTTCTCAAGGTGTGGGACTGACAGTGTTGTTTTCTCACTGTGAAGCATGTGTTTACTATTGGCCAGCTGTGATGATGCTCACACAACAGTCTTGCTGGGCTGCACTTTAGTTCCTGCTGCTGCACCAGTGGCCAACACAGCATGATTGTTGAGTGTTTGGGGGTTGGGTCGGGGTGTGTATGTGGATGTGTGTATGTGCACATGCATCTGTACATGTAGTGTTTATTGTGTGTTTAGTGGCGCTGCATTTCTCCTTCCACATCTGCAGATCACTCATAATTTGGGAGACCTTCCCCCCCCCCGCTTTCATCAAGCCGCATGGAAAAGTGGGAAATAATTGAGGGGTGAATAGAGTAAAGTGTAGATGAGGTAGGAAGTGTCACAAGAAGGAGGAAGAGAGAGAGAGAGATAGTGAGTGATCGAGCTTTAGCTAAGGTAAGGAAACGAGCAAGGCATGTGGCGCAGTGGAGGCTCTACCGGTCACCATAGCAACCCTTTAAAGGCAGATCCCAATGCAATTAGAGTGGCTTTGAGGCAGCCAGTCTCAGGGCAGAGAGTATGAAAAATAATGGTGAGAAAGACCTGACACACTGATAGGAAACAACCCAGCTGAATGAATGAAAACCAGCTATTATGTGACCAAGTATGTCAGTAATTGCATGGGGTAATCAGGGGGAGATGTCCATTCTGCTCCTCGGGTTGTGGGTATTTTAATAATGAAGATCCCAGGGGCAGGGCGAGTTTACAGGTTTGTACGCAAGTGTGTTTGTTGGTGAGAGAAAAAGCTTGTGGTTAATTCCTAGTGTCTTTCACCAGAGAATCCAAAGGCAAACACAAACATACACACGTTAGCAATACTTCAACAAGAAAAAGACTAAGGGGAAGAGAGAGAGATCAGGAAGTGGTTATATTCACAGCAGCACAGAAAGATGAGTGCTTAACCTCAGTGCCAAGTGATATTATCAATAAAATGAAACCTCAAAACTCTGCAGTATTGTTGCTCGCAATCCTCTCAAGTTCTATTTAAACCCATTAAACACAAAGAACATAAGTCCACAATGAGCGCCAGTTTTACTATCAAGCTCTCTGGGGATTTTTAGAGCATTCGGTTCTTGTGTTCATCACAGATTTACTCTGCACTTCTGTTTGGATTTATGTCCAGAAATTGTAGATTCCAGGTGACATGGGTTATAGGTAATGATGTTTTTATGTCATTTGGGAGCCACAAAGTAACCAGTTTCAGGCTATTCACATTAATGACCAAGCTGTATGGGAAGCTGGGAATTTTATTTTTTAATGAAATGTGATTCATTGGCTACATATTATAAGTTTGGTCCTTCAGAACAGCTACATTTTTAACACTAACACCTTTGCACGACAACATTTTGAGGGATCTATATCACAAGCTTATACTCCCCAGTGACAAAATGAACCTTTTGCTCTGCAACCTTAAGAAACGTGAGCGCCTTTTTTGAGATGGAAAACCATTTCTTTCCACAACCCCAGGAGCTCTAGAGCAGAGGCAGTGTCTTCTCATGAAGGACAGTGTGAGATACTCAGGTTGGCGACCTTATGAGACATAGGCTGTGCTGCCTGTACATGCAGTGAGTCAACGGCAACTCTATTCATGTGTGTAATCCTTGGAAGCGAAGCAATAGGGATGTTTTTCATTGCACATCCAGGGCAAATTGATGGCTTGTGTTACAACCATAGCCTACTGAGTGTTTATAATGGAACATTTGCACTCCACTGCCCCAATCCTTCAACCCCCAAGGGGAATTGATTTCTGCCACTCTTTTGCTCTTTCACGTTTCTATCTTCTAATGCTTTCACATTCTCATTCATTATATTCTCCTTCTTCTCTGTAGTTTTGCACTTTCTTTCACACACACAGAAACACACAGAAACACACATACACATACACACACACACCAATGTCTTTATAGTCCTGCTCTGTCTTGATCTTTCTTTAGCCTTCATTTAATTTGCTCTTTTGACCCTTTCACTCCCTCTGGCCCTCTTGTCATTCCTGCCTGTTTTATTCCTCTTATGCCTGTATCACAAAGCCTCTAGCTGATCTACACTTCTCGATTCCTCTTCACAAACTCGGCTCCAAGCTTCATCTTTCGTCACTGTCGCTCTGTCATCATTTTGTGCTCCTTTTTTTTGTCTCTCCTGTGTTTACACCCTCCATCTGTCTAATCACTTGATCATCTCTTTTCAGTTTTTTTCTCACTGTTTATCTTCCCCTCTCCTCTCCCATTTCTTATTTCCCACCCCTCCTCTGTGTTTGCGCCTCCACCACTGAGTGTTATCCCTTCCTCCTCTTCTCCGTCTGTCTCTGTGTACTGGGTCCTGTCCTCAGCCCACAGCTTAGTTGACAAATGGATTATCTCTCCAAAGACACCAAATAACGATCTCCAGACCTCTTTATTTAACCAGCTACAGCTATTTTATAGCTGTTATTTTTGCAGATTGGTACTGTAGGTGATACCCCTGAGAAACACATGTTTCACACCATTTTTTTTTGGACAATTTCTTTCACATACCCCATCACTCATGACTCACTCATATTATAACACAGGTTGTTTTTTTGTACTCCTTGTTAGTTCAAGTTTGATTTATGCTACAAACATCCACATCATCCTAGTTTGGAACTTTAAAAGAAAGGTTTCATGTCATAATCATATGTACGTACATATATTTCTGGACTCACTAATGCATTAGCATTCTCAGTCTCTCCTATTGCTCCAGATACTGTGGGTCCAAATACTAATGTAAAGATGATCCGAGGTGTACCATCCTGGTATTAGAAGCATTTTACCCTAAGTAATGAAAGTATATTATTATTAGAGCGTGTGACTTGATCTCTTTCTACAATACTAGATATGTTGCTAGCTTGTTTTTCTTTTGTCTTTTGAAAACTGCCCTTATGTTGTAAATTATTTAGCATTTTCACAGTGGAAGCTGCAAATAATGGCTTGGGCCAGTCACACCCAGCCCATATTTCTCTAAGGAAAAAGTTATATTAACTGCAGGACTGTGAACTTTACCATGACCCTGATTGACCCGACATTTCTCACAAGCTGCATCCAAAAGTAAATTAAAGTTAAATTGTAGAAGCAATGAAATTAGAGTCTTGACCTGTGTCCTCTTAAGAATTGTGTATGTGTGTGTGTTTGTGTGTGTGTATGTGTATGCGCATGTACCAAATTAAGAATGAGTATAAACCTGTGTATACACCCAGAAAACCCTGAAAAAGGGTCACAATAATCTGAAATTCAAATTCAAAGTCAAATTTCTTCCCAGATTTGGAACAAAGTTAATAAAATGCACAAAAATAAATAAAACAAGTAAAAATATGCTGATTGTTACTAAATTGAATCATATCTAATTAGCTTCAAATCTCAGTGTCCAGTATTATTTATTGGTTTCGTTTTTTCTTTCCATGTTTTACATCGACTACATTTACAATTACATTTAGTCCTTTAGCAGACGCTTTTATCCAAAGCGACTTACAAGTGAGGTACAAGGCAAGCAAAGCACTAAGAGAAACTAGGAGAAACACCCGTGTGTGTCTGTCTGTGTGTACTATGTAATTATATGAACTCATGGGTCTGTTCGTGGGTGCATGTGAAAATGTGGTTTCTTTAAACCGCTGCAGTTCTCTCAGAATGATTTCAAGGTTAACTTGGCATATTATCTCTGACCTCCTCACCTCTGTATTATGGATAAAAACAATTTTGTTAGTTTCACCAGTCACAGGATAAAATATACAATATAAGAATAGAATATTCCCCAACTTTTCATATTTAAATTAAAAGTTTGCTTCCCACTTGGTATATTTTATTGTTGCTTCATCTATTACATGTAGAGCACACAGCATACTAATACAGAAAACCAAATACATCATTTAAAATGAATATTTTCATAGCATTATGGGCAGGGCCAACCAATTTGCTCTGTGGATTTTTGATTCTAGGTCTGTGCTATAGCTGTATATCTGAAATTGTGAGGTGTAAATAGATCAGGACAATTTTGTTTGTGCATATGTGTCTATGTGTGTATGTGTGTGTAGGGATTAATTCTTGTACAGTCTAGCACCATTACTTCCATACCTTCACTTTGCCATTTAATCTCCATTTCAATATGGAGCCATCCTTTCATGGTATGTGCGTGTGTGTATGTGTGTGTGTGGGGGGGGTTTGATCATTGCATGGGTTAGCGGGTGGGTGGCATATCACTGAGAGATTCAAAGCCGAGGAAGCAGGAATTCCAGAAAAAGTGAGGAAGATGAATGAACACACACACACACACACACACACACACACACACACACACACACACACACACACACGGGACCAGAAAGGAGAAAAGGGGAGTAAATATGTTAGGGTTTTTTTTAAAGGATGGGTGGGACACTGTAAGATGGGACACATAGAGAAGGATGGCACATGTGGCCCAGACAGGTGCTGTGGTCACAGCTATAGACTGAGTGAGAGACAGAGACTGTGAAAAATTGATGTGCCCTACTTACAGCAGCTGAGCAGAGACAGGAGAGGGAGGGTGGGAGGCTGGAATCATGTTAGATTTTAGAAACGAACAAACCATGTTGTGTTTTTTTTCTTCTTTTGTGCATTACATCATGCCAATTTGTTTCTGGGTGTGGGTGTGTCCCTAACTTGTTTAGTTTCATGATCAGCCAACATGCAGCCCTTCATCCATTTGCTGTTCCTTTAACGTGTGATTTGTTTTCAGATCAGTGGTTCCATGCTGCTGTTGCCCTATTAATTTTTACAGACTTAGGCTTAAACTAGCCAAAAATATAAGAATGACATTCTCTTTTTTTACACATACATACACATGCCACTCTGGAGGCCTGGGCCATGCAGCTCTCATTAGCCCATCTCACACTCTTTGGCACTATTTGACCAAGTGGAGCCCTTTATCTGCTCTCCTCCTATTTAAACGATGTGGGGAAACGAGCAGGTCCCTGAAGGAGTCAGCAGAACAGAAACCAGCGTACGTTAATCAATGCTACAAAAGTCCATACAGAAACAACTAAGGAGCTGGAGCGGTTTAGTACATTTACTCCAAGGAATAAGTTAATGACCAAAAAGGATTTATCAAGGTTTATGTTGCAGGCCACACTTGGTCTTCATATTATGCTGTTCTCAGCAGGCCCACTTAATGCAAGTAGTGACCAGCACTCACCAGGGGGCTGAGATACCTATTAAAGAAACAGAGCTCACTGTTCTTTAACTGTAACTTTTCTATATGTTGGTAGAGTATGAATTAATAAGTGAAATTGAAGGAATTTAAGCTGCTTTGATGATTTTGCCTCGGGCAGAATTTGCCTCAGGTGACCTGTAACTTTGCCAGGTGTCATCTTTGCCCTCCTCCAATTCCAAAGCCCCACAAGTGACAGGATTCCCATTTGATTGAAAATCCCCGTTACAAGTAAGATGACCTCACAGATGTGCTCATGACCGCCTTTCATTATTCATCATAGGGCCATGGATATTCCTGCTGACAAAGAGAGACGATCCCTCAAGCCTCAGGTGACAAATGAGTATGATACATTCAAAACTATAAACACACATATTGAACATACTAGGATGCAAGAGGAAACATAATGAAACATGGTGTAATAGAAAAATTTGTACAAACTAAATTGCTTTGACTCAGTTACTGTTGTGGGAAGTGTATATTAAGAAGCTTTCTTGTCTTGGTAGAGAAGTAAATGTAAGAAAGAAAACTAAATCCTAGCCTTTACCTTTGGCCTCCCAAGGGAGCTAAGATAAAGAAAGAAACATTGATTTTTTCCTCACGGTGTAGAGTTGCCTAGGACTTTGGGGGTAAAAACTTACATTTTCTCCATAGCTTTATGAAGCAAGTATGAAAGCCTGCAATGAAACGATAAGAGTCTCACATTATGATGTGTGCTGCTTTAGACTCACATCCAGTTTGGTAAACCTTGGGTAAATTAGATTTGGCCCACATTATTTTAACATGCATCCATGCCATTTCCTCATTTAACAAGTGGACCACTTTAAACTTACTTCCAGTTAACCAGTGCCACATGTGGGCCAGTAGAACCACATCTTTGCCAGAGCTGGCCCACATCTAGGGCAATGTGTGTATGTGCCAGAAATTAAAATTGTACCCCAATCATTACAAAAAGCCTACTGACTGTCTTCTCTTGCATTAGCTGGTGAGACAGCATGTTTGATGCCACTTGCCCATGTTTGAATCCTGGAGTTGGAAAATATTTCAGAGATTGCCTTTTGACAGTGAAATTCACCTGTCTAACAAGATCAAAATAAAAACATAGTGTATATTTCAGTTTGACAACACCCACTGATTGGGAACCCATTCAGGAAACAGCCTAAACAACAACATATGTCTATTTTTGACGTTCTCATTTCTGACATGTACAATGTACAGCAACATTCCTGCTCTAATAACCCTCCTAATAAGGTAACCTTCACCAATGAAAGCTGGAGCTTATTATAAGTTACATGCTCAATATATAGGGTATGAAATTCAGGTGACTAAGAGGATACTTTTAGCACCTGTTATCTTTTTCTCAACTCTTTATTTGTCCATCTGTCTTTCACAGCACTTCATTGAATAGGCTTGTTTCTCTGAGCAGGCAAGGCATGCTGGGTAATTGAAAGGGGGCAACTGGCACAAGCCAAACAGATGGTGATGTAGTGTTCCTAAAGTGTGTGTCTGTGTGTTCTTGTACTTACTACTTAGTGAGGACCAAAAAAAAGTATTTCCTAACAGAGTGAGGACATACACAACTTCAATGGTCTGCTTGACGCTTATATTACTTATAAGGTTAGGGTTAGACTTTCAGTTAGGATGGTTAGTGTTAGGGTGAGGGCCTAGGGATCACATTAGGGCAATAAGTGTCCTAACTAAGATAGAAGTACAAGTATATGTGTGTGTGCATGTGTAGTGTGTGGTGGCGTCTGGCAGGAGTCAAATGGCTGTGGATTTATCAGCTCCCTACGAAGGCCAAAAACAACCCTTGCCAGAATCCACACTCTCATACACACAATACCTCACATTTTCCAATCGTTTTTCTTCCCTTCTTATGCCTGTCTTCATCTCAAGTATAAAAAAATTGGATGCTTTTGCCATTCATTCATTTTTCCCTTCATCTTTTTGTTTCTTCTTGAATGGACTCTGAACACTACCTGCCACTAGTTTCTCAACTATTCCTTTTTTTTTGCTCTCTCCTTACATCTTTTTGCAGTCTTCGACTCTCCCTTTATGTTTGTGCTTTTTTGTCTTCATCATTGGCATTCCCAGAAAGTGGCAGAGAGAGCTAGGGAGAAGAAGAAGTTGCTCTTGGTCTCTTCTTTATCAACAGTCAAACAGGCTCCTGGACTCAGTCATCTTGCTTTTTTCAATTTCAATTTACTGCTGGGTTTTAAGACTGACACACTCTGTACCACACACACACACATTAAAAGAAGAGCACTGGCCCCCCATTCAATGATGGTGCTGTCACCCAAAACAAAGTCTGACAAATATTCTTACAGCTGACTGATTCTGCAAAGCAGCCGACCTTATAGAAAATATTAAAAAACAAAACTAGAGGTTACATTTGTTGTAACTGTACAGTATCACCAAAAAAAAAAAAAAACTCAGAATGAAACCATTTAATCTCCGGGTCTTTTCAAGCTGCAGTCCTCTCCTTGACTGTTCATTTAAGGATTTAAAGGAGCTTCTTCAAGGTGCAGAGGAAATAATCCAGTGTTTCTATAATCCTGTGTGGATGTATGCACTCCACTGGTCACTCTCTCTCTCTGTCTCACTAACACACATTTTCAAATCTGTACAGCAGGCACCTATACCTGCTGCAGGTGTTCAGCATGTTGCGATAACCTGCAGAAATGGTCCGTCAGGGTGTGACAATCATTTACTGTCTTAATTGTGATCTTTACCGCTTTGTACTAGGAAGGATTTGTCACATGTGAACTGGTCTCTTTTTTCATCTGAAAAGAAAATGAATAGTCTTGTCAGTCAGCCTTAGCTGGGCACCTGGAAATGACATGATTGAGTCTGAAATATTTGTGCCATCACTTTGTAGTGAACAAAAAGTGATTGACATCCATTGATTGTGGGGCCCCTGTTGAAGGACTGTCATGCCTTTTTTTTTTAGTGTTAGGTTTTATCTCATAAGTCATTGAGGACTTGTGGTCAAATGTCCCAAAAATCTTTTTCTACGTACCTCTATTTTAACTTGGACTTGTTCTCACTGCTTAGTTGAAGGTGACTTTTCTTTCAACTCCATAGCTGAATTGTGGTTGAGGATAAGCCATTTGGCATCACAACAATAGTTTTATTGTATGTCTGCAGATTGGCTGTGCTCCATAGATAAGACTTGTTATGAGGACAGAAACAGCTCAGTATGTTTTAATGTGACTCCAGAGAAAGACACAGGATATGAAAAGAGCCACTTTGCTGCCTCATACCTTTAAAAGTTCTGCAGTTTTAGAGTCAAGAAGAATCCATCCATTGCCTGACAGAACGGCAGGCCCATATATCCCGAGCACCCACACACATACACGCACACACACACACACACACACACACACACACACACACACTGAAAAATACCCTAGATACTCTAAAAAGCAGGCACTCCGAGTGTCAGAGTTTAGAAGTTTAATTGGCCAATGTGTCAGCGGAGAAACAGGGTGTGAGAGAAGTGTGGACGACTGCAGAGAGAGAGTGCATCACCCTCTAAGCTCTCGCTGATTTACAAGGTGTTGCAGCCAAAGATGTGTTTTTTTGTGATTGTCAGTTTCCCTTGTGTCTTTAGTGTTTCATTCAGTGTTGCAAGACTAAGTTAGATAGGTGTATGTGAACCTGTCCTGTGGTGTGAGAACGTCTTGTGCAGCCTGTGATACCTGAATGCAGGTTGTGCTTCTGCTCTTTTTGTCGTTAAGTTTTAAATTAGAAAGTTATGGCCTGGTCACATCGGAAATTTACTACTTTTTGTCGCAAAGAAAATGTGTTAAGGTCTAGTGGCATAGAGGTTCTTTACATCCATAAAACTCACCAACACTCTTTTCTGAATTTATTGGTACAGCGTTTTTGTTGTAAATTCTGTCTAAAAATGTCTATACTCACCAGTTGCAAATGGGATTTTGTTACTTTTGCAATGCTACACGTCCCAGAGTTTCTCCAGGCCGTTATCTTTATCTTGCTCTTTTGTTTATAGCATTTTACTCATTAATAAATGAAATTAAATAAAAGCTCTCCAAGCTATCAAGGTGGTTGAGCGTGAGTTAGCAAGTTAGCTTGGCCAATAAAGGTAGAATAAGGTAGCATAAGTTTATTCAAAAAGCGAATATCGTCTGTTCCTCACTGTTTGCTTAATTGTGTTAGTGAGTAAACCTTCTTGTGGGAGTCTCTGACAGTGGAGGGATAAACAAAATTACACTGTGCAACATCAGCTATAATAGCCCTCTGCTTCTCTTTTACTTGAAAGGTCTGAGGTCGCAGAGATTCTTTGGGAATAAGTTGCGACCAAATTTACCCTTTCAAGGTGCTGAGATGTCTCGTATTTTAAAATAAAGTTGGGCAGATAGGTGTTAGAGATTGGTTGGTGTTGGATGGAGGAAATGTCCATTATACTATACAAACCAGGATTTTGTGTATGTGTTTGTGTGTCTGCACTGGCACGAAAGGATAGAAAAGCTCCCTGAAGGAAAGACCTCATTCCGAGGCCCTGCCTGTCGATATTACTGCTACAAATCAGACCTCCCACACCGCTGAGAGCAGCAAATAGTAAACACTCACGCACACAAGCACACTCTCACAGACTTCATTGACTAAGGGAAAGTTTTATTACCAATCTCTGGTCCATACAGCTCCCCTGCCACATTTCGGACTATTCGCGAGCAATTCCAAAGCTCTCTGCCTTGTTTATCTAGGATGTGCATATTGTGCTATTGTATACACATGTCTGCTTATGCCTTATTATGTGTGCGTGTGTATGTGTGTGTGTGTTATTAGTTTTATTAATATCCATGTGTACATGAGGCACCTGGTTTGGGCTGTTTCCTAAGTTGGTAAACCAGATAGCTTTCAGTCAGAGATGTGCAGTGTAGCAACAGAGAAAACAAAACAAGTCTAAATCATATGCATCAGTCTGCCATCTTTGACACTGTTGCCATTTACAGAGCCTTTTAAACATTACAAAAATCCATGATGCATTTCAAATGCTCCATGTGACCTTTTATATATTTTGCTTCAGACAATGAAGGTCCAAAAGCTTATAATGAATTTCACAATTATGTCATGTCACATGTGCTAAAATTACCAATGTGTGATGGCTTTTACTTTGCATAATTTTATTTTATCTTTCTGCAATGCAAGCTTCCATTGCCATTAGCATTAATATATATATCTATACAGTATAGATATACAGTATTTTTCTAGTTTTCTTAAAGCAGACAATTTCTGAAGCCTAGAATACTGTAAATTACCCTCTCTAACTCCTTCTCATAATTCAAGAGTTGCCTGGATTAATGAAGCTGTGATCATCTCGTTCAGCTAGTTCTGTGATTGAAGTGTTCATCCAACCAGCAGATCACACTGGATTGACAGAAGATCAACTGCTAAGCCGATGTCGCATAGAACGCCCTAAGTCATCCATCTGCTATAGATTCACAAGAACTCAAGTTTGTTTCTTTTCAGATTAAGTTTTTTTTCTTTTTTTGGTAGATGTCTGTTAAGCAATTAAAAAAGACAGAATGAAGAAGAAACAAAAAGGTGTAAACATTTGAGAGAGAAAGAAAGAGACTGCTCAGGTACCTGCTGCCTTAACACAACTTGATGGACAAGGTGTCAGACAGACTAATGTCACAGTTCTGTCCATCACATGTACTTCCCTAGGAGTTGAAAAGTTTGAGACAAAACATGAGCTTTTAATTTGAAAATGCAAAACAACCTTGTAGGCAACCTAACATCCGTCTTGGGTTCTTAATAAATTAATTTCCCATATGGTTCCACGATGACAAAATTAACATTTGCATATATTTTTGCACTGCAGATCATTTTGCATTGACAAAGTTAATTCAGTTTTTTTTCACTACTTCCTCTGCAGCAATTCTAAACTCTCAAAGTCATACAAACTCAAGTACCGATGGTTTGTTTACCAGTTTTTGTTTTAGTTCACACTAAAAATGCTGATACAGTTATAGAATTATTATTCCTTTTGCTACTATATTGTTTGTCCCCATCCCCAGCCGTGCAGTACCGGTTCCAAGCCCGACAGAAATTGGGGGAGGGTTGTGTCCGGAAGTGCACCGGCGTAATCCACCTTGAACGTACGGGATAAGCCAAAAGCACTGCCAATAGCATTACATTGTAGCACCACTGCAGCTGTCCACGGTTTCCTGTTTGAAAGTTGCGTTTTAAAGTAACAAGTTTAGTTCTGCTTTTAGATGTTGTGTCTGTAGACTTGCTGGACAATAGCAAGAAGCTAAATAAAATTATTAGCTACTGTATGTGAAGAATCGAGTTTGCTCCGGAGGTTGTAACCCTAAATGGAATTAATTAACACTTTGCCTCACAAATGGTCAAGCTATTAACAAATATCTTCTACCTTCTTGTTCCTCAGTTTTTCTAATAGTTCATTTTCCATTAAGACATGCAGTCAGTGCCCACACACATTTAATTTGTTCTGTGTCTATTTAAACATTTATTACTGTTATGCATGGAATTGAATGGTTTGTATTGTTGAATTGATTCACTTCCAATTTGGACACACACATATTTTTTTATTCTCCCTGGTCATGAGAATACTTCTAACAGCATATTAAAAGCTTAATTTAAACAGAATAATTCATTCGTTCAAGAATTATCAAATCACTGCCTGTTTGTTGATGGAAGCCTGTGATATTGTTCATATTTCATTATGCAATATTTTCGATGAATTACAATTAGTACATTTCTCTCTGAGTGTGTAAGTGCCTCATGTTACACTAACTTTGCATTTTAGCCCCAAGAATTAAATGGAGGGTAACCAACTATGTTCAGTAAGAGCTCAGTTAGTGTGGGTCCAGTTGTTCCTCCGTCAGCCTCATTGCCTCACCATGCCTTGATCCATGGAGAGTGCTGAACTTCGGTGTTGTGGCAGTCTTCTTCGAATTGATTTGGCTAAGTGGCCATTTATTTTAATTAGCTAATGAATAGACTGGTTGAATGGGATGGGTGCATGGTCATTTGACTTGATCATGTTTAGAAAGCAGCAATAGAGACAAGTATACTGAAGAACAGTTCCCCTGTTGCAGTAAATCAAATGATGTACCCGGCTGGCTTCTTATTACAACAGATACAAAGTGAATGGAGCTGAATGACAGATAAAATAACAAAGTTCAACAAGAAATAAATGCAAGACGGAGATGAAATAGAGTGGTTCCAGCTTTACAGAGGAAGGGATAGACCTGACTCCTTGCATGTTTTCTCCTCGCAATTACTGTTTTAATTGTCTTACGTGAGATTCATTTTTAGTTTTCAATCCTTTTTGTGCACTACTGGAACCATGTGAGGTTCGGTCCAGGGACATTATTATTATTAAAGGAGATGTAGAAACAATTGATCAATGGCTAAATCCCTTCCTGACTGAACTTTCGTAGCTTAACAATCATAAGCACAGGCCTGTCAATCCTCGGTGTTATCCACAAGTTGAAGTGTGTCTGATGAAAGGAGTAGACTGGGGCTGTAACTCAAGCAATACTTTAATACTTAGTGTTAACAATTTTTGCAAGTCAGTGATTTTTTTAGTCTTTAGCCAAATGTTTTAAAGTGGCATTCATGCTTTCTGCTGAAGGAAGGGCATAGCACAGGCGGTTATTGTTTAAAAATCCTTGTAAGTGATTGGTGCATTGGTTGGGTGGAACCCCAACCACTTCCTCTTTCCCTCCTCTGATGTACTTTTTAAGACTTGTCTACAGCACCGACTACAGTGTTGGAGTGTAGACACATAGTAGACAAGTATTGACGCATTGAGCTGTGGATGCTACACGCTCACCCACTGGGAAAGTTGGTGTGTGATTGCTTTCAGCAAGCGTATACCAACCTAAGATTATGGTTACAGTGTTAGGGTAGATATATAAGTAATTTTTTGTTTGTTAGTTTGACAGACACAAGAAACTTGTCCCAAGTGGCATTTTAAATTATTTAAAGAAGAATCACATGCACAATTTGATGTCTGGTGTAAGGCCAGACAATAATGCTCAGTTAGTGGAAGCAGATGGTTGACAATACAAAGGCTTGGAATGATTTGGAATAAATGATTAACATGAAAAAAGATCCATATCTAAAATGCATCTTATGAAATGTTTACAACTTCTCTTTCAAAACCAGCTCCAGCTATTTGTTTATTGAAGTAACTGAGCTTACACATTTCAATTGCAGGCAGTGATAGGAATCCCATATGTTTGCATTTATAAGCACAGAAATTCATGAGTGTGTTTGGAAATCACTGTTGGATGAGCTAAACAAAGCACAATAAGCAATCAGTGGAGCAATAGGGAAAAACTGCACAGCTTTATAAAAAGGGAAGAAGAAAGGGACCAAAGAAAAGCTGGAGAAGCTATAAGCAAAAGCCAAAAAGGGAGGCAGATTTAGGAGAGCAGATGGTTTCAGCATTTTTGCCCAAGGCACTCTATACTCAGAAATCACTTTAAGGAAGGAGGGAGAGATGAGTTAAAACACTAACTACACATCTGCACTTCCTCTCCTCCTGTGCTTCACAAGAGCAGAGAGATTAAAGAAAACTGGAGGAGTTTTGACAGCCATCACCAACGCTGTGCCAGGTTTAGTATTCTCTGTATTTAGAGCAATAACAGTTGGCACGTGGTATCTATGGAAGCGGATCGTGCTCATAATTCTAATGACAGTTCATATTTCAACTGGCAATTCAATTTTCATTTTGGTCATGCAATTTGAAAATGCTTTTTTCAATTGGCAATTCAATATGCAAAGCGACAATTAAATTCTCAATTTAGTTTGAGTTATTTTGATAAAGTCGGTTTAGCAGAGTAGCAAAAGCAAGCGGGCTAACATTTGCTTCCTTCGGTTGTGTCGATCGGTGATCATCATCTGATTGGCCGGGTCCCGTTGCTTTCATTGGTTAGGCTGGTTGAACTTACAGTTAGAGTTAGCCACTCAGAGGCAGAGTAGGGGCGGGTCATACCAGGTGCAGTCGGGGTTCTGGCTTGATGAGAGGACTGTCAGATTGCATTGCAATTTGAGTTTTGACACCAGCAGAGCTTGGTGACAAGTAATTGAATGTGCAAACAGAGAGGGGGCGCTGTTTGACTGTACATTTGAATAAAAACACTAGAAAACCATGGCAATATGACATGCAATTGATTTAGCTTTCATTCAGTTGGTTTATTCAAAATAATTTAAACTTAATTAAAGATGGAATTGCAACTTTTAATATTGAAATTTTGAAATTGCATGACTAAACTGCATATTGCCAGTTGAAAATGGAATTGCCAATTGGAATAAAGACTACATAAAGCCATGGCATTTTGAAATGCAATTTATATAGCTTTATATTATTATTATATTATTTAGCTTTATATTATATTTATATACATTTTTAATCTAAATAATTCAAACTGAATTGAGGATTGACTATTTCACGTGGCCATCTCACGACAGCTGATCTGAAATCCTAAAGCTGAACTTCACTGTGTGGAACCATTTGACAGCCAATCTCCTCAGTGTCGCATGACTTTAAAGCAAACACACACGCACACACAGACACCTATGTACTGTGTGGTTAAATGAATGGTGAATGATGTATGAGTGGGAGGCTGGGTAGTGTTGCCATCTGCTTCAACATGAGACACATAGAGAGGAGGGCTCACAGTTCATTGAGCTTCAAGCCTGTCACAGCATTCAGCTCACCTACTGTATACGCTCCACTGACACCTGGATGGATTCGTGTGTGACTGTGTGTGTAAAAGAAGAGCATAAGACAGTATCCCTCTCGACCTGCTCACATTACTTAAGCAGAAATAATCATAATTTCAAATACGAAATTATGATTAATATGAAGCATGAATCCAACTTGAACCTCTTCTCAGAAGTTGATCCAAAAATCAATTTACTGAGTTTCTTTTCTCATTTAAAATTCCTCAGTGTCACACTGCTGCAAAGTCAATTTTCTCTGACTCGGCTCTCTGTGCCTCCTTGTGTACATGTGCCCCCCTAAATGCCTCGCTCCGTCTCTATTACATGCCCTGCCATTCTCTTTTTACACCACGATAGTCACTTTAAACACAATTGCCATCGATTGCTTCATTTCTCCATTTTTGGCTCTTTCTAAGAGTTCAGCTCAGGTGTGAGAAAACACAGGCTTAGGTTGAGATTTCTGCAGCTACTCCCCGGGATGGGGAGAATTAGATAGATGGATAAAGAGAAAATAAATAAAAAGTAAATCTCTATTTTATCCATTTTCATTTTGCTCTGTCTTGTCTCACATTTTTGATTCCCCTCGCGTCAGTGATACACACACTGTGACATAAATGTATAAAAAGGCAGTCCATTACCCACCAATCAAGGACATGACACTTGCACAAAAGCAACGTTGGCTGCTTTTCAGGGCTGTGTCTGCCGTTATAGTGTTCATATGTGTGATAAAAACTCTTTCTCGTCCCCTCGCCCCTCGTTCTTCTGATGATAAGAAGCTTATCAGAGGAGTGTCATGCCTAAGAGCCAGCCGACAGCTTTGCCCTTTACAAAGCATCATTGCTAATTAGAAGCTATGAGTATGTCGCTGTGACCGTACATGCATGTGTTAGTTCCACTCATTACTGCAGTGGGACTTTTGAGATTGGATCCTCAATGCTATGAGGCCACATCTCTGGGAGGCCACACATGGCCTGAAAATGTCAGTTATTCATCTTGGTTTTTTTGTCCATATTAGTTCTTCCTGCTATTGTATTTTGTATATAACTGATATGCCCATGTACAGTAGTTCAGATTGTATTTGGCTTATTTATAGAGTCTTCACTTTGCTTTAGATAACAATTTAAAGTTTAAAGGCCAATGAGTAGAGTTGCATGTATTCAAAAATTGACATTTAGTTAAGCCCCACTCTTTTTTGCTTCTACACTTTTAAAGCTTTGCAATGCATGGCACATACACTGTTTATAATACAACAATATTTTTGAAACATTGGGTTTGATTACAGAAGGAAGGAGGCAGCAACTGTCAATCCTCCTGTTTAAACTTATGTCTGCATTTGCAGACATAAGTCCATGGATGTGTGATAAAGGTATGAAAGGTATGATTTGAAGGTAAAGGTAATTAAGATCAATTTCTAAAGATAAGGAGAGTAAAAGGAGTTTTCTTTTTCCTTTTTCATTAGAGCTCCGGAGTAGCACGGTGGTGAAATGGTTAGCGCTGCCACCTCACACCTAGAAGGTTGCGGGTTCGTGCCCTTACCCACTGTGGCCTTTCTGTGTGGAGTTTGCCTGTACTCCGGCTTCCTCCCACCGTTCAAAGACATACATTTTAGGTTGATTGGTGACTAAATTGCCTGTAGGTATGAATGTTTGTCTGACTGTGATGACCCTGAGATAGACTGGCTACCTGTCCAGGGTGTACCCCGACTCTCCTCCTATGACAGCTGGGATAGCCTCCAGCCCCCCTGCTACCCTAAACTGGATAAGCAGTTACAGATAATGAATGGATGGATTTTAGCTCCTATGTTTATCTGTATTGCAGATAAATGGCTGCCTATTTTGGCTATCCAGTAAAGAGATAGTCCATTCTAGAGGTTTTTGACTGAGGCTTGATTGTCTAACCAATCAGAGAAGGCTGATTATTTTTCTTTGTCTAATAGGTTTTGCAGGATTCTGGCTTAGACAGATGGAAATGGAGTAGTTTTGAGTCTCATGTTAGGAGTAGCTTGAATCCCAAATGCTGTATATTGTACTTTTTAATATGCTACATACATTAATGTGCTGAAACACTGAAGTTAAACTCTCAAAAAATTGTCAACATAGTAGCAACTTATATGCGAAACGCACCTTTAAAGAAACAGGATTGCTCTTGTATTGCAGTTTAAAGCTTGACAGATCTGTATCATGGGCTGTGGATGCTGGTAGGTAAACCTCCCTATATCCCTAAGGACCAGCACAAACTACTCATGAATGTAACCTTTAACCCAGCACACTAATGTGGTTAATGATGTAGTCATTGGCTTTGTTAAATGTAATGCCCAACCAATACTGTTGGTAAGCTAGGATTCCTCTTTAAGAAAGGGCTTGATTGAGCCTATTATGGCAGAATTGGCTCCAGGCTTAAGTTGAAATATCTTCAAGTAGAACCCAGTCCACCTCAAGATAAGATGTGGTTCATTGGATTACAGTTTATAGTGTCCCACGGCATGTATAGCTGCCAGCAAATGCATCTTGGCTGAATCATAGCAATCCCTTTTGGAAACTGTGTGAAGCTGCTCCCCGAATGAGGACTTTGGATGGTATTTACGGATTTAGTCTCCGGTTTCACTGTCTCCCATTGTCTCATACTTTTCCAGGTGAACAGACTGGAACTGTTGTGTACACCCACCAAATATGAGGCAGATTCTCGTTTGATCACGCTCCTGCTCTTTTCAGCAAGCCGCTCTGAAATGTTGTGTGAGCTCACCTCCTCATGAGCAACCCTGTCTCAGCTTGAATCCTATGCTGGTGAAATAAAGAAAATCGTTGAGGCTAAGCTGGAGGGAAAATAAACAGAAATAAACAGGCAAGCAGGCAAGAGTAGAGAATATACATTATCTTTTAAATACTGTACATTCATATGTATGAGAGCAGAAATGGGCCTAATGCTGTGAACCATGTGGTTGCACCAGCTGCCATATGCATATTTAGGTACAAAACCTCAAGACTAGAGAGGAGAGGAATAAACACCAACAAGAAGCAGAAACCAAATTGTGAAAGACAGAGAAAAAGAGAAGTTTAATGTCTTAGTATATACTAATTGAACAATATACGGCATGCTGGTTTTTAATTCCCTGTTAGCCACTCACTAGCTCTTTCTTTTCTCCAAGTGGCAATAATTCTCTCCTCCTTCATTTAACCTCCATCATTTGTGCAAGCTGATGAACATCAGAACCATGCAGAGTTTAGGCAATTTCTTTCTGTGTGTCTGTCTGTAGTGCTCCTCTTGTGTGCTCTCCTTTGTATCAAAAATAACTACATTGCTGGCTTTTCTGTCATGTAAAGGATGGGGGATTGGGGTGTGCAACTTTTCACCATTTGAGATACACTCCAGCTGTTAGCCTAGTGCATAGTAAATTATAGTTTGTGAGGCTTGCGGTGTGCAGATCCCATTTAATGAATTAATAAAACTACAAGAAGAGGAAAAAGGGGCTTTTTGGGCAGTAGAACTCATGAGTGTGCGTCTGTGTGTGTGTGTACATGCATTCGTCATTTTGACAGAACACAACCATGTTGCTCTATTTGGTTTTGTGAGAGATTGTGTGGATGCTTGTCCGTATGTTTGTGTGAGTGGTTTCCAGAAATATTCTCATGCAATATGGATATCAGTGAGTGCTCTGAGTGGACTAGAAGGGAGTGTGTTGGCATGGGCAGCAAAGCAGTACCACAGTAATGTTATGTAAAGGGCTATCTCGAGTGAAAAGGTTTTACAGTACATAGTTTAAGCAATACACTTGTCATTTTTGTCCTGAACTAATCCAAAAAAGTTTTGCCAAAAAGAGGAATTCATGAATTTAAAATAACTAGCAACATGCACAGATGCTTGCAGCGGGCAAGGACACAGATCCGGTCTGACAGCTTTCTTTGGCCAAACATACATATTTATGTTTCTGAGGAAATAGTTCATATTCCTAAACACAATTATGAGCATGGACACACTCACACAAGTAAGTATAAAAGGCTGTTCAATGTGAGTGACACACATGGAGAGTGAGTGAGCAAGCTACAGTGTGTGTCTCTTTTCATGCACCTTGTGTGTGTGAACACACCCTGTGTTTTGGCACTTTGTTCCTGTGGAGTTGCTGACAGTGTGTGGATGTTCTTGCTCTGTTTAATGAGCAGATCTCAGGATTAACACGGAAAGATAATGAGAAGCTGCATTGTAGGAAGAGACTCAGAATACCAAAACTGTTCAAAATTATAGCAACCTGCTATAGTTCCACTGCACAGCAGACTGGTTTGTGTTTTCATAACCTATGGTCTAATTTAACACTAGAAGCATAACACTGTTTATCTACCAAGTATTCATGTGTATAAGGCTTCTAAAGATAATACTTCTCTTGTTTTTATCACCGTATTCTTCCTGTACTGTATCAGCTTACTGTTTGAATCTATCACACATCCTCATTCCTCTTACACGTTACACGTTAGACTTTTTAACTTAACAATTTGACCATAAAAGAACAAAGCACAAAAAAGCAACATAATCATGGATGTAGGCGAGAACAATGTGGTCTATAAAGCCTACAGATAAAAATGAAGTGCAACAACTTTATAAAATAATGCTAAGCTCAGATAAAGCTGCAGTTATTGTAGGTCTCCTTTAGTTGTGATTCCATCGCTCGTAAATCTTTAAAAATATTTGTGAGAATGATGGACAGAAACCAGGTCTTGCGACTACAATCTTTAGACAGCATACACTTAACAATGGTCTCTGCTGACTGTCAGCAGGTTACAGCTTTTGTTCTGCTGACCTATGGAGCATCCATATTGGATTTTTAGGTCAGGTTTGCTCAGGTTTGTCCAACTTTCTAAGACTTCAGGGGGCGTTTCAAATAAAATTTTTGACGAGTATAAATAGAACCCACCATGAAGTCCTACACATTTCTCAAAAGGTTCCTGTCTCTAGGGAAAAGTTCTTACTTTCACATCAGGGCTAGCACTTTTCCTCCTCGTCCAGCCTTAATGCTTAGCTAAAAACAAAACAATAGCAAAGGTTCCATGTTACTAAATAACAAGATAGAGCCAGATCTCAGTCAGCGTCAGCATTTGTCAGAAAACAATTAGAAAATTCCCTCTAAAACATTATGTAATAGCTAAAGTTGCCAGGTAATATGTAGGTAATAGAAGTCAACCTTTGACATTCTGAAAAGGATCTTACACCGTGAGTTATTAGGTTGAATCTTGTAGCAGCTGTTTTACCAAACACCTTCATCTCTTTGTTTTTCCTTGCTCCTAACAGAGCTTTCCCACAGGTCTTAATGCACTGAGATAGATTCCTTTCCTTTCACAGCCACACAGTACAGCAGGGGTTTCACTGAACAAATTCTACACTAATCCCTGTATCGCTTAAGGGGTACAAGCCAAGCAGTAAAAATGGCAGAACACAATTCCACAGCTCAGAGATGAGTCTCTGCCTTTGCTGCTTTACTATTTGTTCACTTTTCTGTTTTTTAATCACTATTAAATTAATCATTATTTAATGATTAAATTAAATAATCATTATTTTTAATTATATAAGAATCATACAAGGAGACATATACTGATCAGCCACAACATTAATTGGTGGTTTTAATGTTGTGGCTGATTGCTCTATTCAATTCAATTCAATTCAATTCAACTTTATTTATATAGCGCCAATTTACAACAAAGTCATCTCAAGGCACTTTACAGAATAAAGTCCAGACTACACAAGTATGTTGAAGCAACCCAACAAATCCCCCTTGAGCAAGCCCTAGGCAACAGTGGAGAGGAAAAACTCCCTTTAATGTGAGAAACCTCCAGCAGAACCAGGCTCAGGTTGGGCGGCCATCTGCCTTGACCGTTTGGTGTGAGTGGAAAGTGGAGAAAGAAAGAAAAGAGCAACGAAAAGCAACAACAAAACAACAGGAAAAGCAACAACAAAACAACAAAAAAGCAACAAAAAAGCAACAACAAAGCATCGTACAGGTTGTAGGACATAGAATTAATGGTACACAGTGGTGACAAGTAAATGTATAGAGAAAAGCTAGTTCAGGTTGAGTGAGCAGTTTTAACTATAAGCTTTATAAAAAAGGAAAGTTTTAAGCCTAGTCTTAAAAGTAGAGAGGGTGTCTGCTCCCCGAATTTGGATTGGAAGCTGGTTCCACAGGAGAGAAGCTTGATAGCTAAAGGTTCTGCCTCCCATTCTACTTTTGCAAACTCTGGGAACCACAAGTAGGCCTGTATTTTGGGATCGAAGTGGTCTAATCGGGCGATACAGAACTATGAGATCTTTTAAATATGATGGAGCTTGACCATTAAGAGCTTTGTATGTAAGGAGGAGGGTTTTGAACTCTATTCTAGATTTTAAGGGAAGCCGATGAAGAGAAGCTAGTGAAGGTGAAATATGATGTCTCTTTCCTAATCCAGTCAGCACTCTTGCTGCAGCATCTATGTAGACATAAGTATATATGGGCACTTAGCTAACAAACACGTTGGCATTTTACTCTGTCATTATCACTTAGGTGGCATTTTGCACACTGACTGACTTATTTTCATTTTGCCTGACTAGCCAAACCCCTGTTGTGTGTGTTATGTGTGGTTGTAATGAAAAGGAATGAAATGAGAAACAGTTGAGAAATTAATTTGAAAACCTAAAGATTAATGGAAAAACAGGGGAAAAACCTGTTAAGGGAGAGGTAAAAGAGAGAGTGAGCAAGTTTTGTGTGTAGGTCACCAATGTACCCAGTGTTGTCATACAAAATATGATAATCACCTTCCTCTAATGATGTAGTCACTCATCACCCAGGGACAACCACAGTCCACAGTGGTCTGTTGTTGACAATAACCACATGTGCACACACATTATAGAAATACATTAAGATGCTTAAAAATGTGACAGACAATTATAAAAGAGATGCGATGGATGAAAGTGGAGGAGGAGAAGCATTTGGAATTCCGACATTCTTCATTGTCAAAACTCTTAGTGCTGCTTTGCTCCCATCTGCTAATTAGTGCCTTGTTGTCCCTCACTTTCTTTCTTTCCCTCTCTCTGCTGGGTGTTCGTGTAGGTCTTTTTGACATTTGCAGTGCAGTTCTGGTCTCTGCAGCTTTTTCTCACTAATTGGTATAAGCTGAATATACACAGTGTCAGAAAATGAATGTCTAAATTCAGTCCCGAAATGGGCTTAGTCATAGCTGTGCTTTACATCAGAATACAAGTAGAAAATAAGGGCAGTTTGTTGTATTTGTTTTGCATTTTATTTTCCACATGGATGAACAAACATATTCACGTGTAGTTTAGAAAAACCAAAGGGCTGCCGCAATCCCGAGGATGAAACATGCACTGGATGCTTTTGTTTACATGTCTTCATGCAAACTGGAATGACCAATGTCCATACACGTTATATGTTATGCATATGGCAAAAGACTGCAGCAGTTACCTAGAGACTCCCAGAGACTCGGTGATAATTCTGGCCTTTAGCAAAGCTCCATGTGATGGAGTGTTTTACATGGTCCCCTGATAAGGTAAATCTTTAATCTGCAAATGCAATGAATTAACTCCGTGTGACACGTGTGCGTTCATGGGTGCCCTTTGGTGTGTGCACGTATGTGCCTTTTCCACTCCCTTTCTCACTTAAAGATCAACGGTTCACTTGCTTTTATGAAAACGTGCAAATAAACACCCACATATGCACACACACTGCAAATGACTGTTTAGATCAAGACTGACTTCCCAAACAGAAGTGATATGCAAGCAATCAATTTTGATGCTCGTTATACTGTAATTAGACACGCAAACCTATGTGCATTATGCAAACAGGAGTATGCAAATTGTTGCAGAGACAGCCAGTCTGTGACAAATGTAACGCCTAGTGGTTCCGCTGCTCTACGTGATGACAGGTTGATGATTCAAGATAAATAAACTTGTCTATTGTTTATCATCACTTTTTATCTCTAACTTTCTAGCTCTCATTTAATTGAAAAATATCTACAAAAAATGTCAATATCGAGGAATTATCAGCAGGTAAAATGAGGAAAAATATATATGTATTTCTGTCACTATTTCTGCTCTCCTCCCTTCTTCTTCCTCTCAACCTCCTCCCTAATGCTTGTCATTGTAATGTGGCTGTTTGATCGTGCACTTTTTGATGATGTGTCCTCTTCCATGAACAGCATCTGACCACAAGTGCTGTGTGTTTCTTTGAATGGCTGAATTATAAACTCAATTAGCACTGGTGCACACAGATGCATGGGACCACACACACACACACACACACACACACACACACACACACACACACATGCACACAGACACAAACATACAAAAGCCAATTTGGTTGCAATCACACTGGGCACTGACACAAATTAGAGTGTGAGACACACACATGCATGCACCCACCTTAGTGTTGAACCTAATTTGCCAAAGCAGGCCTTAGTGAAAGGAATAATGAGGCTTTGATGACTTCACTTGAAGAGATTTGCTCCACTGTGACATCATCTGTGACCTCAAGATGACCTTGACACACTATACTAATATATTCATCTCCCTCCCTCTGTGGAAATGTGCATATCTGATTGGCCGAACCCTACGGTTCAAGTGAAAAGTAGAGATTTTACAATGAGACTCATTTTACAATTTGTCAAATTTATAAAGTGGGATTTGGCAGTGGAAACATTTATCTAGCTGCATATTGAGAGAAGGTCTGAAATAGCTGATGCTTTTGGTAAAAAAAAAAACACTTTTAAAAAATTAACTGAAACATTAAAAAATGATTCAAATGGTCATATCAGATTGAGCAGAAAAAATGTACTGTAAGGAGTTAGTTGGTACATAGCCGCAAGAAGTAGGGGTACTGCTGACAGCCCAGTTCCTCTATTCAGAAAAGTCAAGAGTGCAAAATTACTTTATTAAAAATATGTCTATAATAAAGTTAGTCTTTAATTTCACTTACTGACCCTAGAATGTGGTTGTTACAACCAAATATGTAGCCAAAATTCTTTACGAAATGTCAGCCTAAATTGCTGTAGCATCTTCCCGATCACAGATCCTCAAACAATTACTGTATTACATGAAGAAAAATGGTTGTGTAATTTGTTTCAGCTGAAAGAAAAAAATTGTGAAAAAGTACTAATTAATGAAGAAAACATGTTGCATTTGTGCTGATCAGCACCATGGATAGCGATCTATGAGTGACAGGAGTGACAGCAAATGAAATGTGAGTCTGAGTATTTTAACAGTAAAACATGTTAACGTTACTTGATGAGTAGTGTCTGAAGGCAATCAAAATTGCTAAAGATGAAGCGGCCTGCACTGTAAATGGTCTGCACTTTACTACCTAATGGTACTCAAAGAGCTTTACACTGCCCTTTATTCACACATTCCCATTCACAATCACACACAGACTCACACACTGATGGGGCAGTTGGCCAACACTCACCGGGAGCAACTAAGTTGGAGTTCAGTGTCTTGCTCAAGGACGCTTCAACATGTGATCGGAGGAGCTGGGGATCGAACCAGCAACTCCACCTTCTGCCCCAAAATAAATAAGAGGTTGTCAGTTTAAAGAGGCATTATGAATATCATAATAATATGTAGTTCTTCCATTATAACTCTAAAACTCACCATCAAGTGAAAATACACAAACTTTGAGATTTTCTCGAGTATCATCTTATAGTGTAGGTGACCTTGAGTGAAAGGAGATGAAATGGTTTAGAATGACGCTATAACCCCTAGGTCGTATTACCAATAGTCTGCCACTAATGGACGTCCTAATCATTGGCTTGAGACTGTCTCTCCTCTGTCTGTCCTCGCTCTCTGTGTGCATCCAAACACACAATTGTAAGTGAATGCATTCACGCACACAATGGAGCAAAATGGCATGCATCATTTCTTTCTGTAATCAGTG
This sequence comes from Channa argus, assembly GCF_033026475.1. Taxonomy (NCBI): domain Eukaryota; kingdom Metazoa; phylum Chordata; class Actinopteri; order Anabantiformes; family Channidae; genus Channa; species Channa argus. The sequence goes on from NC_090197.1 coordinate 20,415,977, forward strand.
TGCCGTCGGTATATTTATCCAATGATCCGTAATGAATTAGCAAACTTGGAATTGACTTTCAAGTTGAGGGACACGCATGGAAAATTATACTGTGTCTACATTATAAGTATGTTCTAACACCCACGCACACAACAAATCCAAATCTTTTGCAGGTCTGATTAGTAATAATGAGAGGGATACTGATTGTTTGGATGCTCTGGGGCATCATTGCTACTGATATTTTCACCAACAGCAGTGGAGTGAATTAATCATAACTTTAGTCATTCCCCAAATTGCATATCGCTTGTGAGCAGCAAATAATGGGGAGGGAGATATCGGCCCATGTTAAATGCAGCAAAAAGGATTTTCAGGTCATTGTTTTTGAAATTTTTTTGCCTCATTTGGTCTGTTGTTTCACATCATCCTATTCTCTTAGAGAACCAAGTAAATTACAAACAATAAGAAAAGGAAAGAGGAATAAAAAGGCTGGGCACTGACATGGCAAGGAATGAGAAAGTAAGTGAAGAGTGGTTTGAGTTGTACGTGGAAGTGGAATGGTAAGCATGCGGGTAAGAGCAGCAAGTAGGTGAGGGTGACAGATTGATTGAGAGTGAGTGAAGAGAGAAGAAGAACCCTTACTTACTGTATCCAGCTGCTGCCAAGGAATCACTTAATGAGGACCAAGGGATCTTTAAGAGTCGAGGGAGAAAGAAAAAGTAGAAACATTATGAAAAATGGTAAGCTGTCAGGTAAATATCGGAGAGGGAGCTGGTCCTATAAGTGTTTTGCCCTTACCATACAGAATACAGTATGTGTGTGTGAGTACAACCATATAACTGACATAATCACAAAGCAAAGCACAACTGAAGCTCTGCCCCTACGTATATATTCACTTATACCTGCACATTCATATGCTTTAGTACATGCAAGACTGCACACACATGCACAGATGCAACAATAATGTTGTATAAACCCACTGAAGCACAATGTTTTGTACCTTTGTTTACGACTTTTCTGCTTCAGTGTTTCTTTTCCCTGATCTTTCTCATCCTTCTTCATGTCAACCTCATCCTTCCTTTCCACTATCCCATTTCTGTTTACCTGGCTTCTTTATGATTTACGCATGTGGTTATGTGCCAACTTAAGAACATCGTATTACTACCACCTTCCTCTAATGTGCAGTGTGTGCATGCATGTCTTGAGCGGGTACAGTTCACAAAGACAAGAGAAGGGTCTGCTTATTTTGCATCGAGTTCTGTGTCAGTTTACTTATTAGGTCTTTGTCCCGCTGCTTATGTGGGGAAATGGATTTAGCGAGTTGACACACTGTTAGTAAAAAGAGAAAAATAAGTTCTGTAAAAATCATCAGAGACAGAAAACAGAAAACATGCTTTTTTGTGCTGAAGAAATTTTCCTGACACTCAGAGTGCAGAGCAGTTTGTTGTAGAGCAAGGTGACTCCATAAATCCTTTTTGTATTAGTGCTTATTACACCAGTAACATACACAATGAAATTCACTCATGTGGAAGAAAGGTGGTGCTAGCACTTTAGTGACATAGAGGAACGTTGACAGCACTACATTTAGTGCAGAGAAATGTATCTGCTACTAAATGCCTCACTATAGCGTGTTCACCACGTAGTCGCTGTCTGAATGCTGTTTGATGCTGAGCAAATTTGTACATGAAAAGCATCACTGAGTGTGGATCAAAAGAATACATTTCAACTTGCTATAAAGCTACAAAAAATGCAGATTCCAGAGATAATTTCCTGTAGGTTCCCCACTAAATTAGCTTTTATCGCCATTTAATATAGGCACTGGGATATTTAACTGGACATCGTTTCACACAATTAATTTATTTTGAACCGCTCACCCTTCTACAAGATGTGTCATCCAGAGTTTTATTTCGGTTTTGTTAATGCTGATGAGAGGTTGAGACCTTACATTGACCTCGGTATGAAAAAAATCACCTTCTCTGTTCATGTCGGCCACACATTATCAGACTTTACAGTTTTTGCCTTTATTCTTGTAAGCATTCCTCTAAAGCGTCTTTCTATTTTTGCCTTTGCCATCTGCTACATCTACATTGGCTTTCATAGGTCACCAGGGAAGTGCTAGCAGATCTCATCACCTTGTGCTCTTCCTAACTTAGCATTTTTTTTTCTTAAATTCTTTTTTTGACAAAGTCTGACCCACAGAGTCTCTAACACCCTGTCATCTTAATCATGATCCTCAGAGCAGGCAGGGTGCATCAGACCTTGACGTGCCGTTGTAGAGATGTATAGTAGTTAACATGATGCTACAGCATATATCTGTGTCATGATGCTTATCTGTATGACTTCTGTGGTTGGGATCTGGAAGTTAAAACACACTTCACCATATGTTGAAATGATGGAAATCTGAAAATTAAACACTGCCTATATGGAAGGATATTATTCAACTATTATTAAACATTTCCTCTCTGTTAAGCTGACAGAAATCCCCTATAGGGTGTTTGCAGGGCGGCAGTCAGTCTTCTGTTAATAGGATCTAATTGGAAATGGTTGGTGTTAAGGAAGTTGCTTGGGTTGTCTAAAGCTAATCCTGTAAAAATCCCTGTGAATTTATTTAGAATTTATGTGCTATGTCCTTAATGTAGGACAGTGGTTTGCAAATGGAACTAAGCCTTTAGACTCTGTGGGTTTAGCAATTGCCCCAAAGTTAAAAATACAGTAGTAGTATGATATTGACAAAGAATCTTTAATGAGAAAATGCAGTGTGAATCAAATCTTCTGAAATGTCCTTGCTATCACAGCCCAGTCATTTGTTAAACAGAGCTTTGACAATGCTGATAAACATGCTGGATAGTTGGATAAAGTTTGATAAACATGTTACATTGGCTCACAGTCCTTTTTTCTTTTAACATTTAAACCTAAAGCAAACATTGTGAACACACAGTATAGTATATACAGAAAATATGTAACCCAAGTAACCAAAAAAAAACCTGTTAGAACATTTTGTTTTTCATACTTATGCTAAAGCTATAAAGCACTGCAATACAATACAAGAAATGTTTTCTACATGGCTCATCAGTTGGCGAAGATGATGATTTTTGCCTCGGACATGGACCATGAGCCTCCGTCCTTTGGCATAATATTATAATGTGTAGCCATCAAGCACTAAAAATTTATTATTCCTGCAAAATAGATAATCACTGTCCAAAAAGAGAAATGTTTTTGTCTAACTCTGGCTGAAATCATGGACACAATGTTTTAAATATTACCAAGAACTGTTAGTACTGTGGCAAGGAAGGCGATAATTCATACCTCTGTAAAGCCATTAAAGTTAAGCAGGGGTGTATTACATCGCTGTGTGGCATTTGCTCTCCGTGTGGTTTCTCATTGTTTCGTGATTGCAGTGGTTAGGCCAAACCTGTCCTCTCCCGACCTCGTATGAACTGGCCATGCTGCTCAGCCTTGTGGGAAATCCTTGGCACATGTCTGGCACTAATTAATGCCTCTGCCGCAGTCTCTTGTCAGAGAGGGAGGAAGAGAGAGTTAGTAGATATGGGAACTATCAAATATTGATTGTATTTGCATAAATAGCCGCTAGCTTTGCACTCTCCGGGCATGTGTGTAGGGACAAAATATAAAGACAGACTCAGTGAGGAAAGTAAGAGGTGATTAGACTCAGGAGAAAACATCTCCTGCAATGCGACATAACATAGGCCTCTCAATCAAAGCCATCCCAAAGGCTATGCTGCTATTTGTTCACTTTGTAATTTGCACAAATTATTAGCCCATTACTGAACCCACTGTTGTAAGGTGAACAAAAAATAATGATGCCTTTCTGCTGAGTTGTTCATCAATAAATTTGAAAGTTGGATAAAACACCTGAGGAAGTGAAGCAGTCACTTTCATTGTACTCTCTGTATCAGTGGTTGCACTTAATAAAGGCAGCCTTTGAAAGAGGGGGGCAAGAGAGTGTAATGCGTGAAGAAAAAATAAAGAAAAAGAAGAAGAAAATTGCTGCTTTTCAGCCTCCCCTACACATCTTCATCACAGCTGCATCCCTACAATCTGTGTAGTCTTTGCCCTGAACCCTCAGTGTGGTGACCCTTGGTGACCGCACTGATCTACCTGATCACTGCGGTAGGTGAACTATGTGTGATTGTAAAATCTGCTGTAGAAGTACAGAGTCAGCCTTAGTGTGTGGGAGTGCATTTGAGAAAGTGTCTATAAGGATATTTAGGATTTACGGTTAACTAAGCTGCAGCTCTCTGCATTTTTGGAGGTTATGCAGTGAACAACTTTGAGACCCACTGCTCTTGCCAAAGAACAGTGCTGCAAAACTAAGCAAAAGAACAAGATATCCAGACATTTACTGGTAAACAGAAAGTGGTAAATTTCCAGAATGCCTCACAAATGTTTTTAGAAGCAAGTGTAGTTATACATCCATCCATTACTTCAACTGCTTGTCCTGTTTAGGATGATGGGTGGCTAGAGCCAGTTGCCAATCTCAAGGCCAGCACAGAGACACAAACAGATAGACAAGCATTCACACTCACATTGATATTCTACAAACAATTTTGATTCACCTATTAACCTAACATGCATGTCTTTGAACAGTGGGAGGAGACACATGCAAGCACGGGAAGAACATGCAAACTCCACAGAGAAACGCTGCAGTTAAACCAGGGATGTAGTCTAGTTACGTGGAATAAAATGTTAGACCAAACTTTATTTTTATCAGACATAATCAGACAACAATTCAAATTAAAAAATGGTTTAAAAAGATGGACACCCTTGACTCAAAAACACATTTTTGGTGTGTTTACTTTTTTGGGGCGATTACTGATCAGAGAAGTGACTACTTCTACCAAAAGTACTGTATTAGAAACATATACAATATTTGACTATAATTATACCAGAGGTTCTCAGTGGTGTTCTCAAAGACCCCTGCCATGCGCTGAGAACACCAAGCCACAAGTTCCAGAAAGCATTATAACCTAATGCAATTCACCAACAATAAGTGTTAGATAGACACAATCTTGAGGCACAAAAACTGAACAATTTCCAGTCTTGCATTGATTTTTGGAACAAGTGAATACATTTGCATTTACTATGTTTTGTAATATTTTCTTTTTGCTGGGAGAGAACTGACTTGAATTTACTCATTTGCACTATTCAGAGTATTCGTAAATTTGGCTGTTTTGAGTTTTTCAGCTGGTAACGAGTAGGCAGATGAAGCGTGGGTGAGGCTTTCTGAGCTCACACACCCGGTGTGACTGTCATCATTAAATGTACAGACCATAGTGTGTACCTACCTGCTAATGTCTCAGCATACATGTTTGCCATATGCAGCTCATGCAAGAGAGCACGCCTCGCCCTGTGTTTGTGTGTGCACGACTGCATATTTTCTCTATGAAAGAACTAGCAGAGCTGATCAGGGTCCATGCTGAGGGCTTTGTCACAGCTGACCTATATTAGATGAAAGCAGCTGGATCTGTGGCCTGCAGGGACAGCAAAAGAGTTGTGTTCTAATTATCTCTGCAGCTAGCTAGCAACACATCACACCCACACACGCACACTCGCACTGAAATACACACTTTCATACACAGTATCCAGCAAATCAATGGGAGCTTGTGAGAGCATCTGCCATGCTCTGCTTGACAAAGGACAGCAGTGGATCTTCTGTTTAGGATTGGCAAAGATACAACGCCTCATGTCACACAATGCACATTAAAAACCGTGCGATCATGGACTATCCGCTTCAGTGTCTGAATACATATGACACAACTATATTCTGCTTAGCAAACTCCATTTGCTAAGTGATACATTGGTAACATGAAATCAGGATTTTGTTGCGCCATCTGGGAATTGTTTGAATGTTTGAATGATTCCTCAAAAAGTAAACATAATCTGTATATTATCTGGTGTTGCCATTGGGACGCAGACACACGCTGAGGGTGTGCATAGCAGCTATAATGAAGCACAGAATGACGGTAAGCAAAAAATAGCCCAGGGAGCTAATGCTAACAGCTAGGAGGAATCAGCAACTAATGCTAAGTGCTAACAGAAGGGCAATAAAGGGTGGGGAACCCTGTGGCATCTTCCAATGCCATCGCAGTTAGCTTTGTAGCATTAAGGATTCAATTCGCTCAAGCACGAGTAAATGCACAAAGCTATTTACTTTATTTGTTCTTATTACTTCCCCTTGCATGAACACACGTGTGCAAACATCAGGCGACCGCCTCATAGCATATTCAGTTTTTTTTCTCTTTCTTTTTTAAAGTCTAAGTGATTTCACACATTCTGTTACCTTTAGGAGGTAATTGGATGCAGCACACACTCAATTAAGCTGTTAGCCTCTCTTTTTTTCCTCCCTCCATTTCTTTCAGTCCACTCACTCTCAACCTTTTATTTCCATCACTAATGTTGCTCTCTTCGCTGTTCTCACTTACCCTCATCATATGCTCTCACCGACCCTCCATTTGTGGCTCCAGGGCCTGCAGTGCTCCAAGCAGGGGAGCTTCTTGTTTCGGGACCAACAGGCACAGCCACACATTTTCCACCACATTGCCTCTTCAGGCACCGCCAGGGACCCATTTACAGGTTGGAGCTTATGGAAAGGGATACTTTTCCCACAACGGAGGCAGGCATGTAATGTAGAGAAATGAAAGTGAACCAAAACTGAATGCTTCTTACCAGATATAATAGGGTTTGGACAACTCAACTCCTGAGAGCTTTTTGTAGTTTGAGCCTCCCTGATGTTGTTTTCTTTGTCTCTTCCTTTCTGCAGAGTGACTGAGAAAGAGTCATTCAGCCGGCAATTTCTAACCTGAAGACATGGAGAACCATTTCCTTATGAGACTCTGGTAAGTGGAGAGTACAAATACACACATTCAAGTCGAACTTCTACTGCAACCTGTCACCTGTATCCTCACATACTGTATAAGTCCTGCTTCTGTCTTGAGCATCCTTGAAATTCAACGCCTGCAGTTCCCAATGGAAGCTCTCAAGGATTAACCTGTGTCAGTGAAGCAGCTCTAAGAAAGTGGGGATCAGAAGCATGCCATTCACTCTGTTCTCCTTCTCCACGGCCTCTAGGGCCTTGTGTTTGATCTCACATGTGCAGTACCGATGGAGCTTAGCTTGTCCTCTGTAGATGCTGTGCTTTTGAATCTGCAGTTCACGTGCATGAATGAACACTATAGGCTATAGCAATTTCAGTTGTATCTGATATGCATTGCTTGGAAATGCAGTTTTTTTAGAGGTCAAAACATACACTTGGTAGCAACTGTGTTATGATGCGAGGTTTAGAAAAATGACTGAAGAGAGTGGTAGAAAAAGAGGTGAGGCAGATAACTGACGAGGGCTGGCCGACAAAGTTGTGAAGTAGTGAAGCAAAAAATAGTATGCAGGGTCGACCGATTATGCTGGCCTGAGGTTGTACTGCTATTCTTAGTCGTAGTCTCCTCCTCTTCCTCACTCTCTCCTCCCTCTCCCCTCCCTCTTTTCTCCTGAGTCTTTTGTTTAGCTCTGTGACGTCAGCGCCCTTCACTCCATTTGGTGTCTGGTAGCACTCTGGATCTATCTGCTCTCTCTCTCTCTAATTGTCTAAAACCACTTAACTTTCTTCCATCCATCTACCTCTCAGCAATTTGTCATTTTGTTTATTTATCTTCCCTATTCAACAATTTATCCATCACCACCTCAGCTGATACTGCCTTGCATTGTTCTTTTTTGCCCAGAGTTAGATTTACTAGACAATATAGAGCTCTGAAGCTTCCACTTCATTATAGCAGAATAGAGAGCCACTTAGAGCCTAAGTGCATTTAGGGCAAGTTGCATATGTGATGTAATGTTCTGTACAGATTAAGATGCGTGTGTATGTGTGCGCACTCGTGTGTGTGTGTTATGGAAATTATAACACCTGCTAAAGTGTGCTGATACTGTTTAAGAAAATAATGCACTATGACAAATGGTGAACTTTCTTCTGTTTTGTCCTTCAGTTATATATTTCAGCCATGTCAGTGTCAACGTCCTACTAAATCTAGAGCATGAACCTGAACCGAGAACTGAGCCCAATGAGATCTGTTGGTACCCATGGGTTGGGGTCATGCTCAGACTGAAATTTACAAAATTTGGGCTTGTTTCAGTGTTAGGATAAAAGTGCTTAATATTAAACATAAGTATAAAACAGAAAATAATTAATATATGTTATTCTTTATTCTAACTTAAAGTACTAATAAACACAAAAATATGAGTCTATAATGGTTGTTTCACTTCTGATTAAGCTCATGTAAAAGAAAAACTCAAACTCAACTGCGTTCAGATGGAAAAATGGGGCCCAATCCATGCTCTACCTAACACACTGTCTACTGTGTTGGATCCGTTCAGCTGCTGGTTTGATTAAGTTTCCAGGACACTTATTCTTCTTTTCCCTTTGGCTGTTCCCTTTCAGGGGTCACCACAGGGAATCATCTGTCTCCATCTAACTCTATCCTCTGCATCCTCTTCTCTCACAATAACTAACTTCATGTCCTCTGTCACTACATCCATAAATCTCCTCCTGCCTGCCAGCTCCAACCTCAGCATCCTTCTACCGATATATTCACAGTTTCTCCTCTGAACATGTCCAAACCACCTCAATCTGGCTTCTCTGACTTTATCTCCGAATCCTCTAACATGAGCTGTCCCTCTGATGTACTCATTTCTGATCCTATCCATACTCGTCACTCCCAAAGAGAACCTCAACATCTTAAGCTCTGCTACCTCCAGTTCTGCCTCCTTTTCTGTCTTTTCTTCAGTGCCACTGTCTCTAAGCCGAACAACATTGCTGGTCTCACCACCGTCTTGAACACCTTCCCTTTCATTCTCGCTGATACTCTTTTATTGCTCAACACACCTGACACTTTTCTCCACCCGTTCCAACCTGCTTGCACAAGCCCCTTCACCTCTTTTCCACACTCTCCATTGCTCTGAACCATTGAGCCTAAGTACTTAAAGTCCTGCACCTTCTTCACCTCTGCTCCAACTGGGTCCCTCTCATTCACACACATATATTCCGTCTTACCGCAGTACTTACTTACTCTAGGTCAACACCACCGGTGGCTTTCATTGTTAACCTGGGCCCTGACAGATCCCGTATGGAAGTCAGATTCGGTGCGAAAGTCATGATTTGCATTATTAATTTCACAACCCTCTGAATTTATCCAGACTTGGGACTGGCACAAGAATACACTGGCTTGTGCCTCCTTTTGGTTGCATTCTTATAATATGTGGGACGTGCTCGCATTTTTTAACCCTCAAACATCTGTTTATGTAACCATAATGTAAAAGCAACAATACTGTGCAGTGCCAAAAATGAAATACTAATAGTCTCAACTTTTGCACGGTATTTGAATAAACATAGCACTTAGTTACTCTCCACTACTGATTAAAACAGTGCTTAAATTTTGAATCAGGACTATGTTTATGGTGTCATGACACATTTTAGTGACCTCACATAAATCTGACTAAAGCTCCATTCAGACAGGATTACCATTAAATTGGGATATGGGTGAATAAAATATTCACTGTGATGAACAGTTGTTTTTACTCATTATTCTGAAAAGACACTTCAAAATGACAATTTTATATTTTTTTTCTTTATTGTCAAAGTGATCATTTTCAATATATGCATGGATACGCTGCACTCAGGAGCTGATAATAGCTAATTCAACATATGTTTAATGGTGCCAATTTGCCAATATTGGCAGAAATAGTAAGAGATTTAAGAGACTCAGGTGTGGTGGGAGGCATGTTTCGTGATGCTGAGTGCCTTGCGGGTACATTGTGTTTCAGGAAATTATTCTGCTGCATTTACTGTTCATTGTAAGGTCAGAGATTTGCAGTCTTGAATACCAGAGAAGTAATACAGGTGATCAGATGCTCTCACTGGTGGCTCTGTAGTATGTGGCAAAGACACATGGAGAATGGTTCACCTTTTTGAGGTAATGGGGGAAGTGCTGTGCTTCTTTGGAAAGTGCTGTCGCACGTGAGGTTCAACAGAAGTCATTTGTGATCTGCATTCCCAGAAATTGTGTCTTCCTAAAGTCCATAAGTAATACACAGTGAAGGCTTTAAGGCTCTGTGCCCAGTCTCCCTGCTGTCAGCATATGGTTTCTGGGAAAGTAAAACTTCAAAGAACAGCTTTTTGTGACACTGAAGGACAGCATCTCATTAGAAAGCACATTAGGGTGTGTGTATAGTGTAGGCTATGTAGCTGAAACATTAAAAAACACAACACAACAGGAACTAGACAATCTTTAAAACTCCCCATTTCTCATTAAACTGTTTGAACATGTGCAAGTGTAATTGTGAAATATACGAAATCCACCAAGATAATGCTTTATTAAGGAATAACCTTTTTGCCAGTCTGAAAAGCTGGAATTATTATTAATCATAATTAGCCTGATATTAGGAAAGCAAGACTCTTTTACTAGTTTAAATTATTGCTCATGAGGTATAGAGATTTATTTGGTTTATTGGCTGAGATGCAGGCACAAGTAAGTACAAAAAACATTTAGTTTGATTACACACATTTATTACCAGCATTACAGAGAAAAGCTACACACTAATACTAGACACGATATGAAACAGAGAATAAAAACACAGGCCAGATGAGAGTAAAAGAGTTCTAAACCTATTTAGGAGGTAGTATGCAAGGTCTATCAACAGATACTGCTAGTCCTGTGGCAAAGATCCAGTCTGACAGGTAGTACCGTGTGCTCTTTTAACTCACTTTCCCTGTGAAGCAGTAGAGAGAACTGCAGGACAACAGGTTATCAATTGTGTTTCTTGATTATCTGCAGTGCAGCTTATGTGCAGCAGATAAGAGAATTAGGTGAAGAATCATTCTCTGTAGCAGTCAGAGTGCTAACCCCTCTTCTCAACAACTTATTGTCAAAATAATCCTATTCCATTTCTATTTTTATTTTAACATACTTTTCACTGATTCAAGCCTTTACTTTTTTACTATTCCTATAAAATTCTGCATTTTTGCAGAGCTGCATGAGCAAAAAGCTATCTGTTTATCTACCGAGTTGTATTATTGATAGGTACATAGACAAAATACAATAGGATAATAGAAGATAATATAATAAATGTATTTGTTATTTTGTGCTATAGGGCTGTTGAGTACCTTTTTAAAACCTTGTGGTGTTGTCACATTCAGAGAAAAAAACAACAACTTGAAATCAGATGGTACTTACAGGCATAGTTGAGAAAGGTTGCAGAAAGTTTTTCAAAGGCCATAAATAGGTAAAAATCTGAGTTATCCCAAAACTATAGATGAGAAGAAGAATTTAAATGAGTCGTTTGTGATACTGTATTCTTTCTGATTGTCTGCATCTCTATCTCTCCATTAAATCTGTCTCTTTTCTCTTTTTGTCTTTAATTTTTTATTTTTTTATTTTTTTTTGGTGTCTCTCGTGCACACATCCTCTCTTTGTCTCCGAATGATTTATGAATATCTTTATCAGTGGTGAAATCAGGGCTTGTTAGTACGGAACTACTCAAGACCTTTTATCAAATTGTTAAACCAAATGAAGGACTGAAGAAAGAGGTTTCTGATCTATGTACGTTTGTGTGACTGAGAAAAAGAGAGAAAGGAGGGAGAGGTAGCAGAGGAAGGTAGTGACTGCCCCACCCTTCATGTGATTTAATCAAAGCCATCAATCACATTGGGATAATTAGACAGCAGTGTGGATTGCATGACTGGAGCCTACTGGTTAGAACACACACACACCCACACACAAGCACATGCATTCATGCCCACCCCTGTTTCTTCACAAATAGAGGCAAAAAAACAGCAGACGAGAGTCTCAACTGGTTCAGCACTGTCACTGGCTCTGCTGATACTCAGGGCTATCGCGGCAAAAACACGCTGGCAAAACATTCAGACATAATCAGTCGGCAACAGACAACTGGGAGCATTTAAAGCCAGTCATCCTAAGATGGGCTCCGTCATCTGGGTTTTCAGAGCTTGATTGCCAAATAAATGTGTAGAATTAGTGCTGGCAGTCACAGAGCTCTGCCCAAAGCCAGCAAATGAACTAGAACAACGGGCTTTAAAGGAGAAAATATCAAGAAAGTCATTCAGTGACAAGTTGAAAAACCTTATCTTACCACTTCACTTACAATATGTCTAGCATATTAATAAATCATGGGACCCAGGCAAGAAGTTTTTTAAAGCTGCAGCAGCCAGAGTTTACAAATTAACTATAAATTAGATGACTGTGTAATATGAATGTCATCACTCATAGTGACAGATAATTGTTTCTGAACGCCCTTCCTCCCAACAAGTGCACAGTGTCATGCCGGAAGATCATGACATTAACAACAGCAAAGTGACAAGATATTACACTTCTCATGTGGCCGCTTCTCAATGAGAGCCACCTGGTGCTTTGAAAATAAAATACTATTATTGTGAAAGGGCACCAACAGAAAATGAGTGGTTCAGTAACATTAGCTCTTTACTAACTACTAGCTACAATCTAAACAGAAGTGACTGAAGCTTCTACTACACTCTAGAGACAGTATGTGTTTGTGTCCTTTGGGAGGATTCTAAAGCCAGTGTTTGTTCTGTCCTCTGGGCTACTGTAGAAACATGGCAGTTCAACATGGCAGCATATATGAATGGACATCCCTCACACTACTGAACACGCTAATGAAAATTATGATTGCTGTATTTTATTTCTTCAACTAGATCGTTCTAAATTGTGCACAATTCATTTTCGCTTTTCAACATTATAACTTCCTACTGAACCTCGCAATCTCTAACTATCTGTTGGCAAGCAATCGCTCAGTGTTTTAAAATCTTCTAACCAGTTAAACAAGAGGCATAAGTACTTTAAATAGGCTTAAGAGGCATAAATGCTGATAGTTTTTATAGACATTATTAGCTTTTCCTTCAAGGTTAGGCTTAAAGTCAATGTGATCTTGGAAAAAGATTTAGGTGCTGTAATAAAAACATTCTTTAAGGGGGGTCCCTTCCCCTAAAAAGCTCATTTTCAGATGTGGAATTTTTTTTTGATGCTGTTTGACTAATACTTGGTTTAGCATTTTGGAATATCTGTAGATTCATTTTTTTCTTTCCAGCAATTCTTAAATGTGCATCAGGTAAATTCAGATATTGGTCCAAATTTGATATTTTGCTCCAGCACTTCTTTGCTGTTATCCTGTCTGACAACTCCACATTGAAGATCGAGTCCCCTGTTGTTTTCTATTATCCCCTAATATTGCAGTAATGATTACCTGTCTCAGTGCCAAGTGTTATGAAAGCCCATACTGCCTTTATTCAGACTGTATTTTCTTTTGTGAAATTGCTTCCTTTAGACAAAACAGACAAGCAAGCAAAATTGCTCTAATCCTTCTGTATGATGTGTAATATGTGTAAAAGACAGTCGCCAATGATTCTGCAATTTACATGCAACTGCAGATTAGTAAGTCCTGCAAATATGAATATTCTTTATTGTGTTATTTTGTAATCAACCAACAATGCTCTTCTTAGCTTTGAGTGATCATGTTTTAATGGGAATTTTGTCTTTACACTGAATGATGAAGGGAAGCTCAGTGAATCTGTAGCTGTCCCAGGATTTTTAAAAAATACAACTTAAAACTGTAAATGTGTGCATAATCTCTGGAATACAAGGTCTTATATACTAAAGGTTGGACAGTAACGGCAGTTTCCTCTCTGCTGACTAAGAGCAAAAAAAAAAGTGTTTTGTAATTTTCTTGCTCTTTTGATCCCTCACACATTCCTTGCAAATTAATTAGTAGGGAAGGCAAAAAGTTTCCAGCATTTTTTAACCTTTTTTTTTAAGCTTAATCATTACTGCAATATCTCTTGTGTTCTCTTTCTCCGCCTCCCACTTTCGCACAATCCAAAAATCAAAATGTCTCACACATGCACAAAGACCGGCTAAAAAAATCACATCCGCATTTGTCATTATCACTTTATCTGTCTACAGCTGCAATCTTTGTCACTGCATTTCATTTTCGGTTGTGACTGACTTATTGGTGCAGGTAATAAGATGCTAAATCAGATCTTATTTGTCAGAGAAACCATCTGGTACAGTGAGGAAAGTGTAGTTCTGAAACTGTAAAATTCAACAGATTCAAGTCTTGCACAAAGTGTTTATCTGCATGAATGTTTGTGTGTTTTTCACACATGACTGATTTTGCCTGTTTTGTGTCTAGGGGGAAATAAAAGCAGTTGCAAATTCTAGGCACTTGCAGCATTTATGCTCCCACAGTGACCTGCCCTGCCAGTCACAGCTCAAACAACATGTGTTTGCAACAACACAAAGCACACACATACACACAAAAAATCCATGGCAGAGTGTGCACACTGACTAATGTGAGCATTACCAAGTGTGTTTATTCACTGGTCTAAAAAGAATGAGCTCCTTGAATTATGTACAAAGATAAATGCAAGCTGACATCACTGCTTTCTCCAATCCACTTTACTGTTGGATCAAGGGATGCCATCAAAGTCAACAGCACCATGTGTAAATGATCCCCATTAGTTACAAGTGAGATATTAGTTATAAGTGTGATATGGATCAAATATTAATGCAAAGTACCCATGCAGCAGAGGCACATGTAGAAGTTTTTTATTGGGGTGGCCAGACTGGGGCACACACTCGAAATTGGGTGGCACATTTGTAAAATTATTTCAAAATAACATACTGTGCATTACTAGGCTAATAGTGTGTTTAGAAAGTGTTTGCCCAGAGTCAGAAATATCAAATACATTTGATACATACAAATGCACATACAATGTACATACAAATGTATTTGTAAGTACATACAAATATGAAAAGATTCCCTATGTACATATATTCCCTATGTCATAAACAAAACTTGGGGAGAGGTAAAAAACAAATGTATGAAATTTTCAAATGTCTAAGGATTTATTTCAGCATCAGGTTTGGTCAGTTCTCCAGCAGGTACCTACCACCTTGTCACTCTGCCAGGGGTTGGCACCTGGGGAGGCCCATCAGATTTTGGGAGTGGCCATTGTTCTCCCAGGCCACCCCTCTGGCTCTGCCCCTGCCCTACAGCATTCTTTATAGTATGTGCATTAGAGTTGTTTTGGTACTTTTCCTTAGAGTCATAGGCTGCTCTGATTGCCCAAGGCTTCTGTTGGTTATGTCTTTGCGGTGGAAACGTGTACATTGGTAAGAGAGAGTTATTACTGCCAGATTGAGTGGGAGAGATATACAGTACGCAGCGATATAGAGACATTATAAATTAGTTTAAAAATGGCATGTTGCAGATATGGTTACCATGGTGAAATAAGCCTATAGAAGACAACCTGTCACATAAATGCAGTGAGAAGCATGTGGCCATAGCCTTTAGCATGCTGCGTATAAAAATGTATTAAAATACAGTGCTTTACATAGACCCAGTGCGCACAGGAAGTGGAAAACATTGACTCATTGGACATACTGTATGTGTGGTAATGTAGACACAGCAGAGCTTTAATGTGTGGCATTTAATTGTGCAATTGTACAAAAGCCTCATTAAAAAGCCACAAACCCATTGATTACACAAATGTATTTTTTTAGTTAATGGTCAATAAAAATTGCAGAAAAACACAGCTCTTCAGAAATACCCAGTGTTGTATAGTGTAGGTAAAAGGTACTAATTACTGTAAGCAAGGATACAAGGTTATACATATGTATAACCTAGCACTTTTTAAGAATTCTTCATAGAATAGAGAAGAATTCTTAATAAAGGAAAGAAACAGGCCACAAACCTGAAGTAAGCTGCGGCCGCACTGCTTTTTTGTGTAAAGTAGCAAGTGTCCCTTTAAACTAATCAGAAAAAAATAGCTTAGCATTGATGTAATTCCTTCAAGAAAAAATGCAATATAGGATTTGGTCATGCTACTATGCAATATCATAACTACTGGAAATACTACTGTGTCCATACTAGCCCACCACAACTGGAAAATGATCCGCTCAATGTAATGTGGCTACACTGTCAAATTGAACTTGTTTAAGTTAATAATATGAGTTAAAGGGTGCCTTTATATATTATATCGAGGTAAAAAAAAAAATTGTTTTTTCCGC
Source organism: Channa argus (assembly GCF_033026475.1). Classification (NCBI taxonomy): domain Eukaryota; kingdom Metazoa; phylum Chordata; class Actinopteri; order Anabantiformes; family Channidae; genus Channa; species Channa argus. The sequence goes on from NC_090197.1 coordinate 20,432,059, forward strand.
CATTGATTAAATACGGTATGTTGTGTGAACTATTGTTTAAGTTTGGTTTAATCATTTTTTTATTGAACTGCTTTCATCTGCATTTTATCTAGTTTATTGAGAATCATTTCGTAGTATTTAAGTATGACAGAGGTGTCTTTGCTATTTTTTTTCACTTTGATGTAACTCTTCAAACAAAATGAAAATTGAAATCTCTAATAAGATTTTGGGTTAAAAAAAGGAAACTAACTAAACAACAAGGGGAGAAAGAGGAAGATAAAAAGACAGGAAGGACATGTGACAGAGCAGAGAGAAAAGAAAGTGTGAGGCATATGAAATGCTTCACTGAGCAGCCGGCCTCCCTGACACATGACTTTTTCTCCTCTCTCTCTCACTTATTTTACATTCGATCCCTTTGTACCACAGCCACATTTCTATCCTCCATACCCTGCATTCTTCGCATCCTCTTTTTTTTTTATCTCCGTTCCCCTGACTGTGCCCTGACACTCTAAAGCCCTGCTCCCCTCATTAACTCTCTTTCATGAGGCTGCCGATGACAATAATTGGTTTGAAAACAGAAAACAATGGGATACACGGATTATCCCTGACTCACACCCACCACCACCGCCGCCACCACTATCCTACCCCCACCCCACAATGACATCACAGCTCCTGCATCATCCCCTCCACTGTGTCCCTGTTTCTCGTGCAGACAACTCTAATTTTTCTTTTTTCATATACTTTTCTTCATAATAACTAATTGGTCTCTTCTGTTTCACACACACACAAACACAAAAAAAATTATAGTCCCATCAGATTAATCTTGTGATAAAGGCCAGTGTAGTTTGAGATGCTATGTTATCCAGGACATTCCAGTCCTTACTGAGTGTTTATTACCCTAAGGTGAGACGCTGCAGGGTGGACAAACTGCATAGTCCTGTGACTGTGGCGCAGGAAGGTAGCGCAGTTGTCCACCAATCTCGCAGTTGTTGGTTAAATCCCTGGCTCCTCCAGTCACATGTCGAAGTGTCCTTAAGCAAGGCACTGAACCCCAATGTAGTTGCTCCTGGTGAGCGTTGGCCCGCTCCATAGCAGCTCCCCCATCGGTGTATGAGTGAGTGTGTGATTGTGAGTGTGACTGGGTGAATAAGAAGCAGTGTAAAGTGCTTTAAAGTGCCAGTAGTTAGAAAAGCGCTGTATAAGTGCAGCCCATTTCATTTACCATCAATAGCCCACTGCACCCAACTCCCCACCATCCTACAAGCTTTGGGACACCCTTTGGCCAACCAAGCTTCTTAGAATCACAGTTGGTGATCTACTTTTACGAGCTGACACATATGGGATAACTCTATTATTTAAACTCTGGGGAGTTGGAGCATTGAAGCCTTGGAAAGAGATAACGCTGTCTTGCTTCCGAGTTTCTGCACTTTATCAGAGTGCAGTATTTGTATGCGAGCGTTCATTATTTCTGGATGGAAGGCTCACTTATTTCAACATGGACCTACACAACATATCAGATGATCCCCATTCAGTAAAATATTATTCATTACAAGGTGACAGGCACACACACAAATAGGAATTGTGGATAAAAGAATAGCATGCGTGCAATCGGAAAAACAAACAGAAAAACAAACAGTTAAATCTACAGACCTCTCTTTCTACACACAGAGAAAATACACACAAACACTGATAACTTCATTTTGCTTGTATACAAGTGGATCTCCTGACCAGCAGAGAAGAGCTGGGAGTGAATTATAAACCATTATCCTGGCGCTAAAGCAGTTATAGCTGAAACCTGAGAGCCCTCACTGAAGGGAAGAGATAGAGGGTAAAAAGAAAGGAGGGGGTCAGAAAGTGACTTCAGGACAAACGTAAATGAGGGAAAAACAGATGGAGTAATAGGTGACAGAGAGATAGAATGACAACATGGTGATGGAGAGGAGCAAGACGGAGCGAAACAACTCTTGACATTTTCCTGCCAATTCACATGAGGTGAACTTGGGTGATGGTGTACCTTTCGGGTTTGTTTTTTATTCTCACCCCTCACTCCTCACGGATTTTCTTCATCTCGATCCCCTCCCTCCTTGTCTTCACACTCCCTCTGTTCCACTTTTCTCCATCACGTTGTCACAGGTTCATGGTTTCTTCTGAAAGATGACATCACATTAGTAACAGTGTTTAATCAAATGTCATTATCATTTCACAGAACTCTCTTTCTGCGAGTGCATGGGTGTGTCTGTGTGCGTGCATGTGTGCGCACGACAGTAATGTCGCTTCCACTCTTGGCAGGAACTGAAGATTTATCCCTATAGGGACTCTGCTCAGCTTTCTGAGAAAATCTGAACAAAGAAGAGGGGAGAAATGGTTAGAGAAAGCCAAAAAAAAAAAAAAAAAGAGCAATGCTAAAAAAGGTTGTGTGTTTTTAGTTGCACATATACACAACACTTCAGGCCCTGAACTAGTTTACATGAAAAAGAAACCTGCTTTTGTTGTTGTTTTAAAAAATCATTTTTCCTAAAGTAAAAAGGAAAGATGATTTCGAAAATCAGGGTATGTAAATTTGAGAAACCTGATTTTATTTTTATTTTTTTTCAAACAAAGTCTGCTTCAACTCCAAGAGAAAACTGAACTAACACAAAGCGCCACTTAGAAATCACGTTCCTCCGCTTATTTTTAAAATTCAGATAGTTTTTACTGTGGATGAGTGTGTATCCCCCTTTTTTACTTTCTCTCCCCTTTCATTATCACTCTTTCTACACACACAACAAAAACAAAAGTCAGAAAGCAGTGTTTTCTGTCACTATACACTTTTGTGCAGACACAAATTTGTGCACCAGGCTGTCAGTATAAGTCTGAGGTGGAGGAGAAATCAGATCAACCTTCTGGTGCATGAATGGTTTCCTAAATGCATTCTTAACCCATTGTTTTGAGCCTCATAACTCGTTTGTTGTAATTCAGTCTCACTATGGTATTGATATGCTGTTAACATCATTTTAAAGAGAAACTGATCTAAAACCCCACTGTTCTGTATGCTACTTTACCAGTTTAGAACCAAACAGCATAGACAGTGGGTTAACTAGTGGACACAGTGAGGCGTTTAACAGCTAAGCATGCAGGTGGAGACCAAAATCATAGGAGAGTGACACTTCCATTTAGCTTGAGCCCAGAAACATAATTGTGTTAATCAGCGTCATTGTATGCTGATAAAATGACGTTATTGAAAAGGCAATATGTTTGTGTTGTTTTTTACAGAATGTGATACTAAATTACTTCCTGAAGCAACATCAATACTGCTGTGTAGGCTTTTTACCTTTCTGAACTCTCACCCACAGTAATCTTTGAATGCTTCACATATAGGAAGTAGATTGTTCTACATATTATTTCTTGCACCATGGTGTGAAAACCAAAGAATAAAGGTCCACAGGAACCCATATGTGCTACATGGGTTATTTTTGTACTTTAATCATCAAATTTCAACCCGTGGATGTCAGACCAGCTGCCTGCCACTGAAAGTTCAGTGTTGCTCAGATTTGAATATATGATTTTCGAATATACTCAGAAAGAAAATGCCACTGTCAGTGTAGTTTTCAATGCAGAAGTACCCTCTTCACTGACTACTTTATACTACTTTGCTCTGCTCATCTTAGACACATTTAAATTGAGATTATTGGTAACATGGAAGCATCTTAGGTTTCATTATGAAATCTAACTTCTTTACATTGTAAAAAAATGTTCAAAAGAAAGAATCAAGCCTGGAAAATCCTCTGGCCTTGTTTAAAATGGTGTTCAGCATTTTAGGAAATACACTCAGGGCTATTAGGACAAGAGTAAGATGAGAAGTTCTGGGCCAGTAGCAGGTTAGTTTAGACAGGAAGTCTTGTATTGATTTGCTGTTGCATTGCAATTGTATTTGTTTCCCCTATTTCCTGTCTTTATATTGAGCTAAGCTAACCAGCTACCGCCTGTACATTTATAATTCCCGAAGAGTCGTAGGCGCCATATCAAGGTTCGTATTAAACTCTCACCAAGAGCCTTGCTCCTTTAAGAAAAAGTCAGTTTCATGCAGTAATCCAGAATAAATCTTTGTTTATCCACAAGTCCCAGATGAAGGACCAGATTTGGAAAGTATCTTGGGGAAGCACAGAACCATGAAAATCCCCGAACAGTTCCCGTTTCCTACAGTTAGTGAACTTATCAGGGTCTGACATGGGTGTGTTGTCACTGTCACGGTGCCGGTTCTCTGTTGGTGGCAAGGTGGGGAGTTGCTTTGTTTGTCAAGATGTGCTCAGCAATTCAATTTCACAGGTCTGTCTCACAGGAGAGTTGGACGAGTGTAAGGAGAGAGGGGACAGTAATTGAAAGGCAGTGAAGCTCATCCTGTGTCCTCTTGTTCTTTTTTCGCACATCTCCGTTAAATTTGTGTGTCCGTGTGTGTGTGTGTGCGTGTTTGCCCTCTTTAACATCATTGTGTCATTACTACTGCAGCAATGCTCCTTTCATTTTTCTGGGGATGTTTCTAACAAATTAATGTATTACACACTTGACATGGTTCTCTCCCTTTGTACCTTGCTTTTGCAAGCAGCAGAAAGCCGTCACAGACTTGTCCCACAAAATGTGTTTTTCGATCTCTCCTGTGGTTTGAATGAAAGCTTTCTACTTTAATAAATAATCAAGTTACCTGTTTGACAGGAGACATAGTCACATAAAAGAATAAACGTTGCATGAAAAGGTGCATTGTTATAAGTTAACCCAGTGGTCTTTCATTTGTGTTTGGGATCAATTCTTTGTTAACACTTTAAACAGAGCCTGTAAAACTGTCATTTTCTGTCATCAGCAATTAATATCAAAAATAAACTTTACATATCAATTATCCAGGATGATATTAGGAACTGCTAGGATATTAAAATGACTGAAATTATGCAACAAGTTTGTCTTCAAATTCAATGTCAGAGTCAGATTTTCTTCTTTCAACTATTAATAAAAGAAATCAGAAATGAATAATCACACATTCATTTTTGTTTTTTTGTGGCTAATCTATGCCTTAGTTCTCATTGTATGTAACTAGTAAGGGCTTGAACTAGAGTGCAACTAGGTCTGAATAAATGTTGTGGCTGCAATTTCAGCCACAGAAATGATGGGAAAGGGGGACAGATATAGAGGGACAGTCACGGTGCATAATTCAGAGGGGATGGGCGATTATGCGCCATCTGTGTCCATATCCCAGTGGCCCTGTCAGAATTGATCCACAACCCTTGACCTTTTCAGATTCTCTGAGTGTGTTCCACCCGCTCTGTCGTGCAAGGTTTGTTAGTGTGCGGGGATGTGTGGGTGTTTGTATGGCTGTGTGTTTATAGCATGAGTCAGCTCGCTAACCTTTCCACTGGATTACAAAGTGCAGGTCAGACACACATGAAGAGTTTTCCTGTCTTTATTTTGTTGTCAATCAAATGAAAGGTCAAGCATTTTTGCCAGAATATGGGAAATTACTAGTACTGAATACACAACTTAAATAGGTTATATGGATGAAGACAAAGGAATAGTAGTTAAAGTAGTATCAGTACTAGTGATATTAGTATTTAATACTGTAAATATGGTAACTCTTTGGAATTTGGATTTAAGAGGAAGTAGCTGTTTTGGTGCCTAGGTCAAGTTTGGTATGTAGCAATTAGTGTTTTTGTGCTGTCTTTCACAGTTCTGTCATGAATGAATGTTAACTAGTGAGCTTTATTCAGTGAGTGTTAAAACATAGTAATCATACTATACAATGAGGATCTTATATTATCTCTAAATGATAATTAAAACATGCTTTGGCATCGTGGGGAAATTTTGTGTTTAATTTCTTTCTCCTTAATCTTATCTAACTCTGAGAAACCAAAATGTCTATTGTATATGGAGTGGTGTAATCAAAGAAGTGAGGAGCTCTGCTTCAAGTTTAGCCTTCCATAATTCTAGTGATTTAATGCAGCAAAGGTTTTACATCACAGACAGTGTACCAGGAGGTTTGTATTTGATTTTGGCAAAACTGCCTATTTCAGAAGTTCTTTCGTGGACTCTTTGGCGGCCCTTCATCATTACTATTTCATGATTCTGTACAATTTCTTTGTGATGGCTGTGGATCCCTGACAGGCTGGACAAAGCTTTCTGTGTATTTAAGTCTAGTCAAAGAGGAGTGTTGTGATGGTTCAGCACATAGTGGAACTGAATGGCATTGAATTGAGTGATGGACGCTGAGGATGTGTGGCTTTGATTCAACAAAACATTCACACCAAAAGTTCTATTCTCCTCCTGATCATTAAAGTATGCAGATTACTGCTACTACACATTTATGGTAAAATAGGCACTTTGTAAAAGGTGGCTTCTTCAAGCAAAAAGCCATCTTCAGGTAGCGAGTCTGCAGAGATAGATACTCATTTATTAATTTCGATAGATATACTACAGTGTTTTTCTGTACAGTTTTTGATGTGTGAAAAGACAGGGTGTGTCTGAACTTTTTGTAAGTGAAAACAAAGCAACAGAAACAACAGTTTAAATGAGCTGTCTGAGATCATCAGAGTGAGATACATGAGACAGGTGTCAGATTACAGATTACTCAAAACCTGTCAAGTTTCTCCCATCAGTCCAACCTATTATAGTGTATGATTGAAAGGTACCTTTCTGTCCCTTTATAAAGCTTTCTCCATTGGTCTGTGATTGCACCACATTTGTTTTTTTTGCAGCATGTTAGTTGTAATTTGCTCTCATCCCAACATTGTTACCTTAATGGCAATCGAGAGAAGTGTCTGCAAGATCTATAGGGAATTACTGTCGACATGTCACTCACTTTTCATTATCAAGTTCTTCTTACACATTAAGACAAGCCAAATAAAAGCAAATATGTCTCAGAGCTAACAACAGATCCTGCTCGATGATCTCATACCAGTGTTACAGTCTGGAGCTCTTGACCGTGAGCTCAACAAAGCACTGACCTTTAGAAAGCAGAATTTGGAAAATCTTGTAATTTAAAAAACAAATAAGCTATTTTTCTGTCTTTGAATACTGGTAACCATGGTGTGTTCAGGGCACGGACGGAGCAGAAACTCTACATTATATAATGATGTAATACTTTGGTATTTTCCATTTGTGCTGTAAAATACAGCTTGATGTCCTCTGTGTGAATGGGCGCAGCCTTAACATGATCACAGAAGGAGCAAATCGTCTGTGTGATGAGCTTGAACTAAATGACTGTCTTACTGTAATTCTCACCAGGGTTGGGAAGCTTGAATGCAAAGTGCGACATGAAAGGCTGGAAGCCTCGCCTCTCACACAGCACACATCAAAGAGCAGACAAGCGAATGACACCAAGCTTTCCTCTGATCTTCAAGGAGTCAAGAAAAGGGAACGAGTAGTTGACAGTGCTCCTTAAATTGCATCGTCTCCCCACCCGCACCTCTTCAATCCCACTCCCCCTTTGCCTTCTCAGCTTTTGCGATTTTATCGTCCTTTAGATTGAGTCATGATTTTCTTCCCCCCCTTGGCACAGCTGGCTGAGAAGTTTAGGCCGTTAAGGGTTAGTATCGGTGTGATGAGCCCAAATTGTTCCACTTTCATGGCTTCCTTAGAGAGGGCAAATTGCAGTTACAAGGAAAATAAAGGAAAAAAAACACTCATGACCGGTCAGAGAGGGTAAAGGCTGCTGTGTATGTGTATGAACAGGAATGTGAATTTGTGGGATGTCTAGGTAGTGGTAATGTGTTGTAGATTTCTGTCTGATTGTAATTAATTAGATGATGAGGAGTGTGCGCTGACAAGCTGCTTATTCTGATTAGAGAGATCAGCTTCCTGTGAGAGGCAGAACTAACGAAGCTCGTGAACCTCGACACTGAGCTTTCATAACACATCTGCACCTTGTCTGCACTCTCCTCCCACAGCTTTAGTTTTCTGTCACACCATCAGCTTCATACTGAAAGTTAGTGACTGCATTTACATTCATGTGTACATGCAGCAGAAGAGTAACCTGATTTCTCCTCCACCTATGACATATTTTGGCAGCAAAGTAGCTGGTGTTCTCCGACAGAAATCTACCTGAGGAATTCTGGTTTTCCTAATAACCTACCCCGAATGCAGAAAACCAGCTTCTCCATTTACTCGAAAGTTAGGAAGTCAGCCACAGAAAGGTGAACTGTACTTTAATGAGGGTCAAATTAGACAGAAGTGGTAGTTAACATTGTATTACTACAGTTTTCACTGCTGTTGATGTGTGGAGCAGCTATTTTCAGGTGGGGGTTGGTTAGATTCTTCTGAATTTCTGAGTCAGAGGTTTGACTTTGACGTGAGAGCCTTCCAGTTGAAAATTACACATCACATTATCAAACTAAGAAATTCCAACTTCCTAGTTCAAACCTTAGTGTCCAGTACAATCCAGTAGACATAGAACAACAGTAGTTTTCTGAGAACTTGATAATTTTGTATTTTAATATTCACTCTCATTTTAGCTCTGCTTTGCTTTCCACAAACTTCTGAGATATATTCTACGAGGCTTTACTAATCTGATTAATATTCAAAACTCAGTTAGCAAGCTGAAAAATCAAAACTGTTTTTTTTTACCCAACCACCCAGCCCAAACCCCATAACAAACTATTGGGGGTCTAAATATTAAATACTATATGATGGTCTTATGTTGACTACAGTTGATAAATGTCACCAAATGATAATACGTATCTATAGAAATTTTTGGCTGCTTGTATTTTTATTATTTTTTTTGGAGGACATTCTTAAACCACAGGGTTGTACTGTAATTTCCTGGGGGCTTAATAACAACCACACACACTGGGTCCTTTCTTAATATGAATCACACTGATATTGCAGTTTAAAGCAACAGAAAATAATTGAAGAGATTTATGAAGCAAGTTGGAGCATTACCAGTTTTATATAACTCATGAGTGCTATTACAGTGCACACTTCACTTTCTTTCAAACATCACAGATTTTTTAAAGCACAGCCAGAGGGTTTATTGCTTAGAAAACAAGGTACTTAGCAATGCAAGTCACTCTTAATAGGTGGGTGAAATGTTACCTTCACCTTGTAAAGCTGTGACTTCCCTTAGCATTAGTCTAAAATACGGCTCTGTAGATTAAACAGTGCTTTGCAGTATCACATCTTTTAAAAAGTTGAACAACTTAGAGCTTTAATTAAACCTGTATGAACCTCTCTGAATTGTTCCATATACCACCATATTAAACCTACAGTAAATTGCTATGAGGTTCTGGGATTGAGCCGTGAGATGAGTTTAATTATCAGTGGACAAAATATTGATAGATTATCCAGTGATATTTCTGCCAAAATGAATTTGAAACTTTATGATGAGTATTTTGTGGAGTCCAACTGCAACTCTACAGTATATGTTTGTCAGTCTTAAGCAAGTTGGGAGAGTAAAGTGTTAGAAAATTGTGTTCTTCGTTGTTCCTTGTTTGATCTTCTGCTTTTCTTCCTTCTTCAGTTAAATGGCAGGTGTCCATATTATTAAAGGAATACGAAGGAAATTTAAAACATGGCAAAGCTACAGTACAAGCTCCCTGATAATATTATGAGTTTGACTATAATTCAGAAAGAGCTTCAGGAGTTGGCTCTTCTTTAATATCTGATATCTCTAGTGCTCACTAGTCAGTGCATCAGCACATAGCAAAGGAGTGTCTGTTCTTATTAGCCTTCTTGTTCCGAAAATAAAATAAAAGTGTGAACCAAAGTGAAAATAAGTGGAATTTCATAAGCAGTTGTGTAAACTCCTCTACAAATGTGTAAATTTGAGTTAAGGCGGATTTACCCTCTCCTTCTTCGCTGAATATAGCTTCTCCCTCTGTTTAGGAAGGCTTTTTCAGCTGTGGCTGTCTAGCTCGTCTGGTTCCCACAGATGGCTTGTCAGTCACATGGTCTCCAACTCACCAGAGATCCACAATTCCTCAGAAAGTTTTGCTAAGCATGCCCCTCTGAGTCATCCAAACTCTCAGTGTTTCTCTCTGATTACACATATTTCTCTGAGGGCTCATAGCCTCATTCTATTGTCTCAAATGATGGGTGATGGACAGACCATCCTCGCTCACTTGCTAACACACAAACACACACATTATCAGGCCCGTGAAGCTGTGTGGCTTAAAGAAAGAGACAAATCCCCTATCACAAAACACTTCTTGCCACACAGATGGAGGCGAAATAAAAGTAGGTTTAAAAGGGGGACTGATGGCATACAGAGGTATGCACATACAGGCACAGCCATACACACTGGAATTCTGCTGCTGGGAACACACTAATCATTGGTACATTATCTTTCATTACGTTGAGTCAGGCAGGTAATCAAGTGGCTGTTTTCATGAGTTCTCTCCTCATTAGAACTCATTAGAGTTTTGCTCTCCAATCCACTCTCGAATGATCCTGATTATCTCTGGTTCTGAATTTGGCTCCACAAGGACAGACTTCTTAAAAAAACACAAAGGTACAATATACCTCATTTATTCATTGAGCGCACAGCCAAAGTTAGTTGTTACAGTCAGGCCTCCTTTTCTAATTCATGTTTATCAATGAGGTATCCACTGCATTAAAATCAATGAACCCAGGTCATGTAAGCTCATTTCATTCAAGTCAAGAAAGACTCACAGAGCACAGTACACGTCAAGTTCAGTTTATGAGCACAGCAAGAAGAGTTTAGCCCGTTGAAACAATTGTATAATGCCTTCTGTAGCCTTGAAGAAGTCTGAAAATGTATCTTAGCTTGAGCTTAAAAAAACATTTTATAGGATTTTACTGTGTTTGTGGAGCTTGACCCATAGTTAGAGACTAACGTCAAACTCACACTTGGCATGGTTGACTTATACTGTGCCTCTCCTCTCCCCCACTGGCCTCCGCTCATGCCCAAGCCAACCCATGTCACTACCATGTGACGTTCGGTTTTGAAAAGAAGCACTCTTGAGAGTCACAGCACTGATGATCTGTACTTAAACAATTACACTAGATAACTGAACTGAACAGCTGTCTGAGCCCACCTGTTCCAACGGGACAGTGCAAAAGAGGGATCAAACTAGTCAAACAGACCAGATTTTAGGGGTTTAAATGGGCTTGGGTATTGGACAGATTGCCTTTTGAGTATGCTATAAAAGCCAGGATATATCCCTCTCTGCTACATTGGGTTTGACTGTGCTTCTGAAACATGGCCATTTTAAATGTTATCCCCCCTTTAAATGACCATTATCAGTTATATGCTATGCTATGCTTATACTTATGTTTGACTAGAAGCAAAAGAAGGTGCATATCATTTAAATGTGTTGCAATTAGGCTAATATGGGGATTTGAATCCATCCTTTATTACAGTTAATAATATATATTGTAAGTTCTTTACTTCACTTACACATATACACATCCTAAGCCCTAACAAAGCTTTACTGTTGTTTTTGCAACACTTCTTTGCAAAACTCAGCACATTCACTCTGAATATATAAAAAAAACATTTAGAGATGCTAACAGGATATTGTTTGTACAACTCAGCACTACTTTGGTGGATCCAGTCACTGAGAAAAACAAAGTCCTGTCGATGGTACTGTAAGTGTGGAGTTATTATACACGCCAGCAGTAAAGATTATGTCAAAGTAATCGAAGTGTTGCAGGTGGAGACTACTGTTTTGCTTCTTGAAATGTCATGTATTTTTGAGATAGTGCCTAGTTGTTTCAAGGTACCATTTTGTGATGCTGGAGCTGTTTTTTTTAGCACAAACATTTCTTTTTTTTTCACACATCCCACTCTGTGCAGAGTGCAAACTTACTAACCTCTAAAAAGAAAAGTTCAAAGTGCAATGTATGTTAATATTCCATGTTTTTCTACATACTACACCACAATCTTTGTTCTTATTCTTTAATGCCTCACCCAAATACAAAATAAGCCTTGTTGCATTATTCCCTTCACATAGCCCAACATAAAATCTTCTCTCGATCTTTTCTTTGACAAATTTATGAGGTCTGCAGACTCATTTCCATTGTCTGATAATTTTATCTCACTAACTTTTTATTGAAACGGCAGTTTTCATTGCAATAAAAATCAAAGGCACAGTGAGTCACTAGCAGCAGGAACACACAGTTCTTTCCCTTTACTTCAGCATTCAAATGTTATTGTTCTACAACTCTGTATTAATTGAAAATCTTACATGTATCTTTTCCTGTAAGTTTTACTGTTGGTCAGCATGTGAAAGATTTTTGGATTCCAGCTAATCTGCTCTTCTTTCCGCATGCAACTGCTCTGCTAATTATGTGAGTGTGACACAGATAGGAAAAGTTTCAACAATCAGCCATTTTAAGGCCATCTCTGTGGTGGAATTTGTATTGGTTTCAACAAGGCATGATAAATGAGGGCTCATATCAGCGCTGATTAATGAAGTCTTCATTATCTGCTGTTTTCCCTCTTCTTTTCGTTCTTGCTCTCACTGTTTTGCCTGGTTAGATTGCTCTGATTTTGTACTTCATAATAAGACAGAAAACAATAACGGTACTTTTTTACTTCTCATCCTTAGAGATACTTGTTCTTTTGTCTCCATCCTCAATGAATGACTCCTGAATGTCACACTCTCGCTTTCTTTACCTATCATTCTTTATTTTGAATGATGCCTGGAGACTATGAGGAGACCTTTCCATTTTCTAACAGACTTTTTTCTGCAGAGTTTTCCGGCAGCTATAAAACACAATGCCAATTTAGAATATTCAAATGCTTGTGTATACACTATTTAAAATCACATGGCTAAATGTCAGGCTTTGCCAATGTTGCATTGTGACTGTCACAGTGGTTGCTACATGGCAGTACGACTATCCTATTAGATAGTATCTATTACAGAAATGAATTAGCCTCAGTTAATTTGATTTGGATAATATTAGGCTAATAAAAGTATGCAGTGCTCTGTGCTGAATATGAATTGGGTGAGAAGAATTATACATTCATATGGCACACAGCTGCAACCTCTGGATGTGGGAAAAGCTGGGTTTCTCAAAAATGTAATGTTTTCCCCCTTCATTTGCTATTGCACCTTTCTTTGCTGTTTGTCCTTTTCCTATCTCTGATACTCACTTGACACAAAGAAGTACAATAATAACAGGAGCCATCAACAGTGCTGAAAATTCATCACTAAGTGAATTAGATTTTTTTTTCTGGAAGTGCTGCTGCACAGCTCCTCTTCACTGAAAGAAAAGAGAAAAAAGAAATACATTTTTCTTACTTACATTTTTTTAATGTGTTTCTCTAACTGTGGAACCAGTTGTATCGTTACCTAGACAGCAGAAACATAGCAATGTATGCAAACCTATAGCACCATTTTAAAATTCTGTAGGACAAGGCTAAGTCGACTTTCAAGTTAAGCGTCAATAAAATGCATGACAAGTTATTAGTCTTCGATTGAAAGTTATTTGAAGCAGTTTGTTGACGGCCATTACGACATCAGAACAAGTTCCTTTTGTTTATCTGTGTGTTTTGTTTTGTTTTTTGCCAGAGACCAAGGCTTGTCGGTGGATTTGATTGTTCAAGTGTTCATGTGGCCACTCTTGTGATGGCACTGTCAGTCTATTGCTTCACCACTTTATTCAGGACCCAAAAAGGATAGAAAATGATAAAAGGATTGTCCTCAAATAAATTCCAATGACTTTGTTGGCTGATTCAAAGGAAGACGGACATTAGGTACCAGAAAATATTCCCATTATTTTGATTTTGTTAGGACAAAAGGTGATAAGAACATTACTTGAACATGTAATTTGTGTGTAGCTGGTGATACTGTACGACACTTTTCACAGTGAAAAAATTACCTCAAACCTCTTTAAAACACTTATTAAGACAACACAACAGTGTGAAGCTTGTGGAGCTACACAAAGATAAGCCTGCTGAGGCCGTGGAGGATGGCTGTAGCCCTTCAGTAGCTAAACAACCCAAACCAGAATTTAATCATTGACAGCAAGCTCCAACAAACAACAAAGAACTAACAAAGCATCATACGTGATGGATGAAATCTTGCCTGTTTCCACTATTGACTCTACATTCGTCTTTCAGGCCCTAACCCTTCAAAAAAGTGAGTTACCTTTAGGTAATAATATTAATAGTAATTTTGAATGGGGAATAATTAAAAATACATTTATGAATAAAGAGCCTAACACTGGACTAAACAATTGCATTATTGGGTAACACTGTGTCTGTGTCCAATATGGCCTCACACATTTCTAACTGAATGTAGAACCATTAGACTGAAAATACATTTGTCCAGCAAAGTCATCTTTTCTGGCAATGCAACTTGACATCATCAAAAATGCTCTCCACTGACCAGTCACATTCCAAGTATGTACGCACATAGTATTCTTGGCCTCAAGTGTGAAGCATACAGCTCTCCTCATGTCTCACATCAGGGCTTTTAACGTCTCTCAAAATGATCTCAAGGCACAAAGTGGCTTCACAGCACTGATCTGAGCATTTTCTGCCATGATCATGGAAAATAGCTTAGATTACATTCTAAGAAAACTACCTAGGATAGGAAACCTATTGTATCCTCCCTACAAAGCGGTACTCACTTCTCAGCCACTCTGCAGATAGTGCATAAGTGCATGCACCTGTGTGTCTATCTTTGATGAGGACTGTTGGTGATAGCTGGATGGTTGTCATTTTGGGGTACAAGCACAGTCAATAGAAGAAGGTACCAAGCATACACATGCACACACACATACACACTTGCATATACACACAGACACACACTGTTTACCACAACGCACAGTATTTTAACTCTTTTCCTAAATATTTCACAGCTGTGTCCCTTTTGCCAGAGCTAATAGAACACTTCTCTGCATGGCACAGTTTTCCTCTTTCTGTATTTATCCAAAGGCTGCTGTGTGTCTGTTTTGTACCTGTACATGTGTATGTGTAAAATCCATTTCACTTTTGATTTATGAGCATTTGGCACAGTGGACACTGAGCCTGCCTTTTAACTAAATAATATAAACACATCTCATTTAGCCAAAATTATTTATTTTCCACTTTAATGCGATCAACTGTTATTAAGCCTCCTCCATGCATTCAGTATTAGAGTCCCACTTTAAGTATTTATATTAGTTTGCTCTAACAAGTAATTGCAGGGAAAAGGGACCTTTGAAGGGGGGAAAAGTGCAATAGGATAATGAAGAGTAAGAATTACAGTGAAAGGTTAGGAAGGGAAAAAAGGGATTTTGCATGCATTGAGTAATAGCCCAGCAAAGCACATACTCATATATGCAAATATGTATATAATGTAAATTTTGAAAGTATAGTTTATTTGCATCCTCTCATTTGTATTTTAAACATATTCAACTAAACACACAACAATTTCTGAATCTTGCTGCTGGCAGTGTAATGCAGTCAGAAGACAAGATGAGACTGATCACAATTATTGATCCCACTTGACAACGCCTCTCTCTGTCACACATACAGACATACTATCTCTCTCTCTCTCTCTCTTTCATAGTGTATGAGCACCCATGTGAGATTTATGCAAATATTTTCCACATGTAGTAATCTAGTTCACTAAGTAACCTAGCAACACTCGAGTCAGCTGGTAAGATGTGTGTGTGTGTGTGTGTGTTTGTGTGTGTCCATTCCTCTGTCTTTCAGTCTAGGATTTGCATCTGTGCACACAGCCACAGCCCTTTTCAATGTATCTGCAGCATTTGTCTGAAGTGGCTGTGTGGTGGCAATCTGTCTCCTCAAAGTTCTGAATTTCAACTAGAACAATCCATCAGACAGCATGAATATTCATTTGTGAGTTACTTCTTTTTCTTTGCTGTGATTTATTTCCTTTCCTGTGATCAACTGTCAGAAATTCAGAGTTGCTGTTCCTGTGTTTGTTCTCATGGTTTGCAAAGTTCTCTGTTGACTCTATAAGTCTATAAGTTTGTCTGAATCCCTCGATCATATTTCACAGTGTTTCTCAGCAGATAGACTATGTCCAGCTGATTTAGAATTGTAGATGAGGACTTCTTTGGGGGGGGGGGGGGGGGGGGGGGGGGGGGCTGAGGGCTGAGGAGTGTCTGTCCATATGAGAGAATGTCAAAAGTGCAAAAAAAAAAATAGCATTCATGGCTAGAAACTAAAAGGAACAAATAAGTCTTTCTGCCAATTTACAAGCATATCAGCAGAGCTGAGAATAATAATTCATGACCTTGGAAAGGATGGTTGGCAAAAATTCTACATACAGTTAACTTTTTACTGTTTTTCTTACAAGTGGCTATTGCTGCTCATGCTAGTTAGTCTCAATAAACAAAAAGACAGAAATTCCAAAAAGCATCACGGTTAAAATATTAGTTATAATTCTTAGTTTTCAGTTTAGATGTTAAAAATGTGCAGCCTCAGCTGACTGGCTGATTGTTTTTGTCATGTTAAAGTGGAAAATTATCTTCTTATGACCATTTTCTTGTTATTTCATGCATGCATGCCAGCGCTAACCTCTGACACAAAATCACTGAGCTTTGTAACAGTAAAAGTCATGTCATGTTATTCTGCATGTTTTAACGTTTTCATCAAGATTTGATTTTAAGAAATTCTTAAGTTATCACATTACTAATTCTATTACTTTAGTTTATGATATGTGTAAATGTTACTGTATTTTACAACATATACATATGTCAGAATAAAACAGGTAATCAATCATTGTATATTCTTTCAGGTCGCAACTTTTTGTTTTTGTTCAAATTCAAATTTTTTATGTCGTCAAAGAGTTAATATATTGTGCATTTTACATTCTGTTGACGTCTATCTTTGTATAGTGGGATTGTAAATTTATTGATTAATATATGGATGAATTTATATAAATGAACATGTTTAAATAAAGAAGGGTGTAAATCCAAATTCAGAGGTGGTGGCAGCAAAACTTTATGACAGTGGGGAAATATAGCAAGCTGCTTTTTTCAGTGTGTTCCTACATGTCTTGATGCTTCCTGAGCTGTGGTTTCTGCATCTACCTTTGATTTTCTGTCAACAGTTTGTAATACAACACAACACGAGTGACTAGAGAGACAGGGAGAGAGCTGAGTTAAGCAAGTGTCAGAAAGAGAGAGCGAGAAGGAGATGGAGTAATGAAGTGACAAGGTAAGAGCAGAGGAGAACAGACACACATGAAGGAAGAGTGAGTAAAGAGGCAGAAGAAGAAAGGTGAGAAGAATGGGAGGAGATTGGGAGGAGAGAGAGATTAAAAAGGCAATAAATGGCAGAGGAGATATGAATTTGGAGGTAGAGGTAGAGTGATGGCCAAAATAAGTGCACAACAGCTGGAGTATGTGTGTATCAAAGTAAAAGTCTTGGCCTGATGTCTAATGACTGACGCTCCGAATCAACCTGTTATGCTATTTTCTCATTGCCTTTGATCTGTGTTTACCCTCATCTAATATCTCCGCCAATGTCCTCATCATGTTATGGGAGGAAGAGAACGAAAATGCAGGCCAATTACAAGCGAACAGCACTTTGCTAAGTGATGTGGGTATTTTCCTTCTCATTAAGTCACAGTCAGAAACCCTCTCAGGCTGTTTTTAGTGGTGTAAACATACACCCTTATGCTAAGTGTGTTTCTTCATCATTTTCATTAAGTCTGACTTATGAATGTTAGATTAAGATGAGTTGTTTTAAGGAACAAGAATATATATTTAATACATACTGTATTTTAAGCAAGATTTTAAGCAATTACACGTGTGGTAATTAAATCATATAAAGTGCCATACAGACATTTCCATGCACAGATACTGAAAATCTACATTTTCAAGATGATCCGAGAGGTCTTTGGGTCGCCTAATATACTTACTGTATTCTTGGTTTCTAAAACGTTCTGTATATTGATTTAGGGAACCGGAAGCAAACACAGGTCATTTGTTTGACATACCAAACATTTGATCCTGAAATTGGAAACTGTCAGGAAACATTCTAAGCATAGTCTATACTTAAAGTGGGATTGTTGCTATAATAGATCAAAACCAAGTGAATTGTAATTTAAAGCCATGATATGCAACTTAAGCTAGCGCTAATTTGAGCCTTGAAATCAACCTACTTTGCTGCACCCAGCCCTTCCTCTCACTGCTCTGCTACAATCTGCTATTCTCTGCCCACTGCTTTAGGTAGCTTACTGTAGTTATCGTTGCGTATTACAAGAAATAAGAATCAAAAGTTATCAATCAAGCAGAACAAAAATGAAATTCTCTAATTGTTTAAGAGGAATACTGCCAGTGCTGATAGTCACAGGAGACTTCAGTCCACAAGCCACTTAAAGCCACATCCCGAGCTTTGAATAATTAGGAAGTAATTCCATCTACTTTAGGCCACTTTTATTTATTTTTATTGCATTTATTTTTCATCTATATAATATAATACTGTAGATATTATAATAAATAATTCTAGGCCACTTCATCTATACTGTCATGCTTGAATGATACAGGTATTAAATTGCATTTGTATTTATTAATTTTTTTGTTGTTGTTTTCTTTGGCTATGTTGTTTTCTGCCACCAATAATGAAGTGCCATTAACTTAATGTAAAACATTTAGTATTGGGCGCTAATGTGACGTGAAGTGGCTGGACTGGTTTAATTCCTGCTCATCAAAAACCTGCTAGGAAGGTGATTTGATAGCCTCCTTTGTAGGAGGAGAAAGTGTGAAAAAAAGCAGGTTTCGCAAGTGAATATGAAAAGAGAGATAGTAAAAGAGGGCAAGAGGAGGGGGAGACTGTGGGAGCAAGATAGTGTAATTGCCCCCTAGGCACTCGTCAATTTTGCCCTAGCATATTTACCCTGTGTTGTGGCCATCATCTCTCTGACACTCTCTCTTTCTCTAACTGTTGTGTTTCCTCTTGGTCTTCCCTGCCACATTTTTCCTGTTTTTCTTCTATGGCTCCTATCCGTAGCATCTAGCATCTAAAGATATGGTCAATTGTCAGCTTCCTTCACCACTCCCTATTTTTATATCTAGTGTGTGCATGTGAGCGCACCCATTTGCAAAACTATGTTTGTAGAATAACTTCTGCCAGTTCTATATTGAGCCCCTGCAGCTATCTTCATCCAAAATAGATGTTGAAGCATGCACAAGGGGTGCAGGTGCCTTGCATTTTTAAAATCAGAAGTCATTACATGTTATTTTCTTCATATTTCTTTCTACCTCTATATATGCGCAGAACTGATGAGCTGAAGCTGCCCGGCCCACTGCTGTGCTCTTATTTTACAGGTCGTCTTTCATAGGTCAACCTTGAAATGTTCCATCTTTCCCATCATCCTTGATTCTTTCTGGATCAGGATTAGGTCAGTACAGCTGTCATTTGGCTCTCAGAAGTGTGTGTATGCATGTGTGTGTACATATAAGGGAAAGACAGGGGAAGAAATGTAAATAGATCATTCATGGCTAAATGCTGAGTGGAGCAAACCAGTCTTTCTGCCAGTTTCCCAGCATGCATGTCTCTCTGGCTGGCAAGGAGGGAACTGCAGGCCAACACACAGCTGAGCCAGTCCTCTATTATATCCCATTCCCAGATTCATTTCACTATTAGCTGTCCTACTTTCCATTATGGCTGTGCTGAGCTCTAGTGGTTAATAGCATCTTTGAAGACTGCTGTACTGGCACATATGGACAGATACCAGGCTAATGAAACATTCCCATTGTTTGACTACAATTCTGAAAGGGCTCCGTACAGTTCGCTTTCTTATATTCTTAAATGAGTTGACATATCTACCCCTGACCATGTTGTTGCTTGGTTCATTGTACTGTCGTCATTGTATATGCAGTCAGACAAATCCAGTATTCAAGCACACAATACCCACTGCTGCTCAGCATTAGCACATTTCTATGCGAGCCAAGCCTGTCTTCGCCAAAAGACTGTCAGCTATTGTCTCCATTACTGTGTTGTAGTAAAAAGTAAAAGTCTACAAAATTGCTATATAAAGTATTGAAAGAAATGTTCAATATTTTGGTACAATAGCTTATGCATACAGTTAATTCAATGCCACTCCCATGTCTGTACAGTAAATATTAGTGAATTTAACCTAGACAAGCCGTTTCCCTGTTCCCACTCTCTATGCTGAGCTCAGGTAACTAGCTAACATACATTATATTGCCAAAAGTATTCGCTCACCCATGCAAATAAATGAATTCAGGTGCACAAAGCATGGTTTATAAAGACATGGATGAGTGAGTTTGGTGTGGAAGAACTTGACTGGCCTGCACAGAGTCTTGACCTCAACCCGATAGAACATCTTTGGACTGAATTAAAGCGAAGACTGCGAGCCAGGCCTTCTCGTCTAACATCAATGTCTGACCTTACAAATGCACTTCTGTTAGAATGGTCAAAAATTCCCATAAACACACTCCTAAATCTCGTGGAAAGCCTTCCCAGAAGAGTTGAAGCTGTTATAGCTGCAAAGGGTGGGCCGACGTCATAATAAACCCTATGGATTAAGAATGGGATGGCGCTAAAGTTCATATGGGTCTAAAGGCAGGTGAGCGAATACTTTTGGCAATATAGTGTATATGAGAGTGGTACTGATTGTCTCATCAATTCTAATAAGCATGATACACAACATATGGACCTGTCCCTTTAAAGCCAATTATTGTTATAACGTAATGTTTATTTAGTTAGCATTTTATGTTTGAAATGTTTATTTACTAGAAGTCTTGCCTTTTCACTGGACTCATCCATACTTTACATTCACAGCTGTATCACATAGCTAGTTATGTCCAACCATATTAACACAGGTGTGAAGCGCAGTTATTACAGCCTGACACTCTGCAGTATTACTCTGCCGATGTGCTCCAACCAGCTTAATTTGCTGCTAACCCAACCATCATCTTATGTCTTACAGTACTTAGCTAGGTTGATAATGTGCAAGAAATTAGTAATTCCTTGACTTTTGCATTTGCATTACTGTGGTGATTATATATACGGTATTCTAGGTGTTGAATTCATAGTCCGTCATTGATATGAAACACCTTTTGACCCAACATTTGGAGAGATAGGAACGAGTGGGCAGACTCGGCTGATAGCAAAGTGGGGCAGAGCGGCTGGCTTGAACGCATGAATATTTAAAATAAAAGAGCTCCAGACTGTAGCTTCTGTAACAATTATGTTGGTGCCAAGGAGTGTTAAACAATGACAGCATGTTCCACGGCTCCAAGTCCCTACTGAACAGCTACTGAATATTTCTGCAGTAGTGAGACAGTAGTGGGGTGGGTGTCCAAAAAAGATAAGCAATCTGGAAAGGAAACAAAAAGATGCAGAGTACAACAGGGCAGGAAGTAGGTGGGTTGAATGAAATAAAGTACATTCAGATTAAAATTTGAAGAGCTTTCTGAAAACATTGAAAGGAAGTGATTCAAGAGGAGGCTGACAGATAATGAAAGATGCATCTTTGAAGCATCTTTCGGTGTATTATTTGATTTGTAAAATGTGTTTACATAACACTGTAATTCATCAATTATCTAACAAGAAATGGAGAGGAGGAAACTCTGATGACAGATCAGTAGAGATAAAAACTTAAAAACTTTGTAATTAACTTAACAAAGAGAAGTGCTGACAAGCAGGGAGTCAGGCTGACAGGTTGAAAAAAGAACAAAACAAAGAAAGGAGGAGAACAGTGAGAGAGGGAGACATGACTGGAGGATGGATAGAAGTAGGTCAGGAGTAGAGACTTGTGGAGAGATGGATAGAGAACCGGAATCAAAGATGGCAGAGCCATCGTTCAGCTGCACATCTTCTACCTCTATCTGTTCAGTAGTCTGGGACTGCATTTTGGTGCCTTTTAAACGCAGGCACACACAGCCGCCCATTCCGCCATGTGTGCGTGTCACTAAGATTGACAGCTCCTAGCAGGCGCCCTGTTCCAAAGCCAAAGACTTCATAATAAACAGAACACAGTTTAATTTACTCCTCCAGGCAGAGCAGCACTGCTCACTTTGTGACTATTCAAAATCAGGGAAATACACATGTAAGTACAACACACTGCAAAAAATATCTGTCTCAACAAGCTACGTATTTGATATGGTAATAAGACTCCGAAGATGTTTTTGGATGTTTTGAAAGTAGGACTTATACTTGTAATGGAGTACATGGTGATAAAATCTAATCAAATTCGAATTCGAACCCTTCTGCATGCCAACTCAATGTTCCAACACTGAGCCCCCAGACGCCTCTAATGCAGTATATGGTGATATTAGTGGTTTTATATAGGTAAATAATGGAGTATTTGTAAATTATGAAAAAAGCTAGTTCAACAATCCTGCCCGGCCATGCTCTGCTACTTGCTTCTATCATCTGCTACGCTCCACCACACTCAGCACAGCCCTTCAGATACCAGTCATTCTCAAAATAAAATAAATAGCAATAATGCAAAACTTACTAATTAATCAGAAATTGTTGAAATTCTCTGAATGGCCTGGAGAGCTTACTTTGCTCTCAAACTTTAATAAGTAAATATCTGTGCACTGCTGAGACAGACAAAGTCGGACTTTCCACAGCATATTGCTGCCAAAGAACATATTAAAAAGTTGCATACCGTAGCTTCAAGTAGCTAAAAGACTTCATTCACTTTCCACTTCCATAGAAACCGTTTCACAAATATGTTCAATAACAATATAATATGTCCTTTATTAAAATATATGTATATATATTTGCACAGTACCTGCTGGATCATTCATTCATACTTTTTCACACGATAGCCAAGAGAAAAGGCAGAATTATAATTTAATTTGAGAAAAGCAGGAAAACTTTGATAATTTTTTGCAGTGTAAGGATAATGTGCACACACACACACACACACACACAAACACACCAGTCGAGATAATGAGAGGCAGGCTGGTCCATGCAGGTGCCACGGCTGTCTGAATTCTGTCCACGGTGGGATGCTGACTTGGAGAAGCCCGTCGTCACGGCTACACCAATGACACGGCTGGATGTGGGTGAGCTTCCTGGGTGGCGGCTCTCATTCAGCCAATCAAGCCAAACAGGCCACGCTCTATTTAATGATTATCCCAGCATCTGTCCCCTATCTCCCCTCTCTGTGTGAAAGCCGGCAAACACAAGTGCAAATACACTCACAGGAGCTCAGTGAATCCCATCCAGCCGAGAGCTTCCATTCTGGCTTTCATCAAGTAATTTCATCTCAGTTTAATCAAATCTAGAAATGACAGGAAATGCTCTTGTGCTTTATAAACAGGCTGTGTGCCTGTGATTCATTATGTAGTTAGTGGAGAACGTGGATAATACAGGATGTGATTATAGCAGCAGCAATTAATGCCAGTGCAATAAAATACATGATTACCACATTTGGAATGTAATCTCGATTGTTATCCAGAGAAGAAAGACAGTATAAAGATAGGCTTTATCCAGTTTTCATTTAGTTTACTTTTACTTACATTAACCATAATGTGTGGGTGATAAGATGCACATAGCAGCACATTCTTACTCTGTAGGTTTACTGATTTCATTTCCTGCATTTGTTTTGTAGAGAACATTTCATCCTTTCAAAGTTGCTGCTCCTTCATCTGGATATGGATGATATTATTACAGTCCATATCCTACTTAAACAGTAAAATTGCTCCATCACTGAAAGCACAGATGTTTGTGAATATTCTTGGATGCTTGCCTTCACTCTCTGTCTCCTCTGTGTTAGGATGCAGGTGATCGATAAACACGGTATTCTGAACAGTTGCAAATCATTTGAATGCTCGAAAAGGCCTTACAGGCATGGATGGAGGAAAAAGAGACAGAAAATAAGTGCTGGGCTGAATGTATATACTGTGATGACAGTTGATGGGGGGGAGCAAGAGGTGCTAAATGGGACGCGGAGAAAAAGAAATAGGCTAATATTCTTGATTTATCAGTACACCCGCCTTTGAGATGAATGACAAGAAGAAAGCTGTCTGTGGCCGCTTATTACAGCCTGCAGGATGAATGCTCACTTTTGCAATATTGTTTTCAGTTACAGCATAAATAAAAAACTTTTCATCAGAAAAGTAAAAAAAAAAAAGGTTTTAACTCCCTTACATCAAGAAAAAAAAACAATCTGGACAACAAACTACGCAGTCTACATCTTTTTGTTTTGATTCATTTGAATACCACATCATGAATTACACGTCACTGCACCTTGCACTTTTGTGTCCAATGTACACATATTTAGTGCAGAATTATACACAAATATACCTGTTCACACACTGGACCATATTTTTTCAGCTTATTAAACCGTTTTAACATGTTACTGAACATCAAATAATTTTAATCACACATTCATTTTAATCACATATGAAGATAGAGAATGTGAAGTGATGCCACACCACAGTAACTGTTGGGGCATGCGGGCACCATCTTGTGATCTATGCAGTCTACTTGGAAAATCAAATTACAGTATCAAGCAAAGGTATTTGAAAAAACAAATAAAAAATAAAGACATGAACAGGTTTCCAGTGGCTATGTGCAAGATCTTCTAATTCACAAGTCACCAAACTGCGAGAGTACAGTCATACATAGTCATACTGTACATACAGACTGTGGCGCAGGAAGGTAGAGCTGTTGTCCAACAATCTTGCCATTGTTGGCTCAGTCCCTGGCTCCTCCAGTCACATTACAAAGTGTCCTTGAGCAAGACACTGAACCCCAACTTAGTTTCTCCCGGTGAGTGTTTGTGTGTGTGTGTGTGTGTGTGTGTGTGTGTGTGTGTGTGTGTGTGTGTGTGAGTGTGTGTATGATTGTGAGTATGAATGGGTGAATAAGAAGCAGTGTAAAGTGCGAGTGCCAATAGATTGAAAAGCACTATATAAGTGCAGACCATTTACTATTCATATTCGCAAAGGTAAAGGTGCTCCTCTATTAACCTACTACAGCGGCAGTACCAACCTAACATGGTGATGTGTTTCAGAATCATGACAGAAAAAGTCCAGATCAACAACAGAAAAGGCAGAGGGATTCTTACAAAAATTCAACATGGCATGATTTCAACTCTGCCTTTTCTATTGAGATCACATGCAGCTGAGTGATTGGCAGTAATTAGCAACACTTGATTATTACCTCATGGTTATTCTGTGTAATGAGACAGGAAAATGTAATTGATTGCAAGACTGAACACGATTCAATTATTTGATACTATGAATATTTTTACTTCTCATACACTGTGTCTTCCAAGATACAAGGCCTAAATGATGATTCCTTTTGTGCCTCCAGGTGAGACCAGTGCAGCCCTGTCACGCCCACAACGTCCCCTTTCGGCCCGGACGGCCCACCATGCCCCGGCGCCTGTGAAAGGGTACCATGTCAGCCGTAGCATGTCCCAGCATTCCTCCGGTGGTGGTGGAGGAGGCCCCTGCCATTGCAACCCCGAGGACTGTGATGGCCCGGGCAGAGACTACTACCAGGGTCACAGCGACGGCCACTATTACCCCCCGGGAGGTCCAGCTGAGTCACTGGCACTGGAGAGGCACCATTCCCACTCCCATAGCCACTCTGGAGGGGGAACGTTCCCTCGTTCCCACCCAAGCCAGCACCCAGCTCTTCAGTCATTTGACTCTTGCGAAGAGTGTCTGTCCTCAGGCCATGGAGGGAAGATGCACCGGATTCCCCCAACCCTGATAGACCAGTTGGAGAAGCAGGTGCCGTTTCATCCTGATGGCTTCCACACACTGCAGTACCAGCGCACTGCTAGTGGGGGTGCTGAGCAACGCAGTGAAAGCCCCTCCCGCATCCGTCACCTAGTCAACTCAGTGCAGCGCCTCTTTGCTAAGTCCCATTCCCTGGAAACACCATCCAAACGTGAATACAATGGAACAAGAGGAGGTGGAGACTACCGTGGTGAGAGAGGAGGAGGAGGCCATAGGAGTGGTGGGGAAGATGGTGGAGGCCACTACTCAGGCCACCAGTCTCGCTCCACCAGGAGGAGCAAGTCTCGGGAACGTAGCAAGAGCGGAGACTCGCGGCATGAGTCAGGAAGACGCCACCGCAGCCGGACAGCAGGCTGGTGGAGCTCTGACGACAACCTGGATAGCGACAGCAGCTTCCTAGTGAGTGGGGGCAGGCGGGGGTATCCGAGCGGCCACGAGAGCCTTGATGCTGCCATCCAGGAGCTCACCATGAAGAAGCCCAAAGAATGTGGTTTTGGGCCAGGCCCTGGGGAGTGCATGGCCTGTACCACGATGGCTTTGACTGGGAGTGAAGGAGGGGGACACCACGGGCACCATGGCCACTCCCTGAAAAGGAGCACTTGGTCAGCCATGACAGTGAGTCAGGCCAGGGAGGTGTACCCTTCCACCAGGGGAGGAGGCTATGAAAAAGCTCTGGTTCCCATGGAGAGCAAGCTGAAGGAGAGGACCTTTCACTACCTGCAGGTGTGTGTATGCCTGCATGTCAATCAATATGCATGTTTCTGTTTATGTGTACAGGAAGAAGATAGAATTTGTTTACTGCTCAGTTCTGCAACTAAGAAAACACACTTCTCATATGTATTACTGCTTTACAAACAGTATAGGCAAACAACGCAATAAATTTTGCATCAATCATTTTTCATCACACTTTCAATAAAACATAAAATAAAATGTGAAACAACCCAGTAATTAAAGGGCTAAATATTCACCTGAGAGACACCATGGATTGTCTTGGTATTTTGCTGTGAGTCAAAGATATTTACCCACGCAGATATTATTTAATGTCTCCCAGTTCCAGTTGCCAGTGCCTTTTTCAAAATACATTTCCTTTTGCCCTTTCTTTTATTTTTAGACATGAATCCCCTAAAATGAAAAGCTAATGGCTGTTACAGTTTGTGTACAAAGTAAGTTGAGAGAGCACACACATATCCACACAAACATGCATGCATAAACCTCCAGCTGTGCTGAGTTAGAGTCGGCATCCAGGCTGTGTTTCTACGGAAACAGCAGGTAGCCACAGGAGTCCCTAGTGTTTTTCCAACTCCCATCCTTTAGACACAGCTGAGGTCTGCTATAGAAGAGACACAGCGAACAGGGGTGTGTTTGTGTGTGTGTGTTTCCAGAGGAAAAACCTCACACAGTTTGTCTGTGCCATCACGGCCAACCTTAGGACAACAGATGAACTTCCCCAATGTGGCTTTTCTCATGTCTATAGCCGTCACTTGCAGTTTTTGTGACAGGGCCTGGGAACAGTGTGTGGACTACAATTCGTACTTCACTTAGATGTACTCAGCCCGATTGATCCACGGCTCTGGAGCAGGCAGCTTCCTGGAGCTTCAGGTATAGAGCTACTCGGATGTGTTCAACCAACACTAGACCTCGGGACAAACAGCACCACAGGTGTCACATTCAAGCAACGACCCCAAACTGGAACTTCACTCTCTGAAAGAAAACTTTAAAATTTTAGCTGCAACACATGTGCAGATTGTGTGTGTAAAGACTATACCATAGTGTATATTCTACAACTAACTTTGAAGCTTCTGTTATCTTCTATTAAGAATTAGGGCTGTCGAACAGCACGATGCTGGAGTAGTTAGCGCTGCTGTGGCCTTTCTGTGTAAAGTTTGCATGTTCTCCATTTACTTCCGTGGTTTTCCTCCAAATGCTCCGGTTTCCTCCCACAGTCCAAAGACATGCATGTTAGGTTAATTGTTGATGTGGTTTGAATGGTTGTCTGTGTATGTCTCTCTGTATTGGCATTGAATGGACTGGTGACCTTCCCAGAGTGTACCCCGCCTCTCGTCTAGAGACAACTGGAATAGGCTTCACGGCCCTGAATACTGAAAATGAGTGTGCTGTCACATTGATGCAATAATCACAGAAATTACTTTTAACACCACAAATTATTTTGATTTCTTTAACACAGGTTCTGTTATGATGACCTGTTGACTCACCTGTGCAGTTCTTGGCAGTGTGTGTGAATGATTCTAAGAATTTTTTTTTTCCACTTTTATTTGCACTGAGTGAGATTAGCAGATGTGAAATTATACTCGTGGTGGTGTTTCTAATTTAGTTTCTCTGGGTTCTGCCTCTCTGTCTAATGAAACGTGGGATAGTTCTTTCACACACACACACACACACAAATACTCAAAAATCATCATAAATCATTAACAAATTTAGAAACTAGATATCATAGCAGAGGCTTTTATAGCTATATATCCACATAAGTCCTCCACGGGTTAAGATAAAAAATTAAATAAGTTGTTCCTGTTTACGCCAAGTGGTCAAACCACAATTATTTCAGGTTTAACCCAACTATTAAATCATTATTATTGTTCCTATTTTTACTTTTTCATTACGATATTGAAAACTTGCATTTAACATCCCTTCACCTGGCAAAGCTGTTATGCTTTGAGTTTTTTCACACCGAGCAAAACTTAGGTCTGACGAGGACACGTCCTCTCACAAGATAAATCAAAGCATAGACTAAATGGTGGAAATATATGTTTCTTGGCACACTTTTTTTTTTTTACGTTTTGATCCTTATTACACACCTTAACTCTGTTCAGAATTTTCATATTTTTGTTCAACAAGGTTTTTTCCCTTGGTGTCAAAGCCAGTCACGATGTGCAGCATCAGAACCCAGCGCTCTTAAGTCTCTAAGCCTCTCCTCACCAATCAGCCTGTGGCTGTTAGATAAGGAAAGATAAAAATGTGAATATGGAGTGAGAGTGAAATGAAGACAGAAACAGTGAGGGTGAGAGACACAAAGATAGAGAAAGGAAAAGAGCAAGGTAGCGGGATGCAGAGATAGCAAAGCAAGCGCAAGGTTAGAAAAGAGATAAAGGAGGTGATGGTAGCCAAGGGGCAAAGCAAGAGGAGTGAAAGAGCAGGATGAGAAAATAAGAGCGATAGTGGAAGGCCAGAGGGATCGGGAGATTAGGCTGAATCATCTTTTAAGTGGTAACCTTAAAAACACACACTCAGCGGGATGCCAAACCCTGGGGCCTTGACTATGTGTGTAGGTGTTTTCATTTGGTCACGTGTGTCTATGAGTGTGTGCTGCCTCACACACACACAAACACACTATGGGTCTTTCGGCACAAGCAGCAACTGGTACACTTACATACACAACTTCACGTGCATCTACATATCGGACTGTGGGGTCTGTGACAATAATAAAATGTAATAAGTGAATACTGTATATTCTCTCTCTCTCTGTCTCTCTCTATAGATAGATAGATAGATAGATATACACGGTATATATACACACACTGATGAGGCATAACATTATGACCACCTGCCCAATACAGGGGCTCTACCATGAATTCTACTTGTACAAGGTTATAATTTCTCAGTTTTTAGGCTGATCAAACTGGAGTGCATTATAATACGAAATTCTAGTTGTAGGTCCTCAGAAAACAGATATATATTCTCATTTAGACACACATATAGTAAAGCAACTTATTCAATTCAGATTGTATACCACTATTAGGACTTTTTACAAATAAGTCAGATCATATGAATATGCCCTTTTATTCACTGTATAAGTTGTCATCTTAAGCTAGCTTTCTTTAGAAAAACTCCAGCAGCAGGCCAAGAGAGGAATCATATTTTAAAGATGAATGAAAGCATTCAGTCATATATTTTAAATGAGGGCCACAGTGGGAGTCTGTCAGTGTAATTTTTCTAGTTTCATTTCATTGCTCTTTATCAATTCTCTATGTGCCGTCTTCGTCCTTATTATCTTGACTGTGTTCCTGTGTGTGTCTGTGTGTTTTGTTTTCTCATCTGACTTTCATTCATCTGCTCATCTGTCTTCCTGCTCTCAGCCCACCCAAGTCTGTTATTTTGATTCCCTATTTCTTGTTTTGTCACCTTGTGCATCTGTCTTTCTCTCTGTGAACCACCTTTTCTGTCTTCCCACATTCCGTCTGTCTACTCTGCTAGTCTACCTGCCTATTTGTGTATGTTTTAGCTCTCTGTCTGTCGGCTTCTCGCTTACACTCTTTTTCCTTTTCTGTGTCAGTGTTTTTCCAGCTGTCAGAGTTTCTCTCTTTCTGTAAGTCCCTTTGTCCCTTTCTCTCTTTCTCTAACATCATCTCCCACATATGCATACAGTACATGTGCGTGTGTGTGTGTCTGTGTGTGCACTCATTGTGTGCATGAGCATGTGCTTGTGTGTTTGCTTTACAAACCCACACTGGGTGCATGTGTGCAGGACTGTATGTGTGATTCATCACCATCATCCTTCTGTTTGAAGTGTGAAATATTTTTCAGTGATGAAATATATTTCTGTTTTGATTCATTTTGACTTTAATAACAGATATTGGGAAGAAGCTGCCAACGGTGCAGCGATAACATTTTCAATATCTCAAAACTGTTTAATTCACAATGTGAATAATTGTTTTTCCCTTAACAGTTGGTGTAGAAAGAGAATGTATGCTTACTTTTGACTCATTTTACTGTGTTTAACCCATTTGTAAATCTTCTTACTAAACACTTGACCATGTTTGTAGTTCACATGGTTGTACATGTCTTCTTACTACTACTGCATTTTCAGATCCATGCTACTCATCATTTTTATGACTAATGTGTTTATAACCATGCAAACATTTATGTGAATGTTTCTCAGGTCCCGTCGGAAGATTGGGGCGGGGGATATGGTGGTGGAGGTGACAATGGAGGGGAGATTCCTTGCCGTCGAATGAGGAGCGGCAGCTACATCAAAGCCATGGGTGATGACGACAGCGGCGACTCCGACGCCAGCCCCAAAGCCTCACCAAAGTCCACCCTAATCGCTCAGAGGGATGCCTTCAGGCGATCTATCAGCATGGATCAAAGGTTAATGGTCACAATTGGAGTGTTTAAGTTTATGACCAAACACCCTGAGCATATTCATACCCACTCCAGCTTTCCCAAACTGTTGGTCAAATACTGACCTTCTTGCAAACTTCACATCTTTGGTTTGTAATATAGAGGTCATATTAAAAATCTTGAGCCTCCAGGAGAAGGCCGTATCATGAGAGATGTTATGCAACTGATGGAGATCATAACTTTCATCACGCACTGTAGTTGTGGTACAAATCCATAAGAGTAATTATGTTTGTGTTTAATCCAGGTACTCATGTAAGCAGTGCACAGATTCTTATCCTAACAGCCGAACCACACCCAAAACGCACACCCGCTCCCGCAGTTACACCCGCTCTCTGACCAGCTCACAGGTACCAAATAATTTTTTTATTAGGTTTATTTATGCAAATCAACTTTTTTTTAAAGGTTTGGGGAAAGTGGAATCTTAAATTCATTCTCCCCTCTCAGCTGGGAGACTCGTTGAACCGACAGTTTGAGGCGGTGTGTGAAACCATGTTCGGGGAAGTGGAGTCTCAAGCCGTCGAGGCCCTCGATCTTCCAGGTGTATTTCGCACCCGCAGCCACAGCTACGTTCGTGCCATACAAGCTGGCTGCTCCCAGGACGACGACTGCCTTTCTGTCTTCTCCATGTCCGGCCCCCAAGGGAGCATCAAGGGCGGGGCAGGTGAGTGTGTGAATGTGGGTGGTTAAGTCTACCAGTATGTAAAAGTGTGTGGTGTCTGTGGGAGTGTTGGAAGGATGTGTGCTTGTCCTTTATGTGGTGTTTACAAAGTGAGAGACCTTTATATTTCAACCAAGCCTTCTCCTCCTCTGCAGAATGTTCCTTCTATCTGTGTATATTGTCTGTGTGCAAGCATAGGCTTGTGTTGTTGTGCATGGTCTTTGTTCTTTATTATCTTTTTCTTGTTTCTGTATTACACCCTCCCCTGTGTGTTCTCAGGCTCAGTAACAGATACAGAACCGCTTATGATTATGATGATAAGTAACTGACTCCAGCTGCATCATTTTTTGTGTGTGTCTTATTTCCTCCCTTTTCCCTCCACATTATTCTTGTTTTAAACATGTTTGGGCTATTTTTTATTCTTATTTTTTTGGATAATTCTTTACAACAATGCTTTTGTTTAAGCTTAATATAACAGCATCTTACAAATGTGTGTTTGCACAGTATACAGCCTCACAGGACTCATATTTCTAAGCTTAGACTAGCAAATCCCCCCTGAGATGTGAAGTATTATATACATCCACCACAAACACTCATACACTTACATTCATAGCACGCACATTGATGCACACACTGGAGCTAAGAACGTCTTGGCTGAGACAAGCTTCCTTGTATAAAAGTTTGATCATTTATTCAGCAAAAATAAACTGTGTGCATACACCTTTGAATGAAGATGTGAGAGAGGACGAAGGGCAAGAAGAGGAGGAATTCATGCTTTTCATTTAAAAAAATCTCAATCCACTGTCTACTGCTTTATTTGTCTAAGGAGCAGAGGTAGGTGAGCTCAAGGGAGGAGGTTTTCTTCTGACATGTCTGTCTTTTCCATGCACCCCCCCCCCAACTGAACTTTGGTGAATAGACATGTTGTTTAGCTTTTATAAACCATCGTGTCACATCCTTTACTGGCATCGTACTGATTTTGTTTCCTCTTTTTCTCTCACCTCTTTTTATGTCAACAAATGTTTTTTTTCACTTTCCTTTATCCTTTGCCTTCTAGTCTGTGCCTTTTGTAAGTATCTTCCCCTGCTCCCTGTAGAAATAGCACCCATGTTGCTTTTAACAGCACACTGTGCCTTTCTCTTCCTTTCTCCTGTTCTTCTGACACTTCAGTCTTTCCTTACCGTAAAGGCGCACCCCCTCCACTACCACCTCGCATGTCCAAGTCTTCACTCTCGGTGCGGGCCCAGAGCAGCACAGAGTCTACCCAGGATGCCTACTTCCAGCAGAGCAGTGGACAGTTGGCCTCAGGTTCAGGCCGTCCCAAGCAGCACAGTAATTCTGTGGACCTAGGCAGCACTGACGGGCCCACAGCTCGCTCCTCGAGAGGAAGCTACTACATTGCCACGGGTCCTGGACGCTCCCGACAGCACAGTAATTCAGCCGAGAGCCTGGATGGGGTCAGAGGTTCGCGGGAACTTGTGCCATACGTAGGGGGTCCGGGAGTAGGGGTGAGGGCCAAACAC
The DNA here is from genome assembly GCF_033026475.1 of Channa argus. Lineage (NCBI taxonomy): Eukaryota > Metazoa > Chordata > Actinopteri > Anabantiformes > Channidae > Channa > Channa argus. Next base: position 20,464,978 of record NC_090197.1, read on the forward strand.
AGCAGTTCAGCTGACAGTCTGCTGGAGGGTCCACCGAGGCCAGCCAGAGAGAGGGACGGCAGGGTGGGGGGCAGTTTGGGGAAGTCAGCCTCTCTGCCTCAGAACAGCATGGTGCTGAGTAAAGCTGCGGGGCAGGAGGAGCGTGGTGGGAGAAAGTGGCGGCCATCTATAGCTGTCCAGGTGAGAAAGGGCACTTTTATTAAGATGTGGGTATCCAATTCATTACAGCTTAGCAAGTGTCTAATTCACAAATTGTGTAAATCCTCACATTTGAGAAGCTAAGACCAGAAAATGTGGAGCACTTTGCTTGAGAACTTAATTGAGGTGAATCAGCAGAGTTGTAAATGTTTCTGTTCACTGACTGATAGATTAATAGGCTAATTATTTCCACAATAAAAAAAATACAATCCACTTACACAGAGTGAATTGTATAAGAACTACAGTTTTTAGTTAATTGCAGAGAGTGAGATGAATTTGATACCACTCTCTACCCTGTACCTTAAGTATGAGGCTATATTCAGGTGAATAACATAAGGACTGGAAACAGAAGAAAACAGTTACTCTGTCGTTTTCAATATATGTTTCCCAATGAACATGGTGTATTGTTGTATTAGTTTGTATCATTATTTCTGACCGGCGCAGAATGACTTTATTCTCTGTGTAAAACTACGCTAATTGCTCGGTGGCTCTAGCTCTCTACTTACGGTAGAGATGAGAGTTAGAGCCAGAATGAAGTTAGAGCCAGCAGTTAGCTATATGTAATGTAATGAGTAATGAGTGATTTGCAAATTGATTTTTGTTAAGTTTGGAGAGAGCCAGTTTGGTGTTTACTCCTGATGCAGTATTCATGCTAATTTAAACTAACTTGTGTTATTTCATCAGTTATTCAAAAAATGTCAGACTTTTTTTTTTAATTCTAGTTGTGTAAGACATATTCCACGTGTGCTTCAAAACTCCAGTGCTCTGTGGCTGTTTCTCTCATCCAGGTGGACAGCTCAGAGACCCTGTCAGACTCAGATGCCGAGGGCAAAGCTCTTACAGAAGTGCACTCTATAGGCGTCCAAGTCGAAGATGACAAAAGGTAATGGAAGTTTAACTAAAAATCAAAGTGTGGGAAAAGTATTTCTTTTTTAAATATCTTCAAAACTTGTTTGTTTTGCCTGACATTTAAGTTCCTTTAATTATGAACACAAACTTGCATTTATTTATAAGCATTTGTATATTTGCCAATTTATCTTTGGCCCAAATTATGTGGCTTCATCAAGAGCTTTGGCTTTTGGAACTGTAATTTATGCAAATAATTTTAATATATAATTTGAAAAAGTCTTCATCTCTTGGGCACCCAACAGTGCAGCCACCTATCGTTGATTTCTAGGCTAGATCCTATTATTTTATTTAACATTTCATCAGACATCACAGCTTGAGCTCAGTAACACTTTGTTCCAAGAATGTCTTGTTTTTCGTCATTAGTAACTGTAACCATGACTACTGCAAATCATACACTTGACATGACTTTCACACGTAATGCAGCCCTTCTCCTAATTATTTCCAGCGTCACTTATTGGTCAGATTTACACGCATGCATGCAAACAGCGCGTGATCATGCACCTGTTAACAATGTCCCAGGCCCCAAAGGATGACAGCGTGATATTGGGGGGAGGAAACAGGAGTGTGAGAATGAAAATTTGAGTCACCACTCACATGTCATCACACAGCAAAGAAGGATGAGGGGAGGAGAGTTATAAACGTGTAATACTGTCAACTCTGCTGATATGACATTTGCACACACTGGTGCGTCATATGCCAGAGGATTTAGCAGGGCTTATCACAGCCGAGTGAGTAGTAGTGACTGCATTGACAGCTTGATTGTCCCAGCTCAAATATGAATATGCATTTATTAGAAGAAAAAAAAACATTTGATAAAGGTTTTTTTTACATCTGATACTCTGTGTGACTGGATTGTTTTGGGACTGCTGTAACGGGCCTTTGTTGCAGGCGGGCTCGCTTCAAGCGCTCCAACAGCGTCACAGCGAGCGTGCAGGCCGACCTGGACCCCGAGGGCTTCCCGGGGCTCAGCATTGCCGTGCCGACGCAGGACAAGGGTCTTCAGTTCGGCTGCTCCTTTCAAAGGCACTCGTCAGAGCCCGAATCTGCCAGCCAGTACACAGAGTGCCACCGCACAGTCCACACACAAGGGCAATGGCCCTACAGAGAGGTTAGTCTGCAACAAAAGACGAAGCTTTCTACCGGGATTAAAGTTAGTGTTTTTATCGGTATAATTGAAATTGTACTTTGGAACCTGTTTTCAATCCAGCCAAGCAATGATTCCATCGTGTCCTTATACTGTTTCATGAAATACAGTTATCATTATTGACATTAGGTGGTATGACTTTCATATTAGGTGCCTATAAATAGAAGTGATGACTAAAATAAAGTGGGAATTATTTGAGAAAGTGCTGACAGTATGTGAGTGAGGATAGGGAGTTTTTGTGTAACAGAGAAGGGTGAGGAGAGAAGGTTGAAGCTTTTATTGATTTTGATACAGAAATAAAGCTTCCTTGCAGTTTTTTTCTATTTTGTTTTTATACCTCCCAAGCCTTGGCGAAAACTCTCAAGGACAGCATGGACTTTCGTAAACATAACCTGTGGTGTCAAGTGATCGAGATAAGGGTAGATCTTTGTAAAACACGTAATTTAACAGTGTACTCGATACGCTTGAGAACCTTGGTTTAATAGGTAACATGACTACAATGTGGGTCTGTTGCCCAGCAAAACGCTTTTACCAGAATGTCTGGGGTATCAGATTAAGAAGCAACAAGTCCTCCTACTTTAACCTCCAAAGAAGTCATTTGTCTCTGCTCTCTCCTAAGGTGTGCATGAGCTGAAAGTGCACTTGCTGTATTTACTTTCTTTCGTTCACTGTGAAGGGAAGGTTTAGTCTGAACAGTTTTCTCTTTTGTAATCACAGGACTTTATCCAGAGTAGCTACAACACTGAAGCCAGCCCAGCAGAATCACGGCCCCATCAGCACCCACACTTGCCTCCACGGTCTCACTCCCCTCTGCCCATCAACTCGGAGCGAGCTTGGGCCGGGACACCATCACTGGAGGGTCCGCGGAGCCTCCCCGACTCAGGTCGAGCCTCGCCCTTCACGAGAGATGGCGAATTCTTTTTGCGCCTCCTGCAGACAGAGGTGGAGAGGATAGAGGGCTGGTGCCAGAACATGGAGAGAGAGGCAGAGGAGAACGAACTGCCAGAGGAGAGTGAGTTTGGGAGGTGGATTGAAAAATTAAACATCAATTATGAATAATCTCTAAAACAGTTTTGAATGTTTTCATTAATAGTTCTTGAGCTGATTCGCAATGCAGTTGGCAGTGCCCAAATGCTCATGTCTCAGAAAGTCCAGCAGTTCTTCCACCTCTGCCAGCAAAGTGTGGTGAGTGTGTGTGATAGCATAGAAAAACATGACAATACAAATTACTCATGGTGAATAGTTTTACCAAAATGCACTGTTACTAAATGTAAAAACAGAACTGGGTAAATATTCAATCTCAATCTTTCACAAATCCTTGTATATTTCCATGTCAACAATGACATGTCATGCCCCATCTGCTCTCCAATACAGGACCCATCAGCCTACCCCCAGCCCACCTCTCAGGACCTGGCAGGATTCTGGGACCTGCTGCAGCTCAACATAGAGGACGTCAGGGTCAAATTTCAGGACCTCCAGAGGCTTAAGGACTCTGGATGGAGGCTCCCACCTGAAAAGAAGGTGAGAGGCCCAGAGGCACAAACAGCTCTGCTCTCCCTTCAGTACTCGCCCAGGGCTAAGATGGCAGTGTGCAGAAGAGTTGCACAGATGGCTGTGTCTTCCAAACCTCTGCAGGCTGTGAAACTACAGAACAGCAAGAGGAACTGAGCTAAACTGCCAAAGAGACAGCAGAGTCTTGAACTGCTGGTTTCTTCAAATGCATTTTTGCATTTATTGCAGCTGGTCAGACAGAAGAAAGCACTTGCCTGTTAGATTAACACTGTTCACTGATGAACTACATTCTTCTTGATAACAAACTAACATTGATCTCTCTTTTCTTCTTTTCCTTACATTACATTACCTTTGTTGCCTATTCTCCTTTTTTTATTTTCTTCTGTCACCTGACGCCAATGCATGCTGAACTAATTATGTCATAATGTCTTCGTCCACAATTTTTGCGTTTCACCTTTTTTCTTCTTGGTTTTTCCTTTGGTGTCTCATTGCTATTATTTCCCCTAATATCTTTTTTTTTGCACAATCGACCATTTAAACCCTTTCCGACCCTTTTCCGACATATTAAATCCACTGTCTGTTTCCATCTTATATCTACATTTCACCATCACTGGGCTAGGAGGATAAGAAGCTTCCTCCTCCCTTACCAAAGAAGCCAGCAGGTGGGGTGAGTGGCAGCCTCCGGGCCGATAATGTCGGGGATGGGGGCACTGGAGCTGGAGGAGGTGGGTCAGGGGGCCTGGTGGTGCCACGCGTGGGTGGACACACCTTACCAATAAGGGAGAAGTCCCTGGATCTCGGGGATCGACAGAGGACAGAAGCGAGGAGGAGGCTGCTACAGACCAAGAGAACCGCTTCCTTCAGGCAGAACTCTGCCACAGAGAGCGCCGACAGCATCGAGATCTATATCCCTGAAGCTCAGACTCGACTCTGAACTGAAAACTGATGTGTGTCCATCCCCACCTCCTCACTGACCCTTACCTTGGCAAAGCAGACCTGTAACCTAGTTTTGGATCATCTGCAGGTTATTGCTGTTTGTCCGCTACAATCCCTTTCAGCATTCCCTTCACTCCACTTACCACAACTGCTAATTATATTATCTTGCTCATTAAACAAGCAATGACAGCCATTTTAGTGTCTTGAAATTTAGACGTTTTACACAGAGGCCTAGACCTGAAAAGGTAGCTAGCTGATACAAATTACAGACCTTTTGAAGTCTCTGAATTCCTTTTCTTTTTCAATTTTGGCTGACAACAAACAGCTTGATTTTTTATAAAGCAGTCAGCAGAGGATCACGCAGTAGTAGCATGCCTGTGCGTGTTCACCTAGCACTTCTCTGTCTTTGAAAATAAAGGGCTTAACAGGCACAAAACCTCTGATAGAGTCTCCCTGTATGGATCCCTGATGCCATTTGCAGCAGAATCAACTCCAAGCTTTCTGAATCACAAAATGTTTCCATACTTTACACTGACGCTACTAGTATGGATGAATTTCTCTCCATCACTTTAAATGCCCTCAAAGTCAGATGGCTGGCAATCCCCAAAGAACATCCTCCGAGAATTGTTTGCCAACCCCAGCTGGCACATTTCACCCAGGTGCCATCTGTCCACCAAGGCATTTGGTCAACAAATATGAAACAGTTTTCTGTCTTCATCATTCCTCAAGTCCTGCATATCCAACAACCACCCTCAGCATTCAGCAGTGAGGCTGTTTGATTGTGCCAGTGCTGTTTGTGCATAGTGTTGCCACTCACGTTTGCCAAAAGGAGCTTTTGCAGTGTAGCATCACAGCCTTGACAGGTAGAGACATAAAACCAGAGTTGTTTGTGTTTTTGTAGTTTCAAGCATTGAGAAGAAGGTTGGGGGGTGGGGTGCTGCGTATTTATAGGGAACTATATTTTGGTGGTTTTTCGGGACTTTGCTGAGGAGACTCTAATTTCACTGTGAGACTATAGCACCACCGAGTGGTCAAAAGAGGACAGAAACAACACCAGTGGTCTGTAGAGAGTTGTTTCCACCTCAGTCAGGAATTAGCAGACGCCCTGGTAAAACAGCCAGGAAAGAAGATCAGTTTCGTTAATAATACTTTTTGCAGTTCCTTTCACTTAACATGCAGTGTGTTTCTCTTCTCTTAAATATAATTTTTTTGAATGTTTCCATAATGTTTTTGCATTATTCAGAAGGCAGCGAAAGCTGCCAGATCTTCAGCAGAAACCACCAGTTAAACTTGAAGTACAGTCATCTAAATTTCACACACTGCTTAAGAGAGAATGGTTAATCTGATCAGACAAAAACAAAGCCGTCATGTTTAATGTAGAGCCCTACAACTCCTTTCAAAAGAGTCATCAAAGAGAGGAAACCGTTGTGAATCTATAGAAAAGAAACAACTAGAAAGCGTATTGGTGAGAAGTAACACATGAATGGAATTGTACTCTGTTTTGGTTGCACTAGTTGTTTCTTGCTGAAATTATACTATCTGTAAATTTAGAAGGATTTTAAAAGCTTTGAAGAGGTCATATTTACGAAACCTATGTGGGAACACATATTTCTTATTGAAGTATTTTGTATGTATGTTGTGCATAGACTTATCAGCGTCTGTGTGGTGTGAATATGAAGGGTTGTGTGTTATGAGGGATGTGATGTAAAGCCCTATTAATACTTACAAATCCAAATCAGCCATTTCAAAGACAAAAGAATAGAAAACTATCTGAATCTTATAGCATGAGCTGTTTATTTCTTTTCTAACATTTGGATGGAATAAGTTGGTTAAATGGGATATTTTAATGGGAGATGTATATTTTATAATATAATCTACATTTCTAGATTAGCAAATACTTGAGTACAATAAATGTACAAAAAAGCATATATCAAATGTGAAATACTCCAGTATTGTTACAATAGATTATAGCATTGTGTGATATTACAGCTGTGTGAGCATATCCAGACTCAGTAAATAATTTCAAATGAATATTATTATCATCAGTTTGTGAGTGGTGGGTCAGGTTCACAGGGTATAACTGGCAAGAGTGGTAATTGCCAAATATGATCCTCCTTAGGCCTACTGTATATCTGTCTGTGGTTTGAACAACATATACTGCTGTATCCCCCACCTGTATTTCCTCTTTAGAACCAACTACATGTGCCTAACCAGCTATATGTGGAGGTTTCCTTTGAACACAGTTTACAGTATATAAATATATATGTATAGAGAGAAAAGTGTGTAAATAGAAAAGTATAAAATCTGCATAGACTATTGTTAAACAAAATGTTTTTATTGTACTGACACACAATCCTTTGTCTCCCTGATTTGCAATACTCACATAGGACTAGTAGATTTTATTGATGTTAATGCTGCATGCACCTCATTTCAAAAGTCTGGTAGAATCCAATTTTTGAACGATAAAAAGAAAGCAAATTTTGTAGCTTATGTTTTTTTTTTTTTTTTTTTTTGTGATTGGAAAAAATTTAAATGCTTTTAAAATGCAGTTATTTCAAGCCACCTCTTCTTTGTACAAAGATTATAACCTTGGGGAGGACAGTGGTAACTGGCAACCTTGAAGCAGCAATCAGTGTTTTGATGTGATTCTCTGCAGATCAATTTAACAGCTTCCATATAAACCAAGCTGCCCCGGCAATGAAAAAGAAAAAAGAAATTGCTGAGGATTTAATTCATTTACAGCAGTGGGGGTTGCAGAGCAGCCTTTTATCCTCTCATCCCTTCTCCTCTGCTACCCTCAAACTTGACAGCATCTCAGTGGTGTTTGACACGGCCCTCATCAAACAAAGCACAATGACCTGCTTTTCTACTGTTACTCCACTGTGAAGGACTCTTGACTCCACCCTCACAATCCTCAAAACCTACACGCAGAGGGATGGCAAGGTCTTTCCATTATGAGCCACCCTTGAGAGACACCGGGAATCAAAGAGGCTTTGTTGGATATGTGTCCACCGTAGCAACTACTATGTTTTCTTGGATTCTTGCTGACTGTCTTCTCGATAATTTCAATCACAAGTAAAGGCCACCTTGCCTTGGAACAGGTCCTTTGTACACAAACCTTTGGTGATTGTGATTTCCATACTTTTTGTTCAATATTTTACCCATGAAAATGTCCTGCTATACATCTGCACAGGGGCCTCAGCTAGAAACAGCATCCTTGTGTATAGTTGTAAAAACACGATCCAAGCACTTACCATCACACCAGGCAGACTACTATAAGAACTGTTTCACCTTTCTAAAAGTGCAAAAACCCCACGTGGACATGCCAGACAGACAAGCCAACTCAGAGTACCTCAGTTTCTAGCAGCAGTGTCTCCAAACCTGACCCAGGCCTCTGTCCTCAGGAGATTCTCTTAACACCACTAAACCAACGCATCCTGAATATACAGGACCAGAGCGGTCCTGCAGCAGTCCCACAGGAATGTTGTCCATATTCTCTGAACAAGAGGGAAATCGTTTGTTTGAGCCCATGTTCTCTAGTAGCCATTTTTCTAGACTAGAGAGCTGCAGAGCCCAAGTCAGAGAATGAAGTGGTGGTTAAAGCAAGATATTAAATTGTAGCCAGTTTGTGTGATGTGTACTGTGGATCTGCAACAAAGTGGAGCAAGAGGAATGTTGTAGCAGCAGATTTGAGTTTTAGTCTGACATTTCTCAGAGGCAGAGCTGCTCTGGAGGAATAAATAAAATCACTGGCTAAGTTCAAATTCAGTGATTTATGGCTTTGCCAGTCAATTGAGTTGTCAGTTATAACTGTACTGTCTTGTTTTATGGGACCCCGTATTACTTAATATTGACGCTGTTTTTAATGAACTATGATGTTTAACCCATGTTCTAGTAACTGAATGCTTTTAACTAACCAGCAGCAGAGGGAAACGTTGGTATTAGCAGCAACTAAGCCTAACACTGTACATCATTAGGAGAGTGAACAGTAAACAGTTTAAACTTTTCCTTGTATTTTAATGGAAATTTTAAATTTGGGAATAGGTTAAGAAAAGAAAGCATTAAAAAAGTGAAAAGTGAAAAAAATTTTAAAATATTGCAAATATTTGCAATGTTTGACAATGTCCAAGAAAGATTTGTTTAGGCTTGGATGAGATAGAAAAGATAGGAAACTGTTAATAACACCTAACAAAACTGGAAACAGTGAATAAATCATGATGACTGGGTGATATTTTAGCTTTCACTGAAGAGAAAAATAAGTGGCAGCGTTTCTAAAAAAATACATAAAAGTTGTATGAATTTCACATTTAATTCCACTTTCTAGATGGTTTGTCCTCCATTAGACCTTGACTGGTAATTTTACCACTACACCATCTACTACACAATCATTTAATGGCAACCAATTTTCTTTTGTTTTTTTCTTTTTTGGCAGTAAATGTAGATTGAATCTGACTAATGAAGCTGCTTTGCTTTTCCAGTGAATTCTTCATGCATAGGCAGGAATTTGGATTAAGCCCAGAAATGATGGACCCCACCAATAGCAATAAAAACTATTTTATAGAGACCTCATTAAAGTATGTAAATGCTTTGAGTGGCTACTGCTAAAAAATTGCAGAGGTCTTACATTCCTCCTCCTCCTCAAGAGCAGTTCACACCCCAGGAGATGTTTTACTGAAACTCCAATGTGCCTTTAACACTAAGATGTAATTGTGTGTGTTTGCGTGTGTGTGTGTGTGAGTGTGTGTCTTAAACTGTAATGTTGCTTTACAGTATACACACAGGTAACCACGTGGGTCAGAGAAAACAGCAATTACTATGTAATTAATAGAAAACATAATGCCCTGCCACGCTCACGTTTACAAACCTGTAAATATATGTTGCCAATGGACATTGCTCTTCTCAATATTACATATATTGTTATTACAATATTATTGTTAGTAGTAGTATGATTATTGCCATTAAAGAATTATTTAATGTCATCATTTTCATTATTATAAATGGTGTTGTCAGTTACAGCTATGGGTAAACATGTTCTGTATTTAAGGGCAAGTCCTGTGTACAATAACAAAATAAAGTAGTTTAGTCTATGATGACCAGTCTTACATTGCTGCTATAGGAGAAGGTGTAGAAGAAAAGCAAAGTGACAATAACTCTGGGAAGACATTTTTCTCTAGGGTGAATGATGGACACACCTGTGAGAGAGATCCCCAAAAGAGGAAAGCAGGCTTTGAACAGATGGACTGAATGGAAGATCCAAACACAGGACATTCTCTCTCCATGGGTTTTTGTTCCACTCTGAACTCGTAGTTCTGTTAATGAAGGAAATCAAAATGGACATCAAACTGATACAAACCCTCCACTCTCTGTATTCTACTCTATAATGTAGCAAAACCTTAATAGACTCTATTCTTATTAACACCTTTCCTCCTCTGTTATCACTTGCCCTCCTCACTGAACACCCTTTCAATTAGACGGGTTTGATACAGCGAGCTTTTCTGTCTTTAAGCTCAGCTTTATCTTTGAGTTCTTGTGTTTCATACACATTTGATTCAGTGCCAAGACAGCATAGTGTACATAAACATTAACTGCTTTTGTTTTTTTTTCCTCCAACAAAAAAAGAGCATATAGCAATAGTGATGCCACAAGATAGGAACTTTGTTTTATGATGCCCCCAGTGGATACACACAATAGATGAGAACAACACAGTGGCCAGAAGACATAGTCTGAATTTGTGCTGGACGGCAGTGAAGGGTGTTACACAGTGACGTATATCATGGTTATGTTTGTTGTGCTGTGGTTCTTATTTTGTACATACAAATTTATTTATTGATCTGGTATGTTTATGGATCTAGATGTGTCAAAGAAGCACGTCTGATAGCGCTGAAGCCCAGAGAGATGGCACACTGTGACGTGGTTTACCCCAACACAGAATGTAACACTGTCAACGTTATCAAAACATTTTCTAATGGCTAATATTAATACTATTAATATGATTATTATAAAGCTATTTTAGCGAGTTAAATGATGGATGCCGTGTCTCTGTTGTCTTTTTTTTGTGTGTGCGTGTGTTTATTTTTTAACAAGAAATCAAGTCTGAATTAATTGTGAACACAGTGTTTTGAAAACATAGGTTGAAAACCTTTTTTTCATCCTACTTCCTATGGTTCTGGTTTGGGGAGTATATACATAGATAAATGTTAACAAAGCTTCCATATACGAAAATATATCTGCCTCTAACTGAGAAATTACCCCAGATAACATTTTTTCAGTTTTTCAGCTTCAAATGATGTCATCTGAAGAATCTCTTAAGGAGCAGATTGACCAAGACTGCAGTCTCCAAAGAAGCAACTAGATGACACTGTCTGAACTGAAGGACTCCTCTCCCTCACAGTTGGAAGTTTTTCAGTAGGAAGCAGCAATAAGGCATTATAAATGTATCCCCCAAGCTACAACTATTTGAAAATGGCTGTTAAGCTACGTATTTGTGCAATACATGACTAGAATAATGACTAAATATGAAACAATCAAAGTTTGGAAAAACATACATTCTCAGTTTTTATCAGCGTGGAGTTTCAGTGTTTGTTTGCAAAGCAGCTGCTGACTTGATAGCGTTATATGACTTTTAAAGACAGATATGACACTGGTATCAAACCATATATGACTGCAACAAAGCACTATAAGCACTCTATGAAACGATAAAGCAAATTTCCCCCCAAAATAAAAGCGTCAACTTAGAGAAATCAGTTACAAGAAAGAAATGCCTCAGCAAGACCTGGATGATCTTAAAGTGCCATCAGATAAAGGATTGCCTCGACACTGCATAGAGTCAGACAAATTTTATCCCACCATTTAAAGAGTACAGTGAAACAAAAGTGCTCCATAAACAATCATTTGAAAAGACACCATGCCTTTAACTAAAAATGTAGAGTGCAAATAATTGCATGTAAACATTGATTATTGTTACCATGACAAGACAGTCCAGATAGATAATATTAAAAATTCTTTCAACAACTGCATTTAGTTAATTCTGAATCATTGTGTATATCTCCTCTTTTCAGGGGCACTGTGAACTTTTGACTCTAATTGGCAGGTTCAGGTTTTTCCACAGGGCACAAAGAGTAGGGCCCTGAGCCAATAATAGACTTTAATGTTTCTGAACTCCTGTGAGTGAACAGTTGTCTGCTCTGTCTCTGTCAGTATCCCACCCACAGTAACTACATCAGTATGTCTATTGCTGCAGCTCAGCAGCTTGGTAATGTTATTGCAGGGGAAGAAGAGGTGAAGTGGAGCCATTGAAAACAAAGAAAGGTCCAGTTTATCTTTTAAAATCCTGAGATTCAGCAGGAGGCTGGTGATGGAGGACAAGCTCCATCCTGAGTTTCTCCAGCTCAATTTCTGACCAAACGAGGTAGCTAACATTTGCTGGAGACAGTGGACAGTATGTAAAGGCTTCTCTTGGTTTGCCTTTTTCTTAATTTGAGGTTACAGGGCTACAAGACATAAAGCATGTTTCTGAAAAATACAAACAGAATAAAAGTAGCCACAAGCATATAGATAGTGAAAAAGTAAACATTAGCCTCATAGTCCTAACAGTTGAACCCTATTGAAAGTCATTCCTCATATATTAGCCGACATTTTAAAATCAAAGACAAATGTCTAAAAAGAGATAAAATCTCATACAAAGCTGTGAAACAGAAACAGCAATTTAAGTGGAGGTCTGAGGAATTTCTATCAGGAAAAACTTTGTTCATTTTTCCTACATGTGCCATTAGACTTATCTGTTCAGGATGACATGAACTTTAAATGTTGCAAACCCTCGTCTATGAAAAATCCTCAAACTGCTGTAACCAACAGCTAATCTTTGAAATCATTTTTATATCCAATTACTTTATCTATTGGAACTGGGGCTGTAAAAATTAATTGTTGCAAGTGAAATTATTATTTTGTCATCACTACATAATCTATGCTCTGTTTAATCTGAATGTAGGTCTGTGACAACCAAGGAACCTTTACAGACTAAGCTGTCAGTGCCACCCTGCTGCAGGAGGAAAGGTTTGATCAATACAAGAATTGTTAAAGATAATCATCATCACACCATGAGTACAGCTGAAGCTGAGAGATGCTTCTCAAGCTGGGAAGGAATTAAAACTTTTCTAAGAAACACCAGTAGCCAGGACAGACTGGCCAAGTTGTCAGTGGAACAGGAAACTAGTGATTCAGACCGAACTTAACCATAACATTTCTGAGAGATTTCCAGAAAAGAAGAGGAGGCAAAGCTTGTGTGATGTACTTTAAGTGAATCATGTTCCGCAACGTCACAGTAAGTTGATTTGTTTTTAGACTTGGTTTGATGTTTTCTGTTTTGTTTTATATGGCACTCAAATTAATAATGCTTTATTACAATATAACAAAAACCTAAAGTCTTTAAGTGCCAGTCTGCCATTTGATTTATTTTTATTTAATTCAGTTACATTTTTCACTTTCATATGTTGTTGGGGTTTTAAATAACTTCATGAGTTGGTTTGATGGCATCTTCAGTTTTAATATTATTGATAATAAACCCACACTGAGCTTAGATTCACTGATTTTTGGTTACTTCTTGCTTCAACAATGATAAATTTTACATTTTAGGTAAGTAAAGCAGTGCTGATTCAGATCATTTACCATCCCAAAATTGACTCTCCCCTGCCTGTAACTGAACTCTGTCCCACTGTATTTGCAGTTGAGCAAAGCTCAACTTTCCTCTTGCATCTCTACTGCACAGTGGGTGGCACTCAGCAACACAGCTGGCTTTCCTCTGAGAATGAATGGGCAGCTGTTGTTGGCCCAGACTTTTGTAGCTGTATGTGTTAATGCCTGGTCAGTCCTCAGAGCAACAGAGGAATCATTGAGGAATGTTCCATTCTTTCATTTTAGCAAAAACATGAATTCCATTACACAAACATCATCCCTTCAATAATAGTGCACAATTTTCTCCTTAAGAAATCCTGAGATGATAAAATTCTGAATACAGGTTCAAGGTTCACTGAATACCATCCAGTTTGAGTGTCCAGGCATGACCAGGGGTATATGGCAGCTCAGGCAAAAGGACAATAAGGCCAGCGCTGGGGCTGAGTGGAGACCAGGATAAAGGTTTAGAATTACCCAACAAAGTCACCTGGAGAAAGAACAAAAATCAGTGAATTAGTTCCTTGCATTTCATTATGAGGTTTCACTAACCCCAATCCTTCTGTAAATTATTAATTACTAATTTTTAATGTTGCTTGAATAAGAAATTTTTGTCTTTAGCACTGTTTAATTTTTTCAAGACTAACTGCTTTTATGTGTAAAATTAACAGACTTTACAGTGTCTTTACCGTGGTGTTTACTGATGTTTTGGGTTCCAACAACTGCACTGTCGGCTTGAAAGGTTTAGCTGTCATGATGGCATACACAGTGGTCCCTTTAGATGTATACCTACAAATGGTAGATCATATCTTTATCCAAAATCTCCATGTAAATTGTTGGATCAATTACTTAAACATGATTGAAATAGCTACAGTATTTAGTTATGCACTCAACCCAAATAAATGGTTTCATATGTATCTGCCAGTGCACACAGTGAAAATGACAGCTGTGCTTCTGTCTTACCACACTTGTATGGTGTTGTTCTCTGACTGGACCCTCCAGGGTTTAGAAGCATAGATTGCCTGCCCGTTGATCTCTAACCAGGCTCCTAGGCCCCTTAGCCTCTCCTCAAACACAGTGGGGATCGTCCCATCAGATGTGGGGCCCACATTCAGAAGGTAGTTACCTCCCAGAGCTACAGTTTCAACCAGATCCTGTCATAAAAGCAATAAGCAGGCAAAAGAACCAGTCAATCATTAAGATAAAACACTCATCGCAGTAATAACATTCCTTTACTGACAACAAAATGAGAAACAGATTACAAGCCCATCATGAGCTTGACTTAAACTTTAGTTCGTGTTCTTCTGGCAATGATAACACAATAATGTGCACTAGAGACAATAAATTATGTGCAGTGGCCTCGTGGCACATTTATTTGATAGCATAACAACACAATCACAAGTTACAAAAATGTCCAGGGCAGGACTAGGGCTAAATGATTAACTGTTTTCAACTCAATATAGCAATTTAACTAAATTCAATTTTCAAATCAAACGCTTTGATTAAAATGTTTTTTTGACTGTACAATAATAAGAGAAATATTCCTGCAGGATTGAGACATGCTGAGATCTGCCCTCCCCTTTTTGCAGAGGAAGAGGGGTTGAAGAAAGTTTAAAAGAAAAATAAGTTTAACCGCTGCTGCTAAATGTAGTATAAATGTCCTTGGCAGAAACAAACCCTGTCAATAATCAAGAAACCACACTAAGAAACAGCAAAGTCACATCGCTTATTTGGATATTTTGGTTTTAAACGAGAGGATCTGCGGCACAAATGGGTGTTATGCTGAATTGACCACGCATTTTAAAAAAGCCTCACTGGGTTTTTTGACAAGATAATGATTAAAAACATATCTAATGCAAACTCCAAACACTATTTGTTTCAGTTGAGTCAGGTGTCAGCTTAAAGAAACTGGTGGCAAAATTGTGTAAGACCATCTCTAAAGAACCCCCCACCCCCACCCCCCTCAAAAAAACAAAGTTGGATTCAAACGCAAAGTTAAATTAATGTAATTTATTGTCAAAGATTTTTTTCTGTGTTCTGGAGATCATTACGGCCGATATGAGAGGAGCTACGCTAGTCTGCTGGAGCCTTGAAGACATGTTTGTACGTTGTTGGCATTTCCTGTTTTTTTTGAACATCAACTAATGTATACAGGAAAGAGAGAGACGTGGGGAGTTAAAAGGAGGAGAGTGAGAGACACAAATTGAGTTGTAGAAAAAAAATTAAAAGCAGAGTCTATGTCTACTTACATGACAGCTGTGTACTAAGCGAGGACAGACATTAACTGTACAAACATACACACAACACAATATTTACAGACTGGTTAACAAATTATAAATGTATATCTTTACATATGCTCACCGCTATGATGTTAGATAAGGGCATCAGCTCACTCAACTTCATCTTGCGACGGTAACCCCAGGATAGTGTGTCCATAGAAGTGCACTTCTCCCACTTGTGCTTGGGGAGCTGGCCTGGAGTATATTTGTCTTCACAGTTATAGTAGCCGCCATGTTTACAGGCACAGCCAGCGCCCCATCGGTCGTTAGTCACAACAGTATCCTAAGTTATCGGAAACATGGATGAATCCATACAACCATGCTGAGACAGTTCATAGTTAAATGATTTGATTTAACAACACTGTGTATATAGCATCTCTGCACAGTTGACATAGTAATGTGTTGATTAATTGTTATAGAGACACTTACTCTGACAGGGCTGTCATTGTAGAGCCAGGCCAGGAACTCAGTTGAGTTCCAGTAGGTGTCAGGTGCTTCCCAGTCCCCATCCGACCAGATAACCTCAGGTTTGTACCTGGAAGGCAACCAAAGACTAAAGGTTCAGATGTTCCGTGCTCTCATAGAGTCTTGTGCCTTTATAACTATGTATGACAAGTTAAGTCATCTGGTGAAGTAATGTAAGTGCTACAGACCTTACAACCATGTTGTAAAGCTCTGGCAGCAGTTTGTGCATTACAAACTCTTGTGTTTTGAATCCATTCTTCTTGTCAATCAGGTAGAGTGGATGAAACCACTCATACAAGGAGTTGTAAAGTCCATAGTGCAATGACCTAAAATAAGACATTTGAAAATGTTTAAAACTACTGTTAAAGACCAAACTAATTTCACTAAGCCATTGCCAAGGTGAAGCTCAGAGGCAAAAGTCATGTCCCTACACAACTGAAAGCCACAAATTCAACAATACAACATTCAAATGGTTTTATCTTAATCAAAATGGTAGGACATTTCCACTAGACCGAGTCAGGATGTCTGTTTTATACATTTCGGATCTAAACTGTGGTGCCGTTCTGCCAAAATGCATTTGATGCTTGTGATTTCATCAATGCTAAACACTGACAGCAAGAACACTGAAACCCAATAAGGAAGGTACCAGTGCAAATCAGCACTATTTAATCTGGAAACAGGTTTGAGCCTTGGGAAGCACGTTCAATCTAAATGCAATATGACAGATCTGCAGGAAGTCAGATCACTGAAAAGGCCAAACTGTTAACAAGTAAGAAAGTAGTTTAACACAAAACAGGTTCGGTTGAAAAATTAACTGCATTCTCGTTCTACCAGCAGTATGATGACGCACCTGGAACGCACCGCCTCTCCCAGGTCTCCGACTAGGTCCCTGTGAGGACCAGTATCAACAGAATTCCAATTCCAGGAATTTGGAGACCCCCAGTTAGTAAATCCTTCGTGGTGTTTGGCAGTCAGGACGACATATCTGTACAGCAAATTAAATGTAAAAGAAATATTCGGTTTTCGTCAAACAATAGAAGTGTACATGCCATTAGTCTAATGCCACGAAAACCTACTTTGCACCAGAAGCGTTGAATATATCCGCCCACTCCTCCGGGTCGAAGAACTGAGCGTGAAACTGTGAAGCAAACTCCGGGTAGCTGAAGCCAGGTGGGTAGTTCTTCGACATGTAGTCTACACACGTCTTGTTCGGAGGCTGCTGGCCCTGCCAGTGCCACCAGAACCACTCGCTGTCAAACCCTGGGACAGAAAAAACGCCCCAGTGGATAAAAATTCCCAGTTTGGCCTCATTGTACCATGAGGGCAGCGGTCTAGCGTCTAGACTCGTCCAGTCGGCGGTGTACCGAGCCGCCGCGTGAGAAACAAAAACAGCTAAGAAAACAAAAACGGCTCGCATGACAGCAACAGGTTAGCTTAGCTTCATGCAAAGTCTCGTAAGGATAGCTGTGTGCACAACTCGGTGCTTCGGTGAAGTCAGACCGCTTGTGCTCAAGTGTTTACGGCGACACAAAGCAACAAGGTGATGAAAAAGTCAAACTTGTACTTGGTAGAGAACCCGAGTTCACTTTTCATCATGACCCATCAGGTGTTTTCTGTCATATGACTGCTGTTTTTACGTATAAGCATCATCTTCTTTGTTTTCATGGCGAGCTGGCGCATGGCCCGGTGGCGCATTATCGCCACCTGATGGTACTTTACAACACAGAGTTTTTTTTTTTTTTTTAAGAAATCTTCCCCGTAACTTCAATAAAGGTGAAGATGCGTTTAAAACAGTTTTTATTATTGGGTGAAAACAATATTTTAAGTTGCACGTGCTTAATGCCCTCGTGTTCAAGTTTTGTTTCTTAATAAAATATAATCCTATTAACGCCAGTAACCGTGGACTATATGTAGCCCACATAAATGGTTGTTATCTTTCACATCTATATCACAAGAATACAGTATTTGCCATGCTGGGCTGTTTTTCCAAAATACCTCAATACGAGTCTAGCTGGCCAGATCAGCATCTATCTTTTTCTAAAATTATCTTTTTTAATTGCAGAGGGTACACTCAACTAGGTCTCTAATATTTTAGGAAATGTATTAGGTGTTCACAATGTGTTTTTTTTTTTTAATCCAAATTTATCCAGTTTGCCTTGTGTCTCTTTGAAAAGTGTAACTACGGTATTGGTGCCTGGCAGTGTGGGCTAGCTTGACTGTGTTCCTTGATGGAGAACATGAGTCTATAGGAGTTTGATTGCTTAATGCTTGTCCTTAATATTTGGGTAATTCTTAAAAATATTTGCAGTCTGTACATCACTTTTCTGAATAGACATTGATATACAGAGGAACCTTTTTTTTAATGTATTCTAAAGGCAACAAAATGTGTTGTACTTTAAAACGGTTAGACTCACGTAAAAACACTGCAAGGACAAAACAAAACTTTGCAGATTTAAATGAACATGGTCTCAGCTGAAAGGCCTATGGTGAAGTAAAAGAACTGTGTGAATAGATACACGCAGTTGTTTCTTCAGGTGCGTTTACTTGGTTTTATTTTTCTCCCAATACTCTGCGTTTTATATTCTGCAAGTACTCAAATCTGTAGGCTACATATTGTGTTACAGAAATGCGCCCAGTGGCCAACTGTCTTTAGAGATGATTCGACGTCATCTCGGAACAAGGGATCCGGTTCTTTATGACACCCAAGGTTCCAGGTGGTTGTCTCTGTTGCAGACAGCATCCCATGAGGTCTGAACCTGGGGGTCCAGATGGCTCTCGGTACTGCAGACAGCATCCACCGAGGTCTGTATTTTTGGGTCCGGGTTGTTCTCAGTGCTGCACACAGCATCATCTGAGGACTGTATTTTGGGGTCCGGGTGGTTCTCGGTGTTGTCCACAAAGTCAGCGGAGGTGTCAAGTGGTTCTGGACATGATGTATACACAGCTAGAGCTTCCAGCCCGGCCAGGACGAGTGAATCCCGCTGCTGAACCCTGCGGTCGTAACCGAGCCGCTTCAAGGTCCGCCGTGTAGTAGTGAGGGAGATGGGCTTCTCCTGCCCGCTGCTGTTGTACAGAGTCTGGATCTGTACAGTCGTGGCCTGGTTGTTCGACTCCACCATTCTTGCTATCCTCTTCTCACCATTCTCATCTACTAGGCGTTTTCTCCCACAGGATCCGCGGTGACTGGAGGTCTTCTGCTTCTCACACCACTCCCTGTAGACTCGAGACACAGCAGTCTTAGAAAAGCCCAGCCGTTTCACGGTTTCCGAGATGCTGCAGCCGGCGCTTCTGGCTCCTACTATCATACCCCGCTCAAACTCGCTTAAATCTCGCGACTTCCCCATTTGTCACTGTTCGGTCCAGCTGAGAGGCAGATTTTGACCCCGTGCCGCAAATTTGTGCTAAAAACAAAACAAAGTCGTAAAAAAAAAAAAATAATAAAAGGTTCTTCTTCTGTTGTTTCTGGTACATGAGACTCAAATGCTTATTGCCGCCCTCCTCAGTTGGCTTTGTGAGCTCTTCTTTAATAATTTCCATTAAGAATATCTGGTAAACCAGCAGCACCCCCTGCTGTCAGCACTTGGTACAATTTACCGAAGACAGAGCAGCGAAGCACATAAAGACTAAAAGAATATACAATTACAGACTAATAGCCAGATCACAAGGTACCTATGCAGCAGGTCGACACAAAAAATTAATATTTGTTCATTTGTAACCCACTGCTTTTTTTCCTTTTTAATTGTCTTTAATTTGGACCCCTCGTATTTCAAGCTAAAACATTGTTTCAAATGTAAACTTGTTGATTTCATGTTAATTCGGTAGAAAAATAGCCTGTGATACAAATTAACCCAACCATTACTATTTTTCATAACTTAGGAACAGAAATTATTTCCTAACACTTGTACTTAGGGACGCCTGCCCTGTTTTTTTAACTCTCCCTAACCCAGCGATTGCACTACACTCACCTGATACAGCTTACACTTAAACTTCAGTCAATCAGTAGCTAGAAGATACCACTTCACCCTTATCAAAGACGTCATCTTCCAGCTACTGATTGACTGAACACACCCGACCCAGGTAAACAGCAGAGATAGTAAAACAAGCAGAGAAGGGCTCCCTGAGGACTGGGGTTGGGAATCCCCGCACTAAGCTGTATATTGTGATCAATGTTTGCATTGATCATTATGCTCCAAATAACACTGTGGCAGCATCACAGTTTAAACAGTGACAACAGCAAAAAACTGAAGCAGTCAAAAAAAAAAAAAAAAGTATACTAATATGACTGTGTACATTTCTACGTCACTAGATCAACACATTAGTACCAGTAGGGGATGAAGCTTATGATCAATTCTAGCTCTACAGCTTAATAGCAAATATTACAGCTGGGGTATTCAGAAAAAATTAGATCTGGCTTCAAGAGTGGTCTGCTCACTAATTTCTTCTCAGTACGGGCTCAAATCAGTAGATGGCAGCCACAGGGCATTAGCATACACCATGTTGATCCTGCATTCGTTATCTTAACTGCTTATGATTTTCAGGGCTGCTGGGGAGTTGCAGCCTATATCAGCTGTCAGTGGATGAGATGAGGGGTACACTTTGGACTATCTCAGAGCCAACACAGAGACATATAACCATTCACAGTCAATGTGACACATACTGGAAATTTAAAGTCACCAATTAACCAAATATGCGTGTCTTTGGACTGTGGGGAAAAACCAGACCACCTGGAGAAAACCTATGAAAGCAGAGGGAGAGCATGAAAAATTCCACACAGAAAGGCTGCACAGGGCTTGATGAAAATCCATTTCAAGCTGCAGGAAAATTAACATGCAATGTAACATTAACATGCATTTTGCTTCTTGTGGCACACAAGCTTGAGATGAAGGACAAATATGTCTAGTTTCACATTACATTTATTACAGTTATTTCAACAATAGCCACAAAGCTTATTATATCTGGCAACTGCAATCCATAATAAAAAAAAACTAACAAAGCATATCAAACATGTAAATGGCAATCTTCTGTAAAGGTCAGAAAACTAATCCTTTGTCAGTCACTTTCTCTTGTTGCAGAAAAACTACACAAGGTTTTGAATTTGATCAACCGTGAAAAGTCATGGACAAAAAATTAACGACAATTAAATAATGACCCCCCCAAAAAAAGACATTCTATTGCAATTAGGCAAATTCCTGAAGCGCAATTTCTCCTAATATCACCTAACTTATTCTCTGGTTTCAAATGTTTCAATAAATAAGGTTGTCTTTTAGTAAAATTTTAACATCAATAACAGTTGGGCCACAGTTAAAGGAATGGTGTTCTTCACTAAGTTGGGCTATAAATTCACAGTGTGTGACCTACATCAGTGCAGACAGCAAGCTGCCTTTCGAGCATTTGCTTCTCTACTAAGTCCTCGACTCTGCCAACCTCCACTTCATCTACATCGTCCATAAAACTGGACCAATCTGTGCCCCCATCTGCACGTTCCATGGGCACTTGCTGGCTGGCGGGGTGAACAGGGGCAGAATCATCATGAGTGGTGGTCACACAATTGCAGCTTTCGCAGATGCCGAAGCGTCTGAGTCCTGGGGAAACACTAGATCCTGTGAAGGTCCGCCTGCAGCTCTTACAAGATACTGGCCAGTAATGCCTGTGAACCTGTAGATGGTTAACACAGTGAAAAAGAAGTAAGACTTGAACAGGGACCACCATGTAGCTTATAGATCAGATTTACTGTATTCCTTATACTTAATTCACTACACAGGGCTGATTACCATTTACAACTAACTACTACTAATTACAGTCTTACATAAACCATTTTTTTCACTGCGTATTAACAATACCATTCTCTGCAACACGACCAAATGCTGTAATAAATTTGTAAACTGCAACAAGAACATAAATTGCCACTAAGCAATCTCGCAAAAGAATTTGAATTAAAAATGTAATTCACAGTGGAAATAAAAAGTAAGATAATTTAAAACTGCTCACAACAAGCAACAATTAACAATCACTGGTATATTAGTAGTTGCAAATTTACCCTTTTATATTACACTTGTCATTTTGTATCAGCAGCTATCTCAGACAAAACTAGGCAGATTTTCATGCACTCACAGCTACACTGAATTCTTACACTGAGAGCATGGCTGCGAAGGTGCTCCTGCCTTGTGAACCTCTTGCCACACATGGGACAGGGGAAGGGCCTCTCTCCTGTGTGACAACGAATGTGTCTCTTCATTATACCCTTCTGCTTGGCAGTGTATGGACAGAATGGGCACTTGTGGAGTTTCACTGGCACTACTAAGCCATCACCTGCAGGGGGAGAGAAAGTCTACCAGTTCAACTTTACCAGAATAGGACAGCACAGCAAGTGTGGAGCCATTTTCAGAATCTTAGCCTGATGAAACCAGTTACCTGTGTCTTCTCCAAGCCAGTCAGACTGGATCTCCATGATAGACGATCCCACAAATCCTAAACTGTCATCCATTCTGCCTCCTACTGTGCTGCTACCAAGCCCTTGGGTAAAGCGCTGCCCCATTCTGTCTCCAAGGGGACTGGGGCCTTCACCTCTGGCCAGAATTTCCATCAGCTGCCTGGCGTTAAAAGAAGAGCTGTATCCAACAGGGGAGCGTTCATTAGAGGGACTTGGGGGAAGTAGTCTGCTATGATGAGAATTTTGCAGAGAGGGTCCAGAATATGAAGCCAGGTCTTTGGTTTCAGGGGATTCCATAAGCTCCTCATCAGGGTCGTACTCTATTTTAGGATTTACCAACTCAGGGGTCAGTGCAGACGATGAAGAGGATGATAAATTAGTTTGATCCATGTGTCCCTTCTGTGATTCACTCCCAGATGTGAATTCACCCCTGGAATGGTAGTCACTGTCCATGTCCCTGCTGGTTCCTGGAGGTGTGTTCACAGGTATAGACAAGGGGGTTCTAGCTGAGGTCACAGACTCCGGACCTAAACCCGATCCCCTATCTGCCTCTGCAACCTGTGAATGAGGCTCTGCAGCACCTGTACCGCTGGAGATCGTCACAGTAGGAGTACCACTGTCTGCAGGACCCATTGCTCCATCTTGTTGCTGGACCTCTTTCTCTGTACTCCTCTCCTTCTCCTTACTGCATATTTCCAAAGATGAGCGGATGTACCCTTTACAGAAGTTCACCAGGTCAGTCATCTGCAGATAGCTGGCTGCTGACATCACCTCAATGACATTGCTTCTGTTTAGGGCCAAGCGGCCAGAGTAGAGAAAGTCCAGGATAATTGAGAAAGCATCAGCTGTTACAATGTCCAAAGAAGCTGTACTGTAGCGTTGACCACTATCCTGAAAATAAATGTTTTTCAAAATTTTGAATAATTAGATATGATTTTGAATTATGAACTGTAAAAATCTAAAGTATCAGATAAAAAAAAAACACTGGAAAGTGTCTCTCACCTGTAGATAGTGAACCAGAAGAGCTCGAAAATAGCCGCTACCAGCAAACAGCACATTACGATGAGCTTTAAAGACACGGCCTTCAACGAGGATGCTACAGTCACAGAAGAAATCACGCTTGCGCTGCTCATTGAGCTCAAAAAGCAGTTTGGGCAGGTAGCAAGGCACTTCCATGTTTACACCCAAGTGGGCCCTACCAGAAAGCAAGGACAGAGAGACACAGCAGTGAGAGACTGTGTCAATTTAGAAAAATAGTTGACTTTGTTGTCCTGTAGGTTTACTACTAGGCTTGTGTGACACACGATTTGATTCATTAATTTTTTTGTGTGACATTACCCCAACTTTTCTAAGAGAGCATAAAGGTAATAATTGTGTGTTTTAAGTCTAATTGTAACGTTTATTTAGACAGACAATGGCCTTCCTAAAAGTTAAGTCAGTTAGCTAACACGAATTATGTTTGTGAAGATTTAACAACGGAAACCAGGCAACGTTTAACAACGTTACTCGAAATAACACGGTTTTTGAGATCTAACCATGCAAAAGGTAGCCTAGAAATCTGAAAAATTAGAAAGAACAGGCAAAAGTCGACTAGTATATCTCGACTAGTCACTAGCAATGTTACGACTTTGCTGTTTGCTTACAAGTTAGCTTGTGATGCTACCACCGAGCAGCAAGCTGTTTTTTTTTTTAAGTGAAACAACTGCCCTTTACAAAACAGGCTGTAGGACATGATTTTAAACTGACATATAATTAGATCTTACCTGTGAAATTACGCTATTGTACTTGAGAAAACCTTTATCGTAACACAGTGCTACAGATTAAGTTAGCTAGGATCATTGTCCCATGTCCATGACATAAACCAAAAACTTCCGCTGTCTTTCCCAGTGACGTTTTTCATTTATCCAATCAACCGCCGACGGAGGCGTAGCCAGGCAGCCTAAACTTTACTGACGTTTACCGACCTTCGTCTTCACAAGATTAAAAATAAAAAGTACTAGCTAAAGCCACAATGAAAATGCAAGTAAAAGTCTATTTTATTTAGGTTAAAGTTAAACAATATAACTGTTATATACAAACAAAAATAAAAAAATATCTAAAAATAAATCAATGAGACAGTAGTCTATTTTTGTATTACTGGGTATCAAAAGCAAAAAAGCATTTGTAATAAATATTTTTTATACTTTTAAATAAATAATTAAAGCAACAAATAATTCAAACAAATTTGGGCTATTGTTAGCTTGACCTGCTGTTTGATTATCTGAGGTCTAACAGGTCTAGTAAGGTATCTGACTTCATGAGTGTTGTTAGGACTGCAATGACCCCGAAATGCACTTTTGTCCCGACTTTCGTCGACTCAACCAGCTTTTATTGTGAGATAATGGAGTATTGAGCCATCTAAGTTTTCAGATTCTGGCACAAACCAGCAAATAAGACACATTATTTGAGCATGATGTGAAAAACACTTTCAGAATGATACATGCACATAAAGTATAAACAGCAGAAAACTCATTTTTACATTTATCTAGGATTTGAGTCACAAAAGGTATGACTTAAAAAAAACAATTAACAGAATATTTAATAAGGTAAATGGTCAATGGCACACCTAAGCATGTTTTATGAATGTATATTTGTTTTGTTTTGTTTTTATATGAAATCTAGGTAATTGATTGCTCTCAGAGTAATAGAAATTTGTAGTAAGTTAAGAGTATCAGTTTTGTATGAATCATAATACATAAATAGTACATAGTACATAAATGTACTTAAGCACAGTACTTGCGCAAATGTACTTACTTTCCACAAATACTAAACTCCATACTGTATCAACTGTAAATGTTGATATATAGAGCCACAGCACATGGTTAAAAAAAGAAGGTGAAGAAAATGATGGTAAAGATACCACGCAGTCAGTGTAATAAAGTTCATCTAATCTAGTGTAGATGAATGCAAACTCTGACACAAAGTTAGATGTTTTTGCAGATATAGCTTCATTACGTGAGTTGTATAATTTCTACTCTCTCAACATAAAATATTGTGAAATCCTTTAATGGAGTTTTCAATAAATCAATCATTATTTTTCATCATTCAGAAGAGTGTATTTTTTCTTTGTCTGTGTGTTCTTCTAAGCCATGGCATAACTATGGTATCAATTCAATACATTTTTGTCAGAAGTTCAATATCAACTAAATGGCTCTAATATAGTGTGGTTAGTATTCACTCATACTCTATTCTCTTGGACTTCCGTGTTACCTGGTGTAGCTGAATCACCTAAATAAAGCAGACCTTATAAAATTATGTCTCACTCACACACTTTATGTAAGCTTTAGCAGTTAAAAACAACTGTATTTTTTGTCCGTAAAATATTTTCTCTACAATAACTTTGAGGAAGTCTGAGTCATTTTCTCCATTGCAGGAGGTCATTGTCAGTGGAAATGACAGCGATGCTGATGTCTATGATGTTTTAAAAGTGTCACACTCCTTCTCATACCAAGTCCAGCATGCTACATTCACAGGCGGCTTTTGTCATTGTCTGCTCAAGAACACTTGTTTGTTTGCCTTTCACTTTGGCGAGAAAATAGTTCCTTTTTTATTTCTGGACATAGTAGGAGTAAACAAGTAGTTCCTTCAGCGCTGCGCCACACCCTCTCAGCACAATCCACAGCCTTTAGTAGTGTTTTTTACACTGATTGGTGCCAACCGAGCAACTTATTTGTTTTAGATATTTTCCCATGGCAAACACGGCAAATACAAAGGCTTCGTGGTGGCCTGGAGAAACCACAGGGTAGGCGTACATGAGCTTCTATACTCACCCTCTTTGTAAAATGAAATTTATGGCACCTCATAAAATCTCTATTCATGCGCATAAGCACTAAATATAAACTAGTATAAACCAGCAGGCTTTGACTCACTTCTTTTAAACCTGACCTGATGGTGCGTTGTGTCCAGCTGAAGGCCGGCCAACCGTCAGTTGACCCAGATGCCCAGTCCTACCAAGAGCCTGTACCAAATCAAAGCTGCAATGTGTTGAACTCGGAGGTGGTACTGGTTCCTGACCTTCTTCTCGCTCTGACTCAGGGAAACACAAGGCCTTTGTTTTGGTCATTTGTTGACATACGGGCAGGAAACTCCCTCTCCACAGAGCCAAGTAATCACACTGAAGTTCCTACAGTACTGCACTATATGTGTGGCAGTTAACACCCAACAACTCCTTAGGAACAAATAATATTCATAATTTATGATTGGGCTTTGGCTTACGCCTATGATTAGGATGCCATATGATTTAATGATTGAAGCCCAGTCTGAAAAGCAAATAGATGTATTTGGGTATTATGTAAGGCTGCATCCAGATTTGCGACTTCACTCATTGTGCGTGTTAGCCACTGTGAGACCCACGGCTGGCACAGAGGGCTCCAACAGCACCCCTCTGGGTCCCTGTGGTCTGTGCCTCAGTACATAACAGCCACTTAGGCCGGCATTTTCCCAGGCTGAGACAACACACCACGGTGGCAGTGAGAGCCACAGAGAGGGCCTGATTAAAGAGTAGAGACAATGGAGGGAGAGCAAGCCGGGGACCGTGGTGGCATTTTCCATCTCCGCCACTGTCTCCTGGGGGGACCAAGTATGTGCCGTGAAACGTTTGAATTATACCAGAATCTCTGGAATTCAGACAGAGGCACCGCGGAGAGGACCCTCGACCGAGGATCAAAGAGATTAGAGAAGAGTGCGGTGGACTGGTGGTGAAGTCGAGTGCATAGGGGAGTATGAGTGTGTGTATGTGTGTGTTAGAAAAATGACTTGAAAAAGATAAAGACAATGTTTGAATTTGAATCATATATACTTTTATGGCTACATATTTGAAGATGTTTTAAAAAAGCCATGTTTGACTTCTGAGGAGGCATTGATCTTTGTGCAATGAAACACAGGCGTGTGGTCAGAGTGTGTGTGTTGCTGCCCTTTTATCCCTCATAGGATCAGATAATGCAATCATAGCCAATAATTGAGAGTCTAATACAGCGGGCGCCCCTCTTTAGTATGGAGACGCCACTTTCCTCTGTGGTGGCAGAGGAAGAGGAAGAGAAAAAGGAGCGGGGGGAACCTCGTCTTTCTCTTTCTGTCTATCGCTCTCTGTAATTATCACTTAATGTTCCTCAGTGATCTGGAGACGTCTGTCTCTCGCTTTGTCCTTTCTTCCCCTTATAAAGAGGAAATGCATCGCTGTCTGAAATAAATCTGCCAGCCTTTTTATTATTGTATATTTAGCACCAGAATAGAGTAGTAAATGGAGCCGTCCCAGACCACGAGCTTCCGGTTGTGCCGGGCTTCAGCGCTGCCTGGCTGTTTTTGCTACAGCCAAGTCTAAACATCAAAGTCTCCTGTACTATATACAGTTAGCTAGTCATCTTCAAGCAGGGACCTCAAGCAAGTTTTCATGTCTGACAAAGACAAACACAGCCTCCAGTTGTGCATGAGCTGACTGTATAGAATTAGTTCATTACACAAATATGTGTTTCAGCAAGCTGGTTTTGCATACAAAACTGTCATGTTTAGGTTTCCGAAAGTCTGTATTTGTGTTTGTCTGCATCCATATATCTCTGTGGTGCATCTCAAACTTTGCCATGGCATTGTATTGTTTTTGTTTGATGTCAAAACAGACAACAGTGCATTAAGATAAAAAAAAATGCTGAAAAGCTTGCTGACCCAGCTTGCACCTGAAGTATTGCCCCGGGGCTATTTCTTTCAGTTTCCACTAATTTATTCAACTAAATGTTATGATTTGATTAACTAATTTTCAATTTCTTTCATATAGTTCCTATTTTGAGAGTACAGGTGAATGGTATTATCCCTATGTCTTCATTATACTAAACACGTTTATATGCACAATTTTGTAATTAGGAAGAAAACAGTCAAACAGAATTAAAGTTGGTGTAATGCAGTTTATTGACAAATTTATAATGAGCTATTAGATCTATACCCTCCAAAATCAGTGCATTCCTTAATTCAGTTCTGGTCATTTTAGACTAATAAAACCCCCTAAAACATGGTGCCAGCTCCTCCAGGAAACTTATACTGTGTTTCCTCCATCAAAGTCTTCTTTTCTTTCACTGCACACTCACTGAAATCCTCTACCAGGATTACTAAGAATTCCTAAGCCGTGTGGTGGCGGCAAGTTTTCATACTAGTTTTTTAGGGGCTTATGCCAGCTCTTCCAAGCTGCCATCAGAACAAGGTGTCAGCAGGATTCCTCCTTGATAAGGCTGCAATCTTAGGTGTAAAGTTATAGGAGGGATTTGAGAGAGTGAGAGGCTGTCAAGAGCAGCATTTCGGGCTCAGGGCAGCAAAGAAAAATGGAAAATGAAGACCATGTCGGTTGTTTTTCTTTAATTTTAAATAGGTTTCAATACTGGCCTTACAATTTGTTAAGCTGCCAAGTTTTGATTGTATGAGTTCTGCATTATTCTTAAACAATTTGGCATGAAGAACAGTTGTACATTTGCAATTCCTTCTCCATGTGTGATATTTGCATTTTCCTTCTGTTTAATTATGGTTTCAGAATGGAACTGCAGATATAATGAAATGGTTTCAAATAAAACTAATAAAAGTGTCTGTTCCACTTCACACTAATTCACTCCAGATGTTTTCCATTTTGAATACATCCTTGCAAGTATCTGAAAAGTCTTTCCTCTGAACTCAAACAGAGACAAAAACTGAAAGCTGATAGGAGAAGCAAAAAAGG
Source organism: Channa argus (assembly GCF_033026475.1). Classification (NCBI taxonomy): domain Eukaryota; kingdom Metazoa; phylum Chordata; class Actinopteri; order Anabantiformes; family Channidae; genus Channa; species Channa argus. Next base: position 20,494,251 of record NC_090197.1, read on the forward strand.
TTTCCTCCATAAACTTGAATGGTGGTTATTTCCAATTCAAAATGCCTAAGCAAATCTACAGTGTCTAAAGTATAAAAAAAAAACCCTCAGTCATCAAATCAGGCACAATCGCATGCATGGCTGAGGGGGCACAGTGGATTAGCCTTGAACTCTTTCATTTTTCACTTTTCCCCCTTTTCTTTCTCCTCTTTTTCTGCGGCTCATAAAACATTGCATCCTGTGTGTGATGTGGTGAAGGAGTACGGTCAGAATGAACTGATTACAAATGCGGGCCTTTGAGTCATGGCACCAAACGACATTCCTTAAGCACTTAAAAATAGTAACAGTTGGCTTTTTTCAGGTTTGTTTTTTTCTCAGTGGAGGACTTTGGGGCATCCTTTGCAGTTCTTTTTGTAGACCTGAATTATAACCAGACCCCCTTCTCCCCTTTCTTTCATTTTTTTATTGGGAGTTTGTTTAATCTTGTGAAGAAAATTGGCTTAGCGTGGGAAAGACAGAATTCTTTTGGGCATAAGTTCTGTTGTTTTAACGTTGTGTACATTGTTTTGTTGTTGTTGTTTTTTTTTTTCATGTAGGGAAGAAAGTGCCAGTTTGTGCCAAAACCTCATGAAGTACAGATAAAAAGGAGCTGAGTGAGAGGGAGGCCGCAACACCATGACAAAGATATGGGTTGTCTAGGCAAAGAGCTTTACAAATGACAATCTTCACGGGGAAAAGAAGGTGGGGGAGCACAACATAAGGGAGGAAGGGAGTGGAAGAGAAGGAGGGAGGAAAAGAGGAAAACAAATGTATGGGTATTGGGGGAAATAACACAGAGCAGTGAGGAGGGAGTGGGGAGATGAGAGGGGAAACATTCCCCCTCGCCCACATTAAAGACATAAAAAAGAAAACAAACAGAAAAACATGTCTGACATAAAGAGGCTGGTTTCCGTGGCGACAACACAATGGCTGCCTGTGGCTCTCGAGGCCCTCGCCGTCCCGTCTGGGGCCCGGCACCAGTGAAAGTCACCGCAGTCACAGGGCCCATCAGTATCTGTGTGTGTGTGTGTGTGTTCACATGGTGAATGTCATCACGGGCCCAGTGCTGTGGGAACTGCCATGAATAGGACCCCACTCGGAAGCCACAAAAGCTCCTTTCTGCTTCTTCTCTTCGGCTTTTAGCCTCCTTATTTATCTTTGCGTAGTGGAGCCGGATGAGGAGGGAGGACTCAGTGTCTCTCTATGTGTTCTCTGTCTATGTCTCTTGCTGTCTTACAACAACATGACCCATCACTGCAGCCTCCTGCCCTCCTGACACCTCACAGCACAGCAGCCACTATCTCAAACACATATACTGACTGTGTCTAACCCTGTTTCTCTGAAGGTTTATTCACACCTCATATCAGCTCAATCAGATCATAAAAACACAATGCAGCTCTTTGGAGACCCCCTATAGGAACAAACATGACGTTCCCAGGAATGCCTCATATATCCAGATTGGGGTGAGTGAAATGTGGAGATGGCCAGACACGCAGTGCCACAGGTCCCAGGCAGATAATTCCCTCATGGGTCCAGCCTGGAAAGTGCCAATTAACTCCAGTGCCAGTTCCCATGCCAATCTGATCCTGACCACAGTGACCAAGTGTCCAGACACAGGCTGACTATCATAACAAAAAGATCAACTGATCTTTTCAGGTTTATGTCAGTAGCACTTGCATACAACAGGGCATCGTGCAGGGCTTCTTAGACCATGTTTGGCCTTTTTACAGATTCTCCACATGGGTTCTGGACTGTCTTTCAAACTATTAGGTCATGTTTGATCATTATTTGTAATGTTTACAATTTAAAATAGATACTTAAAAATGCTTTGTGTTAAAACAACATTTTTATATCACTTCTCAAAGTTGCCAAAACTCATCTAAAAATCTATTTCTTTGCACCTTTAATGTGGAAACTTAAATAAATAATTAAAGTTGCACAATTTGTACATTTAACTATTTTTTGTTATTAAGATATAATTTCTAATATATTGTTTCTGTAGCCTCCAAGACTCCAAGACAAGTCCTAAAATAACATGTTCACTAATAAAATAAAAACTTCTATATGTACCTTTTCATAATGTGTTTATTTTATAGCTTGTCTGTCAGTTAAAATTGCCATAGTGTTGAAAGGTTCTATATATATAAGCTCGTATTTTTTATTTGCTTAACAAGAGCTCTAGTCCTTGCATATATGATGTTAGTACCAGCATTTCTTGGAATTGTGCACTTTTGTGAGAATAAACATTTCTTAAAAAGACTGTTCTCACATGTTTAATAGGTCACTTCAGGTGTTAAATTCTTTAGAGTGTCTTTTTAAATGGAATTATTGACATTTTAGGAAATTATGTTGTTGAAAATTTGTTGGTTTTCTGTAGCTGGAAAAGAGGCAACCATGCAGTGCAACATATCTGATCAGTTATTCAGTCTGACATGAATGCAGGGACAAAGAAACAAACAAAATATCCTGCTGAGCTGGTTCCATCTCACAGACTTTAAAACAATAGCTATAGTCATGCATCAGAAACAATAATTGCAGCTGAGTGTTTGTGCCTTATAAATTGTGGGCATGCACTGTCCACATTCGTGTGAGGGAGTTTGTGTGTGTGTGTGTGTGTTTGTGTGTTTGTGTGTATGTTCCTGAGCATTTGTACGTTCATATTCGACTTGCTCATGTGTGCGTGTGTGTGCAAATTGTAAAAGTATGTGCTTGTTAATTTCAATAAGGGACGTTGCCTTGTTGTGGTGTGGAGGGATGGGAGGCAGAGGACTTGAAGTGGCCAACCAAGATCGCCAGAAATCTCCCAGAATTCCATCCTACCATCAGTGCCAGCTCTGTCTCTCTTTCTATTTCTCTCTCTGATGTTTGTCTCCATCACTCTTCGCTCACACACACCCCACCATGAAACCATTTTAATAATACATTTATCTACTGATTCATTTATCTTTTTAATTACTTTCCACTTTGTGTATGATTTTTATACAACTTGCCTCATCTTGGAACAACTGAGAGGTGTGGTTGGCCTAAAACAATGAGCAAAACCAGAGGATTGGTGGTACAGAGAACAAACTTAATCTGTGAAGAGAGGGGACTGACATCATGCATGTCTCTTTTCTTTCAGACTTTCCTCTCTGTTTTTTTATTTTTTATTTTTTTGATGCCAAAATGATATCCAGATTTGAATTAAGGAATGATTGGTAATGAAAGGATATGTGGACAGGGGGTTTGTTTGGTGGAGAGGACATTGGGATTTCTTTTCTCTGTTTGTCTTGACTCATATTCACCACACTGTAAGCCCCCCTAGTGATGATCACACTGATTACTGACACTTGGCTATTAACAAACACACGCACATGCACATGTTTTAGGTTAGTTTACTGCTTTCCATGTATGACATGACAAAACACAGGCGGGTAAGGCTGAGTTTCAGCTAATGTGAGATAAACAGTAAAACCAGGCTGCCTAAAAGGATATCTTCTTAAAAGAGACTAATAATCAAAAACACTTCAAATGCTAAAAGAGTAAATGCAACGTATATTACATAGAAAGAGTTCAGAAACAACTTGCAGGACACTTCGCTCATTCAAACAAACATACACAAAGATCTGGCACTCATGCATTGTAGTATGTTTAAACTAACACACCCTTCCAGTCTACCAGGCAGGAAGAGACACACTCAGCTGGGCATTGTGTGGAAGGGGGCATGCCACTTGGCCTCTATCCCTCTTTCACACACACATATACACACACTGCTGGGTCAGTCAGGCATTGCTTCTAACAACCGGCGCCTGGGTCTTGTGTTTCCATGGCAATCTGTACCAGCAATCTTCCCACGGTGGTAGCGGAACCGAGTGCTAAGTGTTGCAAGCAACCATGTGTTTGAGTGTCTCTGCATGTTTGTGTGTGTGTGTGTGTGTGTGTGTTGGAGTGTGCAAAGCGCTATCTTGTCCTGTGAAGAGCCCAGATGTTCAGACACTCACTGAGCTGATTCCTCTCTTGACCTCTCACTGCCCACCCTCATCCCTGCTCACAATGACACACAAGAGTGTTCGAAAAAGTCTGAAAGAAGTTTAAAAGTTTTGGTAAAATATTTGTTTAATGTCATGAATTCTAACGTTACCCTGGCAAGTCTGTGTCATAACTACAATTAGAACAAAACTATATTTAGTAAAAGTAAAACACTGAATATACATTTCAAATGTAGTTAAAGCTAGATAAATTGATAAAATGTATAATCAGTAAAATAGTAATGGCTAAAGTTAAAATAATTAGTAAATTAGTAAATGGCTGAAACAGCTAAATAGTACAATCAATGGATAAAGAGTTTAGATAGAGTTTAACATTAAAAAAAAAGAAGTGATCAATAAACTATTTAAACGTTAATGGTTAATTCTTGATATAGATATAAATAAAAGTAATGGATAAAAAGATGAGATGAGTAGTCAGCAAGCTAGAACTAATATACGAACAGAAATGAAATAGCCTATAATTAGCATTAGTAAGACATTAAGCAAGCATTATTCGATTTAAACAAATGTTTTCCTTAATTTTTATATGTCTGACAGCTGCCTTACAGATCACTTTTATCTTTGCAGCTTTCGTCCTCTGTTCTTTTCCTCCCACAACTCAATAATTTCATTCTCCAAGTTACCTGTGTAATTGTGAGAGGGCAATGTATGCACTGTCACACACTTGCTTGTAGATGATGGAGTGTTTTCACAGTTCATCACTCCCAAAGTCCTCACCTCTTTTCTTCCCCCCATCCTGCTGCCATTGTTTTACAGCCCAGTATAATTAAAGGAGGAGAAAAGGGAAGAAAAGAGGATAGAAAGAAGGAAGGAAGGAGAGCAGGATGAGATTGGAGGCTAATTGACTGAGGATGACTGAGCAAAGGGGTGGAAAGATGGAGCCGGGTGGGGGGTAGGGAGAGAGAGAAAGGGGGGTGACAAACTAGAGAAGTGCAGATTAAACGGAGGGAGGAGAGACAGGGAGAGGAGGCGGGGGAGCTCAAACTGGCAACCCTGCCCCAAATGCCAAAGTTCTATTTTGTCATTGGGTAGCTGTGACAGAGAGAGAGAGAGCCAAGAGAGAAATAAAACAGAGAGAGAGAGAGTGAGAGACTACGACTGGATACCAGTGACCGAGCAAAAGAGTAAAGCAGATTGTGAATTTTCTTAGTTGTCATGGGCCCTTGGGGGTCGATCAAGTGGCGCTGCTAACTCAGAGAGGAAAGGCCAGAAGACACACACGAAGAAATACCGACGACAACAATAAAAGCAAACAAATGCAATTGACAACAAATAACTAAGGACACCTAGGCTTTTATAAGTAACTGCGGAAAAGAATCGGAGAGGAGACAGTCTTCAGTGCATTGCATCTACGCAGCAGAGAACACCGCCGACAAGATCACCCAAAAGCCATCAGTCATCCACCCAGAGAGTAAAGGACAGAGACATGAAGAGACCTCACGACTACAGCTCGCCAGACTCGGACACCGATGAGTTTATTGATGTGGGACAAGAAGACAGCTACTGGTGAGCATCAACCAACCACACCTGAAACTGTGAAACATGCCCTCCAGACACACTTCAAAGCAAATTGACATGGTAACATCTGTTTTAGTTGCTCATGACATATTTGACAGTAAACTAAAAGCATGTCAACACGCAGTTTAAAGTTTAAAGACTGCAGGAAAAGTAATTATCATATGTTTAATTTATAAAGCAAATTGTACATTTTTGCTAAATGAATAAATAAATGTAATACGTTTTGACTGAAGTGCTAATGTTGGCTTAAACTTTAGGCCTCTGGCAGCAAATATTGTTTTTTTTTTTTCTATGTGACCTTGACAATTTTTGCATAATTAACTCAGTGAAGTCATTAATAATTACTGCATGGATGTCATTCATTATCAAATTGTGTAAGTCCTGTTTGAAGCATTAAGACAGAGGCTAAAGTCATGAGTAGAATCATCAAACACTGTATCGACTGCACATAAAAAAACACTTGAACTTAAAATTGATAGAAAATGGTAATTAATTCACAGATAAACATCATCAAGCATTATTGGTTTATTTTTTAATTGCAAGTTATTGCAATGAAACAGTGTTTGAAACAGGATTTTAATTATTTTCAGTTTATGGATTATCTAATGTTGCATGAAAATGAAAGAAAAAAAACAAGCTGTCAAAGTCACACAAACGCAAAGGACTGAGGATCATTGGCATTGTGTTGGAAAACTGAGGTGCACAGTGAATTTAGTTTATTATACTCACTCTTTCATAATCTTTCTTCATTATTATATTTTTATATAAATCCATGATATAGAAAATAATTAATTGCAGCTGTTGGTGTTTTTTAAACAAGTGCATGTTTTTTATTTGTAAAAAACAAAAAAAATCCATAAGACATTTGAATGTGAATGTGCCAAGCTGTGTAACTGTAGTTAATTATGTACAATTTGTTTCAGTGTTGTTAAATGATTACACAAACTCATTACTAGAATTCCTTGGCTGGCAGTACGGAAATGTGGATTAAAGGGAATACTCATAAGTGCATATGTAGTATACACACAACACATTCCCAGCCTTATTGGTTACATCACCAGCACTCTGCAAGCCAGTAACATTACAGACGGTTTGGATAAATCAAAATGCCATGTGACATGCAAATAGAAGACAGCGCTGTCTTTTCAAGTCAACCCCATCAAACATAAACCTAAACAAAAACACACAGCTAAATTGGCAGCCTTCATGTTAAAATCTAATAGAAGTGCAATAATTCTCTGGTGGGGCAGTTTGAAGGGATCTCCAAGCTGTCAAGCTCTTTTGGGCCTTGTAAGAGAAGAGTTCACAAACAAACACAACCCACATTTTGATTGACTGCACTCGGAGGAGCTCAGATCCCATGCCGCATGTTGGAGTCCCATGCGAGAGAAAGCGTTGCCCCGAGGCTATATAATCATCTTTCTAAAAGTGCTTTAGTTCAGATGGAAAGGAGAACAGCATGTCATTTCACTGAAACTAATGTTCACAAGCGCATTCAAACAAAAACAATCCTATCTTTCTTTCTCTCCTGGACACTTTTATCCCACTCTGTGCCCAAAAAGAAATTAGATTGAAGGGAGTTGATGTGCCATCCTCTTTCTGTGTCATATTAAGGATGGTAATGACAACAATATGCAACAGAATGAAATTTACCCAGTTTTCTTCTGTGCCATCTCCAATCTCCTTTGTCTCTAAGTTTTCTCTGCTCCATCTTTATGGTACAGCCCTGTCACTGGGTCCATGTCTCCTGGCAGTGCCTCACAGATTCTGGCCCGAAAGAAGAGAAGAGGGGTGAGGAGATTACAGCCTCAGCTCTTTATCTTTTTAGTTCTGTCATTTTGCTTAGTACTAACTGTCCATTTGCTCTTCTCTTTTTGTAGATCATAGAGAAGAGGCGCAGAGACCGGATTAACCACAGCCTGTCAGAGCTCCGGAGACTTGTGCCCAGTGCTTTTGAGAAACAGGTAACTGCTCTGAAAATTAAAATCTATGAAACATGTTATGTTTATATGACAGAAAGGATTAGGCTTCATCAAATATGATGCATCTGTCACTCCTCCTCTCAACAGGGTTCGTCTAAACTGGAGAAAGCAGAGATTCTGCAGATGACAGTGGACCACCTCAAACTGCTGCATGCCATGGGAGGAAAGGGTGATTAAAAGTCACTTTTTAACTTTTGCTCATGGTCATTTGTTTTCTGTACAACATGAACACCAAATCCCCTGGAAAAAAACTATTGCTGGAAATAATCTAAAACCCATTAGAACACATAAGTATTTATTGTCTTCTTTGTTTTAACAGAAGATTAAAAACAACATGTTCACTAGATGCATTTTTCATGACTAGCTGCATTTTACTGCTGTTATTACCACTGTTGCCTAGGGCTTGCTCAAGGGGGAAATGTTGGGTTCTCTCTATACATCTTTATAGTCTGGACTTTATTCTGTAAAGTGCCTTGAGATAACTTTGTTGTGAATTGGCGATTTATAAATAAAGTTGAACTGAAGTGAATTGAATTATTCAGTGCTAGTCTAAATTCTTTTTCTCTGTCAGGTTACTTTGATGCAAGGGCCTTGGCAGTCGACTACAGGACCCTGGGCTTTAGGGAGTGCGTTGGGGAGGTGGTGCGGTACCTCAGCTCCCTTGAGGGGGAGTCCCCGGACCCTATAGGAGCCCGCCTGGTCTCCCACCTCTCTCACTGTGCAAGCGAGCTAGACCCTCTCCTTCTACAGTCACACCCGCCCTCAGCCTTGCCCTTCCCTCCCTGGCCGTGGGCATCTTTCACGCAGATTTCCCCCACCTCACCAGCCTCCTCATCTCCTTTCACTAGCGGGCGAAGAGATCTGGCCCTGCTGGGAAGCTACTCATCACCGGCCTCCCTCCGCCTTGGCCCCCTGGCTGGCTGCCAGCAGGGTGCACCACCGCTCCTCACGCCTACAGCCCTGGCTACTGTCCACAGGGTGCCCACCCTTGCTGGATCCCCAGCCCTAGCCCCCTCTAGACCTACCCAGTCATCCCCTCACAGCACCACCAGGGCCTCGCCTCTTCCTCTCCCCACCCCTTCCACTGCTTCTCCTTCTACCTCCTCATCTTCTACATCATCCTCTTCTTCTGCCCCACCTCAAGTCTCTTTTAGGCCTTTTGCACCTCTGGGGTCTCCCACAGCCCAGCGTAGGGGCTTGAGCGCATCAGCCAAGCCAGCTAATGGATGGGGGACTGAGATTGGAGCCTTCTGAGGGTCAGCTCCAACATGTTTTCCAAATGAACACTGTACAGTGGACATGGAGCTCTCATACAAGCCGTGTAGCAAATATGATACCTTTAATGATTGTCTCTGCTTTTGAGGGATTCTAAAAGCCATATCAGACAATGGGTGACATTTTATATCAGGGGTTCTCAATCCTGGTCCTCAAAGACCTCAAAGGATTTTTTTCCAATTAACCATGCTAATGGCTCGATCATGTGTGTTCAATGTGAAACTGTGTGTGAAACTGGAAGACACCATCTCAGATTAGGGTGGACCTTGGACCAGATTTAATTGACATGGTATCTTTCAGTCTCTGATTGACTGAACGCACTTGATCTAGGAAATCAGCGGTGAGTAGGGTAGGGTTAGTTGAATAAAAGGCAGAGCAGGGGTCCTTGTGAACCAGGACAGAGAACCCCTGTTTTAGATTGCAAACAATTAAATATGATGTAGGAATAAAGGAATGTGAAGGAATAGAAGATCTGAATAAAGTCATGTTCATGATCGCACTTGGCAGTGGGGCCCTGGTGGCTCAGTGGTAGAGCATTGGGTTGGGATGCAGAAGGCTGTGGGTTTAAATGCCACCCCACCAGGTGTGGTCCCAGCCCAACCACCAAGAGCCACCTCGGGAAGCACATCCAGCGTAAAAAACCCACGCCAAATCAATGTGCGGAGTATATTCTGCCGTGGCGAACCCTGACGGGACAAGCCGTAGGCCGTTGATCTTTTGATCTCACAGATACACACAGAGTGTTCAACGGAGCCATATATGTATAATGATGCTCAACAGAGTCAAGTTGAGCTTTTGCTGATGTTTTTACTGTGATATTTGTTTTTTTCCAAAACATGTATACATTTGGTTACATTTTCAAGTTGTGATGAATGTTTGACAAAAATCTCTATAAAGACTAAGTGCCTTGACTTTGATCATGTTAGTCTGTGAATTTTCTTTTCTGACTGTGTGCGCAAATGCAAGCATCTATTTTACCTGCTATTAATATGAATGGAAAAGGAATGATTGAAAACTACATGTTACGCACTCATCCATATTACCCATGTCTGCAAACATGTTCCTCAGCTGTAACCCCCTCTGTATCTCAGCTGTCTCCAGCGATGGCTGATGGGAGCTGTGGTCTTGTGGCTGCAGAGGATAAACATGGTGGGAGCTGGTGATGTTTTTGGGATGCCGCGGTGAAACAAACAGACCAATCACTTTGCCCTCTAATTGGCAGTCCCCTGTAATTAACTTTACCCTCATATCAGTCTATGTATCTTCCTTTCCTCTGCTGTCTCGCTGCCATTCTTTCTCTCCAATCTTGTGGTACACCAGCGGATATCTTCTCTCCCTGTTTGTCTGCGCCACTGTCTCCTCAACAATGGACAGACAGTATAAGAAGAGGGCAAGAGGGAGGGAAGAAGAAAGGGGAAAACAAAGAAAAACATCTGAAGGGCTGTGGTTGGGTGACTGATTGGGCGTAGACGTTCAATAACAGGGTGGGAAAGAGACAGGACACAGGGTTAAGGGGAGATGAAAAGGAATTTGAAGGTTTAAAGGAACAGGGAAAAAAATGGTGTGAATCACAGCGATTCGGCCAGTATGCAGACGGTGCATGAAAAACCCCTGAACAACGATGAATGACAGTTGCAACGAGTTGTTTCTCAAGAAGATCAGCATAATTATGCTGTGCTTCACCAAAACGGCTCCGCTGGGATGAGAGAGCAGAGAAGACTCTTGTGTGTGTTTACTGCTGGAGAACGCTTTGATCTACTTCAGGAGGCAATGTCTGTGGTCTGCAGCCCCAAAATGTGTGTGTTCCGCAAAGTGCGTATTGTTTATTTGAGTTAGTGTGCTAGTGTGTGCTTTAGCCAGTCTCATGTGTTTTCTGCCCTGTGTGTGTGTGTTTGTGCCTTGCTGAGTGTTATGTTTATGTAGTGTTGAGTGCACACACTCTTGTGAATGTGTGTGTATGTGTGCAATGTGAGTCTTCAGGCCTGGCGTCAGGACTGAACCACAGTGGCGGCGTGGCTCTCGTGCGAGGCCGGCCGGCGGTTGGACGGACGGTATGGTGGTGGAATGTTTGCGGAGGGTGCATACGTACACACACACACACAGGCATGCAGACAACACACCAACACAGACACAAACACACAGCCGGGCTGGCACTATTCTAGCCTCTGAGTAGAGGAGCCAGAGTCACCACCACAGCTTCCAGGAAGGACAACCACAGTCGCACTGCACTGGGTTTCCCACGGGGGAGGGGGGGCGAGAGGGAGCAGAGAGGATGGAGGAAAGGGAGCAGTGGGGAAAGAAGGAGGGAAGTGCTGTGTTTTTGAGCGTGGATGTTGGGCAAAAGCACAGGCTATGGAGCAGACCATCGCTCTGGTTCAGGCCGATTGAGGAAAAGAGGAGGGCTCTGTATGCAGGAACGGGGGAGAGAAAGAAAATGTCAAATATCAGGAAGTGAGTAAACACTTCTCCTTCCCAATCCATAAAAAAACATGATCTATGCATTAGTGGGAAATTAGATAATATATGTGCAATTTTATATGAACACGTGTCTCTATTTCTGTGTGGAAACACATTTAACTTGAGCAAATTTCCCAAATGATCCAGAAATTGGTCAAATTACAACCATTTAACCGTTATCAATCCAACTAATGAAAAAAGTCCTTTAGGCAGCAATGCTGGCAAACTACAGTTTAACTCCCCACTTATCCCAACTGGGCTGCTCTCAGTCACAATACCTAAGCTTCTTACTTGTCAGTACTGTTGTGTTTGCTTTCCTTGACACTTGGTCGTTATTGCACGGCATTACAATCAAAACAAAATAAAACTCTCTGCAAACAATAGCTCTTTACAAATGAGACAATTAAGTAACAAGGCACTTTAAGCACAGCAGCTCTCAGAGAGAAGGTTCTGGAAAAACTTTTTTCTGCATTTTATTGTCCACATCTGTATATTTGTACATTATTATGACTGATTGTTGACTCATTTAGTTATTGGACTGACGTGGTGCAATGAACTCCCAGTTGTTACCACAAGCTTCTCAGATGTATTGACATGCTCACATCAAGGTCTCAAATTCTTCTCAAGGTCTCAAAGATTAACTCTATGATGACATGCACACCAAAACAACCAAATCACAAAAATACATCTTTGTGATTTGGCCTTCTCAATATAAGAGTGAGATTTTTCATACCCCACAATGTGACTTTTCAGAAAAACTCCCAAAGACCATCCGTAGTTAAGACGAGGTTTAGTGACCTCTACTGTCAAAACTATATAGTGTAGGTGTAGTAATTTAGGAAGGGCCAAGGACACAGATTCTTTACTTACAACTAAGATAATTAATACATTTAGGGGGATCCAAAATTCAAACTTGCTGTTAAAGATAAATCTTGGCACAATATCTTAATGTAAAGATGAATTCGAATAAGAGTGGTAGAGAATAATTATATTTGTCACAAGGAAGTGAGAGAAAAGTGTAACATTTGCAAATTTGCATTTCAAAGATCACTTCTGAATTATTTATTTCAGTACATATTATGTATGGACTATATGTTTATTTCAAAGTTTATTGAAATAGTGAGATACAAACTATTTATTTATGTTAACAGTTTTTAAGAAAGAAGCCAGACACAGCGTTGTTCAGGTTGGTAACTCAGAAAGGAGCAGACATGGAGATTACATATTTGAGAATGCAGCAGCACCTGGAACACAAAACTTTTTTTGTGTAGACAAAATGATAAAGGTAATTATACAATTAACATGTAGTGTTTTCAAATCTATATTTGTGAAGACTTGTGTCCTTGTTAGCATGAATATATATAATCTATCTAGCACCTGCATCACTCATTTGTCAGTGAGATAGCTGTACAACAAAACTGGCAGTTGAGACCCACAGTACAGACTCTTTGGCAGTCCTCAACATTATCTACCAGGAAACAGCGAATGTCTGAAAAAAGGAAGTCTATTACTTAATCTATATTCTGCCCATTAGCAGAGAGGATCGTTGGATTTCTGCTTCTGTCCTAACAGACACAAAATCTTAATAGTGAATATAAACAGAACTAAAACATAGATACATAATTTCACCCTTTTTTCTCACTGGGTTTGTCACTGCTCATGTCTGTTGTACGATTGTTTCTCTCATGACTGGTTTTTCCAGCATGATGTGTGCCAATAAAAATGGCATTACAGATTTATAAGAATAACGTGGTAGAACACCTACATTAGTTTCAAAATTCTTAATAATATTTTGTTTATTTTATGTAAAAGAGTTAAAACTAAATGAAAGGGTGACTTAATAAGCTACATTTATTGCATTAAAGTATATCTTCACGAGGTACCACTTACGTCATGCTGGAAGACGTTTAACTACATCAACTAGTCTCGAGAAAAATGTTCTTTGGTTAGCTGAAGTACAAATCCGATCCACATAGCAAAGTATAAAATTAATTTTGAAAAAGGAACAACTACATATATTAAAAAATTGAATTTACAGTGATAAAGTCCATATCAAACATATTCAGGGACTTAATTGAAGAATTTAACATTGGACTAACGTGTTATTGGCTGGGTGTAACTGAGGTTGTCTCCTTACTTTAGAAAGTTACATTTGTGGAAGACGAAATATCATGTATGAGTCATGATGGAAAATCATGTATGAGTCAAAAATAATGTTTGAGTCAAAAAATAAAACCAAATACTAACAACAAGTATTTTTTTTTCTGAATTACGAACTCAAAACCCACAGCAGGTGGGTTTTGAGTAATATTCTGCACTTCAGTGTATGTCTGCTGCTTTCAAGCATGTAAAAGAGGACCTGAACACAGTGATGGTCAACGCTGCAATCGCAGAGCTGTACATTGCTGCACCTGCAAGTTTCAAGAAAACTTCAAAACCACAGCATTCAAGTAAGACTTGGCAGCACATTGTGTCAATTTGCCACACACAATGGGCTGGTGCAATTAAGGAGGATTCAAATGTAGAAGATATGATCAAAGCCTTTAAAGGCTTCGAAAAAGCTTCTGCCGCTAAAAAAATAAAGTGAGGTGACCTAGGATCTATGGTAAATTTTTCACAATAAATCTGGAGTTGTACAATGAAACCAAACTCATCCACAATATGCACTGCTGTTCTCTGAATGTTCTGGATGTTTACACTGAAATATTATATTTTAATTTTTTTATAAAGGTTTTGTTTCATGTATTGGGCAACTTTTGTGATCCAGTGTTTGCCTGTTTTGAAGTACTACTATAAATTGTTTGTATCCTGATGAAGAATCCAGATACTTTACCATCTACTGCATTTGTGGCAAGTATCTCTGGTATTGTCCAGTTGACTTTACTATGGCACTTATTCATTAGCAAGGAGAAATAATAATATTATTAAGTGCTTTAACTTGACGGTTTTCAGTTTTCTCACTGCTGCTGCAATTGGCCGACAGTGGGTAAAGACTAGTGAGTCTAGATTGAGGAGCAAAAAGTTTAAGGCTGCGAATTAATGCTCCCACTTCCTTAGTGCATGGCACTGACACCAAAATGTTAACTCACTGAGGCTTGTCTCAATCCATTGCATTACCTCTGCTTCTGGGCTTTTATGTTCTAATGTGAATAACATTATAATGTAAAATTCTTCACTTACACTCTTAATTCTTTCATATTTACCTCATATTTTCAGCTTTTTATCTTTGATAAATAATAGACAGGAAGTGACCTCATAGAAAATAAAGATCAATAGTCTGCCGTTGGGTAGTCCACGCTCTGGTACACCCTATACAGACAAGGCTCTGACAAACAGTAAGCCCAACCCAGAGTTAGGAGGAGCTGAAGCACACATACATGAGTAATTTTCATGTGTGCACACATAATATCCTTAAGATACAGTAGCAAGCATGTTTGTTTGTGACAGGATCGCTGTTACAGAAAAGTATATCTACACAGTAATTATATTACAAAACGGGGTCACAGTGGTGGTGATCTTCAATTATCAAGTGTGAGTTTACAGTTACACGAGTCACTGGAAACCCCATGCTTATAGGCTACAGTCAGTGTTGGTACATTGTTTCTCTGGGGTGAATAAACACTGTATACAGTGAAGACAGTGAAAATTTTTTTCTATAAACAAACCTTTGTGTTCTGGCTAACCAACTAAACTTAAGTAAAGTGTAAGATAAAGTGCTGCTGAGGAAAGAAATTGTGATAACCAGGCCACATGTTCTTGTTTCTGTCTGTTTCTGCCACCTGCTGATGTAAACATGCTTTTACAAAACCCTGTACATCACTCTAGTCTTGTTGCATTGAATTTCTCAAGTATATCCCAAATGTATCTTTTAACAAGTTAAAATGAGTTTGAGCTCTGTGGGTTTTAAATCAATAAAGCAAGCCGACAGCAAACAGAATGTGAAAAGTCTGTTTTATTATTCTGGTTCACACACAACAGGAATCCACCACAGTCTGTGTTCAAATGTGAGACACAACTACCTGACAGATGTAAGAATGAGTGTGTAAATGTGCATGTGAGGAAACAGGATATTATAGATAGGTTGGAAGGTGAATTAGGAAGTGAGAAGGATGAAACAGAGAAATTACAAAATGGTTTCAACTGTCACATGAACATAAACTCATCCACAAAGATTAAATACATTCCTGGATTATTTGTGTGTTTTAATGCACTTTTTTATTTTGTTTTAAACCTGTGTGTGTGTGCAGATCACAGGGGAAATAACAATCCCAATCCTAATTCTAAATAGAACAACTCCTCAGAGAGAAACCCGATACAACGTTGTCCAGTTTGTTAACTTTAGGAGGAGCAGGCAAGGTGATGCTACGCTTGAGAAAGCAGATATTCCTGCAACACAAACAATAGCATCTTTAGTTAAGCAACACAAAGACAACTGTCTAGTTCTAAAGTCAACCTTGATTTTGGTCGGCTAAAAGTTTAATGCTTTCTGGTTACTTAAGCTTGTATGTACAATTGTATTTAAATAGTTTTTAGTATTTGTGTTTATGCTGGTTTGTTTGCATGCAGAACGAATACAGTACCGGAAATCTTGGAAGGGGAATGTTTCAGTGGTGAAGGTGTAGAACTGGCAGTTACGATCTTCAGTGCAGGTCTTCTGACATGTGTCTGCATCATCCATTGGCTCAGGGCGAACGTCAGAACCTAAGAAATCTACTCCTTCAAGAGCAACCTCAAGCCAACCTGATCACAGAAATGAGCAGGGTTAAACATCTGCTGCTTCTGAAACTGCCCCAATAATAAACGGTTAGAATTGTTAGGACAGATAAACAGTTATATGCACTAATACCAGTCTTTGTAATTAATATGTGAGAATAAATAAGAACCTAATCTTAAAATCTGTTGTATTTTGTTGTATTGCTATATTGATGGTACTCACTGTTATCTAGCTGACAGAAGTGTGCTGGGATCCCAGATGTGAATCCCTGTTTGGGTATAGTCACCAATTCATTTGGATTGTTCTTCAGGTTACAGTTGAAGTTATTACTGAAAAAAGAAGAAAAGGGAAACTTGAAAATGTATTTATAAATTATGTCTAAATTTTGAGAGAATGTAAGGTAGAGAGTTGATATGGCAGAAGGGGGGGTGGGGCACCAATGTTTAACAAAATTAGGACAAGATGCTGCTGCAGGAATAAAACATTGCTGATAAACCTCACCCACCTTTCGAATGAGAAGAATGTACAGCTTGGGTGAGCAGAGCAAAGTGCCAGACAGTGTTCAGGTGAGGAAGCGGGGAGGGTCACAAAGTCATTTCCTGGGATGTCAGAACTTGGTAAAAGTTTTCCTTGGCATGCTGGTCAAAACAAACGTAACACAATAAGAAAGTGTCTACAATCTGTAGCATGTTTTCCTCATGCCAGGATTTTTGCAATGATTGTTTGTGTACCTGGCTGAAAAAATTTGGACGTTTGTATGCTGGAAGAGAATCCAGATATCACACCAGTTTTTCTTTCTATATCACCAGTCCTTGCTACTGTCCCGCTGTATTTAAGGTGACATTTATACCTGGAACAGAACAGGAAATGACAGCGTTATTGATCAGTAACCCGCACTGACTGTTGTAGCATCTTTACTGAAGCCCCCCGTTTTTCAATGTACATTTAGTAGTTGCAGTTATTTAATCATATTGCATTACATTATACTAACAGTGTGTTAATAGTTACCTGATGGTTGGTGTTACGAAGGCCTCGTTTACAAAAGTAAAAAACTGACACAAAGGGTCCTGCGTGCAGGCTCTTTGACACTCTTCAAAGTCTGGAGTGAACAAGGCTCTGTAGTCTGCCCCTAGAAAGTCCACGTTCTGGTACACCTCAGACAGACATGGCTCTGGCAGACAGAAAGCCCAACAATTAGAGGTAGTTAAGCAGCGCTTGACTATACATAACTAACTAATAAACATTTTTCATAATTGTTTAACATGGTTGAGTCCTTACCTGATTCTTGGTTGCAGAATTTGAGAGAAAAACCAGAGGTGGCACCCTGTATGGGAATCTGTTGACTGGGCTTTCCAGACGGACTGGACTTGAAAAGGCACTGAAAGTTTCTGCAGAGAGGGGCAGATAAATGTATTATCTAGGGGTAAAATCTTTTGCTTATGACAATAGTTAGACTTTGGTTTTGTTCAGCTTGAAATATTTACAGAATGCAAGATTTAGTTCAAAGGACTTGTTTTAGGAAGATACAGTCATTAAAATTAAACCCCTCACTCTTTAGTATTTAATTGCTGTCGCTGTCATACCTGTTGTCTTGGGTCCAATCAGCTCGGACAAAGGTAAAGAAAAGGCAGGAGGGGTCCTGGGTGCACAGCAACTGGCAATGGGTCACATCAGGAGAGTAGAGAAATGATATGTCTCCTCCTGGAAAGTCCACATTTTCCAGTACTTCTGGAGTACAATCTGAAGATGTACAAAAAGAAGCACATACATGTTTTTACATTTACAAATACACCCATTTTAAACAGATTAGATACATGAAAGGGCTAGATATTCAGTTAAATATGTCCACACACTTAGGCAAATATCGTGTGATTATAAGTTATATGTATTACCTTGGCTAAGCGAGAGGCTGCAGAGAGAAAACAGGACCACCAAAACCAAATGAGAGCTCATCTTGTCCTTCTTCGCTGGTGTTCTGCAGAGGAAACTGAGATTGCTGAAGCACAACGGCATTTAAAGAGGTGGTTCTGCAACTGCAGGTTTCGCAACTGCAAAGTGTTTGTACATTGTTGACAAACTCAGTGGGTGGTTTACATCAGCGTCAGTGCGGTTAATTGCCAAACTTTGCATCCCCTTATTTATTGAAATGCCATATAAGGGGCTGCATGGGGGATGCAAACTTAACCTAAATGTAACATAATAATAACGGACATTTAGCTGGTACAAATGTTCTTCTATCATCAGAGGGAAGAAAAATGATTAAGAAATTTATAAACACAAGTTACAGTAAAATAATGAAAATTATATCAGTGCCAAAGTTCGCTACACTCTGGATAAATCAAAAATGAACTTTAGATACATTTGCAATGGCTAATTTTGCATTAAATATGTTGATGAAAAACAGTTTTACAGTTTATGCCATTTAAACATGAGGAGAGCAAATATTATGACATCTCATATTAGTTGCCTTGTGAGCCACAACTGAGCTGCTAAACTTTCACAATTCCACTGGCAACATGTCAACATCAATACCATCAAAGAAATTTGAGTGACCTGTGTTTCAGAGTCCAGATTAAAATCAGCATTTAAATGTTCTGGCACCAAGACCATAGAACTGCTCTTCTGTACTATATGAAGTGAATAGGAAACATAGAAGCGAGGGGGTATGACATATAGTAACAGTCACCAGCAAGACTTGAACCAGTAATTCTGTGATTACGTAGCATACGGCAATTTTTTTATGCAATTTTAGTATTCTAAATTCTGTTCATGCCTTTTTCACTTCTTAATTAACAAGAAAATGTACAGTTCAGTGAGGTGCTGATATGGCGCAAAGGTTGGATTATTATTTTATACCATGACAAGCCAGAGTTTTAGTGCTGATTGTACATCCATTATCCAAATCACAGTAAGTAACTGTAAAGTTCAATAGTAATTTATGGTTTGATTTTAAATCTCAGGCGTAGGGAAAGATAAGTGTTTGGGGTAATGTTAGGCTTGAAGAATAAGACACCACAGGTAATTGGGTTTAACCTCTTCTCACTGCTCATGAGTCTTGAAATCAACAGTACTTTAGCAGCCTCTGCTGTCAAAACTATAAAAATGCAAGAATGAAAGCAGAAGAGGTTTACCTCCTAAATACAATTAAATATAGGGGGTGTCATTTAGTATCATCCCTTACAGAGACCTGTTAAAAATATAAATTCCAGTCACAAGGGGGCTTAAACAGTTCCGCGTCAATTGATCTTGATAAAGCAGGCAAAACTCAAGGTCAGTTTTTATTGCTTTGGTTCACAACACAAGCCTTTATTTGCAGTTCAAGTCACAAAACAAAGGATGTAAAGAAATTAACAAGCAGAGAAAAGACATTTCTTCAAAACCGCAGTCAACTAAAGTAATGTGATGCAAGGAGTGGTTACATAAGACAGTTAGCGTGTGTTTGACTCTCAGAGGTCTTTCAACAAGTCTGAGCCCTGTGGGGTTTCCAGCCAGGTAGGAGGCCAAGTGGTTTTGATGCTGGGTCTGCTCTTCAAAGAATTATAGTACGCTGCCAATTTAGGGTAACGCTCTTCACATAACCTGCAGAAGGAAGAAAAACCATGTAAGACTCAGCAATATGCATGTAATGCTTTGTATTTTGCATGCATTCATCTTGTCATGTAGCTAAAAGTGATTTTCAGTAATAAGACCACTTACCCAAAACGGAAGAGATATGCAATCGCTGGATAAACAACAACATCAGCCAGTGAAAAGTTCTTTCCTGCCAGGAAGGGGCCTGGTCCCTGGAAAACAATAAAAGGCCACATTCAAGTCCTGGTGAGCAGATTTGATAACAAAGATACTCTTGACACATACTGAAAAGGGCTGCATTCAACTGCCTTTAACCGCATAAAAAAAAAAATTAAATAAGAAAACATGTAAAATATTATTAAGTGAGTTTTGGAGCTGCTGTTAGATTTTGTCACCTTTGAACAGAGCCAGGTTGGTTAGTTGCAAATCTTTTTTCTAAGAGTGTGAGGTGAGATGTATTTCTTATTATACAAGTTGACAAATTTCCCTTTGTGTTACAGTCTGTTTGAAATGAAGTTTCATTTGATGATGAGTCTTTGGGAGCCTCACAATCACAAGACTTAAGACATAACATTTTGTTTTGTGTGATTTCTGCTACAGGTGGAACTGTGGGTTGTTTAGGGTTTTCCTAAACATGTAAAACTAAGCCTGATATCACCTTCATCCTAAGTTAAGGGTTTATTTGAACTTTCAATAGAGCAAAAATAAATAAATAAAAACCTCTAAGTGCATCAGCTTCCTAACAAACGACCAGCATGGAACTGCTGTTAGTTCAACAAACTCTTTACCTTCTGCAGGTATCCCTCCCACAGCTTGAGTTCAGAAATCAGAGCTTCTCTGTTCCTCTTCACAGCAGAGTCATGCCGCTCCCCCTCTGGCACCTTCCAGTTGTAGTAAATAACATCAGCTGAAAAACAGGAATGCACTCATGATGGCCGCTCTGAGACATTATGGGACGAGTCATTAAAATCTATCCAGGCTCTACCACCTTAATCCCTACACTGTGCTTAGACTATCTAGCAGTACTTTCATTTCCCTTTGGCAGCTGAAAGTGGGGTTAGTCAGGACTTTAAAAATGGAGAACTTAACTTCCATACTCTGCAGTAGCAGTGAAAACTGCCCAAATCTAGTCTCTATACACACACACACACAATCTTCATGTTAAGTACAAGTTGACTGTAAAAAAAAAAAAAAAAATTGTCTTGTGACTTTGCATGCACACTAGCCTTAGCATGTGATCCTTTGAGGGATTAACATGACCTTTCATCACTACCTGTTTTGAGGAGTGGATAACATAGGCTTTTTGCAGTCATCCTAATTATGTGAATGCACAGCTCATTAGTCCATAGCCTGTGTTGTGAACAACTCTTAGGTCTCTTAAGGGACTCAGTCTCCCTCCGAGTACAATAACTAAAGACATGAGGGCACATCGGTGCATGATGTTGCCAAGTGTAATATAGTTCAAAGTCTGATTGGCAACAACAAACCAAATCATAGTTTACTAATCAGAACCCCTCCCCCCCAAAAAAGCGTCACTGAACACAACTTTCAAATGTTAAAGGGACCTCACATCACATCACATCCATTACTGTTTATATACAGGATGTACAGTCTCAACAGGTGCTTACAGAAAAACAGTAAGTTGGGGTTAACATACCCATTTTCTGGCTCAGGGTTTGACCTTCAAACATGCGCTGGTACATATGACCCTCCTCAGTGATACACTCTGGTGTCAGCCGGTTTCCCTGGGACTGGAATTTTTTCTGTTGTTAAAGACATGAACAGTGAAACTATTATGAGCAGCTGCAGCTCCAGTTTCCTCTGTCCGTGGTGTAGAGTGTCTCTTTGTCGACAAGGCATTGTTGAACATAATGCAAGGTGCTTGGAACTTCATGTGTTTGCATAAAAGTTTAATTAGGGCCAGGTTCAGCATCTTGGCCAAGGTTCTTACCTCTAGGAACATGCAGGCACCGTAGGACTCATTCACGACAAGGTCCCCAATTTTGAAGGCAGGAAGCTTTAAGAGGGATATTATTAATCAGTAAAAATTATTTGACATTTGTGCATACTTGGAAGTGCATGCATACTGCAAGACTATATAATTTCTAAGTACCTGACCCCTGGGATTTATATCCAGGACTTGCTTTGACTTGTGATCCATTTTCTCAAAGGAGAGCTGCACGCTGTTGTAGTCCCGCACGTTCTTTTCCTCCAAGGCGATCAACACCCTCCAGCAGGGAGGAGAACCGGAGCCCCACATCACGGTTATATTGTTGGCCATGGTTTCAGAGGGAGCTGCGACAATACTAGCTGAGAAACAGAAGAAAGGTGGAAGAGTGAAGTGGGAATGGGAGAGATATGGGTTTTATAACCGCCACCGCTCCCTCTTAACCCGGATTGGTGGGTTTAAGTCCCATCCCACGTTTGTGCCTTCACCAAAGATTTGCGACGCAAGACAGTCAAGATAGTTCACCCCCTATCCAAGCGTGTTATAAACCCCTCTTCATTTATTTGACCATCATGATGCTACATTGTAGTGTGCATGCATCAGTAAAACACAAACATCGGTGGCTGTATTTATTAATGTTATTAGTTAGGACGTGAGTCTTTTCGCGCAGGCATTTACAAAGTCTATTGTGAGATGGAGGGACTTCTCTTGATTTGTCTCAACACTCTTTGACATCAGAAGATAGGGAGATTATGAAATATGGGCTAAAGGGAAGTATAGACACTAAAATTACCTTTCGTACTAATTTTGTGCACTGATGACAACGGTATTATTACACACAGCAACACGTGTATGCAACTGTAATGAGCACATTAACTCATAAGTTAAAATACACATTGAAAAAAAGCTTTATAGTGAAAAAAGTCTATTAAACACAAATCCAGGACAACCAGAAGTTGTTAAAAGATAACTATGTTCCTGCAGTGACCCTACACAGGGGTGTCACATGGTTTATAGGGCCTACAGTAACTTCATATATGTTCTGCTGTTACTGAAGTAAGATGAGAGATCTTTCAGTTCTCAAGTGATTTGCTGTTTCCTTCTTGTATGTGTGTACTGCATCTTACATTTTGAAATTTTAAAAACTCATGATGACTCAGCATTTTTGTATGCCCCCCCACACACACACAAACATGCAAATCCAGTTCTGCCACATTTAAATCAGCACTTTATGTAAGTGCTAGATAACTTATCCTTTTATTTCTGATGGTGACACCATCTAAACGCGATTTCACTGTGCTTCACTTTCTGCGTCGCACTTCAGATTCAAGACTTTGAGCTCTAGACTGATTGATTAATTGCCATTGTCAACACTAAAGTGGGAATAAACCGAAGTTCTGTGACATATAAAATACAGTTTGCAATCACTGCATTCAAAACACAAGTGAATGAAAGAAAGCTGAACTAATCACATGGAAATCATGTGGGAGTTTTTAAACGTGTCCAGCAATGCATTCAGCTGCTCTCCAGTATCATTTTGTGTTTCTGGAAATTAAGACAAAAACATTGCATGATCTTTTTTTTTCATAAAGGACCAGCTTTTAGTTTTAGGCGAGGAAACCCACAACATTCCTTCTATATCTGTCTCCATCGTTGTGTATGTTGTGTCTCTGTAGAGACTGAAGATTTCCTGAGAGAATATGTGACTAGATTTGGTTTTGCTTGCTTGTTGCCGCACAACATGGAAAACAATTCTGGCACATTCCAATCCATCCATCTATTATCTGTTACCGCTTATCGTATTTAGTGTCGTGGAGGCGCTGGAGCCTATCGCAGCTAATATTTGGCAAGGGGCACTGTACACACTGAACAGGTCTCCAGTCAATCTCAGGATGAACACAGTGAAACATACACAGACAGAAAAACATTCACACCTACAGGCAATTTAGAGTCACCCATTAAACTACCATGCAGGCCTTTTTTGGACTGTGGATGGAAACAGGAGTACCACGCACAAACATGCAAACTTTACACAAAAAAAGCAGCAGCCAGCAGGTAGGTTTGAACAGGGTACCTTCTAGCTGTGAGGCCGCAGCGTTAACCCATCCACCACTGTGTTGCTTATTAAAATTAAACTGTCAAATCCCTACATAATGTAACCGCCAGCACCTAGCTAATACATCCTTACATTTCTGTCTCCATCGTTGTGTATGTTGTGTCTCTGTAGAGAGATTTCCTGAGAGAATATGTGACTAGATTTGGTTTTGACTAGCATGACATAAGCACTTTCTATTGACAAAGCATATGTGACGATCAAAAAAGCTACAGTGTTTGCAAAATAACTTGTTTTTCCATAAAATTATGCTCCATAACATTTATGATGCTTTCCTTCGATAAGTTTAATAAACATGTTTTTCTTTTGCTTTACCATTTTTGATTTAGTTGAATCTCATGCAAATTGCTTTAAATGATGCAAAACTAGCATTTTGACACATCTGTGTCATCAGAGAAAATAAAGTGGGCCAGGATTACCTCAGGTAATTTGAACTCCTGTCATATAATCACAGATGTGAACCTCATCACATTAGTCTTGTAGAAAGTCAGCATGTGGCCAATTCAGCCATTACTATGAAGAAATGAACCCATGACTTTTCCAGCACACTTATTTATTGATGCCTGTGTGAGTCCATAAGTTAATTAGTGACTGTGAGACCTGTGAAGGTGTTTGTCTTGTTTGTTTGATTAGTTTGATTCCCACGAAATGATCTTAGAACATCATATTAAAGACAGTGGTTGATGAAATGTTTCACAATTATTGTATCTTCGTTGTCTACAGCTAAAGTGAAGGTTTCACAGAGGTTACACACTCAACATGAAATGCAAAATGTAAACCTAGCTCAATGACTACATGCAAAGACATGATAAACGGAAAGACTTGTTTGGAAAAATGTTGGCACCAGTCAAACAATAAAACAATTGGGTCACGCGCCTAAAAAAATGCTTACTACCTTTTCTTTTGCCATAGTTGATCTACAGGTTTTACAGGAATTATGTAGTGTTGTGTTTACCTCCATTGTGTTCGTTTAACGACGTAAACTGTACAGCAGCATCTTTTCAAGCTTTATGTTTAAGGTACTCTCCAACTTTGTCAACAGCTTTAACAGTGACATCTCAGATTTCTATGCAGTTTTCAAGACCCATAATACAGAAACCCTATAGGACACTGATGGAGCTGATTCACATACAGTGAGGTTTCTAACCAACCAAGATGTGCTTAAATTATGCACGTTCACCTTTTATTTGGCTCCAAAAAAATTAGATACTGGTGTTGAAGGGCCAGGTTTGTTTTTCATTCCCTCTTTATATTATATACAAATAAGCAGATGCAGGTATAGAGTTGATCTCAGTTTGGCATTTGGCATCTGTTGTTGGTAACTCTCACAATGAAAACTCTTACTGCCAGCAAACAAGCCATCATTGTTAGACAAAAAAAAAAAGAAAGATACCTATCAAAGAGATAGCCACAACAAAACAAAACAAAAGAACAGCAGCTGTGGCTAAACCGGCCTGTAAGGGTTGTCTAAGTGATGAAGTGAAAACACCCAGAGAGGCAGATGTATTCATTACCTGATGCCTGATGTAAGGGTTATAAGTTAAACAGGTGAATAAAGCAGTTCATACTGTGTTGATGAGTGGAAAACTGTATACAAAATAATAAAACATAGTAAAGAAGAAAATCTCATTTCCAAAATATATGAAAAATCTAGACTAGGATAGCATTAGAACATATATAGCGTACTGAAATACTATTTTCTAAAAACAATTAATATTAATTAAATGTGAGGAATACTTTGCCTGGTGAATGAGTTGGCCAGATCAAGAACATCCTCCACCATGTAAGTATATCTGTGTCAACTCAACAATAGAGGCCAGGACTTCACAAATGTATACGGAGGGGTGTATGTGACGCATGGTGGACGTAGTATGGAGGCAGTTGCCAACTGCAAAGAATCTGCAACAATGTAATAAAACAGGAAAATGATTATGATTATGTTAGTTTGACCAATTTCTTTTGAGCTTTTGAAATGATGGAAAAGTGTCACTGTCCATATACTGATGGACCTGCGTGGAGAATGAAAATGTATTCAAACATAGTCACTCTTCAAACTGTAATAACTTATATTTATTAGATATACATGGACCACATGTGGGCAACGCAGCTATGATGTCAACATTCCACACTGTGACTTCCTGCCTGTTCTCTATTAATGTTAACACTGCAAACATTAAAAGTTGAACTCTCTATCATGGCCTGTTTTAGACAAAGATTTTACTAAAACATGGCTAATATACAGTTGCAAGAAAAATTAATGTCACATTTTTTTGGGTTGTCTGCATAGATTTGCCATGTAATGAGACCAAACTGTACTGGTCTTAATATGGTTTATTGGGATCTTGCTGCAGTTGTTTCATGTATACTACTATATCCTAAGATTATAAATCTGTATCAGTATTATTTGGTTTATTGTTTTTCCTTTTAAACCATTTCTGAAGTGATTTGCTGTTTTTCTGTTGTGTGTGTGTGTTGCATCTTGCATTTTGACTACTGAAAACTCACCATGAGTGAGCACTTCTCATACACCTCTCGCACAACATGCAAAACAATTCTGGCACATTCCAATCCATCCATCTATTATCTGTTACCGCTTATCGTATTTAGTGTCGTGGGGGTGCTGGAGCCTATCGCAGCTAATATTTGGCAAGGGGCACTGTACACACTGAACAGGTCTCCAGTCAATCTCAGGATGAACACAGAGAAACATACACAGACAGAAAAACATTAGAGTCACCCATTAAACTACCATGCAGGCCTTTTTTGGACTGTGGATGGAAACAGGAGTACCACGCACAAACATGCAAACTTTACACAAAAGAAGCCGCAGCCAGCAGGTAGGTTTGAACAGGGTACCTTCTAGCTGTGAGGCCGCAGCGTTAACCCATCCACCACTGTGTTGCTTATTAAAATTAAACTGTCAAACCCCTACATAATGTAACCGCCAGCACCTAGCTAATACATCCTTACATTTCAGATGGATGCACAGAGAATCCATCCACAAACAATTGACAGTTTCTTTGTGTCTTGTTTTCTGAGTCAGTCTTTGAATTCAAGACTTCAAGTTCTAGACATGCCTGAGTACTAAAGTGAGTAAACACCGTGAGAATAAACAGTTTTGTGTTTTATAAAATACAGTTTGCAGTTCTCAATTTGATCTGCAACAGCCTTTAAAAGACAAGTGAATAAACTATATTAAAACACTGCATGATCATTTCTATATAACTGAAGCACATAGCTTTGAGTGAGAGCACCAGTAACATTCCATCTTTATCTGTCTCCATCCCTGTGTAGGTTGTGTCTCTGTTGACATTTAATTTTACTTGACTAGCACAACATAAGTAAACACTAAATAACTGTTTGACAAATGCACAACATTCAGGTTGTAGTTTAGTTTTATCACACAGGCTCTGTAGAAAAAAATGTTTGACACAAACCCGCATAGTCATGTGATTTTTTAAAATTTAGGTCTTGTACTGAAGTTTCGACACGCCTGTGTTTTCATGAGGGTCTTGCTGGAAAATGGCATGAGGCAACCCACAAAGCTGAAACCACAAACTGCATTAGAGTAATGCAGCATAGCTAGTGTACACTACTGGAAAAAATAACTCCAAGCCATTATGAGATTAAATAACCCAGATTAATGGAACAAAATCATACAACTACACGTAGGTATGCCAAAGAAGATTTAACATTAAATCGAACAACACTCCTCATCAACCACAACTGTAATAAAATTTTAGATCTCCATAATTGCCTTTCTCCTAGTCAAAATTGTATTTTTGCTAGTCAGAATAGTAATTAAACATATCCACAATTACATTCTTACCAGTAGAAATTGTATTTTAAGATATGTGAAAGTTTCCAGTTGCAATTGAAAACCAAAACACATGAATGGCACAAGTGTCCTAAGAAGATGTTGACATTGACATGACATTTGGAGACATGAAATTCAAGTTGTGGAATAGAAACAATGAGATTGTTGATATATGAAATCTTTTTATTATTTTTTTTTACTAGAAACAACTAATTTACAGATATCTGCAACAAATATTCAACCTAGCAATCTGATTTACCATAGGTAACAGTGTGTCAGCTATCTGCAACTTCCTCTCTACAAGACACAGGCTTGATGAGAAACAGTAAAGGGCCCGGACATCCACAGGTAGCGACTGCGGTAATTGACAGAGGAATAATTTGCCTGCTTAATGAGTTGGCCAGATCAAGAATACCCCCAACAATAAGGGGAGGACTTCAGCATGGCCTGTTTTAGACAAGGGTTTGACTAAAACTTAACTTGTAAGCAATTATTGTTTCTGAAAAATACAATAAAAGTTAGCTGGGAGAAAAAAGAACGACATTTCTGTCATTCTAACAATACAATTATTATCCTAATACTTACCCTTTTAGTATCCTAAAAATAAGTTATATGATATTTGACTAAAGCAGAGGCAGTCTTAGAAAAAAACGAATGAAAATGTTACAGGCAGATTTTAACGTGTGGTGGAATATCAAATGTCTTTGAGTGCGTCTTGGCCCTCAGGGTTCTCCAGCCAATGAGGAGGCCAGCTGGCTTTGATGCTGGGCCGCTCTTTCAGCTGAGCATAATACTCTGCCAGTTTAGGATAGCGTTCTGCAGACAGCCTACAGAACAGGAAGCAGGAAAATATTTTAACTGGAATGTCAAGCAATACAGCTATTGGCCAGTGTGACTTCAGAACAGCGTGACAGCTGTCTCCCACTCACCCAAATCTAAAAACTGTGGCAATAGTTGGAAAAACAGTCACATCTGCCAATGAGAAGAACGGTCCTGCCAGGTACGTGCCTAAGCCGAGCTTGAAAGAAAGACGAGAAAAGACATTATGTTTGAATATGTAAGTACATGCTGTCTTTGTGTGTGTACTGTTCATAAGTTACCTTCTGTAGGTAACCTTCCCAGAGTTTAAGTTCAGCAGCCAGAGCCTCCCTGTTTCTCTTCAGAGCTGAGTCATGCCTCTCTCCTTCAGGTACATACCAGTTATAATAGATAACTGCATCTAAAACAAAACCATGCATGTTTTGACATTTTCATTTTGGTCTACATACACCATAATAAAGAAATCACAACTACATACTTTTTATTATATAAAGTTCATTATGTCCCAAAACAGCAGGAAATTGCAGTTTTCACCAAAATTCATCAAACAGGAGTTAACAGAAGTTTTTCCTAGGGACGATTTTCAGCAGGGGGTTAATACACACTTGCTTCTTTTGTATTTATAACAGCAGGACAGCATCCAGTGTGTGGTAACAGACTGAGGGTTTGTGGAACACAAGAAGGCCACAAGAGTTACACAAGAGTTTGGCTACAAAAAGCATCATTGTTTTCAGTCTTGGGGTGGGATTTGTTGACAATAAGAAAAATATAGAATATCACTAGTCTCACCCTTTATCTCACACTTTGGTATAATGGCTTGGATACTTTGCTGTTTCATAATCTGCACCATTGCTGACTAAAACAAACAGATCAGACTGCTGATGTAATTAAAACAGCAGCAAACAATATTCTTTACCCACGTTTGAGCTAGGACATCAGATTAACAGTAGGATGTGTTACAGCTCGGGGGGGTCCAACTGTGACTACTCGGCAACTTAAAGGATTTAGTTCACTTGACTTACTGAGCTTTTCGTAGAAGGTGAGTCCCTCAAACATGCGTTGGTACATTACTGCTTGTTCTGCTGGGCTGTCTGGAATCAGTTTGTTCCCCCGAGACTTAAATTGACTCTGCCGTCACGAGAGAAAAGACACACATTTAAACTTGTCACACACACACACAAAGACCAAGTTGAATTTTAAGTAAATATCTGTAAATGGTTTTGTTAAATTGATAATTTTGGACTGACTTGCTCACCTCCAGGTAAAAACAGGCTGCATAGGATTCATTCACAATGATGTCTCCGTGTTTATAGGATGGAAGCTTGAAAATCAAACACATTATATCAATCAATCAAAGTTTATTTGTACAGGTTAATGTAATTCAGAGTGCAAGTTTCCAGTTGGTGATGATTGAAAGTAAATAAAAAGGTATCAAACAAGGACATTAACAGTGATAATAATGCACACAGAGACAATCGAAAGAAAGAAATGAGAAGATGATTACAAAGCCTAAATGAAGGCAATAAGACAAAACTAAATATTAAAAACATGATGAAAATATAGATAAAACAGATAAAGAGAGCACACACTGCTTCATACAAGCAGCATACAGAGTACAGAAGCTGACAAGTTATTTCAGAGGTTTTGAATGTGTTTTCACTAGTTTCCATAAATAACTATAATTATATAAGATGAACCAGATAAAAACTGTTCCATATCCCAACATGTTCCCTCAGTATATTTTAAAGAATCTGAATTACCTAAAAGAATTACCTACTTTGACTAAAGCTTTCTCTGCGTTTGAGTTTGCAAACCTGATGGAAACATCTCTAACTTGTTGGCTTTATTAAGGCAACCTGCTCGTTGTGTATAAACTACTTTCCCTAAAAATGTTGCTTCAAAATATGAAACTGGAAAACGGTCTATTGATATTGGATATGAATGAATCTGACCTGCTTTATTTTATAACAGGTTTAACAAGTGAGGTCTTTAGAGCTGTAGGGAAAACACCTATTTACAGAGACTGGTTGACAATAGTTAAAGCCTCAATGGACAACGTATTCAAAACATGTTGGGCATGTTGACATGTTGAAGTCAATCTGTTATTTAAAGTATCTGCAAAAGTGTCAAGTGAGAGTACTAATTTAAATATTAAAATCAGATTTAAATACGCTTATAATAGTCATATATGCAGGGAAAGCATGAAAAGATATTCATGGCAAGTTTTTCGATAAGTTACAGAGTTTATTTCAACTAAAAATATTTTTTAAAAAGGTACTCACTGTAGCCGTAAGTACAATTTAGACGTATTTGAGTAGTTGATTAAAAACTCCATAGTGTGAGCAACAAGAAAACATAATCTGAACTGAAGGTTCCTCTAAGTGATGTCATCTGGAGGTTTTTTTAGCTACAAAGTAGAGAGATATTTTAATGTAGGGAAGTCAGAGGGAAATGGCATTTATGTACATACACTACTCAAACTAGAACCAAAACAAGCGAGTTCAAAATCAGTGAATGCTTCCTTTAATCAAAGAATTTGAACTGTTTAATTTCAATTTTTTAGGCAAGTTCTTTCAGTTTTACTTCAGTTATGGGTTTGTGTACTTCTACCACCTCGGGTAACTGCTATTTGTCCTATTATCAAACAGGAGTTTGGCTCTTCGTTAATCTAGTATTAATGCTACTGGGAGCTCATTAAGACAATGTGCTGTGCTGTATCACACAGGGACCTGAGCCGGAAAAATGTTTTTAACAAAACATGGTGGTTAGGTATTTCTCCATGGTTGTATGGATCATGTTTTATTCGAGGTTAGTGCACAGGTTGGTGAAGCTTTACCTGTCACAGCATGACACATGGATTCAAAAAAGCCAATCTTCATAATTCAATCTATTAAATAAACACAAATCTGTTAAACTGTGAAGTGAAACTTTTTAGTTGCATAGTCCTCACTGTACGATTGAAGTGGATTTTCTTTATTATTATACATATATACATATACATATTCCACTGCTTGTTACCGCCCTCTGTGTTGCGTTTGCGTGAAAGGCACTAATAGAAATTATATTTTATATATATATATATATATATATATATATATATATATATATATATACACAAATGTATTCGCTCACCTGCCTTTAGACCCATATGAACTTTAGCGCCATCCCATTCTTAATCCATAGGGTTTATTATGACGTCAGCCCACCCTTTGCAGCTATAACAGCTTCAACTCTTCTGGGAAGGCTTTCCACGAGATTTAGGAGTGTGTTTATGGGAATTTTTGACCATTCTAACATGCATTTGTAAAGTCAGACACTGATGTTGGTCGAGAAGGCCTGGCTCGCAGTCTTCGCTTTAATTCAGTCCAAAGATGTTCTATCGGGTTGAGGTCAAGACTCTGTGCAGGCCAGTCAAGTTCTTCCACACCAAACTCACTCATCCATATCTTTATGGACCTTACTTTGTGCACCTGAATTCATTCATTTGGATGTATGAACGAATACTTTTAGCAATATAGTGTATGTGTGTGTGTGTGTTATCCCACAATGAAGCATCGCGTATTTCGGGATTGATGAACACAATGTGACTTTCCCAAGAGAAACGTAAGGTCAATGACTCTATCCGTGTGTTTTGCTAACACTAGTTGGTTGTGTGTGTGCGTGGGGGGGAACTCCTACCTGTCCCCTGGGATTTATTTCTAGTACTTCTTGGGACTTGTGCTCCATTTTCTCAAAGGAGAGCAGTTTTTGATTGTAGCCCTGCAGCTCCTTCTCCTCCAGAGCGATCATCACCCTCCAGCAGGGTGGAGATCCTGAGCCCCAAAATAGAGTCATGTCCTGTGCCATGGTTTTAGCTTCTGGGCCTGTCTCCGCCACTGAAAAATAACTGCGCAGCTTTTCAGAGATTTATTGTTCGCTGCTCATGTTGTTCTTAATCTTTATCCAATGCGGGCACTGCCACCTACTGGCTGGGAGCCTGGAAATGCAATCCAAAGGTTTCTCCACACAATTCCCATAAATAACATACTCAAAATTGAAATTGAACTCTAGTATATATCGAAAAAGTGTTTTATTAATTTTAACATTGGAAAAACATAAAATAAAATTATGTTAGTGTTTCTCAGAGGTTCTTCAGGGTGTCATAACCCTGTGGGCTGGGCAGCCAGTGTGGGGGCCAGCTGGTTTTTATGCTGGGTCTGTCCTTCAGCAGGCGGTAATATTTGGCCAGTTTAGGGTAACGTTCAACAGACAGCCTAAATAAGAGACACAGGGTTATAATATCGTGGCAAAACAAAGCAGGCTGGGCTCCTTATTTTAGTCAGTACTGAACTCAGTCACCTACCCAAAACGAAGAGCATAAGCAATGTTTGGAAAAACAATAACATCAGCCAATGAGAAGGCTCCAGCCAGGTATGAGCCAGCAGCCACCTGGATGCAAACAGTAAATGGAAGGAAGCTGCTGTCACTATAGTGTCACAGTGTGTGTGCGTGCGTGTGTGTGTGTGTGTGTATGTGTGTGTGTGTTGTTCATGCAGTGCCCCACCTTCTCCAGGTAACCCTCCCAAAGTCTGAGTTCAGTTTTCAGAGCCTCCCTGTTTCTCTTCACTGCAGTGTCATGTCTTTCATCTTCAGGGACAAACCACTCATAGTAGATGACTGAATCTAAGACAGGACATCACTGTGAGCATGTGGAGTGTGTTTCCTCTTCAGTATCTGCTGCTATTGTGTGTGTCTTACTGAGTTTTTCAGTGAGGGTGAGACCCTCCATCATGCGTTGGTACATCATTGCTTGTTCTGCTGCAGTGTCAGGGATCAGCTTGTTTCCCTGGGACCTGAACTGACTCTATCACAAGCAAAGAAGTGGAAATATATCAATGTAGTGTACAATATTAAATATGCTGTATTGCACACTGACTTAGTGAGATGATGTTGTTCACCTCCAGGTATAAACATGCTGCAGTGGACTCATTCACAATGTTTTCTCCGTGTTTAAAAGTGGGCAGCTGACAGAAAGGAATGACACGATAGTTTACATTTACATTTTTTGCATTCAGTCATTTGGCAGGTGCTTTTTGCCAAAAGCGACTTACAAGTGAGGTACAAGGCAAGCAATAATCTAGGTCAAGGAGTAACATTAAAGCAAAGTGTTATAAGAAATAGTGTTTCTGTTGTAAGAGCTGCAAGTGCAAGAAAGCATAGAGAATTTAAATACATAGGAAGTTGCAGAATTCAGTTTTTATAATATAGTTCAACTTTGTGCTTTGTGGCAACAGAATACTAGCTGGACTACAATATGAACATGGTTGAGATGATCCTCAGTGAGCCTACCTGTCCCCTGGGGTTGATTTCCAAGACTTCCTGAGATTTGTGCTCTCCTTTCCCAAAGGAAAGCAGTTTGCGTTTGTATCCCTGGAGCTTCTTCTCTTCTAGAGTGATCATAACACGCCAACAGGGGGGTGATCCAGCCCCCCACAGCAGGCTTATCGATTTGGCCATGGACATAGAAGCTATGACTAAACAGTGAACCGTGTGGTGCAGTATTGCACTTTATGGGCCCTCATTATTCCAAAGGTTGCTCGGTAATGACTCACGTGATCGATGCCTTGGAGGAGAAATCAGTAAAGACATACACATCCACATTTTTACTCAATAGTTTATTATTGCAGAATGTGTATACACAGCAATTCAAGTGAAAGTGTATGTGATCATACTCAATGTTCAGCTCACTACATGATCATTATGTAGTGAAAATTCCCAGATTTTGCTTTTAAATTATTCAGACTGTTCCGCAACCTTTTCAAGTTCATACGTCTAAAAAGTATGTTACCACAAAGTTCAAAGCAAATATCCAAATAACCTCTTTTCCCTCTTTTGCTCAGTATTATACAAATTTCTACAGAAAATTACAAAAATGATACGTAACATGAACCACACTTAACAAAAACAACGTAGTACTACATTATACATATATAGTACCTGGCAGCTGACAAGGGCATTTACAAATTTTATGCAGAATTCTCTGCATGTCCTTCAAAATAGATTATTAAAAATTTAAAAAGTCCTTACCTTTTTGTCTTTTTACAATTTATTAACAGTTCCTCTGAGATAAAAACATTTTGAGTCAGTCATTCATTTCAGCATGATACTATTAATTAATATTGAGTAAGGTGCAAGATGTCCAAAGCTTTGCAAATAAATACTGAGAACATTTTTGACAAAATAAAAAAGTGAATTACAGTTAACACTCTATTTAACTACACCTGTGAATGTGACACGTATGAGTCATTGGAAAAGTAGGAGATTAACAAAACAATGGAAAGAGATGGCGCAAAGGTACCGCAACGTCCCTTACAAAGGCACACATCAAACTGATAACCTTTTCATGTTCCTACTAAACACAACTACATTTGTCACTTGTCAAACGTGCACCTCCAGAAGCAAACATTAGCATTTTCCTAAAGGATAATTTTTAGTAAGCCTCTTTGTTTGTGGTGATCTGTGGGGATTCTTACCAACTGTAACTGAGAACAACTTCTTCTCCAGCCAGTCAATCTTTACAACCAAAATTCACAGCTTAAAAAAACATGTGAAGTCACAGCTGCATAAATTGCAGAAAAAAATATCCCTTTGGACTAATTTAACACTTAAAATGTTTCCATAAATAAAATTTGTTTAAATTCAATGAGGCAGCATCACTGAATTTAATCTCTCTTTTCCCCTTGCTAAAGATGAGGAAATCAGTCCTTAATCAACTGATTCTCTGTGTTCACTTTCAAGTTCTTGTGAAAGATGCTTTCTTAATGTAGCATTAAGAACGATATCAAGGCTGCACCTTTATTGTTCAGACACATCAGACATTAGCAGCTAGCAGAAACTTAAAGGGGCATGTGAGTGGTGGAATACAGATTTGTATGTGTGGTAAAAGCAGACAACTGGCAGCTATGTATTTCCATAACAGTGAGGACACAGGAGAGAGCTGGATTATCACATTTGTGTATCTGGAGAATCAGCTAGTCCTAAGGCAAGTGCTTCTTCTGGGGTCAGACCATTCTTCAGAGTCCGCCTCACTGTCACAAGAGAAGCAAAGAGATTTTTCAGTTCAAAAATAATCAGGCTTACCTATTTAAGTATGATATAGTTAAAGATAACAAACAGTGTTGCAATCAAGACCAAACTTTAAGCTCAAATTTCAAACAGATCTGAATGTTCTGCCCCACTCTCTGTGCTGTGCTTTAGTTTTCACAGTATGTAGTGTGGATGTAGGACAGATGTTCAGAATTCAATTCATACATGACTTGCGGTTGGCCCTGGACCTCCTTCTCTCTCTGGGCTGAGATCTGTTTCCCGGACCCTGAGTGGCCGACCTTACAATACGCTCCATGATCTCGTCTGCGGCATCGTCTCCACAGATCTTAGCATCCTCCACAGCTGGTGTCCATGCCTGCATACTGCGACCTGTTTAAATGAGCAGTGCAAGTATTGGCCTAAAAAAAATCTCCACTACTAGTACTACTTCAAATCTACTACTTCAAATTACATAGGTTGAAGTACTAAGAAGATTATCTACATTTTCCTTTAAGTAAATAAGTACTCCAAAAGCAAACAATGTATTTTAAACAATACTGATTATGGTTATTATGGAAAAACACTTACAGTAATTAATAAAAAATAAGAGTTAAAGATTGTTGGTAAAGGTAGAGCTGATTTTAATCCATTTATGTGCTGACAGGTGCTTAACCAATAATGATACACCAGCATTTATTAGTTAAATTTATTTTTTTAAAAACATCATATTTATATATTAAAATCACCAGGAGGTATCAATGTTGTGGTTCATCTGTGTATGCATGTCAAAGAAACACTTGACTGCTGACTTCTCGATGTGACCATGTAAAGAGAATCCAGTCACCCTCACCTCCACGTCCAGGCCGAGATCTTGTCCGCGTACGAAGTCCCGGAACCCCACTCCCCTCTTTGTCACAGCCACTGGGGCTGGTTCTCAGCACTGCTTTCATGTGCTCATGTTCTGCAGTGTCCTCCGCATGGCCCAGGCCTTGAGCCTGCTCGCTCTCCTGGCTGCCACAAGGAGCACTGTTGTTGCTGCTGGAGACATGTCGGCCACCCTGCAGGAGAGGAACAGAATCAAAGAGAATAAGAATTCTGCACTTGTATTTTCTCCGGATTTGATTCAAACCTACCAAACCTGAATCAACAAGATGAACATCCAACCTGTAAACATTGTAGCCCTGCAGTCATATCATTGTTCTGCATTTTATTGATTGATCCATTCAAATGATTAGTTAGAAGAACACTAATTATAGTAAGGGGTTTCATGCGCACACACAGACATGCAGACAGGGAGCACATGTTGATACCTCACTCTCCTCTTCTTCATCTGACTACACGAGAAAGAGAGAAAGTCAAAGAACAAGAAGGAGAAAAAGCAAAAAAAATTTAAAAAAACAGCAGTAGATGCGGAAAAGAAGAATTAGAAAATGAGAGCTGAAAGTCTGGGTGTGTCTTTGTTTAAGAAATTCTGTCCATGTGAAACTTACAGGAGCAGTGACGTCCACAATCATCTTTCCTCTGGTCTTGTTGCGCTCACGGTGGTCTGCCCTTTTTTGTTTCTGCTGCAGCACGCGGTCTCTGGTGGTTCGGTACTCAAGGGCAAACTCGCTAATGATTTTACTGAACCTGTGGACACTGATCTCCCTCACATTGTAGGCTGGATGACCGAGGAACAACAGGAATGAATGGAACCTTGGACGGAGAGTGATAAGAAAGAGGAGGCTCTTTAATCTGAATCATCACTGTTTTACAATAAACAGAAAGACTGTTATGGTAAAATTTCCATGACGACGGGTTTTTTTCAACTACCTGTTGATGATCCTGCGGTGAACAATTTTGAGAATGATAATTCTCTCTGCACAGTCTTTAAGGAAGTCAGACATCTTCTGCTTCAGCTGGGGTTTCATCTCATGCTTGGCGATCACCTTCAGGTGGTCCCATGAAGCTTTACAGCGACGCTCCATCTGACACAGGTTCTCCTGCAGCTGGTCAAAATCCACCTGAAGAAATGTTAAACCAATAAGGAAAAATGTAGGAGAAAGGTATTTTAAAAAAATGTGTTTTGCATCTCAATATTTAGCACCACTGCAAAACACCATACAGGAATTTGTATGGAATTAAATAATATTGTTAAACCCCAGTTGTTTTTCTGATAGCAATAAAAACAATACTAATGACCACTAATGTCTTTGACTTGTCTTTGTACTAAATTTAGCAGAATGTTGTTTCAACGACAGCAGCTGTAAGACCTTATTTACCTGGTTTTACAGTGATCACAATTTTGAAGTTCAGTGCAGTTTCTGTAACTCTCATCTTTATGGCTACAGAAAAACTTAAATTTGGATGATTTTTTAAAATCTATGTATACAAACTTTTGTAAAAAGCCTATTTTTTAACTGCAGGAATTATCCTGGGACCAGAAAACCTTTGAGTAACTTAGTTCGGCATTTCAAAAAAAGAACAAAATTTAGTACTGAGGCCATAGTTTTACACCTTGCTCTACTGTGCAGCAGGTACGTCCTTGTTGTGGATATTAAATTACACTCGCCTCAAAGGGACTTTTATTGCAGGGAAGGATCTTGGATTTTAGTTCCTGGGCAAAAAAGTACCAGGGGCTTGGTGGTGAAAATGCGGGCATAGTGTTTGTGAAACGTACCTTAGCAGATCGTGTGATGGCTCCAATCTCGGAGTAGAGGTCGGTGCTCTGAGGAAAGTTCTCCACCACCACAGAGCAGACGTGATGCAAAAGAGACTGCTTATGCACTGTGTCCTTCACCTCTGGAACTTTCTCCAAGTACGTCAGCTCAAACCCTTTAGCCTGGAACACATGAACACACCAGTTATTTACAAAAGTAAATATCAAGTTGTACACAGTTATTTCTAAAACAATACAAAAAACATAAAATTCATGATTTAGCCAGTAGTAATAGAAAAACTTCTGAAGGAGTGCTATTAAAAGGTTTCTATTATGATGTCTCATCTACAAATCGTAGACTCACGTTGGTGCTATTGAGGAAATTTCCAATTGAGAGCAACGTGGAGAGGATGTAGCGTAGAGTTTTGTTCTTCTCCAGCTGCTCCATGCCTTCCTTCAGATCCTGGAGCGGCTCTGCCACTTCCTGGGAGGGAACACTTGTTATTAGCTGAGTTAATTAAGACGCCCAAAAACATGTGTTCTTTTAGGCTACAGTTATGTAAGAGGTGAACAGGTGCACCTTGTCTTCCACCACAAATCATCTGCTCTCGTCTGAGGTCATGAGAGGCTGTGTAAAGGTAGCTACAGCAAATGTGGTTCAAATTACCTACACCCTTGTTTTAGTGCAGCAGGTTCTCTTATGTGCCTTTGGTTCTGTGTGCTGGTATGGTATGTTGCCCTCAATTAAACTTACCAAAACCAAACAGTTCTACAAAATCGCGAACGCCACTCTTCCGAATGTGCGGCCGGGAATCATGCATTTCATTAAAAGATCAAAGACAAATGCATCCTGCAGAAAGCCATAAAATTTATGAGACTACAACAGAGAGGCAGCGTGTTTTTCATTCTCTGGGTTCTGACTTTGAACTGTGTCTCCTGGATGCATTCTTTACGGAGTAAGAGATGAGGTGCTGCTAATAAGCGTGCATATTTTGTCATGATGTTATGATGTAACTACGTTGATGTTTTTCAGATGTTTATACTAAAGGGATGTTGATGCTTACAGATATGGAAATAACACACACACACACACATACACAAAAACACAAATGTACACATGCTGGGCACATTTACTCAAATCTCCATGGTGGAGAGTACACTCAGCTATGTCTGCTTCTGCTTTACCAAAACCACATTCACTTGCCAAGTACGAAATGAAATTAAATGTGCATTTCATAGCAGCCTGCCCTGCCCACCTCCACTTCTTCTAACATTTGTATTAATTAGGAGTACTGCTTAATGAACAGACCTTTTCTGTTGCCTCATAGTCCATCTTGAACGCCCAGAGCTGGAGCCTGGCAGACAGCTCGCTGATGGAGGACAGCGTGAGGAGGAACTGCTCTGCTGAGCCCAGTGGAACATCGGGGTTGGCCAGCTGGGCCTCCTGAATCTTTTGCTTCTCCTCTTCTGTGGGGATCATTGTCAGGATTTTCTGAGGCAACGACAGAGTGGGGTGAAGGTGGAAGGCAGTATGTGATATAAGTTTAGAAGCTACAGTTAGCATCCACTTATTTTGAAATGTCAAAAAAAAAGACTAGAATAAAACAATTTTAGCTAGTAAAAGTTTAATTAGAAATTAACTGAAGTTCATATTTAATTAATTTAAAAAGGGGGACACAAACTTTTGGAGCAATTTAATTTGTATTATTTTACTATAACTTTCTCTGCATACATTTCTTTACCTTTTTCTGATTACTATTACGATTAGAACAATTGTACTAGGTACTATGATTAGGGTTCATTTTGCATCCCCTATTGTTCAAATTCAATATAAGAGACATTTTTGATGAAAAAACATTTGTAGTAGCTGATAAATATAATGTTGATGAAAAAAGAATATTTGTTTTACTATATTTTACATTTAAAAATAAGGGGATGCGAACTCTCATTCCCAACTGAAGGTGTCCCATAGAGCAGAAGAGATATGGATAAGGATGACTTTGTCTTTTTACCATCATCTGCATGACTCACCTCTATTCCCTCCTTGTTAAGTGCATACTCGTCAAAATTAAGGATGGCTGTCTTGATAGTGCGAGGAGGAGGCAGCACAGTCAGACCAATGTTAATAGCGTTGCTCCTTTTGGAATCCAAAACAATGATCTCCTGACGCTTGCCATCTGCTGCTGTTTTCTAGGACACACAAATACAAACAGGATCTTTGCTGGTTCTCCCTCTACCTTCTTTAACCTGTCTCTTGGTCCCCTGTCTCAGTATGGTCTGCCTTATGTGCCTATAGCTTTATGTTTATGTTTATTTATAAAAGGACAATGTGCAAACAACAAATTAATCATACAAAATGAGACAAGATGTCTAACACCAGATCTAGCTATTGGCTAAGGAGAGCTGTGTAATACAGTGTAAACACTTTAAAACTTTTGATCAGCTTTTTTGTATCTGGATCATCGCAGTTTTAGTTTAAGACGGCTCAACTTCTCCATTAGTGTGTATTGCGGAATGTTGGTGCAGCTAGAGTGGGTGACATCACACACACTCTAACTTATCAGCTTCCACTTTTATTAACTTTTTCTCCTTTTCTTCTTTTCTTTGGTCAACTTTTATATTTCAGAAACAAATTAAAATACATTAAAATATAGGACTTATGGTTCTTTCTGTAAGTTGCCAGAAGCATAGAGAGTGCCATTGGGAACTCTCCTCAAATCACAAAGGGGGGGCTGTTTTAAAATCGCCACCATGCCTTCATTTTAAGGAGTATCTTCTAATATATAAAGCATTTTACCGTGAGAGAGCTGTGTCCAAACACTTTACCTGACAGTTTTTCTCCCTCATGATACACAGTGGAGACACACAGATGTGCAAACGCACACGCACACACACACACACACACACACACACACACACACACACACACACCTACACACACACACACACACACACACACACACACACACACACACACACACATACCCAACAAAAACAGAGAAACACATTATAATAAAGGTTTAACAAGCGCTATCTCTAACTGATTAACCGTGTTAGTTATAGTGACTCCTGCTCCACCCATGGAGACCGTTTATCTGTTTGGCCATTTTCTCTCCAGGTCAGTATTTCTTCTTACAGGTCACTTAGAGGAAGTTAATGTAACACTGTGCTCTACATAGTGGTTGTAATATGAACGGTTCATGTTGTAGCATGACTTGACAATACTGTGATACAAGAAACAGACTTTGAAAATTAAAGCCTTTTTCATAATTGTATTAACTTTTAACAGAGCACCTTTTAACACGCCCATGAACTACAGGAAACACACATTTTCAAAATAAATGTCGATTGTTACTTTTTTAGAATATTATGGGTATGTAAAGACATCTACCTGCTGTGGAAACACACACAACCACACATACACACACACACACACACACACACACACACACACACACAAAGAGAGAGAGAGAGAGAGAGAGAGAGAGAGAGAGAGAGAGGAGTTAGTTGGACCTTTCCTGTAACTGTTTTGTTTATCTCCTTCTTACATAATGCTTACATAATGTCAGTGTACCCTATGTGTATTTATTACTGTACATCACCAGCACTTGAGGCCATTACAAGCCATTAGATGAAGGACACTGTAATATCTCACCACATACTATAAAAAGTGTAAAATAGTTGGTCAGGAAAACTAGTTATTGCAGATATGAAATTACATTTTCACCAAATGGTGGTTGGTAGAGGTTGGTAAAGTTATTTAAAATCAAGTCATTAATGTCTAAGTCAATTCTGTGCTACCGGTGACAATGAACAAACAAAAATGACCTGTTGCATTTCTATTAGATTTCACTGTAGAGAACATTTTTCAGTATTTGAGTTAGTTTTAACATAAACCCGTAATCAAAAATATGAGATTCAACAGCATCAATAGGGTGGCTGTTAGCCAGTGTGGCACCCCTTCCAAAGCCTAACCAGTCAGTGATTTACCTTAGTAACTGGCATTTCTTTTGACTTCGACTCAAACAGGTGTTCCAGTTTAGCTGTGTCCAACTTCACTGATTCCAGTTTGGACCAGAATGATTCTCCACTGCGCTTGTAGTCTCTGTACTGAGAGTCTGTTGGACGAACCTGATCAAACACAAAAACAATGTAGAATAGTTAAAATAGATAGAGACATGTTAAAGCTCCCTGTTCTTATCATACAATACCCAAATGAGAGCCAAAAAACACAAATAACAGCAAGAACAGCAACATGTATAGTGTAAATTATTCTTAAGATGTCTTTAATCTTAAGTCGCTAATTAAAAACTTTTTAAACTGTATTTTTTGCCCAAACAATATAGTTCAAAATACAAAATTAAAATGACTCAAAACCTCAAAATACAAAGCCTGCTTGCATGCCCCACCATCATATGGTTT
Organism: Channa argus; assembly: GCF_033026475.1. Lineage (NCBI taxonomy): Eukaryota > Metazoa > Chordata > Actinopteri > Anabantiformes > Channidae > Channa > Channa argus. Next base: position 20,536,635 of record NC_090197.1, read on the forward strand.
TAATAAATTTGAACATGTGTGACAGCTTATGAATAAAACACTGTTGCCATTTTTTAAAATTTACCTAAAAACTCTAAGATATACATGTTAATGTTGTTTGGGACTTCATCTACCTCACTCCAGAAGAGCCTGATTGTCTTCTTCTTCTTGTTGAAAAGAGGTGGTTGTGGGTGAGGAGGCACTGGAACTGGAGCACTAAATAATGGAGGAGGGGGGGGCCTCATTACTCCAAACATGGGAGGAGGTGGAGGGCAGCTGCCTAGCATTGGTGGCGGTGGGGGGAAGCGAGGGATGCAAGGTGGAGGGGGTGGCGGCGGTGGGAGATCACCACATAATCCTATCAAAACAGCATCCAAAATGTCTTTGTCATCTTCCTCTGTTAGGTCGGTGAAATTGATGTCCCTGATGCGCAGCTCTCGAGGGCTAGCCAACAGCTGGTCCCAGATTGTATCTGATTCCTTTTTTGGTGGAGGAGGAGGAGGCTCATTGGCTGGGCTATCCAGATGAGGTGAACTAATGTCCTTGATCAAGTCTCCAAATCGTTCCGCAATTGGGCGTATGCCGCCGCGGTGCTCTAATATGTCTGCCTTGTTGTCACTCGTCTGGGCATCATCCTCTTTCCTACCAGCCTCCTCCTGGATTTCCTTGTCCTTGGCCTCTCCTTTTTCTTTTTCCTTTTCTCCATCATTCCCTTCCTCTTCCTCATCGCTGGGCTTCTTGTTCTGGGAGTACAGCATGTCCAGCATGAAGAGTTTGCTGTTGAGGAGTTTGCTGTGCTGCTCATTCACCTCTGCCTCCTTAAGACCTGGGAAAGAGGGCGATAGAGTTAAGAAGGAAAACATTGTAGAAGTGGCCTTAAAACAGCATATATTACTGTATTATGAAGAATATATTTTAATGTAAATTAAGAATAATTTTCCTAAGATTCTTCTTATCATTTCTGAACACTTTTTTTTATAGTAGCAAATAATTGTGCAAATAATTGTGTTACATGCCCTTAGAAGTATGTAAAAACGTATTATCTGAAATGCTATCTCTTACACCATTAATAATAACAATAAAAACACCACCAACTAAAGACTTTGCTACTGAAATATTGGATACATAATACATTTGATCTGTATCAACACTGAAATTGACCAGGATTAGGTGTCAGCAAGATGTAAACTATGCACATTATTTTAGTTATTAGTTTTGTTCACAATATAATCACAAACTTTTGCGTTTTACTTTTCACTAAGATTCTTTCTGTGGTGGCTAGTTGCTGACCCCTGACACCATGCTACCTTACATTTAAAAAGTCCATGCAGTGAGGCAAACAACTTTTCAATTTGGGGGCAAACATTTGTTCCCAGGCATGTTTACACTGCAACGAGTCAAAGGAGACCCATTCCCTTGTTTAATGAAAGCGACAACTGAATTAAATGAATAGAAGACACAGTGAAAACTACTCACCATTCTCAGTGCCCCCCCTCTCCTCTCTCTCCAGAGTGCTGCTGGTGGAGGAGATGCTGGAAGCTGAGCAGTTGTCCTTCTCATTTACTTCCTCATTCTGTCGTTCCTTATCACTTAGGATGCCACTGTCCTCCTCTGCCCCCTCTCTCCCCTTCTCTAGTTCCTGCTCACACTGCTCAACGTCTTCTTTTCCTGCTGTTGTGTCCTCCCGCACTTCCTCCTCTTCCTTCTGTTCCTCTCCCTCTTCAGTGGTGGTTTTTGCTTCTTTTTCCTCTGTTTCTACATTGGTGCTGGAGTCATCAGCCTCTCCTGTCAGGAAATGTTGGTGTTAAGTATTACTAAGGTTCCGATTTACTCTTGACAGTCTAAATGAGTAGACTTTTGCAGGAGCTACAAACATTCACAGAAAGGTAGGGTATATGATCTGTGACATATATTTGAAACATGAGACATGGCTCTGTTTAATTTTAAAGCCACCTCTCTTAAGCCTGTATTTGGAACACCCTTGTATCAACATATATTTATACACATGCACGCCCTAAAAAAAAAGAAACACATTAACCATGCATTAATGTAAACAATATGGCAGGTACAAAAAGCTGGGTTATTGCAGCACCAGGATATGGACAGGAAATGAAGAATTAAGTTCCTGTTTATATCAAAATAGGCTCATGTACATGGTACACACATAACTCAACAGTAAACTTCATGCAGTGAAGCAGGTGGTGTTAGAATAACAGAACACAGTAAGGTCTCTTACACTTGCCTGTTTGAGCTACAGTACCTCGGCTCATGGCTGTGCACGCACTCAAAACGAGACTGTTTTCTTAAACATTTTCAAAATGCTCTTTCAAAAACCCATGTGACTCTTTTCCCCATGTCTTCTCTCTGTGTTTTTTCTATCTACCCCCTTATTGGTGTTCTTTCCCTCGCTATTTTCCACAGTCTGTCTCTCCTCCGCATTTTTTGCTCATTCCTTGCCAGTAATTTGAATGGTAGAGCTGCAAACTCAAACAACTTAGGGTTAAGAATGATTGCTTTGGGGATCACTGGTTTGAACTACTCAGCATTAGTGTTTGTAATTTTATCCGTATAATATTAGTGCTAACAGTGATCATTCATAAAAGATGCATCTACAAAACGAATATGAAATTTACATATTATCATTTACCAATATTTAGCTCTTTAGTAACAAGCGTACACAAGGACCCAAAGTTGTGTGTGTAAAAGGTTATTATGTAACAGTGACTCCATTGCTATTCTCAGTACACTTACCAGTCTCAGAGGGTGTGTAGGGGGTGGCGGAGGTCTCAGTTTCGAGCTCAGCTTCTGCATCCTCGCGGGAGGCGAAGGAGGATGGGGTGCTGCTCCGTGACGATGAGGGCCAGCCCTCTGAGGGTTCAAAGGTTAGGTTGAGGTCAGGACGAGTCCTTGAAACTCGAATGCGCTCTTTCTCATACTCCTCTGCTGCCAGACGTTCTACGTTCTTATACCTGGGGTGGGGGGGTCACAGAAGAAAAGATGCAAAAAACAGAGCCAGAGACAATGTCATTTCTGTCTTCTGCTGGTCTCAGTGTTACCCTTTGCCAAATTGACCTAAACTAATTACAAATTTTGGTCAATAATCCCAAACTCTTAACAACATGTTACAACGCTACAATGTTTAGCTTTAAACGTCGCCTCATTTTCTCCTCCTACATTGGCATGCCACCACTTCACACACCTCTACTTCACTCCATCAATTGTCTGCAAAACATCTACTGCATTATCAACTCATTTCCCATTGTGAAACAGTTGCTCCCCTTTTCTCTCCAGATATTACCAATGCAAATATCCAACCACAGGGAGTTTAGAGAACAAGAGATAGTGTTAGCAAGGAGGATGCAGAGCAAAGCAGAAACACAAAAGAGGAGATTGGGAAAGATGGGGAGAAATTAATATTACCTTTGCTGCAGAGAAGCCAAACATTAGAATCAGAGTAAACGTGTTCAAGATGTGCCTTGATCAGCTTTTCTCCCATGGCATTTTCATTTCCTCCATTTTCCCACTCTACAAAATTCTACTATTCAACCTACCAACAGAGATTGGGGGCACTGAGTCAACTTATCTCTCTCGCTCTCTTTTTTCTCTATCACCCCTCTTTCCCACCGTACCATGAATGCGTGGAACGCCTCTTCAGAATTCATTAGCATCGGACCAATTCAGAGGGCTGAAGAAACTGAATACTAATATGTGTGTGTGTGTGTGTGTGAGCGATTAAGAATGTAGTGTGACTGAGCCAACTGTGTTTTATGCGCTCAAACTTGGGTCAAAGCTTTCAATATGCTAAATGTACACAGAAAAGAATTTCTGAGTGATAGTTTACCACACTCAGTTTCTTAGATTACATTGCTAAACAATATATTAAAACCATTTAAATTAGCTGCACAAGAAACTACTACTACAATACTAAAAAAGGAAAGTAATATCCACATATTATTGCATATATTGTAATATGATACAAAAACTATAAAAAAAGAGAACTTTTACTTTTTATAAACTGTGCATAGAAAAACTATTACTCTTGGAGTAATAGAGTTTTTGTTAGTGCTAGTGGTACTATCCTTTACAAAGAAAGAAGGTGTGATAATTATTTTACCATTTTATTTTACCAATTATTTTTACCTTATCTGATTTATTAAATTAATTACATTTACCATTGCTAATTAAACCAGTGTTCCACAGGAAACTACTTTGTTCAAAGGATAAAAACACAAAAATATTTGCCTCTGGCTTCAGGAGTAATGTTTCAGTCTAACCCCAGTATGTACTCTATTCATCAGTTATTTTTTTATATCACTTAATAAATCACTGTATTTCATACATGTCCTTTCTGTCCAGGTGTTACTGTACTACTGTATCTTGTCAGATCCCTGAAGGAGGTGACCTGGGGTAAAAACCCTTGTTTTTCTGAGAACCATGATACACAGTTGCACTATAAATACATCAACATTATCCTGTGGATACATCTCCCACATGCTCACTCAGCAGCTCACCTCCCTCTCTGGTTTTCTGTCTGCCCCATGATTATTTAATTCAACTGTTGTTGTTAAATACTTATCTCCCTTTCTCTTTATTTCCTTATGCTTTTTTCCCCACTCAGTTTTTTTTGACATTTTGCATTTTTGGATCAATGGTGCTTTAAATGCAGGGTGAAAGAGGTTTGAACCTGCAGGAAAAATCATGTTGTAGTGCAGTTATGTTAAGACTGTTAAGAAAAGAAAGACTGGAGAAGGAGAAAATGAGGAATCTCAACTGCCTATTAAATACTGAGATGAACAGGCCTTAAGTTATTTTATAAAGATGCCATCACCTAAAATGACTGCATGAGGTTTGCACTCCAACATTTAATCGTGACCTCACATAGCCTCTTGAGTTAATGTTATTAGCCTCATGAAAATTCTTCTTTTTGTGTTAGTTTAAAAGTACATGTGCTTTAGTAAAAAATGTGTGCTTGTACATTCAGGGGAAAACGCTTGACAAATCCAGCATGCAGCTAAAACAATCATGCCCTTGGCAGAGTGCAGCAGTTAAAATACGGTACAGCTCCTTAAGAGAGGAGAAAACAGGCAGACAGAGCAAAGAAAATGAGTTCACTATCCCCCACTCACTGGGAGCAAAGGGCACCTTTTTAACCTGAAAACAATTACACTAGTACAGAGCTTCCCAAACCACATGCTCAAACATATTTCCCCTGGGTTCAGCTGTTCTGTGAATGTGTGTTGTTTTGATTTAGTGCACACACTCACCTTTCCTCCCGCGCAAGCCTGGCCTCTTCCATTTTATCCACATAATCACGGCTGTGAGACACACAGAAAAATTTAAAACAGAATAATCACAACCTACTGCTGTATGGTCTTCTGGCGACCTGTCAGTTTTAATTATATGCATACAAGCAGTCAAGGTACAGGTTTAACCTTTCTCATACAGTGTCTATGCTAGACCAGAAACCTTGGGTCTTATTAAAGATATAGCAAATTATTGATACTTTTTTACCTCCAATAATCTATATAAATAATCATTTTAAAACTATCTGGTAAATATATATATTATTCATATTCTATTATGTCTTCTGCACTGTAGAGTCACTTAGTATTTTCTAGCTGTCACATCCCTTTGAGGGACTAGTTTAACTTTTTGAGAAATATACTTTTGCACTTTCTTGTAGAATTACATAAGAAAATTAATACCATATCATAGTGGCTCAGCTTAGCAGAATAACTGGAAGCAATCCTGGCTCAGTTCAAAGATAAAGGGCAATTTCACAAAGAGTGCCTATATATATCACCTGTGCTTGTTTCTCTCCTCTCTCTCTATTCTCTGTAGTCTCTCCTCTCTCTCCACACGGCGACGCTCTCGCTCGGCTGCCAAAGATTCCTGGTGTTGACGGTAAGACGAAGACAGAAGACCTCCCAGTGCAGGCCTGAAGAAAGCAGTGAGAGTGTAAAATGTTTGAATACATCAATGCAAAGCGTGATTCAGTCATCCTCCAGCATTGTTCAGGTTTGTATTTCACATTTGTATAAGACATGTCTCTTCTTTATTATTTGTGACTTTGCCATTCAAGGCAGATTTGGATGATACCCCTTGCATGTACTATATAAGGAAGACATAGGTCATCATCTTGAATACCCCATGGCCACACGTGTGTTTGCATGTTTCGTTATGCAAACAAGCTTGAATATTTGTCTGTATGTGAACAGTGGTGTATATTTTCTGAATGTTTTCATGTTTGTGTGCAGGCACATGTTGGTGTAGAGTTCTCTCACCTTGGGCTAGTGGGTGTACAGGGACTGCTGAGAGATGAGTAGGACATGAGACTTCCATTTCTGAGTAAGAAAAGTGTAACAAATTATGTGACAGTAAGTGACCTCCGTAGTTGTCTAGTTACCTGTCACAATATTGACTTAATGGTCAGTAAGAAACTGGTGGTGAGAAATTGTTTGTGAAATTGTGACCATTTATTCCACAAAAGGTGTTTCTTTACTTAAGTTACCATGTCTCATTTGGTATAATAAATAAATAACTCAAATAAAATATTAATGAACTGCAACGATGTCTGTACTATATGCACATACTCTGTATGCACTATACTATGTAAAATTCACGGATAAGGTGTAGGAAGAAAAAAACAAATACAATAGAATAGGATGAGAAAGAAAGGCTTAAAATGCAGAGTTTTGCTAAAATATTCATGCTAAGAAGCAAGGAGAGACTAGAATTTTAACAATACAGGTGAGTTCAGACAGCCATCTTTAAACTACAGCACTTGTGTACTTCAGTTCTAAAAAAGAGGCAAAACAAAGGAAACAAACTAGGAAACAAAGTGAGGCCTGTAAATAAGTGTGGAAGATTCTCAATTGGTGGTGCAACTAAAAATTAGATGTGAAGGAATGAAAAGAGGATCGACAGACTAAAGGTGAGAAGCTGCGAAATCAAAGAAGTGATATAAATGAAAAGGTTATTAAAAATGACAGTTGGACAAAGAGATCCAAGTGGTTGCTACGATAAAAGCCAGAAACACGCGTGGAAATTGAAAAGGAAAAGTGCCAGATCAAAGTGAAGTAAAATCTTTCCATGCTCTGTGAACTCATGAGCTCTACCATCCCTCTGACCTGGGAGAAATTGTTTTAGGTGACTCCTCAATGGGTCGGGCAGGAACAGAAGGTGACGGCTCCTCATCAAGGTCGTAGGAGAAGAGATGGAAAGGTGAATGGGGAAGATAAGGTAGCCGGTCGGGGGACGGACGGGAGCTGCCACGCAATGGTGGGCTGATCTCATTGGTAGCTGGGACAGTGACAATAGACTTCTTCCTGGCAAGCAGGGTGGCCAAAACGGAGGGTTGAGCTGGGGGACTAAGAGGGGTGGATAAAGAAGGAGTTGAGGTGGGGGTAGAGGGGGAGTGGACAGCGAGTGAAGGCTGTAGTTCAGTCTGATTCTTCTGCCCATCTTCTCTTATAGTCTCCTTTCTGGAAGTAATAGTGATGGACTGGAGGGTTGTTCTGTGACTGATGGATGGAAGATTCCTAGCCAGGCAGGAACAGAAGAATTGATTGAGAGGAATAAATGAAAAAATACCTGAGAAAATGAAAGTAGTGCCATGTCTACCCCAAGTATTGTCTTGATACCAACAACTACCAAGTGCATAGGCCACAAGGAGAAAGACCACCCAGAAAGCAGTGACAAAAAAGACATTTAACGCCTCTGTACCTTTAAACATTTTATCAAGCCCTAAATATGTAAATATTTAATTTACATCTTATCACTATGTCCTAAAATACCTGGAGGTGGTCTGATTAGACACTGTATCAACCTCCTCCTGCTCATCAGAATCAGACTCAGTTACTGGAGTCTCCTCCTCCTCCTTCACCTCCTCCTCCTCTTCCTCCTCCTCCTCCTCTTCCTCCTCCTCCTCCTCCTCCTCCATCTCACCCTCACATTCCTCCTCTCTGAGAGAGAGGCAGGGGGTGGTGGATGGAGGCAGGGGTGGTGGATGAAAGAATGAATAAGTTGAACAATTAAAGGAAGGATTGAGTGAGAAATTATATGATAGATAAGAACTGCATGCAAATTGAAAAACACACTTTTCAATTAAAAAGGATATGAAGAGTAGAAATAAGGGCTGTGGTTGTACTAGACAACAAACATTTATGATGCTCAAAGACTATCAGATAATGATAAAGTAACAGAAACAAGAGACAAAGAGGAAATGTAAAAATGCAGTGAGGTTGGGTCAATGTCTCTCATTACACACTGCAAGCCTCCACTTATATAGTTTGACATGCAGCTGAAGAGAGCATGTGATAAGGAAGAAGAAAAGGAATCCCACAGTAAGAGAAGAATATACTATGGCAAAGGAACTGACTTGACTGACAAGAGATTAGTGCCACCAAATTATTTTGTCAGGCAGAAAACCAGATGAGCCTAGCTGCTGTTGTGTCAGTGTGTGCTGCCAGGTGTTCTTCCACAAGTACAGAGCCGTGAGTGTGACCCATTCAAAGTTGTTTGGTTTTCCATGTGTGCATGCATAATATGAAGAAGGATATAGTCTCTGACATAATTAACTCTCACTCATCACTTTCACATTAAATAAACTATATTAAAATAGATTATTGTTGATAAATACATTTATTTGTTTTCCAAGTAACCCAAGTCTCTTAGTTTTTGCACTTATTGACAGCACAGCACAGCATAGCATAGCTGAGGCATGGAGCATTTTGCACTTTGGTCATGTTATACAGCAAGAGGATGAGATGAGGAGGCACATTATGGGAGTGAATAATCTAATGGAGAAGAGGATATAAGGGGGGGAGATTTACCTGCAGTGAACAGCTACTGTTGGCTTCAAATTCCTCATTTTTTGTGCATACACACAGTGCTAAAATAAGCCTGTGCTTTAATAATTTATATGATTTTATTACAATTACAAGCAAACCTTAATGTCTTGCGTGGCTGCTGAGACCTAGTTTATTTCTTTTAGTCGAGCAAAAATCTGCAGTAGTGGATCATTACAGAATAAACACTCACCACACAGTGATTATGTTATAGCATGTAGTAAAGAGCAGCAGTAGTAAAAAGGAGGCCACAGTGGTCAGTAGCTGGCCTTTTGTTTTGAGTGACCTTTAAACTTACATGGATGGAAGGAAACCTGACAGTGCTCTGTAGCAAAAAGTAACATTATATATCAGAACTGTTTTTTTAAGCTTAGGTAAAACAACAACAACTAAAACCCATTTTTCTCAGCTCTTTAAGGACAATATTAAAATCAAACTTTAAATTTTGAACCTCTTTCCTCTATCCATGTTCTCACCTCTCGCTTAAGTCCTCAGCTCTCTGTCCACTAAAAGGCTGGTAGCCGGCTCTCTGTGGGGACGCAGGGCTGCAGGGTGAGGCGTGACCGGACCTGCCAAGAGACGCCCTGCGGCTCCGCCTCCTCTCCAGACCACGCTTTTTGTCCACACCCCCAAGGCTGGCTCGTCGACGGTCCCGGCGTCCCATTGGTGGAGGCTGGCTGTCATCATCACCATCTTCATTTCGTAGGGTCATCTGGGGAAGCACATGATTAAGTGAGAGTGAAAAATGCTTCCCACAGGGAATTTATTGTGAAGCCTGCGTCCTATAAATACTGTAAACTAAGTTGTATTCATGAGACATGGGCAACTGAAATCTTCAACAGACAAAAATGAGCTTGATTCCTAAATGTGTTTATGATTGTCCCACACCTCATACAAGTTGAGCTGTTCAACCAAGTCAAGATCAGTGCCTTTCCGCCCCAAGTGTCTTTGGGATATTGTTTCCATGCCCTGTTCCTCTAGGACATCCACCAGATCATAGAAAGAATCCTGGTCAGGCAGAGCTGCAAGTGTCTGCAAACAGATAAGAAGACAATAAATCATCAATGTGTAGGTGATGGCTCATTCGTTTGGGTCACTACAACCCAAAATAGTAAAAGGTGAGGCAACAACTTGTTTCAACAACTTGCGATGACAAAAGTTTTGATGACAAATCGTATGTGGATCGTGTGGATATCTTGTGCATGGTCACACTTTACAAATTAACCTGATGATGAACAGTTAATTAGAAGTTCTGAGAAGTTCAGTCAGCTGACTAAACAGTAGATTATGATGACAACCAGGGAGATGCTACATTAATGAGTCACTGGGTAATGATGAGTTAATAACTACTTGTAAAACAGTGGATTGACAACATTCCACAGTTGTTACTCAAGTTATGTCATCACGCATTAAAGTGTTACCCTTTGTATAAGGAAAACTAAATAACAAAACATATTCTTTAAAAATATATTTGATTCAGAATAAGGAAATAATATCATTGCTCAAAAGCATAAAAGGTCATATTGGAGGTGTACATGTATGTTCTATATCCAGTATTTAATACGAAGGACACAGACATTCAGCATAAGAAGACTGTAAACTAGGATACCTTATTGATGAGGGTCATGGCATAGACCAGCAGCTCTGTGTCCACTCCATCCTTCTCATGTAGGATTTCCATAGCATTAGACCATGACTTGCAACCTGAAAATAAGCCAGTTAAAACACAAGCTGCTTTGTTACTATTCAATCACCAAACCATAGTGTGTACAGATGAACAAGAAGATGATAAATGAAATGTTTCTTATCAGTTTGTGGCATGCTGTCTTCTGTACCTCTGTTGGTGTCCACAGAAGTAATGGCTTGTATGAGCAGTGGAGCGTTGGATTCAGAGTACTCCACAAACACCAGCAACAACTTCAAAGCTGTTTTCACCACCAGACGGAACTGGAAGTGGGGGAGGGGGCACAATTTTAATACAATTGATTTCTATCCTGTGGGTGTATAATGTTTTAAATCAACTTGACTTTGTTTATAGATTTTGCTGTATTGGCATCCATTAAAACACTGTTGCGCATAAAATTTTAATAATTATGTGTTCAGACACATTCCTTCAGCCACACAAGGCTAATTATGGTTTAATTTTCACTTTGATATGTTTGGAGGAGATTGATCAATAAAGTTTAGAGAATTTATACACTTTATCTAACAAGAATAAATTGCATTGTAACAATAATTTCATGAGAAGAAGTAAAAAATGTTTTATTCCAACTTCATGGACATCAATGTACATACGTACAGAACTTGGTAGTTTTAGGTATTTGTGTGTATGTTTCAATAAATAGTCATTTTTGTTTCCTAGTGGTGCATTTCTGTCATCAGACCATGTACACTGAATTCCATGTCTGCTTTTGTTTAGATGGCCTAATGTGGTTTCAGGTTTAATGATAGCTATAGATAGGAAGTGTATGTGTATGTTTTTTGCACGCTTTTTCCATAATAAAGTATAGTAATATTCAAGGTAATTAAATTTTTATTTAAAGAAACCCACAAAAATCACTCTCAGGTCAGGATAAAGAACATCAGTAGAAGTTGTCTTTGTGTTATTGTTTATAAAAGCTAAAAAAACTGCTCAAACAGTGTATGGTTAGCTCAGAGCTAAGGACAGCCTACTGTACTTCCAATGTGCATGTGCAAATGTGTGTAACTGGCATCGGATATGATTGAGTAGGCATGCATAATTATACCTTTGAGCCAACAAGAGCGTAAAGCCATTGGATTGTCTCAGCATGACCAATAACACCGTTCATCCCATCGACATACAGCATGATTTGTCCCAGAGCTGAGAGTATGGGAAAGGAACAGTCAAACCACAAGTTAGAAACTTTGAACAAATATAGAAAGATACACTTGATGTAAACAAACCAAGCATGAGTCTTTCTACAGAAGCGACAGTAAGAAAACTCAAAGGGTTTTCTTTTCTTCGGTTGGGTCTTTGCTACCAATACAAACACATAGAGGACTAAATAGTTTCCAATAAAAAATTCAGTGGTAAAGAAAGTTGTATGCTATTGGATATATATATATGTTTGATTTACATATATATTTTACATATGTTGCACCAATGCTCAACACGGATAGATGTATCATATTTGTTGCTGTAGTTGTCACAACTGTGTTTGCTTTGTCTCCGGTTTTACTTTGTGTTTAAGTTTAAAATATGTATTGATGTTATACTCATAAACAAATTCATAGAGCTTTGTCAAAAGATTCATAAGATTTCTTTTCATTTATGTTATGTATTATGCTTTTTAACCATTTAGAGAAACACATTTTTGTTGTAGATTTTATATGTTTCATTCAGAATTTAGGAGTATGTTGTACATGTTCTTTTATATAATCTATATTTGGACCAGTACATCTGATGCTAATGACTAATGTATGCAATAATTAAAGGCTTTGGAATCCTCATTGTGGTCCTATAGTACAAGAAAACACAACTTAAGCCTACATATCAACAACGGCATTTTTAATTTACCAAATGTCTGCTGGTAATGGTTTTGACTACAGTGCATCACTACCTGAACATTTTTTTATGTGAAATATTATTTAAAAATATTTTTAGTTTTTGGAAAGTATGTTGAAAGGAAACAGTATAGAGTAAGGGTTGTTTAAATTGTGCAGAGAGTAAGGAATGATCTCCAGGTGAGGCTGGCAGGACTAAAAGGAACGAGGGAAAATAAAACAAAGGAACTGAATGCAGGAGAAGCTGGGTGAGTGTGTGCATGTGTGTGTGGAATAGCCTAATCAGGTGAGTGGTAACTCCTGGGGGTATTTCTGTGTGGCTGCATGGTAACTGGTAAAAAAGACAGCAGAGCTGTGATGAACTGGCAAGCAACTTTGCTTCTGTCCACCATGTATTTGGACTCCAATTTGAAGACTGAAGTTATATCTTCCCTTTTTGGACAAACCTTACAACTATATGACCACACACATAAGAAAACAGGAGACATTTTGTCTGTTAATGATTTTTTTTTTAAGCTCATCATTGGGAAACAACAGGCTGATGTGAAGGATTGACTTCAGTGTGACTTCACTGATCTCTCAAACGCAGTTCAGTGTATGAGAGGTGATGAGCTTTACGAGCGTCCAAAAGGATGGTACCGTATGGCCTTAAAGGTCAGAGGCAAATATTCAGGTGGAGACACCTGGTTGGGCACCAGTGGATGGAGGAGTCACTCTGCACCTGGAGAATGGCCTGTTTCTTACCATGGAACAAGTTTACATGGAGTCAAAAACATCATCAGAAGTCACTACAAAGCAGGAGATAGAGTTAAGTATGGAAGAGGAATCTACTCAACACCAGACATTCATGTGGCTGAGAAGGAAGCGTATGCCAACACCTTCATATCAAAGACAACAGGGAAATGCTACAAAGTAATTCTGCAAAATCGGATCAATCCTAAAATGAGGGAGATCTGCGAAAGATCAGACTATTGGCTCATACGTATCGATAAAGGAACCTCTCCTGAAATGGAGAAACAGATAGTGGAAAGCTCTGTTCGACCTTACGGTATTCTGATCAAGGAATTAAATGCAAATGATGCTGGTTTATTTGTTCGTATTGCTAATTCTTTAGCCTCTGTAGTTCAAACTATCTTTAGGTAAAAGCAGCAAATGTCTTTTCTGCCCTTGGTGCTATCAAGAATGTTATACTAGGGCCAGTGAATGCTTTGTTGTTTATATTTATGATCTACATTTTGGGTGTAACATCACAGTTTTTTAGTATTTACTTTGGAGGATTTTTGGTTAGAGGATTTGTAGACTCTTCTTGACAATGTACAAGTTTTGTTTCCTGAATATATTTAAAACAAAATTGTGTTCACTATTTGAGAAATACTTTTGTCTTTTTCACTGCGCTTTATTTCAGAATCACAGCAATGCAAATTGGTAACTTGTATAAATACTTGGGAATTTTCCTCAATTTTGTGTTGTTTTTTTTTTTGAGGGGGGGTGTTGTATTTATCATCTGTTGTGTGTTAAAGAACCGTACATAATCTTTTAAAGCTTTTTTTTTTTTTCACATAGGCAATAAATGTCTGTGGTTAAGGTAAATTCAGCTCAAACAATGTTAAGAAGAAAGGGCAGGTTTGCTACTATGTTACTCAACTGCTTACTTAAACTGAGGTTTGATAAGTGAAGGTACTGTATCTTCACTTTTTTGGACAGACCATGATCACACATGGAGACAGTTTGACTGCTGATTTGTGTTAAACAACCATCATGGAGTGAATATCCAAAGGCACCATTAATAATAGTCAATCCAAATTTAGAGATTGAGTTTAATTTGAATTTCCAAACACATAGTGGAGAAATCTTGTAGACATTTTGCGATTCTGATCAGGAAACTTTGAAACAACTATGAAACATTAGTCTTTTCTTTTTGACCTGTTTTAAAAAGGATGAAATGTTCTAAAGCTCTGGGTGCTTTCATAAATGTCTATGCTTGAATTTTGTTCCAACTTTTCAACATTATCTGATGGTTTACTAAATGAAAACATCTGTTTCTTTCAGTAACATTTTTACTTCACCTTTGCATAGCAGATTTGTAAAATACCAGCTGCATACTGTACACACACACTAGAACAAATGAATGCATATTTGAAAGGTCGAGTCATTTCCACATAGAGCTGCTAATGTTGAGCTTGGATATTACCCCTCACAAACATGGTTTTAAAACTTTTACATACATTATTATATATATTAAGAGCTATAAATGCAAGTTGCTGCAGTATGTTTTACTGCATGTGTATGTTGGGGTATCCATTCTTAGTAAGAGGTTTTGTTATGTGACCACAGATCCTCTCCTTTAGCTCAGAGCAGCCCTTGTAACATTTATCACATGGCTGCAAAGAGCTAGTTATTAGACAATTAACAGAAAAACAAAAACACTCCATAAATACTGCATGCTACTTATGAAATAATTATCTTTGACACGTTTGGAATAATAAAGCCTGGAAATAAATGTGTGTGTATATGACTGAGTAAAGACTGGGGGATTTGTAAGTGGATTTTCTGCTGGTGGGAATCGGATAACGTGTTGATTTGCATATGGGTAGACAAGTTCACGTGTGTCATGTTTATTGGTATCAGATTATCTTAAAAATCGTGCATATTTCCCAACCATAATTTAAAATACCTAAACCGTTATAAACTGTTCTAATTTCACAGTGCAAAATCTCTGCTGTTATGATCCTATCCTAATTTGCAATTTTACTATCACTCTGCAATTGTTTCATTTTAGACTATTTACAGTATATAGTGCAATATCACTCATTTATGTTCAGTTTTGACATGCTAAAATCAGTGCTGAGACAGAGCTGCAAGTAGTGATAGATCTCATAGAAACAGAGAAAGACAGAGAGATACTGTACCTCTTAGGATGTAGTTCTGGTAGTTCTGGTCAGCTTCTGCTCCCACCTTAATGAGACATGTCAGACCTTCAGCCATTATAAACTCATGGACCAGATCTTTGTCATCCTGAAACAATAGAGAATGCACACGAGAGAAAGCATTTTACAAGTTAATATAATAAGGTACATTGGCTGCATACATACAGAACTACACAAAACTGTATAGAAGTTACATTCTCTGTTTTGGCCACATGGCGGGGGTAATGTGCAGAACTAATCAACAGCATATAAATTTCAACCACGACATTGGTTCAAGCAGTCTGAAACTCCCACTCCACATCTCAACAAACATGTGTCATGCAATTTGTTGCTTTAGACATATGATCTCCAATAACAAAATCAAAAATAAAATAGAAGAAATGAAAACACCTTATGGTAGTTGTCTGAGCAATGTGATAGGACTCCCAAACTAAATTCAGGTGCAGCATCTAAGACTTAACTTAGGGCATCTTATGTGTAAAATTCATTAGCTTTAATGAATAATCAGCATAGAGCCTGTCATAGGTAATCCTGTCATAAGTAAACGCTTTTGTAAAAAAAGGTTAGTTAAGTGAAGAGGAGTTGTAATGGATGTTAAAATGTGATACAGAAGTCTCTGCATTTGCCATCAGTGACATGGGGCCATCAGAGTTTATAGACATGACAACAGAAATAGTAATTAAATACTACTAATGTTTATGTTTTAATGTTTTATTTACTGAAACATGTTATCATATTTGGGTGCTTTTTTTTTGAGTGGTTTTAAGTCATTCACAAAAAGCTCTCTGTTTTTTCAGTGGATGACTCTTTTATATTTTAAAATATGGATTACCACACAAAAGCAACCCCCCCCCCCCACACACACAGGCATATTCACACACACACACGGAGTGAAATGCCACGTTGATGGACATCCCTGTCATTATGGAAGTGCACTGTGCCCACAATAACCGTCTGTATTCTGCAACAACAAACTGGCAGTAACTGCATGTGGAATTGTGTGTGTGTTTGGGTGTGTATGTGTGTGTATGTGTTACCTGAAAAATTTGCTTTAGCGAGAACAATGCCCTTCTTAAGTCACGCCCATTAGAGTTATACAGTCGTTCTGCAGAGAAAGAAAAAAATATTTTAATTTCTTATCTACAACAAACAGTTTTTACACACTTTTTATAGTGACACAAAAATAATAAAAATGAGTTTCCACCTGGCATTAAGCAATCTTTTGGACACAATCTCTTTGCATTGTTTACTCCTATGGAACACCTTACATCTCTCATCAATTTTCATAGATTTTATTCTGATAACTAGATCACTAACCAACTAAACTGCAGAAGTTGTGCAATAGTTTCTGATTTGAGATGAACTGAGCCAATCACAGCACGCAGCTTTGATCACCTGAGGCAAGCACTTCATCAAACACTTTCACATCTAACATGTGCTCTGTCACACATGCTCACACGCACACACTTACACTCGCAAGCGCACACTCACACACATGTGGCAGAGGTGATTAGAGCTGTATTGGAATGTTAATGAGCTGCTGGCCGGGCTTCAGCAGTGAGGTATTCAGGTCACGACATGGAAAGCATTCAGAACCAACAGCTCTTCTACTACCAAGCTGATATTTAACCTTATGAGTTCGTTTTTTAAACACAAATACATCATTAATGTACTTTAATCTCACAGAAGGGACTTAAATCATTTCATGTGGTCTTGTGAAAAACAAATGCTTTTCACATTTATCCGCATATTATACAGTACTTGTATTTATATGTACACATATGATAATGGTCACACAGCAGAAATAATTTTCTAAGTGCTCTGCATTAAGCTCAAAGTCTGTTTAGTTGGGTGTATTGTCCATTTGTGAGTATGAACAGTTGTTTTTTAAAAGTGTGTCAGCAGGGGGTTGACAAACCATACAAATCCTGAGTTTCCATGTTGATGACAAATCCTTCAATCCATCAGGAGCGCTATGTGTAAAATACTGTGAAGGTAAGGGCAGGGCAGGACAGCAAATGCACCACCGCATGTGGGCCCAGACGTGTGTTACTGTAGCTATGGAGCCAGCCAGTCTGTCCTGCTGTCTGGAGCTCAGTGGTAACTGTCGCTAAGCTAGACAAGGCTAACCTAAGGCCAGGGTCAAAATCATTATCATTCCACACAAAGATGAAGAATTACAGGTTTGTCTGTCTCTTCATTTGCAGTATTCTTTCTGTGAGATCAGCAGAATAAATTGAATATACAGTATGTGTGATAGCCTACAGCAGAGATATTTAAATTATCCAAAAGATTTGTGTCGAGAGGAAATGGGCATACAAACAATAAATGTGTGGAAAATATGAATCCAGACCTGAAAAAGCAAATAGGGTAGAAGGAAATATATTAACTATCAAAGAGGTGGAAGACACGGTAGCAAAGGAAAGGAAAGATCAGGACAGGAAATGAATGACCACATAGTGAATGCCAGAAAGTGATTTGGGGAAAGAAAAACAGTTGATTCTGGGTAATTAGGTAAGAGCAGACAAAGCCAGAACTGTGGAATTCCCCATCCATAAATACACAAACGACATATATATCTAAGTCTTTTGAATAAATTTGTTAATTGTTAACAATTTTTGACCTTGTGCACCCAATTGAAATGATGTTCGGTTAAGAATCAATCATAGAAATGTACTTTTATATGTATTTGACAAAGATTATTTAGACTATTTTGATCACTCCAGAACAGAACAGACTGGGAACAGGTTGCAGGTGCCATGATCTGCATCTCCATGGCTTATCTGTAACTCGTCTTTCAAAGAGTCATTTAGGTCTAATTCCCTCGTTCTCATTTCTCTAGGTTTTGTTGGAAATCAAGTGGTCACTAAATGAGGCATGCAACCGTTGGTCTGGCTCTTGAGTGTCTAATGGTTCATTTAGACCATCACGTGTAATGTTTGTGTTCTTCATCAAGTCATGAGAGGAGCTGTCAGGGTAACCTTCACCAAACTGTCTGCTGTGCATCAGGAACATGTCAGCAGTCATGATACGGCTTAGACTTGGCTTTGGCTTGTGGTATAAGAAGGCTCTCAGCCTTGCAGTTGTATTTGTTTAACAAGTTAAACAATTTAAAGCTGAATGCATAAGGCAAAGCTCTGCAAGACACATTCATTTTTAAATTTCTCTACAGTTGTGTAAGGCCCATTGAGAATCCTTACATTCAAGCTAATGTTGGTATTACTTTGAGGGCCTGAACATGGTTGTGCAGAGAATGGCAGGAAGAGGTTCCCTCCAACCAACCCATTGTGATGTCACATGCAAGTGTAATGCAGAGTTTAAAAAAAAAGAGCAGCACACTCCAGGCCCGAGCAGGGCCCAACTATGGGCTAGGATAACATAATTGTTGGCACACAGTGTATAACAACACCAGCAACACAGAGAGAGAATCCAGGATAAGAGATACATTGTCATAGCAAGAGATAGATGATGTGCTTTTTGACATGAGCTGTCAGGACAATGTGATGAATGAGCTGATGTGGCATATTTATATGAATATCTCATGATTTCATGAATCACATAACTTTTTTCTTCATACAGTGAGTAAAACAATGACAATTCATCGATCACGCGTATTTTTTATTACATTTTATTACAATGGTTTAAAGATATTATTGAGGTTGGACCAAGGGCCAGAGATACATTTTGTCACAGTAGTACAATGCAATTACAGTTGCTAACAAAGTCACTAATTACTCCTCTACTCCTAAGTAAAGACTGTTTAATGCTAAATATTTGGTAGAAAATTTCCTATTTGCACAATGGGTTCCAATTTGTTTTAATGGCGTACAGTATGTCTAAGGTGATCGTTTATTCAGGTTCGAAATTTAGTAGTTCAAACAAGTCACTCTCAATTACAAGCTCAACAAAGGCTAAGCAGCTTGTCCTAACAACACAAATAACAGCAAAAAACTAGGAAGATAACACATCTTGTCCCCCAGCATATGAGGCAAAGCAGTAGATGTGGGAATAAAGTTAAAGGAGAAAAAAAAAATTAAAGAAAGGCATTTGAAGCTAGGTTTTGTCTGCACACGTGTCTTTTGCTGGTCATTTTTTTCCTGGCCCTAGGTTTTATTATTGTCACAAGAAAAGCTCCAACACTCACTGGGATGTGTCATTGTGGCTTGTGTGTGTAGGCGTGCGTGTGTATGATTCCATGGATATGTGTGAGTGTGTGCGCACAGCCATGAGTAAGCCAGTGCCTGTGTTTGACAAGTACAGACACACAGCTGAGGGACAGACAAGAAGGCACATTTCATTTATAAGTTCGCACTAAAGTTTTACAGTTTTATTTTGGAGGATTTGCAGTTCGTGTCCACAGTTTCTTGGCGACCTCACATACACTGCAATAAGTCTGCCGTAACATTGTTTAAACCCATATTCCATCTTAAAATCTTAAAATCTTTTCTTAAAGAAAGGAGGGACATTAGCTAGAAGGATGTCTTATATGCACTTGTTTCTGATGTAGTCACATCTGTTCTTTTTTAATAATTATGACTTAACAAAAGTCTTGGTTCCACTTTCATATGTGAGTCAAGCTGCCTCTATATTGTCAACTTTATCATATGAGCAATGGAGTTCAGGCATTGATAGTTTACACTCTCCTGTCACAACAGAAGCAGTCAGGACCCAAGACATATGAAAATGATAATTCAATTACTGTAATTACTGTCAAATCATCATTTTAATGCTCAATAATAGGTTAACATGTAATAATTTGAAACCTTTTTATAAAAAATATACTGAAAAATTAACAACCCTATGCATTTGTGTCAGAGAAGACTTCTATCAAAGAGCCTTTATTTGCACAGGTGCACATGTGCATGTTTGTGTGGTAGAGTCATCTATAGTGAAGCTTGTATTCCTTTAGTGCCAGGACTATCTGATAAGTCGCTCAGGAGTGTCCCTCCCTCCTTCTCTTACTGCCATAATGAGATTAGTGTTGTGACCCTTTAGCTTTTACAAATCCCTCAACATTTACTGCACCGTCTACATATCTCCAAACAGCAAAACACAGACTAGCATAGGGTACACAAGGCCTCACCCACAGTAATTACAAACCACAATGTATTTTCCTCTACTACTAAGTGCAAAATCAGAGTCTCCATTTGACTGTAGTCTCATTCTGCGTAGTTGGCATAAAGGCCTGTAACAATATACCACTACTATGTGAAATCCTCAGACTTGATGATAGCCAGCCAACTTAAAAGACGTTTCTTAGGCTGTCAAGAAAAAAAACAAACAATGCAAAGCAAACCATAAGGTTTATACACATTTTCAGCATCTTATGAAGCAATTTAGGAGCCATATCAAATATCATAAACCTTGTCAAACCTCATAAAATACAAAATAAAATAATATTTAATTAAGTAGCTAAAAATAGAATAGGATTCTTTCAAATCAGTAACTGTAGTCCATATTTATCGTTCAGCTAAATCCCTCCTTGTAAAAGGTTCATGTTTTATGGCTCAGCCTTTCACCATGCTCATTCTGTTTGGAGGCTCGTGAGAGATACCCATGTCACAGCACATACAGTGTGTACACACCACATCCAGGAGCTTTGATGTCAATAATGATATGACAAAAATCTTCAATATTCAACAATGCACAGCCCTACAATGGAATAACAAAAGTAGACAGTTGACCTTTGCACGTGCAGTGGCTGATGGGTCAGAGTGGTAAAACTTCTCCCAAATTTTCAGCAGTTTCAGAAGTTATATTCATTTTTCTAGTGTGGAAATTCCAAACACAAATTCCCTGTATGATGATTTATTAATAAATGCATGTCCAATACCCATGGGGGTTGTTTATATACATACAGCACATAAACCTGAATAGTTGATGGGCTTTAATCGAACAGAATTATTTTAGTGTGACACACCTTTAATAGGCCACAGGATTGACTTGAGGTCAACCAAGAGTAATATTTTTCAGGATGGTACAACTGATCAGGCAACAGAGGGCC
This sequence comes from Channa argus, assembly GCF_033026475.1. NCBI lineage: Eukaryota > Metazoa > Chordata > Actinopteri > Anabantiformes > Channidae > Channa > Channa argus. The sequence continues at coordinate 20,557,919 of NC_090197.1, forward strand.
ACAGCTGGTGGTCCTGCAATTAAGCTCGAGTTATAACTGCTGTCTTGTGTTTCTGGAGGATTTCATTGCACCCCTCTAAAAAAGTCCCCACACGGCTGTCTGGGCCAATCAGTCAGTTGGCTTATAAACTGCATCTTCAGTGGGATCTAAAATAAAGCAGTGAGAGGAGAATGAGGTGTAATGGCATGCTGCAGAGCTTGGTGTAATCCCAGGAAGTCTTTCCCCCTCTGTGCTAGTCTCATGCTAAATATAGGAGGGTTGGGTGTCAAGCATTTTGTAACAACCCTAGATATTGGGTTCAGTCTTTGTTTAGGTCATGTAGTGCACTGTGTTCTACTCGGAAGATCTTACATTCAGTCAATGAACATTTGAAGCACCTGGATGAGACCATTTCAGTCATTTAGTTATGGGAGGCAGGGGCCTAGGAGGTAGAGCACTCCCCCACTGATTGCGGGTTGGTAGGTGGATCCCCCACCTCCTTGTGTCAAAATGTCCTTGGGTTAAAATCTCCAATAAATTGCACAGCAATTGCCATCATTAGTGTGCGACTATGTGTGTTTTGTTGAATGACCAGCAACTGTAAAGTGCGTTGGGTGCCAATAAGGTAAAAGCTACTATATGAATACAGACCTTTTACAATATATTTACTGTATAATGCTATTTCATCTGTATCAAGATTTAGAAATTTATTATCACTATAGTTTGGACATGTATGATTTCAGTCTATTCTAAAGTGAAGTAAAAAGGAAAACATGGCACGCAGCAAAAGCCAGACTGGTGAGGACAACACAGTTATTTTGTGACTCTATTTTTGTCGGTTGGTCTTGGCCCACAATGTGATTACTTTAGGCTGGTGATGGTACAGTACAGATGACGATCAAGGCCCCATGAGCTCTGTGTGTGTGTGGGTGTGTGTGTGTACCATATGTGTGTGTGTCTGTGTATGTGTTAGCCTTAAAGAGGGAGAGAGGGAACAACGTGAAAAAAGCCTAAGTGAGACCTCCAATGTTTCGCGGTTGGGATTTAAAGTATGGTGACAGATCTACAGTAGATAGAGATTCACTAGGCTCAACAGTGACACACATACACAAACAAGCATAGACATATCCATAGGCAGACAAAACGCTATAAGAGATTCTGACATTCAAACACACTGTGAATAGAAACACTTTTGTGAAACACATTCATTTTGAATAAAAAATAATAAATAAACTCCACCACCCACTATGACCTCAACAATAAACAGAGATTAGAATGATCACCTTTCTGACAGTTATAACTTAAAACCTGACAAATTATACAATTGTAAAAATAGGATTCATGGCAGAGCTGCTGTATTGGATTGCATTAGAATATACAGGTGTACCTAATTAAGTGGCCAGTAAGTGTATTTACCCCTTAAAATGCAGAACAACACTATTTGGGAGTTGTAAAGTGATGATTTTATATTTTATATCAGTCTTAAAGTATCATTTCAGGTAAATCACAAAGAGTGTGAAAATTGTAGATCATTTCCTTCTATTTAAGTATGGTCCAACTCTTGCACACAGCTGACATTCAGTCATACTTGCTCTGTAATTGTTTTATCTGCTATAGCGCATTCTTATAAAGTGTGACCTGATTTTCTGCAGTATGCAGCTAAACAATAGCACATTGTGGGAAATATCGTGTTCAATCCAAAGTAAAAGTTTGCCCACATAAAACAAGGATCCAATGTTTTCCCTAATTGTGCCCCCAGTCTTTGTGATTCTGTCTCATTCCCTCACTCTCTCACTTATCATGTTTGAGGGTTGCGTCAGTGTCAATTGCTTTGATTCTCTGGACATGTGCAGTAACAGCACGTGACAGAAATTAAACTGAAAAAAATAAGCAGAGAGATGGCATGAAAAGAGGTTAACCGATTGAGAAAATAAGATGTAGAGTGATATAGACAGTATAGAGAAATAGAGATATATAGAGAGGAATTATATACATTTTCAATTGTTGAAGATTAAATAATTTAATGAATTAGGCTTTAGTGTTTAAACAGCTCATTTTTGGAAAATGTACATCGGCAGCAATCACTCTCGTAAACAGTAATCGTAATCTAAATAAATTGGCTGGATTTAGAATATTGAACACAAAAATCCAGACAAATACAAAACAGTAAGAAAGGCATAAAAGACAGAAAAAAAAGACAAAGACAGAGGAAAAAAGACACACATAGGTGGAACAGACGGAGAAACCAAAGCAAGACTTACAGCAGCAAGTAAACAGAGAGGATATTGGAGGATATGTGCTGCTTGCTAAGTGGATTAGCTAAGGGAAATCTTGATCTGACTCATACCACACATGGCTGTTATTATACTCCTCCCTCTGTCTGTGTATAACCCTACAACAATTACATACGGTACTTTATGAAGTTTTTATAGCATAGTTTGGTGTATTTGGAGAATATTCTCTACCGGTCTGTCTTAGCCTATTATAATACATGCCTTATCAAGGCAGTGTTTTGTGAAACTTCAGGGCTGAAACTTTCAGTGTCTTGCCCATGGACAATTTAACATGTGGACATGAGGGACCAGGAATCAAACCATCAACTAGGTTTGTGCACTACTAAATGAGTTAGAGTTGCACCTGTGTGTGGAGGTTGGCATGTCTATTTATTTGTATACATGTCTACAGTATGAAGAAACTTTATATCAAAGTCACATACATACGAATATTTGGCCAGTACACACAATTTCAGTTGGCTGCATGAGAGCAATGACTTGGTATTAGGGCTGCGGTTCAAATAAGCTAGAAGTAGGTTGGGGTTAGGATGGGGGTTAGGTATTTGTTAGTGTCCTTACAACTACCGAAAGAAACAGATGAGAGTATGTGTTCGTACATTGTGGGGACCCTAACCCTAGTGCCTTCCTCAGTCTTTCTAGGAAGTCCTTAAAATTCATAGTAATGACTTTAAGTTTAGGGTTTAGTTTAGTCTAGGTTTAGGGTGTTATTATTGTGGTCAATGTACTGTGAAAAAAAACCCAGAGAGAGAGAAAGGTAACCAAGATGTATCAGTTTACAATAAAAAGAAAAAGTAAAGAACACTGGGTTAAATTAGTCAACAGACAAACTACTGCAATATTACTGAACAGATGCTGGGCTAGGAGCATGAATACAATAAGAAATACAAAGTCAACTTTTTGTCAGTCCAGGTAAACTGAACCCTATATTAAGCTAAAGTAATATTCCTAACATTAAGTCAGAAAGGACAACATTATTGTATAGCAGGGCCACATCCTATGTGAATGTAATAGAAAAGAACTTGGCCTAACTTCCTCTCTTCGCCCTCCTCACCTGTAAGTCGCAGACCACACAGCTATGACATATAGTAACCTGTGGAGCTATTTGCCAACTGCTGCTGCTCTGTCTGGCAGGTGCATTTTCTCCTAGCTTTGTTTTTCCCTTGTGTTTCCTTCCCTAATTGATTTACCATTTCCCTGGAAATCATCTCACTCCCCGTCTCTCTCCACACATCCCCTAAACCCATCATCTTTAAAACCCCACAGCTGAATAGAATGTCAACCCTGCATATTCTCCAGTGTGTTTTGAATGTTTAGCTTGTGGTAATTGTAATGTTTTATTGCATTATGTAATCATTTCAAAATGACTAAAACAGACCAGCCAGAGGTTTGTGCAGCCACAGTCGGGTGGATATGTGAACAAGCCCAGATATAAAGTAACACTCAAACACATGCACAGCAGCCCACATGTATATGAAGTGACCAGTGTATTCCTTATGGTCTTCCAGTAAACACACTGAGTCTTGAGAAAAAAGATCCAAACTGCAAATATGTTCTGCCACAGTGCAGGAGTTGGGCTGCTCATATTTGTCAGCAAAACTGTCACAGGGAAAACCCTGCCACATCCACAAGAAGTATAACCCTGTAATACAGAAATGGGACCCACCACAGCAACTGATCACTGAAACAACAGAGATGCACAGTTGCAACATACGACTGGATTACACAGCAAAACCATACCAGCCAGAAATAATCACATTGTGGTTTAACTGCATTGCATTTCGAATTGCCGAGCCTCACATCTGAGCATAAACAGTGCAATACGCATCCCCGTTGCTATCCGCTATCTTCAATAGAAAGCAAAAAAACACTTTGTTTACCCTACCTTCTCTAACTTGATATACTTCCAATGTGTAAGAAAAGAAGACAGAAAGGTAATTACTGTTCCAATGTGAAGAGTGCCATTGCAGTAGTAATGGAGAACAGCTGCAGGCTAGATGCATGTTGTCGTACAGCAGCTAATACTGTTAAGTTATTCTACCACTTTTACTCCTCTATACTGCCATCCTAAGGTCTCATCAGCCCATCTCTCCATTTCTCACAGTAAAACATGACTCATGTGGGTACAATGCTCTCAGTTGCTCCTCAGGGTCTCAGCTGCTGGTAGGGGTAGAGTATTTATTTGATTTGTCCTGTTAGTTTATTTTCATAAAAACATAGATGAACTGCTGATAGTTAGATAAGATAAAATATAGAATAAAAACAAACACAGGGACTAAAGTCATTGTGGCTATGCAGAACTAAAAAAAAAAAAAAAAGACATAGATAAAGGTATAAACTTGTTAAAGACCATGCGAACAATTCACAAATATATCTGTACTGACTTGCTAACGTGTACACAAAGAGATCATAAGGCACGGTTCCTTGAGCCAAAGCCTCTGTGAGAACAAACAGTATGTGAAGCTGAGCAGAGTAAATATAGATTTAGCGAGTAGCGTGTGTAAGCCAGGAAAAGAAAGACATTTCACTGTGTTTGAATGGAACCAGTTGGAAGATGTTGGGGAACAGAAATTGGGACAAATGGACAATGCAGAGCAAAGTAAAATAAAAGAGGATGAAGGGAAAATGCCAGATTGAAAAGTAGTTAGCAGGATGGCTGAGGGCAGTACAGATAATAAAGGGCAGCATGTCAGCAAAATCGTATAATGTGTCTGGACTTTCACAATTGCACAGCCACAGATGTCCTATAATAAACACTGCCCACTCCAAGAGTACTCACTAAGGGTTGAGCTCCCCTGTCATACCATGCCATTACCAGGCCTTATCTTCCACAGCAGGGGGACAGCAGCACAGTAAATTGCTGTTAAAACCAGACGGACTTGCATCTCAAAAGCAGACTGCTGTTACTGAAATTAGTGGAAATCCCCCAGCTGATAACGAAACACTGTGTAGTGACTGCTGCTTTGTGAATACCATGTCAGTAAAGTCATACTTTATTTTGTGCAAAAATCTAAATCTAAATACTATTTACAATGTATAAATACATTGGCATAAAGGTGGTGTGAGGGTTTTAGGAATACTGATTATTTTGTGTGCTGAAAGGAAAAGCTAAAGATAAAAAGGCATATACATAGAGTAGTAGTAGTAACACTTGCAGGCAGCAATCGCAACACTCTGTTCTCAACAAGCTGCTAATTTGTTATGTAACAGCACAACCGGAGGAAATCAGACCAAGTCAACCTCTACTCCACCTCAATGTTAGGTCAATATCTGGTCCCTGACCAATTACAGAAGGATAATTGTGACACAGAAATCCAACAGTATGGAAGCCAATTTTTAAAAAAGGCAAAATTCCATTGCGCAGTGCCAAGGGATTTAACCAGCTCCAAGACACATGTGAGGTCCTTTGTTCTGCTCTTCAGTTCTTATGTTTTACCTGCTGCACCCTGCATATTACCAGGAGCTTTAGCTGTCAGCATACCCTCTCTACATTAGATCACTTAAACTTTTTTAATTGTGTGTTTAGTTTCGATTTATTGAGTGAAAATGAGGCCACACTGAAAACAAATTTGGTTTAAGTTATGACCTCTGCTTGGCCAGTGCATCTTTATGTGGTTTCATCATTAAATAGTGTTTTGCTAACTTTGAATGAACTAAGTTGTTGCCTTGGTAACTCTAAAGTCTTCACAATTCTTTAAAATAATATATTTGAGGGTATATTGAATCTGTGTATCTTGTGTTGCTGAATGTTTTTGTTGGGCTATTAATATGGTCCCTCTGATGACATATTGTTTTAGGTGACCCTTTCCTCCACACCCACCAACTATACGCCACCCATAAAGTGTATTAAGCACACTGATGCTCCCTAGAGGATGTACCCTTTTCATTTTAGATACATTTAGTCACTTAGTGTAATACTTTCATGTACACTAACAAAATCACGTCCCTAATAGTGCTTTGTGTGCTTTTGCTTTTTTGTGACATATTGAGCACTGATACGTCTAGGTGACACTAATAATTCTAAAGTGACTGCAAATGTCTAGTCTTGTTATCCATAACTCTTGACTAGTTACCTTTTAAAATGAAAATCATACAGCGGTATATCGAAAGATTATTCCTTGAAGATTTTCTATATGTTCCTAAGTCAGTCATTTTAACCCATCTTTCTTTCTGTAACTCTCACATTCAGTGAATAGAGGTTCAGCACTGTGCTGCCTTCATGCATGTTTTTGTGCTGTCAACACTTTCTAAAGATAACACCCCTACTTCACCCTACAACCCTCAAATCACATCTCTGCACCCATTAGCCATAGCACAAAACAACTCTTCTCTGACAGAGCTACCTAAATTTAACCCCTTAACAAGTAGTTCTGATTGGCAGTGTGACAACAATAGAACCAGCTAAAAGAAGGTTTTAGAAAATGGAAGAAAGGGCACATAATTTTGTGTAGATTTGAGAACCTAAAAAATAAAATGAAATAGAATGTATAAAAAATAAATGGGAAAAATGATGTGTCTTTCAGTGCAGTTCAAGCAGTGAGTGGATTTCCAATGCAGACACATTGTCTACAGAGCAGTGCTACGACAGCAAAGTCACTGTATTGCTGACCATGGTAAAGTTTTTTTTTTTTAATAAACAGAAAACTCATTAACTCACACACATTTTCACACCGTCACACATACATGGATCACAGAGCATCCTTAATCCTAAACTGGCAAGGCTGCATGTAATTTGATCTTTCCACTGGCTGCAGTGCCAAGAAATACCAAGGGGAGCTGTATTTCCCTTAGTTATATTCACTTTTTTTCCTTGTGGCCTTAAGAGAAGATCAATGAATGACTGAAAATGCTAAAAACTCTCTTTTCTGTATAACCCAATACTACAACCCAACCCAATACTAATCTTTGCAGTGTTTGCCCTAGGATATTCAGCACCAGCTGTGTTGTGATGTGCGGGTGCACACGTGTGCAACAACACTAGGCCCATATTTATGCATGGCAGAACACCAGGTTAGGCTAATAAAACATTTTTTAATAATTTGTTATGCTCACACTGTTTCTGAGTGATAGTAGAGCACTCCAGTAATGTCCACATGACTCCAAAGGTGTGATTCATTAGTTTACATAGTGTTTGTACAAGTTACACATGCACATTACAAGTTGTATATAAATGTGTTAACTTGAGAAATAATGACTTTTCCATATCCTAATCACGTGGGGTACACTGACTTGGGGGCATTTAGCATGGCTTTTATTACTCAGCTAAGACGTAAAAAAAACATCAACTTTGTTTTAGTTAAATTATGGTACCAGCCCCCAGTCAGCTGCAGGTGGTGTAGAATGTACAAGTTGCAATGGCTACATTCTCGGCTGCTGCAGATTGCATTTAGGGGAAAACACTGCTTTGCCAAGCTGTTGATGCTAGTAAGATTATAAAAATCTCTAAGCTATTGATCCTTTCCTGCACTTTAATCACCAAAACCAAACACTGAGCCTCATGTAAAAATCTATTAAAAATCTATATGCTTAATTCAAAGCCATGACAGGCCATCCTACTATACTAACCAACTAATTGTGTGTCACAGATACTTTATACTAAAAGAGCTCTGTATACTTAGATTTGACTTTTCTTTTAGTGGGTAACACACTGACCACTACTCAGGCGATTTGAAGGTCAAGGCCCTAAAGGATTAGAGAGCAAAAAAACAGGCAGATAAGTGGAACTGGCTCACTGGAGCGACACTGAGAGGGGGATGGAAAATTGTAGATCTCTAAAGTGAAAGGATCACTCTAACTCCCTCAAGGTATCTGATTTTATGTCTATTTAATACAGTAGAACTGCAAAATACAGAACTGCTCCAGTCATAACCTGGTTGTTTCTCAGCATCTATGCCATGCTAAATGAAACATGGATTGTGGTAAATATAGTGACTAAACTCTATAATTAAGACTTGGCATTGGACAATATTTACTCATACCCTTCAAAACAAAATGCATCTCATGTAGAGATGGTCCAGCCTTTTCTCATATAAAAATCTGTTTAATAAGAAACTGTTTTCCAAATTAGGCTATAAGAGACAAGGAAATACAGCCCATCTTGGTTTTCTTCAAACCAAGATGTGCCATGGGAAGATTCCCTAAGAGTCTGTGTGTGGCTGAGTATGTACAACATGTTGCCAGTGTGAGAGAAGGATCTAACGTACATCACTTCACACACCATTCAGGCCCGTTAGAGTATGATGAGAGAAATTTTGTGCATTTATGCTTTCACTTATGCACACATGTGTTTGATGTGTGTGCATATCCTGTAAATAGTTATATTTTTACAGCTAGTAGCTGCAAGTTTGTATTCTTTACAAACTGTATTCTTTAAAAGGCTCAGTTTGTCTTTTTTAAACATCTCTGACCATGGAACTTCGAGCAAGCAAATCCTTATGCTAATCTCCTAAAAGTAACAATATGGAGCATGTTCAAGTGCTGTGTTGCTAAAATTAAGAAAATGCAAACAGTTACTTACAATGTGCAGCAAAAACATCTGCTAAAAATGATCTCATCCACTTAAATGTACTAATTTAAAATTATCAGATTTTCTCGCATAGTTTTCTCTCTTTATCACCAGTGTTTCCAATTCTATTAACTTTGCTAGTCATCAGCCTTTCTCTAGTCACTAATCCTTGAACCCAGAAATATTACTGCTATCACTGGAATAGAGAATGTGGACCATCTGGAAAATGCATGGAGAATTGGAGATATGATGGATACAATGTAAAGAGACTGAGGTGATGACAGGGAATGACCCTCATGAGACAGACAAGAAAAAAAAGAAGCACTTGAAAATTATTTCACCAACAGGGCTCAAATCATCCATTTGTTTCTAAATCATTAATATAGTATAGTATAGTATAGTATAGTATAGTATTGTACTGTATAGTTCATGCTCTATTCGGATAGGCCAGGCAAAATCTAAAATAATCTGAGTTGAATTATGGGTCATTTTAATGTGGGTGCTGATGTTTTGAAAATATAACATTTGCTATCTGTTAGCATCCTAACATCTACTTATTAATAGAAAACACAAAATACAGTCTGAAGGAAAAATCAAAAGTTTATCTGGTATTTAGTCCTAAACCAAAAGTTACCATAGCACGACAACAGGAAAACTTAAAGTATGATGTTATTGAAGTTGACCCTAAAAGGTGCCACCCTGTAATAGTTTCATCGTAATCAATTCAGTAATTGCTGAAACTTTTATTAACCTATATTTGTTTGGCCTAGAGGCCTGGAAGGGATGTGTTCTTCATGTTAGTTAGTGTTTAAAACTTTGCAGACCTACAGATCTAATCTTTTTTGTGTAAATATGACATAAAAAGTGATTTGATTTTCATCAAGTCTTAAAACAACATAAAAAGGAATTCAAAAAAATGAGACAAAAGACAAAAATATTGGAAAATTTTCCACAGTAAATAAATTGTGTGTCATCTGTTTGACTGGGTTCCCTATATGTAGTTTTAGGACTTATTGGAAAACCTGATGACATTTTTGCTCATATTCATGCACATATTTAAAACATACTGTTGTATACATATTGCATTATATTGTGTCACAATGCATTACACCATCTTGTCCAGTTCAGTTTTTTCTCTGTACTCTTATCATGACATGGATTTCCTTTGTTGCTGTTATGTTATTAGCTTCCCTTTAGCTTTCAAATTCACAGCAATGGGGACACTTCATAGGCCCCTGAAGGGAAAAGCTGAGCACTGAACACTTCCATCTACATACACATAAAAGCCTACCAACCAGGTTTAATGCAATATATGGCACAATCAACTTGTGTGGACACCAGAATACCCATTTATGTATAGAAAGTGTCAAGTTTATAATCCAACTTGTACAAATTATAAACCCTGAACAGCCTTTTAGACATATAGTACAATGTATTAAATCCTGCTCACGTGTTTCACTGCATGTGTGTGTGTATATATAAACATTAAGTAGCACTCACCAATGCAGGCATGTACACGGACAGTCAGCTGGGTCCGTAAAATAACACTGTGCTTCTTCCCCCTGGCCCTAATGTAGAGAGTGGAGTCACAAACAGAGAAGCAAACAGAATTATTACTGAATATCTTTTTTATTTATGTCAATTAAAACAAGATGTAAGACAAAATATGCAAGGATATGTTGTGTATAGTACCCCTATACTGACAGATATCTCAGTGTTGAGGATAGATAGCAGAAGTGCAGGAACAGACAAAACACAAACATGCACACATACAATACACAACTCCACAAACCATTGTGCCAGTGACATCCACACATTCAATCACAGCATGTTTCCAGTCAGAAAGCAACATGAAAATGGAGGCAAAGTACGATAGAAGTTTGAAAAGCAAACTCCCTGCCCTAGCCTTAGCTTTCATCTTTGAATCTGTAGGAGGTAATCCTTGACTTCCATCAATAACAGGCTGACAGTTTCAAACCCAGACAGGGAAAGCACTGATCTGATAACATACACAACTGAAAGAAACTATTTAAGTACAACATGCAGTAAGGATAACATACAAGGGAACAGCTGCCTTCCTATTCCGTTCTGCTGTGTTATCAGGTGTGCTCGGAAGTAAGATGTTAACGTGATCTGCTAAGGTTCAAATTCAATTTAATGCCATTTTTGATGACCACTCTAGTGCACCACAACAAATATGCCACTGAAAATTTGCTCTTGGCTGCACGTACCTTTAACCTTGATTTTTAGTAAATTCCAAAGAATGGGGACAAAATGCTGACTGTCTAGAGAGATGCATCTCTCAGTTATGTGAGCAGTGTCTTAATTGATTTCCTACTCTTACTACAATGTGACTTTGGTCAAAGCCCCACTTAATAACAGACAGGGAATCCATCCAGTTCCCAAAGATCTCCACATCTTTAAACACATCCATCATCTGTCACACAGCGCAAAGCCAAGCACACAAACAAAGACATGAATAAACATGGAAAAATAAATAAAGGTAAACATGCAACAGATGCAAAGAACAACCAAGCTCTGTTGGCCTGCTTTCACTTAATTGCTGCCAGCTCTAGTCCCTAAACAGAATGCAGCCAGTTCACAGTTCTCATGTCCTTTACAGAGCTTTAGGTGACAGTGCTGTATGTAAAAAGCTTTTAAGCAAGAGCAATGACCACTTACAGAGTCGTGACTTTCACTTGAAGACAATTTATATAACCACTTAAAAATGTTCATCACTTTATCAATTAGATGAAGATCACCTGTCTGTTAAAGAGCTAAGTAGCTAATGTTGCAACATCTGCTCTGTTCAGCAGCAGTGTATTAAAGTGAAACTACTGGATTTGTGCAAACCACAGTTAGCTTAAAGATTAACTAACATAGAAATGAGGCACACATGTTTGTTAACATTACTTAATGTAATTTTATAATAGTCTGTCAGCTTTCTATGTTTTGCTAATTTAGCTAGCTAGCTTTCTAGTTAATGCTAGCTGGCTACACATGGAATGAACAAAGAAGCCATTGATGCTAAAAAGGATTAACTAGTTATAATTGGAGTGGCTAGCTATAGCATTAAACATAAAAACTTAATACAAGCTTAAAATACCTTTAATACATTTAATAATATTTCCCTTAACTTACTGTATATTATAACTCATCAGCCATGACTTGTTTTCCTTAAAAGAGCTCTGTTGAAACTTGGCTAGCTTTACTTAGCTGAAAGTTGTTGAAGATAATCCTCAGGTGTTCACACTGTTTTGACACAGAGGCTGGCTACTGTTACCTAAATAACAACAACTAACAGTAACATTACAGAAATTGAATAACTACATTTTTATTAAAACTAACCTTTATGTTACTATGCTACCAGGCGCAGCTAATGATGTGATTGGATCATTTATGGCAGATCCAGGGTCAGTTTGCTTTAATACACTGACCCCACAGTACAGATAACATAGGATAACAATCACACTAAAAACCAGCGCTTGTTTTGTTGTCATGGAAAACAAGATGAAACATGGTGAAATGAAGGATTGAAGGAAACAAAGGATTAAATTATCATAAATACAAATTTATGAGTCTGCTCTATTGACCTCAATCTAAGCTCATCATAAGACAAGATAAATTAGGATCTAGATGGTTTAGAACTTTTCTCCCATTTATCTTGTTGACAGCTTGAAGATTTGACATACTGAAAATGATCCAGTACTGTCACAAAGTGGTTGCCTTTCCTGTAGTATCCAGAGTTGACAGATTTGTGAACTGTGAATTTTTCTCACAAAGAGGACCAGGATATCAATAATTATAAAAGTGTAGTGTGACTGTTGCTGTAGAAGGGAGGGCACATCTGTACCTCTTTCGAGAGAGATTCATACTTTCCATGAACTTGTGCTTCCAAGAAATCCATATCCAGCAGCTTGTGATTCTTCCCATTTCATAAAAATGGAGAAAATCAGAAAATCTCTGTGTTTGTGCATGCGTGTCTGCCTGTGTGTGTGTGTGTGTGTGTGTGTGAGTGTGTGTTTTTTTTTTTTTGGGGGGGGGGGGGGGGGGGGGGGTTTAGGAGGGCTCTCCACTTTGTCTCAAATTATTAGAGATATTTTGATGGAAAAGAGTGAAATTGTACATGTCTTAGAAACAGTGGTTGTGGTTTTGGCAGACAGTACATATGTGACTCAGTCTCACCCTGTGTCGTCCTGGTGAAATCCCTCCAGCTCATCCCTCTGCTCAGCCAGGGACGACTCCAGATCCAGATAGGTGCCATTGTGGGAGAGCTGAAGTGCACAGTCATCAAGCTGTGAAAAGAAATAAAGTAAACCTTTTTAATTACGTTCGATTTAACTGCACTAAACAAAAATAAGAGGGAAACACTACACCCCAACACAAACTGCCAAATATACCTATGCATATTAGGGATGGAAAATCCAATTGAGGACTTGGATATAAAAGGTGGCATGTGAAATTTATTTGGCACTTATGTTCGTATATGAACCACCCACAGGAATGGCATCGGTCTCTTGGCTCAATATTTTTTTTATTGCTCCCTCTCAATGTCTGCAAGGGTTTAACACCTTTTTTTAAAACAATCAAGAGCCCGTAAAATGAAGGGACAGGGGTTTGAACATGAGAGCATACATTGGTCTGTGTAAGGTGGGAGGCGCGGCGCCTCTTACAGCACTACAAAGCTGTAAAGGGAATTAACTAATAGAGACAGCCATAAAGACTACAGAGTATGAAACTCAAACCACAGGGAAACGTGGGAATAGAAAGGGTGATTTTAGTGAATTTAAAAAACAGCTGTGCGGTAAAATGATACTTAAATATTGCTGTAATTGTGTAGAATATGTGGCTACAGCTAATATAAATCACTATGTTTGCAAGGTGAAACAATCTCACATACATAATTTTCATGTGTGCATTTATGCACATGACAAATGCTATTGTTTTGTTTTTCACATAATAGGAGATCTTGCACTCCTGCTATCTATGATGGGATGATCTAAAGCAACATTGCAGACCGGCCTGCGTCAAGATTGACCCGATATGCTATGAAATGAGATGCCCTGCTGATTTTGGGACCAGGTTCGCAGTAATATATCTGCACCCCACTCACACTGATGTTTATGACCATAGTCACAAGGTAATAGCAGGTGCAAACAGCCATTATAGCAACAGCTCATAAAAGTAACATACAGTACATCATTATGTCACAAGGATCAGCTACAAGTTTACAGCTTATTGTTAAAGCTGCTGTTGTATGCATAGATGAATGAGATCAGAGTCATGAGTTGAATGAGCATTTAGCACCTCAGTCATATCGGTGGGTTTATAACCTTGCCTGGCCTCTGGTGTCCTGCCAAACACTGCTCTGACCCTACTGTCAAGCTGCATGACAACACTTGCTGACCAACACAGACCGCAGATCACAAGACCCACTGTGGCTCTCTGTCTGTCCCTCTCTTTCGCTCGGAAACAGAGATGGACTCACGGTATAAATATAACCTTGCTATATTTACTCTGCTCTGAGGCAGCATGCACACAGGAGCTCAAGGGTGGGTGTGTCCACAGGGGCCGGGCATTTAAGGGGGGCACTGGTAAGGCCAACGTGGAAGAGAATTGAAGAATTGAAGAATCCCCATGCTGCAGATGAACTTTGTAAAATTAGTCTAATATATAATTCATTCTTTAAGCAATCAGAGGAGCAAGCACCACATGGAAAGGAGGTAACTTTGGGTGTTGCTCCAGTTTCCCCTCTTTCCTTTAGATTAACGTTAATCCTCATATGCCAAACTGCTAATCCACGATGCAAAACAAACACTTAGTGAACACATGCTTACTTGAAATTTTAGTCAATTAATTTTGGTCACAGGCCAATGTATAATTCTTCAGCAAACACTGCTAGAAACTGTTATTTAGTGTGGACAAGACAAAATTTGGAAAATTTAACACAAAATGCAACTAAGCCTGATAAGAAGGTATTTGGTGATAAAGCAAAATATTACACACATTTTCACTTGCTAAAAGTAAAAAACTGATTTAAAAAATTTAAATGTCATGAATTTGTAGATTTGAACATTTCCTTCAAATCTACAAATGCAAACTTTATTGTGGTCCTAGAGGAACAGTCAGAAGATTACAAAGACTAAAGGATTCATCATTAAGCCTGCTTGGCTGCTGGTTTGGTAAAAATATTACATACTCTAGAGCATACAGTATATCTTTGGAGCTAAACCAGAATTTTACCACTGAACCCTTGTGTTGTGCCATCATTATTCATGCTTTTCATGCCAATACAGCATGTTCGATTTGAAAAATCACATTTACTGAATAAATAGGGGATGGAGCAAGTAGGGGGGTTAATCATGTCTTGTCCCACTGCCCCCATTTATTTGCTAAGGGATAAAACAAACACATTTCATGTATCCAATCTGTCAGCATTATTCACCATTTTCATCAATATTCCACCCATATGTAACATGGAGCTTTCTTTGTCTTTTTGCAAATCCCGTATTCTGCATAAGACATTTCCCCCGACATCCTCTCATTTTTCTGTTTCACTCCCCCTTCAAAAGCTGCCTTCCTGAAATACTCGTTTTGAGTCATAGGTGTAATAATGCAACAAAACACATAACTCAAAGCAAAGCCAGAACAGAGGAGGCTACACAGGGAACTGCAAACCCTTCACACTCAAGACTCAGGGTCGGGCCACAGAAACACTTAGTGGCTAGTATATTTTACATCCATTTGATCAAATTCTCCCAAAAGAGCTGGTAAGGGAGTAATTGGTTTCATGTTAAAACAACACCGGGCCTGCTGGCAATCATCGTGGGTCGACAGTTAACCACGCTCTTATGTAACTTAGCAGATGAGTTTAAGAAGTTTTTTAAGTGACAAAATCAGAGCTACAGAGGATCGAGCTCTTTAATGTGCGTGGGGGAGGGTGTGTTCTAGACGACCATTAAACCTCTCAGTGTTACTTTAATAGGAACCCTTGAATAATGAAACAAAAGTTGAGCTGTGAAATCTAGTCTCTGTTTTAAGGGGATTGGGAGTTTTTTGTTGTTGTTTTTTGTTTTATTATTGCAAAAATGCAGCTGTTTAATTGATTGTGAACTTTCTGCACTGAGCTAAACATGTTTTAATGTGTAATTTGTTTTAATTTAATTTACAATCCCTATATTTTAGGCCAGATTCAAACTTGGATGAACTTTGTTAAGTGTTTGAATTTATTTCTTTTGAATTAATAGAAGAGTGTTATTATCTCTTCTGTGAAAGTGAAAAGAAAACTGTTTAGCAGTTTGGACTAAATGGGAAATCTCATGCATACAGATTTAACCTTGGCATTTAACTGTGTGTGTGTGTTGTTTGAGTCTACAAACTGATGCATGGTCAGAGAGGTGGAAGAGGAGAAGGAGGAAGAGGTCAGGAAAACCACAGCACCCAAAGTGAGGAGAACAAAGTGTCGCAGGGATTCAGGCCCCAGCCACAGGAATTCTGGGACAAGTGACCTATACTTTACATGCAGCCCAGCCAGCCATAGACAGACCTCTGCCATCACAACATAATGATACAGTAGACTTTTCTGGGAGAGGAGAACAGAAAGTTAAAACATTAAGAGACAAACTGAGAAATTACTTAAAAAGTCTCACACCCGTTGCAGCATTGACATGTGTTGGTAATATTATAACATTTAAGCCTTTTGTCTGTTGGGCAAATTTCCAACCGTACTGTTTCATCCTTATAATTTTAAAAGACATATTCAGTTGTCATTGCATACAGTCTTCCTCCAGAAGTTAACAAACTTGCAAACACAAATGCAGGCTACCCCATCTGTTCGTGTATAGGTTGTAATCATAAGCTTTTCTATGCTGTGGGCAATTCTTCATTTGTTTTGTGGCTTTTAACGATGGGGCAGAGAAATATCTACTCAGTCTGGAAAACCACTTGAACCATGGTTTGCTATCAGGGTTGTGTGCCAGCAGTTAAACTCTTTTTCTTTCCCTCTGTATTGCTTTTATCTTCAGTTCAGTCCAGTCTACATTTTCAGCTTGAACTGTATTACGTCTACATACAGATGGAGAATAAAAATAAGGTCACGTTCAGAATCTACTCCATGTGTCTGGCTTTTGTGGGTTTGTTCACGTGCTTCTGTGTCAATCTTGTCACTAATGTTTTGCGGGGTTTTTTTTTCTATTTTTCTAAAAATCCTTGAAAATGCTTCTCTGACATACACTTTCTTTTATTCACACAACCTTTATAATGTGACACTTCACTAAATGTGATTGTCTGTGATTCAGGATCTGTGCTGGTTTCTGAGCTTAATGACTGTCACTTGTGGATGAATGAGGCAACACAGCATGGCTGCACTAATGCCTCCACTACCACCTGTCACTGTGACATGCAAAGCAAAGTACAAAAAACTGAAATAGAGCAGGTCTGTTCAGTTTAATTAGGTAAATGCTGTATTAGGCACTTAAGAAGTTGCCATTTGGGTGATTATAATTTTACTGTTTTTGATAGAGAGGTCAGAGGTGGAGCTGGTAGAGATCCAGTATCTTGAGCAAAGCCACTCAAATAGATCAGACAATGTGGGATTAAATTAAGATATTTAGTTTAAAATAGATCTTGTCAAACTTTGAGTCAAACATTTGCAAGTTTGTTTCAGTCCTCAGGCTGCAAAGCCAATCACTGGTGCTTGTTCTCAAAATAGCCTGTGACTGGTGGGTATGGAAGTTTATGTGCAGTGAGCTTGAAGTAAAAACTAGGAGTCCTAAAGGTTGCAAGACAACCCTGATTTAAACCCATGTGTTTACATCTCTTACATACATTGAATACATCTTATTGAACTGATTAATTCTCATCGGATTTAAAGTAATGTTACATAAACAAGTCAAACGTACATGGTTCCAGAGGACAACAAAAGACACTTCTAGCATCATTTGTTCACTACACTTGTATTTCTACCTTGTGTGGAGCTTTGAGGAGCCGGTGGATGCCCGCTAACTGGTTGATGAGGGGGATATCCTCCCTGAAGGTGTACAGTGGTGGTCTCGTCGGTTCTGGAAAATTGGTACTGTTGAACGGATCGGTATCATCTAAAAACTGAACCCTGCAGACAAACGTGGCCATGGTGCATCCATGCAAGTGGCTCCTCTGAGTTGGCACCTCGGTTTGATAACGAGAGAGAGTTGTACAGGCTATAGCCTGGCTATAGCTCCTCTCCTGGTAACGACAACAAACCCGGGTCGCGAAGTGCGCACTGCGCGCAGCCTGTCCTCACGCAGGACACGGGTGGAGGGGGTTGGATGCCGAAAAGACGGCGCGAGAAACGGCACAAATACTGTATCTTTTCTCCTTGCTTTGGGTTCGTACGACCCGTGCGTATTGGTGCCGCTGTGTTATACTTGAAGAAGCAGGTGGCCAGTGGTAAAGGGGAGGCAAGAGGCGGACTCCAGCTTGGTGCCCGAGAGTGAAGGATCAGAGCAGCTTGGGACAGCCGGTCTGCTGTCTGTCTGAGTCCCAGTAAATCCACCCCCACGCTCCCCCTTTCTATTTTCCCCTCTGCCTCATCTCCCCCCCCCCCCCCCCCCCCCCCTCCCCCTCCCCTTTCCCTGTCCCGGCTAAGCTCCTGATTCCTATAGCCTGTGAAAACGCAGTAATCCTATATTCTAATGAACTTATTTATAATATTTACATGAAACTAAAGCCTAATTGTATATGTTCAATAAGTATAAGTGTTAAAGAATAAGCAGTACCATCACCCTATTATACCCCACCATAAAGTAGTCTAACGACTAGTCCTAGGCTTAAATCTAACCACAGATAAATTAAATATACAGTGTGTCTCTATAGGCAGATGAAAGATGGTGTAAAGAGGTGAGCTCACTAACTAATAGGCTTATAACTCACACTACAAATACAAGTACATAGTGTAGTTTTACAAGCTTAAATCTCAACAAACAGCGACATTGTGTGGCTAAAATGTTTAAATGTTGGTAGAACGGTTTTCCTGATCCTCATGTTATGCAACATGTGTGTTTGCATCACACCACATTATAAACTGGAGTCAGAATCTGCAGGTCAGTGGGGCTCTCTGCTGACGTCTCTGTGCTGACAATTAATGTCTTCAGACTAAAGCATGTTGACAGATAGATGTAGGAATATTAGATTGACATTTGCCACCATAAAGTTATGTAAGGTAACTACAAATTCGGGGATAACCATTAATCAATGTAATAGGAGTTATAACAGCCTAATTATTAGTTTTGAGACGAAGAGAGTGACAGCTCTTTGTGTTTTATGATAGGCATTATTGCTGTTAAAGCAGTTTGTCTTCTAATCACAGAGTGGGCTCGGCTCTGCCCATGTCAAAGTTTCCTAGACCAACCTCAGAAACTGCTCCCCATGGTCACGACAAAGCTGGGCCTTGTAGCTTGTTGCCATTATTGTGTATGAAAAGGCTAAATGTAAAATGCTTTTGGTAAAAGTGATATGTATGCGACAAGTGATGTTTATAAATATGCTATTAGTGCCGGTCCAAGCCTGGTAAAAATTCGGTTGCGTCAGGAAGGGCATCCATCGTAAAAACTGCCAAGTCAACATGCGGAAGATAATCTGCTGTGGCGACTCTGAACTCACGGGATAAGCCGAAAGGACAAAAACAAACAAACAAACATACAAAAAACACTTTGCACAGTTTAAACAACATCTGTGTGTGAGCAAAATATATTGTGTAACACATACTTAGTCCATGAAAAAAGTAAACGTATGTAAATGTATGGTGCGTGCACTTCTTTGTTACCACTGGATGCATTTTCACAATGCATACATACAGTATGTAAAGTGAAGATTACTAGTCTTAACTGGTGTCTCACAGGTATGTCTTAATTCTAGAGACTGAAATTATTTTTTTCTTTTTCTCCTCAGCATTGTTGGTGTTATTTATAACTTATTAGTGCACTGTACTCCCTCTGGTTGAGTTACTTATCTACTTTTTTTGTCTGTTTCTTTCCTGTTTTCATTTTCTGTGTTTTATTTCATTTTATAAATATTAATTTAAATTAGTTTTTGTCTTAATGGATTTTATTTTTGCTTTTATTTATTATTTCTAAAGTATTTCTAATGTTTTTCTTTGCCTACAAAAACAGTTTGAATTGATGACCTGATCTTTTCATCAATAGCTCTGAAGCATTGTTCAGTATGTAGGAAACCAATGGTTTATTTTGATGATGAAAGCATATGAGCAAACTCAAGAAAGCATAATCGTAGAAATTGTGATGAATCCGTGCCCATTGGACCCACGCAATTATCACATTTTCCTTTAGCACAAATCCAGATACATTCTGTTAATTATTATTGGCAGGGGACACCTTTGTCCAATACCTGCCTCCAAGATTTGTAACGAGGTGGAGATAAAATCTCTGGGATAAAATGAGCAAAACACTGTCTCACACAGTGTGAGACAAGCAATACTAAGAATTTACCAACCTTCTTGCCTGATATTGCAGATCAGATTGGTTTGATTCCACAGACAGCATGAGACTGGTTCTTCCTAATCCTGGGCTCGATGAACGGATCCCCTCTCTTGGGGAGCTGGAGAGAATAGAGAAGGAGGAGGCTGGGGAAAGGCCCAAATGGGACAACAAAGCCCAGTACCTGCTTACCTGCGTGGGATTCTGTGTGGGACTTGGTAACGTTTGGAGGTTCCCTTATTTGTGTCAAAGCCATGGAGGAGGTAAAGTGTTCTTACTGTTTCTGTAACAAAAATGTGAAATTAACATATTTTGATAATTTATAAAAAATGAAACAAAGGGGGACATTTGGAAAGGAATTTACTGAAATACTGATAACTTTACTTTGAAAAAGTTAAGTATTCGCAAATTCAATAATGGTAGTAAATGATTATGTGTCGTAAACCATAATCAAAAAATTTGAATGCAAGTATTACATTCTTACAAATTAAATTAATTATAAATCATATCTCCCATATTAGATTTGTAATTACACAAAGTGTAAAATATTAAAGTTTTGTATCTCAACTAGCTTTAATATTTAAACAGAATGTGAAACATTTTCTTGGCATCACTTTTTGTTGATAATTTATCATGTTTTTGTAGTATGTATAAATAAAATGTACAAACATGCTACATATGGAAGTTCCAATCAACCACAAGACTAATTCAAAAGTCTAAAGTACTTTAGTTAAAATACTAAACCATTATATTAAAATAAAGTTTAAAAAAAAATTGAAAATTGAAAACAAAGAACTATTGGAAAATCCCTGATAAAAGAGTGACCTTTCACCCCTGACCCTAAGCCAAGTGCAATGTCACGACAATAAAAACCTATACGTATCTGTTGGTAAGAATTAATTAAGATGATGATATACTGTGACAGGTTTTACAGATCCAAAGTTTTCTGTGTGTTGTGCTTAAATCTAATGATCGTACATGATGACTACAGCAAACATGATGTATCTATAGTACACTAACATGTAAATCTATCTTGGTGTGTCCCCAGGAGCTTTTATGATCCCTTTTCTTATCCTGCTCGTGCTGGAGGGAATCCCACTGCTGCACCTGGAGTTTGCCATTGGACAACGACTCAGGAAGGGTAGTGTAGGAGTTTGGACTGCAATTAACCCCTACCTGACTGGTGTTGGTGGGTGCATTTATGGATTTTTCCAATATTAAAGTCTTCTGGTAGTTAAAAGCATGCAAGATTCATGAGAAAATTCTGTTTTAAAGATATTAAGCTGTTGATTTTCTTATTCTGATACAGGCATTTCATCCATGACAGTCTCATTCTTGGTGGGCATGTACTACAACACCATTATTGCCTGGGTGATGTGGTATTTCTTCAACTCATTTCAGAACCCCCTGCCATGGAACCAGTGTCCTCTAAATGATAATCTCACAGGTATGTCAACCTTTCTTTATATTTTCCAACTTAGATTGATACTTTACCTTCCTGGCTAACTTTTGCATTTTCCCTCTCTGCAGATTTAGATTCAGAATGCAAGCGCAGCTCTCCAGTGGACTATTTCTGGTACCGAGAGACACTGAACACCTCAGCTTCAATAGATGAGTCTGGTGGTCTTCAGGTGTGGATGGTGCTGTGTTTGATTGCTGCTTGGGGTGTGCTCTACATTTCCTGCATTAGAGGAATCGAGACCACTGGCAAGGTAAGAAATATACTGTACAGTGTAGGATCAAGTTTGTAACACAGTGGGAGAAATTGTTGGTTCGATGCAACAGCATATCACATTTGTCTTCAAGTCTTCTGCATCACTAATGTTATAGAATATGATGAACTTTATGTGAACTGTTGTTGATAATCCTTTCTATAAGAAACTGTTTACTAGCTGCTTAGCATGAGTCACTTTACTTGGGGTGTACACAAAGAGTAGTTATATATTATATAATGAGTAATGAATGAATACACACTAATTTGTGCAGCTCAGCAGCTTTTTTAATCAGCAACGACTTAAAGACAGTATAATAGTTGTTATTCAGTTTCGACACACATTAACTCAATGAACTGACTATTATCTAACACACTTATACCATAACTATTTTACAGATTGTTTTAAACCCCAACCTTTAAATTTGCAGCTGGTTTTGATTTAGATTAATGTTATTTTGAACAGGGAATAATGCTTCTCCTAAATGTCTGCATTCCCCTCAGGCTGTGTACATCACCTCCACTCTGCCATATTTGGTCCTCACCATTTTCCTCATCAGAGGGTTGACCCTGAAGGGTTCTCTGGATGGAATCAAGTTCCTTTTCACACCTGATGTTAGTATAGCAATCATTTATTTACTTTTCCCTTCTCAAGAGCATGAACATTACTTGGACATTACCCTCTGCTTATACTATAATTGATCTCTAGCTAGATGAGTTGATGAACCCATCAACATGGCTGGATGCAGGAGCTCAAGTTTTCTACTCATTTTCTCTGGCCTTTGGAGGTCTCATCTCCTTCTCCAGCTACAACTCAGTTCAGTAAGTACACCCTACTGTGGATCACTGCATGTTCTCAGAGTACACTGTGCCAAATCTTAATCAGTGCAGATAAAGGGAATGACATACTCTGCATGTTTTTTCATGTTTGTATACAAGTAACTGCTCAAAGTAGAATTAAAATGAAGCATTGAGAAGGTCAGCATGGGGAAATTGTAATGCTGCCAATGAACAACAGGTGTCAGAGCATGCACAGTGCATCACTACTTACTACATTTTGGGGCTGTGAAGCTGCAGACTGGTCACAGTGCCCATGCACACTCTCCATCATAACACAAAAGCCATATTTTCACTATTTGATTTAGTTTTTTGTTTTAATGCCTTTTTCTTCTTTTCAAAAAGACAGAAACTAATAATTATTAACCAATAATTCTTACTTTTTCCCTAGCAACAATTGTGAGCAAGATGCTGTTATCATCTCCATTATTAATGGCTGTACTTCTGTCTACGCTGCCACCGTTATCTACTCCATCATTGGCTTCCGTGCAACAGAGCAGTTTGACACCTGTCTTAATGAGTATGTGCATATTACACACATTTATTTGATTTTAATGAAGAAGAAAGACAAATTATTAAAGTAAACAGGATTTCCCCAATTTTCTCTTTCAGGAACATCATGATGCTGCTGAATGCATTTGATCTAACAGAGGGGGCCATCACAGAGAGCAACTATGGTGAAATCCTACAACATCTCAACAGTACAATCTCAGGATCAGAGGTCATCCAAGGGCTGGACCTCAACACTTGCAACCTGAGGACTTTTCTCAGTGATGTATGATTTACATTTGTTTTTCAAATGTTTTCATTTCTCTCTCAATACATGAGTTTGTTGAGAGTTGAAAATTATTTAGTTTTTGTTTTCCAGGGTGTCGAGGGAACAGGTCTGGCCTTTATTGTGTTCACAGAAGCCATCACAAAGATGCCCCTTTCTCCTCTTTGGTCTGTCCTCTTTTTCATCATGCTCTTCTGTCTCGGGCTCTCCACAATGTTTGGAAGCATAGAGGGAGTTGTGGTTCCATTGCAAGACCTAAAGATATTTCCTAAGAAATGGCCTAAAGAGGTGATCACAGGTAAACAGCCATACAGACACATGTCATGACAGTGCATACATCTCTACAGTGGAATAAAGATGTTTCATACTGTCAATGTATGTATTGTTTTGGATTTTAGGAATTGTGTGCCTCTCATCCTTCTTGATTGCGCTCATCTTCGCTCTGCAGTCTGGTAATTATTGGTTGGCACTGTTTGACGGGTATGCAGGCTCCATACCGCTGCTCATAATCGCCTTCTGTGAGATGATTGCTGTGTCCTACCTGTATGGAATTGATAGGTAAGTGGGCAAGATACTTTCCAAGAAGATTGCAAAGCCTGTTGTGCCATAATTATATAAGCTTAAATGAGTTACATAGTTAATTATTACAACACAACTTTTTACCTTGGTTCTATTTTCTTTACTAGGTTTAACAAGGATATTGAGTTCATGATTGGACATAAACCAAACATCTTCTGGCAGGCCACATGGAGAGTGGTTAGCCCTTTGATTGTCTTGGTCATTTTTGTGTTTTACTTTGTCACCAAAGTCAGTGCCAAGCTGACATATATCACCTGGAATCCAAACTCGGTATGTCCAATATCAAAAGATTACTATCATAATATTTTGATGAATTTTGTATCTATCATCTATCAAAATCTTCCTCTTTATGTTTGCAGGCATACTTCCCAGTGTTGGAGACATTACTCTATCCCAGCTGGGTCTATGTTATCATTTTCCTTCTGGCTGGAGTTCCCAGTCTCCTGATCCCAGGATTTGCTTTGTATAAACTGTTCCAAAGATGCTGCTGCAAGAAAAGCATCAATAAAAGTGAGATCAGCAGCATCTCTGCCAAAATTAACATGTATAGCAACCAAACAGTGTCATAGAATATTAAGAACAATAATTTGTTTTGTTCTGCTTCAGAAATGTGAACTCATATTTCAATCAGACTAAAGGAAGTAGTATTGGTCTTTTCCTAATTCCCTTAATCAGTTAAAGGCATATTTACATTGTGATTGTTTAAATGTGTCAGTGCAACAAAACAGTATTATTTTTTGGATGGTTTGATCTAATCTAAAGGAAGTTTTGTTGAAGTGATTAATTTGGGGATCAATAAGTCCTCCAACTTTATTGTCCTAAGAGGTTTTTTGTCCTTACCTTCTTATACACCCCAATGAACCATGTTTGGAGGCAGGTATTGGTTGAAACAAACAACAAAATGACAATACCATGCTTACAATGAAGCCAAAATAGTGGCTGGTTTTACACTCAGAGTAAAAAGCATGTTTGTCACACAACTGTAGATCAGCACGTTGATTTGGCATGGGATTTTATGCCAGGTGCACTTCCTGCCACAACCCTCACAGTTTTTTATCTGGGCTTGGGACCGACACCAAGGTCACAGGGGTATTAACTGGTGGGGTGGGATTTGAACCTGCTGCCTTCTGTATCCCAAGTCAATTCTCTACCACTGAGCCAACAGGCCCCCAGTCACATCACTGTAGCGACAACAATTGTTTCACCCTGGAGCTAAACTCTGGTCTGCTTTGTAAAATTCCTGTGACCCATTCACCACCATGACCCTCCTCCTTACAGACTCTGCAGACTCAAAATACTACATGATGGTTTAAAGTTCAATACAGCTGCTGGATGTCACCAAGGGGCAAAACATTTTGCTTGCTCATTTTGTTTGATAGAAAAAATAACCTACTCTAGAATGGTATTTCACAGGAGGAAAGCCTCGTCAAATTGTTAACATCTTCTGTGTACTATGTTAAAGCTGCAATATTCAATTTAAGCTTGAGACTCAAATTCAGTCCACTCTACTCTGCCCAGCTCTACTGTACCTCTCTTTACTCTTAGTCTGACGTTGCAGGAGGGATCAACAGCACCTGTTTAAAATAAGAATTAGGTTTTGGAGCATTGTGTTCCATGCTTTTGTAACAAATATTTAAAAACAAAAAACTATATACTGCAGCTTTAACAGAAGGAGATATTTGTGTAATAAATTGTGTTAATGTGTTGATACAAGTATTAACAAATACCATATAATGTGGTTAATGTGTTCATTTTGTTATCAATTTATCTTTGGTTATGAGAGCACTGAAGTATGCAAAATCTATTTAGTGCCGTCCATAATTTTTAGTGTTTATGTGGCAGCCTCATTTATATATGCAGGAGGTGAGATCAGATTACACAGTTTGATGGAAATGGTAAATTTATTCATGTACTCTTTGTGAAACTTAAAATTATTAGGTGTTAAGCTTCAGAAAGAACTAAAGTGCCTGGAAAAGTCTAACTAAGTTTACCCAACCAATTTTTGATTTCATCCATGCATCCAAATGTGCCATTGACATATGTCTTATGTGCATCTTTAAGATAAGTATATCTGCTTTAGAAGATTGTACCACTTTGTAACTCCAGACACCTGTCTTTCCTTGGTTAATAATTGCATTAGAAAGGAACACTGATAAGACGTTTATGATCTCAGAACTGCCTAACAATTACACCGCAGGAAAAATGTTATGACACAAACTGAAAAATCACTACTCATTTGAAGTATTACTCAGATGTATATCGTTAATATTCATGAATCAAAATTTTAATTTCATGTCTAAGAACATGTGGACTAAACATGCCTTTACACCTTTAAAAATAAAAATGACATGTTTTTACTTCCAAGTGCAATAAAAAACATTTCAAGGACTACAAGGGGCATGGCCTGATACTTAAGATAAGCTCTGGTAGAAAATGTGATGCCTCTCATTTTGAGTGTTTTCTTATTTTTTTGAATGCAGATTTGGATATAATACTGGCCATCAGTAGAATATTTTATTTCATAAAGGCATCAGATTTCTTTACATTGCCCACTTTCTCCTTTACAAACTCATGAATACCTGATGCATCACCATGGGATGTGCTGGTGATGGCACCTCATGTGATGTATTAAACATTATCAAGAAGGTTGTACCCTTTTACGCCTAGACTTGCTGACATCACATAATACAGCACAGGCTGTAATGAACTCATAACTGCAGTTTAAGTGGCGTATGTCACAGTTAATATCTTAGTACCCTTTCCCTTGACACACAGTGGGTGTAAAGGACTGAGAGAGAGAGAGAGAAAGATAGAGACACTCACTCAGTAGAAAACTAAAAAAGGGTTGGTTAACAAAGGGTTCCATAGCTACTTTTTTTTTCCAATTCTGCATTCTTATTACAGAAACCTTTAAAAATCTAACATGAAGCTGAAGTTTCCAAATCCAGGACTGGATGACCGAATCCCCTCTCATGGGGAGCTGGAGAAGATGGAGAAGGAGGAGGCTGGGGACAGGCCCAAATGGGACAACAAAGCCCAGTACTTGCTCACCTGTGTGGGCTTCTGTGTAGGACTCGGCAATGTCTGGAGGTTCCCTTATTTGTGTCAAAGCCATGGAGGAGGTAAGCTGGGATGAGACGGGATGTGAACAGTGTATGGATTATTGTTTACCATTTTCACTAATTGAGGAGGGATTTTCCAAAACTCTTCGTTTAGTCCAAATTAAAAACATAAACCCAAATAAGGCTTTAAATCAAACATTTTTTCTAAATATTATCACATTTAGTTGAACTGATAAAAAAGCAAGACTTTTTTTTATAATGAATTTTTTTATTGACTTCTGAAGCTTATTTTTAATATAGTAAACTTTGAATTTGATTCATCATACACCAATATATCCCTCTAAATAATATGTAATTTTGAAATGTAAAGAAGTAGAAGTAAAAAGTAGCATAACATATTAATAATATACTAAGGTATGAACTGAGGAGTGACAGTATAGCATTTGTTTTTCTCAAGAACAATGTTATTCCTGATTAACATTTAAAATGGAAGAAACAACTGTTTTTCAGAAATTGTTAAAACTTGAATATAAGTAAATTAAATCCTAGAAAAATCCTCTACAAACTCAGAGAAGTTCATGACTTTGAACCTAGACACTACATGAAAGTCAATGTGTGAGTTGTGGTTTCCTCAATAATGTCCAATGGTTTTTACACATTATTGGCATCATAATGAGAACAGCTGAGTGAATAAAGTCGACCATTGAATATTTACTTTCCTTTGTTGAAATGAATCATTCATCACATAACTTCCAGGAGCATTTATGATCCCATTCTTAATCCTGCTGGTTCTTGAGGGAATCCCACTTCTGCACCTGGAGTTTGCCATCGGGCAGCGCCTGAGGAAAGGCAGTGTGGGAGTATGGCGCTCAATCAATCCTTGCCTGACTGGAGTTGGTGGGTAAAAAAACAAAAAACATGCATTAATAGACTTAACTGCATGAAAAAAAAATAAAAATTTACAAAGTCAAATTTTTGATTTTGTTTCAGGTATCGCATCTTTGCTCGTCTCATTTTTGGTGGGTATGTACTACAACACCATCATGGCCTGGATCATGTGGTATCTATTCAACTCCTTTCAGGATCCTCTGCCTTGGAGCCAGTGTCCTCTCAATGCTAACAGGACAGGTACCTTATAACAAAAAGAAAAGAATAAACCTACTTATTAACTGAACACTCTGATCCTAAATGTGTCTTTTGCTTTCTGTCTATCCATCCTGTGAAGGGGTGGTAGAAGAGTGTGCACGGAGCAGCACTGTAGATTATTTCTGGTACAGAGAGACGCTGAACACTTCAACAGCCATTGATGATGCTGGAGGCCTGCAGTGGTGGATGGTGCTAGCCCTGCTGGCTGCCTGGACCATGCTGTATGTCTGCTGCATTCGAGGGATTGAGACCACTGGAAAGGTGTGAAAGTCAGACTTCATCTGAGTTATGTAATGTGATCATGAGCATATACTGTATGTGTTCCGGTGGGCACATTATGTCACCCACCGAGGCAAATTTGTGATTTGAAAATAGGACTGTAACTGTAGTTTTAGCTGTAGCTGTAAAATGTGTTTTGATCTGGTTTGGTGGTTAAATATGAATTTGCCTTTTTTTTCCTGTCTCAGGCTGTGTACATCACATCCACGCTTCCATATTTGGTTCTCACTATTTTCCTTATAAGAGGACTGACTCTAAAAGGCTCTTTAGAGGGAATCAAGTTTCTCTTCACTCCAGATGTAAGGACTGCTCTAACATACCTCACACATTGTATAAGTAATATACTGGAAAATTGTAATACAATCGTTTGATATATTGCAAATTATATCTACTTTCTTGCCAAGTAGTAGATGAGAACATAAGACCGCAACCTGACCACAGTGGATAAACTTTCATTTTGTTTATTTATGTATATGTATATTTAAAATAATTGAGATATAACATGTTAAACAATAAGTGTTAGAGATGATGGCGTTGGATTTGTGAACCAAGCTAGTTGTTTTCACCTGTTTGTAGTTTTGTCTCAAGGGTAATGGTTTGCTGTAATTTCATATTTGCCCTTTTAAACATTTCAGTACTATCAGTCTTTTTATACACACTGATCAATGTTCAGGGACTTTCACAGAGCCGTTATATTGTTGCTGTTCTGAAAAACTATCTTTCTATACCCTCTAATACGCAGAACATGGTTTTACATTTACGATTACTATAACGGCAAGAATTACTTCTGGATCACAAAGGATAAACTAGGTTGTAGATACAGCAAGCAGAGATAATCAGCATGACTATGAAAAGGAAATATGCGGAGCTGCAATTAAACTGAAGATTTATTGGAGTGTTGGGGATAAGATTTTATCAGGAGACTGATAAAAGCTGATACTCAGAGTTCAAACATTGTACTTCCAAAAAGTTATAAATAGACTGGTAAACAATTTCCTGGATCTGTTTTAGACATCAGGAAAATCAGTAATCAATAGATAATAACACAAAAAACTGATAGCAAGTTTTTAATTAAATTACCTTAGGTAATTTTGCAATGGATTTATTTTCCAGAGTTACATTTTATGATTCTTAAAGTCAGTGGTTTGGAACCTTTTTATTATGTGGCCTGGAGCATCACACTATTGTCCTGATGCACAACACCCTTAAACATTAATTATTAACAATGTTCACAGAAATATACAACAATAAGTAGCTTGAGAATGTTAACTCTGTTTTACTTAGACAGTAGCTTTTTACTCTCTTTTAGGTAAATGAGTTAATGAATCCATCGACCTGGTTGGATGCAGGTGCTCAAGTTTTCTACTCCTTCTCCTTGGCTTTTGGAGGTCTCATCTCCTTCTCCAGCTACAACTCTATTCAGTGAGAAAGACTGCATTAACCACACAGTCACAGCGAAAACCTATTTCTAGCACCTCTCCTAACATTATCTCTCCCTTTTCTCAATTTACTCGCAGCAACAACTGTGAGCAGGATGCCGTTCTCATCTCCATTATTAATGGCTGCACTTCAGTGTACTCTGCAACAGTTATCTACTCTATCATTGGCTTCAGGGCTACACAGAATTTTGATGACTGCATGGGAAAGTAAGTTTCAAACTGGCCAAAAAAGGCCTGAAAACACAAATAAGTGTTACTCAGGTGATTTTTCTAAACTTATCTCCATTTGCTTTTATGCAGCAACATCTTGAAGCTTATGAATGCCTTCGGCTATCCAGAAAACAACATCACAGAAAGCAACTACAATGACGTTCTGACCCACCTCAACAATACAAATCCAGATATCATACAAGGATTGCAACTACAGACATGTGACATGCAGTTTTTCCTCAGTCAGGTGTGTAGAAAAATTTGAGTATGTGTCAAATACTTGATTACATTATAAAAAAACATAAAATACTTCATATACTTCTTCAGGGCGTGGAGGGAACAGGTTTGGCTTTCATCGTGTTCACAGAGGCCATCATCAAGATGCCCTTTTCCCCTCTTTGGGCTGTCCTCTTCTTTATCATGCTCTTCTGTCTTGGCCTTTCAACTATGTTTGGGAACATCGAGGGTGTGGTGGTTCCTTTACAAGACCTAAATGTTTTCCCCAGAACGTGGCCCAAAGAAGTATTTTCTGGTAATAATACTTATTCTAAATCCAATATAACAGATATTTTCATGTCTATAGATCTGGGTCTGTGAGTATAACAACATGTTTTTTTTTTTTTTTCAGGTCTGACTTGCTTAATTTCTTTATGTCTTGGGCTTATATTTGCCTTGCGCTCTGGAAACTATTGGCTAGCTCTGTTTGACAACTTTGCTGGTTCTATTCCTCTTCTGATCATTGGATTTTGTGAAATGGTTGCTGTCATTTATATCTACGGTGTAGATAGGTGAGTCTGTCTAGTCCGGTTGTTCACTTAAATTCAGTAGAAAAACATCTATTTAGGCATAGATCTAATGACATCGGTCGGTCAGTCAGTCCACCACTCCAGTTGATACTGAAATAATGAGGGTGTTCAGCACTTTGTTTTAGTACCACATGACACCAAACAGCAGCATACAGTACTTGCTGGCTTTTCCATAATCCTCAGACTTATCACATTTTCAGTTTCTAATTAGAAAATGTTACCATGCAAGCACATTAAAGGGTGTCATCATGAGCATGTTAGAAACATTAGCGCATAAAGCAGAGACACGTGCTGAGGCATATGAGGTCTAATACTCTGTGAGACAGATGCCAGGTCTTAATGTGGATGGAACAAAGCAGGAATAAACAGTGCATTATATTCTTACTTTGGAACATAGATAATGTGTATCATTCATCATAGGAAAGATAAAGAAGTACACAGTGCACCTTGCATTATAACAGGACTATGGTGAGAAATAGGAAAATATATATTTTTTGCCCTGAGCTTAAATAATACAATGTCAAATACCTAACTTATAAGTTGTAAATATTGTCACGTTGTTTTGTTTTTCCATACATTTAAATAGGAAATAAGTATAGATTGGATTAAAGTAACAAAGGGGAGTGCGGTAAACATCCTGCTGAACACACGCTGACAGCCACATGAGCTGCTTTATTTACTGTACAGTAACTAATAAAAGTACAAGGTTGTCTTTTATGGAGGCTTTCATACACACTCAGCCCACACTACATCTCTCTCTTATTGCTCCAACAGGTTTAACAAGGACATTGAGTTTATGATTGGCCACAAGCCAAATATTTTCTGGCAGATGACATGGAGAGTGATTAGCCCACTCATTATGATCTTCATTTTGATTTTCTACTTCGTTACCCAAATCACCAAGAGTCTCACCTATTTGGTCTGGGACGAGGAGGCGGTAAGTGTGCACTTTACATCTGTTTAATTTGTGACAATAAAGTTTTACAGTGTGGATTTTAGGGTATGTTTAAATGTATCTGCTGTCTTACAATATTAATTGTTGGTGGTGGACGTCCACTATGAGAAATTTACCACTGATCGCTTTTTCTCAACAATAATGATGGTTATAAAACAAAACTTTATTAACTCCGGCCCCTTGGCAATGGGTGAACATTGCTGTAAATTGTGACATTTCTTTGACTTTGGTCACAGGAAAGCTTCCCCACCCTTGAACCACGTCCATATCCATCCTGGATCTATGTCATCATCTTTATCTTGGCTGGTGTTCCCAGTTTATCCATCCCAACATTTGCCCTCTTCAAATTCATCCAGAGGAAATGTTGCAAACAGAAGGACTACAGTAATGATTCATTGAACACTATCTCTGCCAAAATAGAAATGGGGGATAAAATGAAGCTTTAGGTAGCTTTTCTTTGGATTATACAGGAACAAATTCATGAATGTCATTTGTTTGGTGACTTTTTTCCCCTCGTGTCTTGCAAAGAACACTGTGTTTCTGACTTTTACTTATTTTGACGAAGAAAGCAATTTCCAGTACTTTTTGTGATTTTGTTATGTGCGGCTCATGCTGTCTCATATTTGACAAGTTAATATATGTTGCAATGCACATTAAAGAAATAGCTGGCTATTTTGGGATTTATGTTCATTTGCTCCTGAGAATGAAGTCTGAGCATTGAGTTTGCTCTACTGGAAAGCCAGACTGGTTATGCTCAATCAGTCTACCAGCACCTCCAGATGTAGTTTAGTAATATGTCTGTCACTTTTAAAATGAGGAAAGCATTTTTATAGTAGGGTTTAAACAAGGTTAAACAAGTTAGTTTTTGGCTATAGCTATTCATATTTAACAAACAGATCAGAAAGTAGTATCACAATTTGGCCTGGTGACTCAATGAGTAGGTTACCTGTGGCTGTCCACGGCTCCCCCCGGGGGGATGGGTTGAATGCAGAGAATGAATTTCATTGTAACATGTATGTGCAATATGTATATGTGCTCATTGATGACAATAAAGATATTTTATTCTACCTTCGATAAGTCTATGTCAGAATATGTCCTTTACATGCACGTTTATCTGTGGGATTAGTACCCCAAATTAGATTTATGTTTTTATTTTGGCATAGTGTAAATAATCCTCAACAGACAAGTTCCTGTTCAAGGTTTTAGATTTTTAGGCAAATAAATAAATAAATGGCAAACTGTAGAAGGTTATTGGAAAATCTTCCATTTCAGTCAAATTGGGACCAGTGTTAGATTACAGGCACTTACACAGATTTTATCTGGAAATACTTAGGCAATTTTCTATTTTATTTTAACTCTTGAATTCTTTAATTAACTTCTTACAGTATACAGTGTACATACTATAGTGCCACAGTTACAGAGAAGATATGACAGGTATGATGAAAACTAATGAAATAAACAAAAAATGATTTTCTATTAAACTCTATTGTCACTGACAAATTTAAAGTGGTGTAGATCAAGTCCAGTATGTGTGTAGGTGGAAAAATTGTGCAGCCAATAATTAAATTGGTGGTTAAGTTGTCATATGTTCTCTCCAGTACCCAGAAGAGAACTTATTGCAATCTTATATGAATTTATGACATTTTATGGTGTCTTTTCATTTACGACTTTAAGTGAGGGACATTTGGCAGCATAGAATTTGAGGGAGGTTAAATAAGGCCAAAGTTATGATCAAATATCAGAATTCTGAACATTCAATAAAACACTAGTCCTTTGTACTTAAAGCTAAAAAGGAAGTAAATGCATAAATCATGACTACAAACAAGCATAAAAATCACTAAAATTAAAAATGAATTTCAAGTATATTTGTGGTTCTAAAGAACTAAAGTTTTAGTCTGGTGTAAGTGGTTTGAAATAGAATTTCATTCTGTCTATGAAGAAAACCCCCACTACATTTCTTTATACACTGAACAGTATAAATGTTTACTTTATGCAATTCTTACAGTATTAAGTACTCCAAAGAGCAAAGTTCTTCTAATATTCATGCCAACAGTCCCATAGGTGATTTTTTGTTGTCCATTTGCATTTTGTATCACATTAGATAATAGCAAAATCCAGATCTCAAAAAGTCCCACATTTTCTCATCAGCATAAAACTTTGAAATGCAAAGAGCAGAAACCCTTCAAGAAACTCTGTCCTGCTTGTTTTCTAACTATCCCAGCAGTATTACCTGGATTGGGTGTGTTTTTTCTGACTGAATGAACACACTTGGGGCTGTCTGGGGTTACTTTCTGAAAGTGAATCTAACAGGGTGTCTGAAAGGGATCTGGCATCCCCAAGTAGTGAGAACGGGTGTGTCTGGGAGTTCTCCTGGAGAGAAACAGAATCCAGTCAGGTTTCAGGCAGGTTGGGCAGAAAAAAGCAAAGCACTCCTAACACTCCTAAACAGGATTAAAGCTCTCCATGAAAATCATAAAATGGATTGGTGGTGAGAAACAACCCTGACAGAGGCCCATACCAACAGAAAATGTGGCAGCTGTATCATTGATTAACCACATCTTCTACACTGGAGTCACACTAGTAATGTGTCACTTTTAAAATATGGACAGGAAGAATGATTTAGTCTTTAAACAGATGAAAATTGTAAGTATTGTAGTATAGACAGACCAGTTGTTGCCTATCCCATTAATGTGGACTCCAATCATGCAGAGTTCCTGATCTATGACACAGTTGACAGACTCCAGTGCTGTTATTGTTTTCAACTCTAATCTGCTTAGTGTTTGTCTTGGGAGTGGGGGAACAAATCTGGCCTTCGTTTTGATTAAAGAAGCTATGTATCATCAGGATGCCTGGTACTCCAATCCTGTTTTTCTCTCATTAATCATGCTGATTTTCTTATGTTATGCTGATCACCACTTTGTTCATGAAGACAGTCCTAACTCAAAGGTTATAAAGCACTTTTCTTCGGATGTTTCCTCAGGCAAGACACAAAAATGTCTATTAAACTAAATGGGATAGCATAGTATATTAAAGTTTACAATGTTTCAAAGTTTAGGTACCATTTGCATGTAAAATATGCTAACTATAGTGCTTTCTGTTCTACAAGAGGAGTCTCCATCTCTGACATGAGTACCATATCTTTCATAGAGCAAAATGGTCATCCCTCAACCTTCAGAAGTCCTCAGTCTGGTTGTGCCTATATACATTATGTAGTATGTATGTTCTGTGCTGCAAAGAAAACCAAAAATTGTATCCAGTCAAAATAAAAGAAACTTGCAAATACAGTATCCACAGTATGTGACATTATGGGTGGATTGATTTTCAGTCTCATGCTGCAGCTAGCTAATTCCTACAAGTTGTATATTGTAATGTTGTGTTTTGTATTGTAAATTAATAAAAAAAAATAAATGACAGTGTTATTCATGACCTTTGACAGAATCTTTAAGTACAGTATTGATTTTTTTTTTTGATGCTATTCAGTTAAGTACTGTATTTCTGCTCCCTTGTGTGCAATTTTATGGTTGCTGCATAAATATAGTTATTGAATTAATTCTAATTTGGTTTGTTTTTATATATCGAAGATAGTTGGAAGAAGGGACAAAAAGGGGGGAATATGAGCACCACATGTTTATTATAACTGAATATAGTCAGGTACTTAATATAGTATAAGCATAATAAGTATAATAGTATAAGTATAAGCTAATGGGTTACATAAGAAATTAGAATCTTTCAAGGAGATTAAATTTACATGTAGATATACAGTGCATTCTGAAAGCTTTCCCAACTTATGATTTTTTTCCATTTTTTAATTTTAATACATTTGCAAAGATTTCAAACAAACTTCTTTCAAGTTGTCATTATGGGGTATTGTTTGTAGAATTTTGAGGAAAATATTGAATTTGATCCATTTTGGAATAAGGCTGTGACAGCAAAATGTGGGAAAAGTAAAGCGCTGTCAATACTTTTAGGAGTCATTTTCGTTAGGAGTTAAAGAACAGCATTAAGGCAATGCGTTCAGTTATCCTTTAACAGCATTAGCTCTCTGATGTAACTTTGGCATGTGTAGGACCTCATTAATGTTTAAACATTAGAGCACTGAATTGGCTGACAAAGACCTTGCGCTGACAGAGAGCAGAGTGGTACTCCGTATGTGATGGGGGCAGAACTGGGATTATTGAAAAATAATAATAATATTCATTTTAAAAAATACAACAACAATCTACTACTGCTGCTATAACCGTTCCCCCATCCAGCTAGTGATCTACTGCTTGATGCCATTATTCAATCAAAGTGATTATGCTATTTTACTATCATATTAAAAAATCAATAAAAGCTGTAACAGATTGTGTAGCAGTTTGTAATGCCAGCACAGTATATACTAAATAACATTTGTATCCAACTATGACTAACTGATATTACCAATATTATATCACTACAGCTTGCATTGATAAAACTATCTTTCCCCCAAACTGAACTTTGGCTCTCACTCATACACTTTGTCAAATGCCAAACTATTGTACTTCAACAAAATACACATGTGCTGATGTCTTAGAAAATAATCCCAGTCAAGCATTATAACCAGGTCACTCATTAATATGGGTAGAACCCTACTACAGACATAACTTGTAACTATGATAGCTAGGGATGAATTGTTACATCATCGCATCCCAGTGTGATTTAGAGGTACAGTAGTAAAACCAATGCAGTTAGATGGAATTAGGAAGTTCTCAGGTAGGTTTCCTAGATCATGAAAAACTCAAACTTATGTCCGTTTTATGTCAGAACAATCGTTATTAATATTTTGGAGGTTTAATTCAAGTTAGGAGAGTACAAAGACTTAAATTGTGCTAAAGTACGTAAAAACAGTATGCAGCTGACAGTAGACCTAGTTATCTGAAGGTGGAGTCATGTCAACTGAACTTCTTTCCAGTCCAGTTGAATTGACTCAACATTCAGATGCCCAAATCTGGATGACTGAGAGTCTTCAGAGACAAACAGTCCTAGTTTATGCTCCCTATGTGTGCTAATAAATGAGAGCCACAAACTACCAATGTCATTTGAAAAAACTTTCCACTGATGTAAAGGTCAGTATTTGTGTACAGTCCCCATAATCTTACAATCGTGTGGATGTTAATGTTATGTAGCCAATATAAAAACAATGGATTTTGAGCCTGTGTAGCAACCCGGGAAAGAAGTTTAAGAAAAAAAATTGTAATATCATGAATTATAGTTGTTAGTAGAAGTTAGACAACATTTCACACATACATTCACACCTAAGGACAATTTAGAGTCACTAATTAACCCAACATACATGTTTTTGGAATGGTTTCTTTAAATTTATCTGCTTCCATGGACTGTCACCTTTATGACATTGCATTTAAAAACTGGAATTCTAGCTTAGAGTAAAGCAGGTGTAAGCAAAATGTCAGCAGTGGACACTGAGTTCCAGCTGTGCAAGAACAATGACACATAGTACATTAGGATAAAGTAACTGCAGCAACTGCATGTCCGAGTGTAATATAAGCAGAGTGTTATGAAGACACGTTGATAAAATACTTTTTATGACCATTGCTTACCCCTTTTTTACTTAATGACAAAGGGATTATTGTCTGCGGTACTGGGACACTCGCCCATTTCGTAATCCAGCCTTTGGCATGCAAACCACACTCCAATCTGCTTTGCACTTCATGATTTCTAAACTACAAATTTCCAGTTTTATTTATATCCAATCGGTCTGTCTGAACGCACAGTTAGAGCTTACTGGTCATTTCTGAGCTGAATGATAATAATTGAAAAGATAGTCATTGCTTCTAGTACTTTATGCTTGTATCATCTGACTAGTAATCATGGTCTCACGGCTCTCAGATCACTTCTCTTGTTTTATGAGTCTGTCAAAAAAAAAAAAACATTGGTGAATGTCACTGTAGCCCTTCCCTTGGTTCATGATGCTTAATGTGATAATACTGTACTTTCTGTGAACCAAAACAAAATTGATCAGTACACGTATGCTGTATATAATTTATCAATAGCTGCTTTCATGTGTTATTTTCTGCACCATTCAGTGTCAGATCAGCTGTGCTGCACCTCCAACAGTCCTAGGCAGAGATAATGAACTGCATGTTTATCAAAAATCAAAACCTCAGAAGACTGACACTTTACAACATTTAAGATATTTAGTCACAACACATTTGTATTTCTAACTTTATAACAGATAAAATAACCCTGAACAGACAGTGTTTTATCTGAATGATCACATTTAACAGATGTTTTCTCCTCAAAATGACCACCCACTAAAGTACATAAAAACCAAGAACAGAAATTTGTGTTGTGTATTTCAGTATTATTTAGTAGGTGAACACATCTCTACAAAGTTGATATTAGTTTTAAATTTTGTTAATAAGGTGATTAAGAATTTGCCTAAATTCTGTCCAGGTCTTTGAAAGATCCACACTGACATCCACTCTCTGTTGAATAATTGAGACAAAAAATAATTTACAACCCCAATTCCAAATTGGGAGGGTGTGTAAAATGTAAATAAAAACAGAATGCAATGATTTGCAAACCTCATCAACCCATATTTTATTTACAATAGAACATAAACAACATACAAACGTACAACATGTAATCATCTGGGAAGGGAGGAGACCAGTTGCTGGAGTTTTAGGAGAGGAATGTTGTCCCACCATTGTCTGATAAAGGATTCTAGCAACTTAACAGTCCTCGGCCTTTGTTGCCGGATTTTTGTTTTATGATGCACCAAATGATTTCTTTTCTGGTGAAACGCCTGGATTGCAGCCCTGTTCAGCACCCGAACTCTTCTCTTGCAGTCATGCTGTTGTAGTAGATGCAGCATGTGTATTATCATTGTCTTGCTGATATATACAAAAGAGACGTTGTCTGGATGGGAGCATATGTTGCTCTAAGACCTCTCTGTACTTTTCAGCATTGATGGTGACCATTCCACATGTGTAAGGTGCCCACACCATAGGCACTAGTCCCCCCCATACAATCAGAGATGCAGCCTTTTGAACTGTCCGATGATAACAAGCTGGATGGTCCCTCTCCTCTTTAATCCGCAGGACACTGCATCCATCCAATTTATAGATAGTTTGTCACAGATGAACCTCTGCCCTTGTTTACATTTACTCTAAAATGCTCCTTTTATACTCAGGCATGTTACTGACCTGTTGCCATTTAGTTGTCAATCGCTCCTCTATTGTTTGATTATCCAGCAATTACTTTTTCAACTTTTTTTTGCCACTCTTCCAACTTTTCTTAGATGAATTGGTGAAGAGAAGAGATTTGAAAAGATTGATGAAGAGATTTTTCCATTAAGGGGTAAACTGTGTCACTTTCAACATCTGATATGTTGTTAATATTCCATTGTGAATAAAATACGGGTTGATTAGATTTTTAAATCATCTGGATAGAGGATCATGAGAAACAAATTTGAAATTGTTGGAGGATGTAGGGCTAAACACAGACAGCAGCTCAAATGGAATCAGGTATATGTTGTTGTGAGTAAAAATGCAAGTGGACAGGGGATCCAGGAAAAAGGTAGGAAACAGGGACATCTGGTGGCTGAAGATAAGATAGGTGGAACAGAGGACAGTCCGAGGATTGAACTTGACATGATTGTACTATGAAATTGCACTATGAAAATATAACGTAGTGGTAAATTCGACTGCAACACCAGAGAGCTGAAACACACAGTCATACCTCCTCCAGACTCTACAAGTGATTGATCCGGTGTGAAAGGAACAGTGACAGAACATTGATCAGAAAGAGTTGATATTTTTGATGTTTAAAGATATATATATATATATTTTTTTTTTTTTTCAATAGGCTAGTAAATATTCTTAAATTCTGTTGTAATTATTTTACATCATATGACTGACAATTTATTTTGTTTACTAAAATTCTGTATTGTGTTTTAAGTATCTGTGTTTGCCATTCTAGAAAAGCTGCTGTATTACATACAACTGTATTACTGTTTATATGTAAAGCATAAGGGCATTATCATCCCCATCCCCAATGATGACATGTCACTTGTGTGCGGTACTGACTCACAAACACACATACACGTGTTCATATTGCTAATCTTATTTTGTCCATTTCTGGTTCATATAAAGTGCTTAAAAATAAAGGTCACATTCAACACAAATCCTTATTTCACTCAACAGGAGGTGTCTCGTTAATTTATCATCACTGTATTGAAAGAAAAATTTTCAAAATATAAAATAAAAATTTAAAAAAAATCAATGTCATGTAGAACTATTGTATATGTTGGTCTTTCCAATGTACAATCTAAAATAAAAAAAGCATTTTATTAATGAAAAAGGAGTTTATTGTCCTCACTGTCACAATGTGACACTGTGAGAGGTAAAGAACATCAGTGCACTAAATATTGATTGAAGTGTTTAGTAATGGAGTTTATAATAAGATATAAGCAATGTTTCCACGATTGTTTTGTTTGACACTTAAATTAAACATGCCCCGGATCAAATTGACACATTGCTGTTGAAATTAACATAACAGTAGGGTTAATTGCACGTAACACATTAAAATCTGGTACTAGTAGGTAACCTGCTTCTTTAGCCTCTACATAAGACATACATAAATGTGTATCAGTAATGTTATAATGCACAACCTCAAAGAAAATCTTTGTCTTAGACACTGCTTATATCGAATATGCAGAATCAGTTTTAATATAGCGGATCACTCAATATGAATTATTCTGTTTGAATACATAAGTGTCCGGTAAAGAGTCATCTGAAACATTGACCCACACAACACTTTTCAAGAACCAGCCAGCAAGACTTCGGTCCAGCACTTCAAGTTCCAGACACTTATATGCTTTTTAATAAAAAACATTCACCTAAACTGAAAATGTTGTTCTTTGCTGGGACATGCATCCTAAGTTCAGACATTAAGTTCCCCACTGCACACTACGTTACAGTGGGGATCCCAGAAAACACAGGCAACAAGTGAATGGAAAAGGCAGTTTGAGCTGTTGTATATAGTGATAAGGTAGATGGAGGTGGCAAGAGAGAAACAATTCCTTCAAAGACCAACAAGGGAATGTAGAGAGAAGACAGATGAGTAATGATAAAGACACACAGAGAAAAACTGATAAGACTGACTGGGATCTTACAATAAGCAATAGTCCTCACTAACAGGACGTTGGGAGGATTGGTAAGGCAGTAGCCCAGGCAGGTGAAGGAGGGAGGAACAAACAAGATAACAAAGGGGTCTGAAAATATCAGTCCAGTGTCCTTGAGCAAGACACTGAACCCCAGCCTAGTTGCTCCTGCTGAGTGTTGGCCAGCTGCATAGGAGTTCCCCCATCACTGTGTTTGTGTGAATAAGCAGTGTAAAGCGCTCTGAGTGCCAAAAGGTAGAAAAGTGCTATATGAGTGCAGACGATTTACCATTTTTAGTGATATTTTGATGTCAGTGTTCATGGTAATCTAAAAAGCGTATGTGTTTTAATTCACTGCCTTCTCTTTGGTTTTTATTACTGTGTTGGAACACCTATGTCCCAACATATGGATGCTGCTTCTGTTCCTCAAGAAATCCTATGCAGTATCAAATCCCTGTCATCTTTTAGGCGTAATACCAAGTCAGTTCTCTAAGTATTTAGCTTATAGTCTCTTTAAACAGTAGTTTATGCTGGTTTGTGGATATTTATGGTAGTACAGAATTCAAAATCTGATTGTTTTGTTAATTGAATCTTAACACTTTCAGTTACGTTTGTAGTCTTTTATCTTCATGGTTAGTAATAGAAAAAAAAAATCTTTGCATGTGTTCATCTAGCTTGTGGGCGTTCATTTGTGGCTCTCAGCCCCATCTCTCCCCAAGAGACGTCCCTGCAGCCACCATCTTACTCCAGGGAGAAGGAGGATGAGGACGATAACATATAGCGTTTAGTTTACCACTCACCGCCCACAATATCATCACCACCATTTACACACAGGTAAAGCAGAAGGGCAAAGGGCACCTATTTTCCTCCCATGTTTAAGCAATATTAACTCAAACTAAACTTTTGGTCAGGAAAATTAAGTTAAAATTAAGAAAATTAGTTGGCTATTTATTTATGGTTGCTTTTTTTGCAGTTGAAAGAACAAAACTCCATGCAACAGCTGCTTTAAATATACACTTTGGTCATTAATGAAATGAGTTGTTTTTGAGCTCTAGCAGAGTATTATAAACTTCTTGGATGGTAAATTAATAGGGCGCACTCAGCCTTTCCTTCGGTGTTGTTAGGTCACACTATGACACTATGGTGTGTAACCAAGTGATGCAGCAGGCCAAGGACCCAACGGTTATTAAATTACCTCAGCAGATGGAGCATTTTGATTCTGTAATTTGTGTGTGTGCACATAAACAAACACACACACATACACACACAGTGCATCTAAAATGTTTTCAGACCCCCTTCAGTCATTGACATTGTTTCTCATTAATCTACACTCAGTACCCCATAATGACAAAATTCATTTGTACATAAGTATTCAGACCATTTACTGAGCATTAAACATCTCAGCAATGATCAAGAGAAATGGGAGGCATCTGAGCAAAATTTCAAGTATTGTTGCAAAGCGTCTTATGTGATATTTAAGTTTTTGTTTTTTTTTAAAATAAATTTACGGACATAAGGACAGATATACCTAATCAGAATTTAGATACCTAAAATGTAAACAACTTTTTTTTTCACAGAACCACCATATGGAAATCCTCCTCTAATTTCAGGATTTGTTTTGGAACTTTTCCTTGTCCGATTCAGTTACTATGAAATTGAACTCTCTTTTTAACTCTGTTATCCTATAGCTGTTTTCTTTCTGAATGAGTTTGTAAATCCACTGACAACCAAAGAGCAGGTAAAAACATACTGTTTTTGGCCTCTTTGGCCACATTCTGCAGGTGCAACCCTACCCAGTGAGTGACTGCCTCAGCTGTAAAGTTAGAGGCATTTCTGTCAACCCTTTATTCAACAGTCCTCTACACATGATCTCCCCTTTAAAATATTCTCGGAGCAACAACTGCTTGGACCGGTGGACTAAAAATAGGAGTATAGGGTGTGCGGTAGCTAATCTAGACTACATCGGATACTGTAAAAGAGCAAAACATGTCTCAACAGTGCAGAGTGCATACACTAAACCCTCACTTTCACTTCCAAGAGCTATTGCATTAACATCTTTGCTTCAGTGGGACCGCCATGAAACTGGTTGTCTCTAACCCAGGTCTGGATCTCCGGATCCCTAACTATGAAGATCTGGACAGGATGGAAAAGGAGGAGGCTGGTGATAGGCCCAAGTGGGATAACAAGGCCCAGTACATCCTAACCTGTGTAGGCTTCTGCATTGGGATTGGCAATGTGTGGCGATTCCCTTACCTGTGTCAAACTCATGGAGGAGGTAAGCTAAAGCCATTTGCTCTTTTTCTGTCTTTTGAATATGATTTCTCTGCTTGAAATTATTGCAGTAGTCCAATATTAATGTTGTATTTTAAGGGGTTCAAAAAGGTCAGTGATGCTAGACATCGACTGTGAACCTTTTTTCTAGTCCACCAGTATATGGAAATTTTTGGTTCTTTTTAAAAGTGGCTGTGTCAATCATTACTTATTTGAAATGCTGTGTTGTAAAGACAGTCTAAGAGTCTACATTTTTTTTAATTTTTATTGTGGTTATGTTCAAGCGCTCATTCAATAATCAGGTCATTGATGTTGAAATTGGGACACACTCCCATGTTTGCAACATGAGAATGATCACGTCATAAGAGTGCAAAGACAGTGTTGTAGGGGTTAAAAATACTGCACGATGTATTGATGTTACAATATAGCAGTGTCCACTGCATTTGGATTTTTCTGAAGAAATTTGGCACATGTGAGGCATTTGGTTTTATTTTGGAAATCCTTAACAATTACCGTTTGTAGTGACATCTAGGACTTTGGCATGAACAACCTGTACACATCAGATGTCAGGGATATATACTGTACAGCATTAAAGGCACATATTTGACCACAAAAACAAGCACGCTTTCAGGGTTCCCCCCTAGCGTGCAAGCTAGTGTTACAATACACATCTTAAAATAGTAGAGTTGCAAGAGGTTTCCAAGAAGGTTTCATAAGTATGAAATAAAACCGGCTGTGGCAATAAATTCAATTTCAACTTCAAGGTTGTTCTATTTTTTGCTTTCAGCATCTGAGTATTTTGAAGTGGTTCTACAGAGTCTGCCAAAAGTCCCATGATAGAAAAAAACAAGTCAACAAAATGTAAAAAATGGGCTCACATATTCATGAAGCATGCACTCAGCTAGTAATCCATATGTACACATTCAACAGCTCTTGTTTACGGTGGTGCATTGTTTTCATCAAAATTGAAAAAAATTGAGACGTTATCTTG
This sequence comes from Channa argus, assembly GCF_033026475.1. NCBI lineage: Eukaryota > Metazoa > Chordata > Actinopteri > Anabantiformes > Channidae > Channa > Channa argus. Next base: position 20,602,368 of record NC_090197.1, read on the forward strand.
TAATTAGGAGATTCGCTTCTTTTTTACGGGACTTAGGGACCTGGGAAGTATGAGAACATATAGAACCTGCTTTAGATTAATCTGGTTTTTAGGATGTCTTCAGTATCACAGTAGTTCTATGTTGATTATTATTAGGTCAAAGTAAAGTTTAATGGCTTCGGATTATTATAGGAATTTAAAGGCCACACTATAGAACTTGCCTGAGAATCATCACATTTTAAAGTTTCCTTCAATGATACAAGGAAATCAGTGAGCTATCTGCACGTCCAATAGAAAAATCAAAAATGAACCATTGACCAATTTGGCATATTTAATGTTGCTAAATGTAAATGTACTTATAGGCTAAAAATTAGGCCAAGTTGAAGCTCAAACCAAACACACCAAGGAGTTAGGAGGCCAGAGTTCAGACAGAGGAAGAATTTGTAGGAAGGCAGAGCTTGTGCACTCAGAGACCCTGCACAGAGGTCACAGCTACAGGGAAACAAGCCACCCAACTCAACCCCACTTCCCAACAAGCTGCATGCAGAAAACACTGTAGAACAGGTGGAGCTGTCAGAGTCAGTTCCTTGTTAAAATGACTTACAGCAATGACTAAAGTTCCCACAACTGTTGGTAGATGACGATCATGGTAAGGGTATTAAACCAGTGTAGAGGCGATCTTACTCGAATCTGACGTTTCAGCAAATACTTCACTCAAACAAGCGTCTCAAAGTACGGCTAAACTCAGAACTCGTTTCTGAAACTCTAGCTAAACCCGTTTGCAAAGTATGGCTGAACCCACAGAACTTGGTAAGAAACCGTGTGCCTCCACAGCTACACACTGAACCTTTCTCTTCTACCTTGTTGTGGTCGTCACCACCTTGTAGTCAGTCCCTGTGCTCCAGTTACCGGGTCACGTCTGCTCCCTTCAGTAGCTGAGCTGAACAGCATCTCTTGCAACAAAACCTTTGCTATGCATTGTTCCCTTGACCTCTGGACAACAAATTTAAAAGATAACCATCAAAGATAACCATCAAAGCCATATGATGTCACTAATGATATCATCAGTACACAGAACAGATACATAACATAAACAAAAACAGAGAAAAGCCTATTTGGGTCATACAGCATGTTTAATTTCTAGGTGCATTTTTGATTCCTTACCTGATCCTGCTGGTGCTGGAGGGAATGCCTCTTCTCCTGCTGGAGTTTGCCATTGGACAGCGTCTCAGGAAAGGCAGCGTAGGAGTATGGAGGGCCATCAGCCCTTATCTGACTGGTATTGGTAAGTAAAATAAACTAATAATTTGCACAAGGGAAAAACAAACCTTGGTGGCACAGTAACACAAAATTGTGAAAAAACATTCAGCTTCTTGTGAGCGTGCTGCCTCAGTTGATAATATCATCCATCAGGAATATCATCCATGCTGGTGTCCTTTTTGATTGGACTGTACTACAACACCCTAATAGCCTGGATCATCTGGTATCTCTTCAATTCTTTTCAAGACCCACTGCCCTGGACACAGTGTCCTCTCGCTGACAATGGGACAGGTAGTAAATGATTGAATAGATACGCACTTCAAGCAAACTAAGCATTGACAAATGCGTTATTAAAGCATTTACAGAGAACAATTTCTTTTCCCTGCAGAATTTGTACCAGAGTGTCAGCAGAGCTCCACTGTGGATTACTATTTTTACAGAGTGAGTCTAAATAGTTCGGCCTCTATATCTGAATCTGGTGGAATCCACTGGCCCATGGTCGCCTGCCTCTTAGCTGCCTGGACCGTCATCTGTATCTGCTACATACGGGGGATCAGAACTTCAGGCAAGGTTTGTTAAACCTGCTGTCTGATAAAATGCATTAGTGAATCACATCTATCCACATACTTACCTGTTTTCATGTTTTTCCCAACCTCAGGCAGTATACATCACAGCCATCCTGCCTTACATAGTGCTGGCCATCTTCCTGGTCCGCGGACTGACTCTTAAAGGTGCTCTGAGTGGGATAAAGTACCTCTTCACACCAAATGTATGTCTCATATTGATACCAATAAAAATAATCCAGTTATCTATGTAATAGAAAAAAGACCCATTGTAGTGTTCACCTCACACTTGTAGGTACATGAGTTGATGAAGCCAACAACTTGGCTGGATGCAGGTGCCCAAGTCTTTTACGCCTTCAGCATAGCATGGGGAGGCCTCATCTCTTTCTCAAGCTACAACCCTGTTCAGTAAGAAACATGCACAAGATGTGGTGGACTTACAATACCACAGCAGTTAATCTCTCATTCAGTTCACTTCAGCTACGAAAAATATAGTAGCTGTTGACACACGTCTTTTTTTTCTGTTTTCTTTTCCAAAGCAACAACTGCATGCAAGATGCTGTTATCCTGTCAGCTATAACTGGCTTCACCTCAGTCTATGCCGCTACAGTCACCTACACCATCATTGGCTTCAGAGCCACAGAGAAATATGATAGCTGTATCACTGAGTGAGTAGCCACAAATTGTGGGTTTCAAGGCTTTAGAAGTACGGTATTCCCAGGAGTATATTTTGGTTCCTCTTGGATTTAAAAATCTTCTAAATCTCCTATCCATATCTCAAATTCTATCAACAATCATTGTTAGGTTTTATCATTTTGACTCCAGTTGACGACAGTAATGCACAATGACCAATCTGTGACATTTTTTGTTCCTAAGAAACGTCATGACGCTAGTAAATGCATTTGCTGAAAATAACATCACTTCAAACAACTATGAAGCAGTGTTCGATCAGCTCAACAGCTCCTACCCTGATGTTGTCCTCGGACTGGACATCAAAACCTGTGACATGCAGAGACTACTCAGCGAGGTACCTCTATCGATGAATATCATTCAGACTTCAGACTTAATATGTTTTTTCTTTCTAAAATCTAATGTGCATTGTGTTTGTTCAGGGAGTGGAGGGAACTGGTCTGGCCTTTATTGTATTCACGGAAGCCATCACCAAGATGCCTGGCGCTCCAGCCTGGTCTGTCCTCTTTTTCATCATGCTTCTCTGCTTGGGGCTCTCAACCCTGTTTGGCAACATTGAAGGAGTGGTGGTCCCCTTAAAAGATCTGAATTTGTTTCCTCAAAGGTGGCCCCAGGAAGCACTAACTGGTAACATGTTTTGTAGTTTAAAAAAACCCAGATGACGGAATTGCTTGTTTCTGTTTCAACACCAGCTCCCTTCTTTTTGTGTATATGTGTTTCAGGAATAACATGTTTTGTTGCCTTCATCATCTCCCTGCTGTTTGCGCAGCATTCAGGGATTTATTGGGTAACTCTCTTTGACAACTTTGCTGGATCTGTTCCACTTCTGGCCACTGGACTGTTTGAATTGATAGCTGTTGTTTATATCTACGGCATAGACAGGTTAGTGCAAAAAACCCACGTAGAAGCTACTGTGACATAAAAACACTAGTCACCCATTTGTGTTTTGTTCTATATGTACTGCATATTTTAGCTCACTGTCTTGGTTTTACCGTATAAATTATTATTTTATATATTGGTATTGTTATTACTGTTGTTGTTGTGCATATAAGCAGTTGATGATTGTTAGATACAAAAAAACCTCTATAACCTTAAAGGACGCCTTTGCTGATTTTGAATTAGCTTCTTTAGGTACTAGTTTGGGCAAACCATGTAAATCAATGCCATTAAACTTCACCATGACTTCCCTATATTAAAATAACTCTCTAGTACTCTAGTACTCTCTCTCTAGTACTGAAAATGCCTCCAGTTGACATCACTTGGAGGAACCTTTAGTTCAGATTATGTCATCTCATTGCTCTTGTTATGAAGTTTGTAATCGTGGTCAACCTGCTTTTCCAGAGCTCCTCCAGATGACATAATCTGATCTCCTAATAAAAACTCCTCCAGGAGCCATCACCTGGAGGACTTTTCAGCTAGAAGCAGAGAGCATTTTGATATACACTAAACAAAAGCTATAGAAAGCAAGTTCAAAATGGGTGTAGTCACCCTTTAAAACACAAGACAATGCTGAATGTAATAATAAGCTAAACAAGCACAGTTTTGTACACAGTGCTGTCTTGACCAGGACACCTCTGTCAGATTCACTAACCCTTCTTGACTAAATAAAGTTATAATAATAATTAAATGTAAATTCCTCTTATGTGGCAGATTCAACAAAGACTTGGAGTTTATGATTGGACATAAGCCCTCCATCTTCTGGCAGGTTTCATGGAGGTTCATCAGTCCTCTAATTATCCTGGTTATCCTAATCTTCTATCTGGTGACCCAAGCCCAAGAGGAGCTCACCTATTTAGTTTGGGACATCAACTCTGTAAGCACACAAACTGTGTGACCATCATTACTGTTTTACTTTTTCTTTCTTTCTTTTTTTCTTTTACTAATAATGCCTCATGGCAAAGTATAAATGTAAATTCATTATGTTAGAAGTAATTTCTTTTAATTTCTCAGATTGTGATGGCAACGTGTGAGTATTAATCATGCTTTTTTGTGATTTACAGGAGGAGTTTCCATCTCTGGCATGGGTACCTTACCCTTCATGGATCAATGTGATTATATTCTTTTTGGCAGGAGTCCCCAGTCTGGCTGTGCCTGTGTATGCGTTATGTAGGCTAGTGATTGTGTGCTGCAAGAAAAAAAATGTGCCCGCAATACAAATGAGCCAGAGTTGTTAATCTAATCAAAGTATTCTAAACTTTTAAATTAAATACTTAATTACAAAATTAATATTTAATTTTTATAGCTGTGATGAACTTATTTGAATCACAACTAGGTCATATTTGAGTTAATGTGTTAATTAATTTCATGCCTGACATATCAATGTCCTACAGTTTCTTCTTGTATTGAATTTTTTTTTTATTAGAAGCAATGCATCATCTTGTTTTCCATCTATTGCTGCTGATCGTGTTTAGCATGAGGCATATAATCGTTTTTTTATGAATCTTGTTTGCTTGTTGGTTTTCTCACTTCAAAATATACCATTTTCACTTTGCTTCCTACAGAATTAGAAAGGAGCAAAATCCTTGGTCTGTTTATCAGATCAGACCTGCCACCAAATGGTAAATGGTCTGCACTTTGTACAGTGCTTTTCTACCTATTTGTGCTCAGAGCACTTCTCATTCATCCATTCACACTCGCACATCGATGGGAGAGCTGCTATGCAACAACCCAACACTTACCGGGAGCAACTAAGTTGGGGTTCAGTGTCTTGCTCAAGGACACTTTGACATGTGACCGGAGGAGCCAGGGATCAAACCAGCAACTGTGGTTGGTGGATGACCGTTCTACCTCCAGTGCCACAGTCGTCCCAACCAAGCCACTCACATACAGTAATTAATCTTTAGCCTTAGCGAATAGAAACATTTAGTTTTGCTTCCACATTTTGACCCAGTTATGATCTAAGGTCATCAGGCCCAAAGAAATCAAAAACACCCTCAACACACCTAAGTGGATTTTATTTTGTAAAAACAACTACCGGTTTATTTTGGTGCTCAGTGAGCAGGTCAAACATGTAATGGTGATGTACATGCATGGGTGCTACTGAAGGAAAGTGTATTATTTAAAAAAAAAAAAAAGGGGTCAACTTTTTTATAATGTGGGTGTGATCAGTCAGTTCAGATTAGATTCAGATCTGTTGTGATATGTTATGAATTGTTGATTGGACAGCTCTTTTGTTTATTGTACTGTAGTTTGTTTCTGAAGGATGAGATGCACATTTAGAACACTTAGACGCTTGATGAAATGACGCTGTTTAGGTGTTAGATCTGGTCTGAATGAAGAGAGCTCCTGGCCCCTGCTGTAACCGCAGTCAGCAGTGAGGGTTTGTTCGTTGGTTTGCTAGTGTTCAGCTGGACAAGCAACAACTTGCTGGTAGACACCACACCTTGGACCATAGTCTGGCTAGTTGTTAATTTGGTAGGCAAAGTGGAGACCAGGCACCTGCATCTAGAAATGATGGGGATGTAATTGATGGAACTTTTAGGGCTGAGATCGAAGTACCCGGAAACCCCAAAAAACAAATGAACCAGGCCTGTTAGAAAGAGATCCACTTAGCAAATCCACTTAGTGCTGCAAAAAAGAGGTGTAGACATAAAGCAAAAACCACATCTTAGTTCAAAACCTCAGGACCTGACAGAATCAAACTATCTGGAAACAAAGTCCGCAAGTCAGTTACACCAAATAATAGAAGCTTTCTAAACATTTTGTAGTAACATTTAATTTTTTTTTTTTTTGTATTTCTGCTCATTTTTTGTGTTAATTTACTCTGTTTAATAAATATGTTGATATATGTGAAAATGTGTTAATATACAGGTTTATTTTTTATGCACTGGGAACCAGTGAAGTAAATGAGTGATTGGATTGTACAGTAAAGCTTTGGACACAGGCATTAGTTTGTGCAGAGTTTTGCAGAAGCATAGTTAACCAGGAGATGGCAGAAACAGACAACTGTTTTCTTTAATCATTCCTCCTGCTCCTCCTCCTTTTCTGATGTGCTGTCAATGCCTGTGATGAAGGTCCAAAGTCCAACTTTTGTGCAAAAATGCGATGACATTGTCAATGTAAGGATGTGTAGCAGGTGTGATGTCTACTATATACTGTCTTTCGTTGTTACACTGACTGTTAGTGTTCATCTAGTCAGCTTCATAAAATCTAATTGTTTTAAATTTAATTACATTTGCAGTATGTTGTACTTGATTCAGACATATTATTGCTATTTTTTAAATAAACACAGACAAACTTAGTATCTACATATTGGCCCTTATAATTTCCTTAATCCTGCATTTTGTTCTCATATTCAACAACTGATGTAACTGAAATTATCATTTTATTTTAATTCCACCTAACAGCAAAACAACATCAGTTTGACTTCATTCTCTAAGAATGATAATGGGAACAAAACACTTTTTTAAATTGTATAACTAAATTAGAAAATCATGATTGCAGAAACATAATTGGAGTTGACTTAACATTTCACCAAAACCTATTGTAGTTGATTCAAGGAAAAGGGGGTTAAACTTGTGTTGATGGTCTAAGGAATTAAATGAGGACATGGTGGTTTTATTATAACTGGCTAAGATGTTTTACTCTGCAGACAAGTCATTAACAGTAACTAAACCTGCCCTCCACAAAAACATAATTAAGTCTCTTCCGAATCATGTTTTCTCCTGTACAGATTAACAAACGCCTGAAAAAAGTGGTCCCAGCTGCTTTAATGTACTGATCAGCTCAAAAGGTCTCAGAAATAATAACATTCAACAGAAAGAACAACTCCCCTGTTCTAACCTGTCTTTTCTCTGTTTCTTCCATTCTGTAAAGCACATTGTCTCACATTTGAATAAAAAGAATCCTATGTAGGTATGGTATGTGTGAAGCTTGATTGAATAAAAAAAATAGCTTGGTCACAAAACAACTTTGATAATATGTAATTTTACTCCTACTCACAGTTTATCTTGGATTAGTGTAACATTTAAACAGCATTCCCTGGTTATCCATTAATTTAAGGTTTAGCACATTCCCATTTTAAACAAACAGAGAGGTTTGGCCACTAAATAATCCAGCCCCCTGTTTTTATTTCCTTCTTGGAATAAACCTGAATCATTCATAAAATCTGCATCCCAGATACAAACTGCAACTGATAGGACATTAAAGCACAGCCCACTACAGGGACTCAGAGGGAGGACGAGAGAGGTGCAGAGGACATCACTTAGACTAAACTACTCAGGTCACCAGTTGTTCTAATATAGTTGAGATCAGAGAGAGAATTCTGGACTAAATATACATATATACTACCTAACTGGAGTGTATGTGAGGATTTACTTAGCTAGGATTATTTTGCAAAGCCATTTTGGCAGCCAAGGATGGGCAAAACAAAACACTCTGAGGTGGAAGAGAGACCCAAATGGGACAACAAGGTTCAGTACTTGCTAACATGCATTGGCTTTGCTGTGGGACTTGGAAATGTCTGGCGGTTTCCGTACCTATGCCAAATCTATGGAGGAGGTGAGATGCTACCTTTACATTAGCTTTTTTCTATCTGACTGCATTACAAGCATCACTTTTGCCATTTTTATCTAATCAGGATATTCTTAAGGCCTAGTTGACAAGATTTATAAATTTTTTTCCTTTTGGTTTATCCCATGAGTTCAGGGTCACCACAGCGGGTCATTGCATGTATTATTAGTGTATTTCTACTTTGCTTTACTTTTTACTTAAGTAGAAGAGTACTTCTTCCTCCACTGCTCAGACGAGCCAGAAACACTGGTAAACACTTGACAGCTGCTGTATTTATTTTGACAAAAGTTACAACAGAAACAGATGTCTTTAAAATACATTACAATACATTTTTGGGATACTATATTTCTCATTTCTGAGAAATATAGAAAGTGTGTTTAGAAGTTTACAATACAGTTTATCTGAATTTATAAAGTAATTAAACCTAAAAAGACTCAAACAATTCTGATTTCTGTAGAAAATATTTTTTTGAGGTACATGTAAATCTGGATCATTCACCAGCACCATGTTTAACTGTATTTAAAGTGTTAAGTGTTTCTATCAGATTTGTGTACTGAGAAATCCCAGACAAATCAGTTTCTTACTTGCTTACTTGTTCTTTTGTACTTTTACTTGTAAAGTAGTACTTGTAGTGTTGTAGTTTTATAGCGAGACATTGGAAATTGAGTTTGTACTTCTGATAATTCAGCTCAGTAGTCGCAATTCCTGAATTTTCAAAACTTCCTCATAGCTCTCAAGAAGGTTTCTTCAGCTGCAAAGCCACATTCTCCCTCAGACCTGGGTCAGGGTTAATCTGAGTAAATAGCCAAAGTCAGTAAATGTGTAAAGATTCAATCAACATCACATACTGACTCTAAGATTCCCACATGTTGTGTTTTAGACATTGCTGAGCCTTTATTTGTTTCAGAAATCAATTATTCAACTTTGGCCTTAAAGTTTGGTAGTTGATATACGTGCAGTGAAGAGTAGTGGTGAATTTAATACATTTTACTGACATAACTGTGGTCCACTCAGGTTTTTAGCACCTGACATACCTGGTGATCCTAAAGTGCTTGTAATCAATCTCCATGTTTGTTCAAATCCCCCATGTATGTTGGAAATTTTCTAAGTTCTTTGAATAATCATGAACTCAGAGTCACAAATCTTCAATTTTGATTTATGTAATATTCTGATAGTAATCTCCAAACCACCTTCTTTTCACTGGACACAAGGAAAACACTGCTGAGTTATGTAACAAAAAATAAAACATACATTCTAGGTGTTAATCATTCATTTTTAATTGTCTTTGTTGCTTACATTTTAGCTTTATTGTGCAATGATTCTATCTGTGTTTCATTACCATACTCCTTTATGGTCCCTTGCCACACATTCTTCTACTGTACCTCTGACAGAGCATGGAGCAGTGATCTTCCTCATTACATTAAGATTTATCAGATCTATGTTTCTAGCATGTACAATAGGAACATTTTCAAGTCAGCCAACCACCCATTATCCACAAAGGCAAAGGTCATGGGGGCCTGCAAGTGATTCCAGCTGTCAAGACCTATATTGGACCTAATATATTCACTTCCCACAAAATTTCTAAAGGCCTTGCATAGCCCTAGTAATGTTGGGAATAACACTAATTACAGCTTGACTAAGACAACGTGGTACTTATCACCCATTAGTAAAATAAAACTTTTTAAAATATAACAGCAAAGTACCTTGAAAAAGATTATTTGTCTAATGAATAAGTATGTCTTTAGGTGCATTCCTCATCCCCTATCTGATAGCGCTCGTGTTTGAGGGCCTCCCCCTGCTCTATCTTGAGCTGGCTATTGGTCAGAGGCTCCGCATGGGCAGCATCGGTGTCTGGAATTCCATCTCACCGCTGCTGGGTGGGGTCGGTGGGTAACCTTAGATTATTAGTAAAATGTCTTTGTCTCTTAAAGGTTTTGTGCTAGTTTAATAGAATTTATAATTATTGCTTGTTTTTATATATTTTCTGAAAAACACACAATCACAATTGAAAACACAAAACACCATAAACAGTCTTAACCTGGAGTGTGCATATTGACCAAAAGTACAAGTAGCATTGTCTTTTATAAACAATATGTGTAAAGATAAATCATACTCAATTCTATATTTATTTGGAAATAAATGTTTTATTCTTTATTGTCTCTCATATGTAGGCATTGCCTCCATGTTTGTTTCGTTTCTGGTGGGTATTTTTTACAACACCATCTTGGCCTGGGTGCTTTGGTACTTCTTCCACTCTTTTCAAGACCCCCTGCCGTGGAGCTATTGTCCTCTCAATGACAATCACACAGGTAACAAGCAAACTCTCCAGATGATCGTTTTATCGCCTCTTGAGACATTTTTCCAGATACAGAAAGTAAATGTACACAACTCTGTGGTTGATCTTCCACACTGCCAGTAAAAGCTGAATAACAGTTGTTGATAACTCTGCGTAAATGTTTTTATGGTATCAAATCAGGTTTGAGATATTTATATTTAACTTGAACTCTCACCAAGAGGACTCGTTAAATTCCAGGCTCCCTGTGCCAAGGGACTTCTAAAAGAACTGTTATTTGGCTCTCAATTTTACAAAGAGCAGCCCTATTTTAATAGAGGTGGCAATTTAGAAAATTGCTATTATTAATAGATTTTTAAATATATATATATGTTTTAAGACAAATTATAGAATTGAATATAATCTGTAAAAAAATGTTTGGACATACTTTTGTACTGACCTATCATTTGTCAAACAAGGCAAGGCAAACAGAACTTGATCAAAAACAGAACCCTGCTGTACAATAGACAGGTTTAGTTGATGATATATACTTTTGAACAGTAACTGAGTAACCTAGTAACCTTTTGACTTTAGAAAGCATTATTTTAGTAAATGTAGTAATCCTGATACATGGTTATTAAAAAACATTCTTTTTATTACTTATTACACACCTATGAACTTGTTGTTTCTAAGATATTTCGTTTTTTTATCATGCTATGTACTAAATCTTATTCCAATATTACTGTACCTTAGTATTTCCAAAATATTAACTCACTTTTCCCAAGCTGTATTGTATTACCTAAATTTTAATTCTGAACTCTAGGAACTTAGCAATCTGACAAAGCTTGAAAAACAAAATAAAGACAAACAACACTAAGACTTTTATAGAGATTGTCTTGTCATTGTTTGTGTTTGTGTGTACTTCACATATAGGCTATAATGTGGAGTGTGAGAAGAGCACTCCAGTGAATTATTTCTGGTATCGTGAGACCCTAAACATAACACCTGACATTGAGACCAGTGGCTCGCCGCAGTGGTGGCTGGTCATCTGTTTGGCGAGTGCATGGTGTGTGGTCTACATTTGCTTCATCAAGGGTATTGAATCCATGGGAAAGGTCAGTTTACCTGGGAAAAATATTTATAATAATACAAAATCAGCCACTGCACTATACCCACTTTGCATCACTACTAACAATTACAGCAAGCTATAGAAAAAGTCCATGAGGGCTTTATTGTGTGTTTGCATGTTTCAGGCCGTGTATGTGACAGCCACATTTCCTTATCTGGTACTGACTATCTTCCTGGTTCGTGCTCTCACTCTGCCTGGAGCTACTGATGGGCTGGTGTACCTTTTTACTCCTGACGTGAGTTGGGTCACTTGGTGTTACTATAAGTCATGTAAATATTTCTCACATAATTGGCTATATAAACAGATGTGTGGTTTTCATGCTTGCTGCAGTGGGAGACACTGAAAAATCCTCAGGTTTGGCTGGATGCAGCCACACAAATCTTCTTCTCTCTTTCTGTGGCCTTTGGAGGTCTTATTGCTTTTTCCAGTTATAATGCAGAGAGGTAAGAACTGAACTCTCCAACAACCTTGGTAAAGGTGATTTGTGAATTACTTAAATAACACACTTTTTTGTGTCTGTTAGAAACAACTGTGAGAGGGATGCTGTTTTAGTCGGAGTGATAAACAGTGCAACATCTTTGTATGCCTCCATACCCATCTTCTCCATCCTGGGATTTAAAGCTAACACTGCCTTCAACGCCTGTGTACAAGAGTATGTATGCATAACTATTTAATGAACCGTTCAAGCTTTCAGATACCAGTGAAGCAGATTTTTTTGGTATCCCATCTGCAGAAACATCCTGGTCCTCACCAACCACTTTGAGATTTCAGACATGAATATAACATTGGAGAACTATGACAAATGGTTTGATTATCTAAACCAAACAAGACCTCGTGAGGTGCTCAGTTTGGAATTGAAGGACTGTGACCTGAAAACATTCCTTGACCAGGTATTGTATGCTTGAAAACCAATATAAACTTGCACATTGCATTATTTTTTCTGGGTCTCATTTTTTCTAATCACAGTCCCTTAATTCCTGTTTTTTTTAAACTCTTTCCTCCCATTTATTTTGCAAAATACATTGCAGTATGTACTAGTCCTCGTTACTTTAGGCCTATTTTTTATCTTCCTCTCTCAGAGTGCATCAGGTACCGGCCTGGCTTTTATTGTGTTCACTGAAGCCGTGAAAGAGATGCCAGGATCACAGATTTGGGCCATTTTGTTCTTCATTATGCTCTTCAGCTTGGGGCTATCCTCCATGTTTGGCAACATCGAGGGAGTCCTTACGCCCATCAATGACCTCAAACTTGTCCCCAAGTGGATCCCTAAGGAACTTGTAACAGGTACCAGCAAGTCAGATTATGTTTTACTTTAGGAGTTGATAGCAGGGTCCTTTCTATTTTTCATAGGGTAGATGTACCATTTTTCACCCATTGTTTAGATTTCTAAAAATCATTTTTTACAAAATAGCCCAAATCCCCATTTGTCCTCCAGCAGGCTTTTTCAGAACGTATTCAAATAATGTTTGCAACAGCCCATTCTCTGATTGGCTTGAGCTGTGGACTGCAAGGTTACCTCCAGCCAATGGAAATGTTAATGAAATAGGAACAGTCTGACATTTGTTAAATGTAATTAGTGGAAGCCAGCTTAGCTTTAGTACAAATGTATTATATTTCTTCAGCTGAGTAACACAAAGAAATTATGAATATGTAGTTAAAAACACATTTCCAGGTTCCAGTGAGAAGTGCTCCCGTTTCATTTGATTAAACTAAGAAAAAAAAAAACAAAAAAAAAAAAACAAAAAAACAAACTGTACAGAGTAAAGGCAAGAATGTTGAAATAAATGTGCCTTTGATGGAGAAAAAAAAAGCTCTAGTCTAAGTTCATCTTCTTTACAATGCAGACACAAGTGTTTCAATAATACAGTTGCAAAAGAATTGCCAATAAAATGTATTTTCCTCATTTCCTTAGGAATCATCTGCTTGATAGCCTTCTCAACAGCTCTCATCTTCACCCTGGGTTCAGGAAACTACTGGGTGGAGGTCTTTAACAGCTACGTGGGCTCGGTTCCTCTGCTCATCATTGCATTCTTTGAGATTACTGGAGTCATTTACATCCGTGGAATAAAAACGTAAGGTGACCTCCTCTGGTTCAATATACAATACGTATGCAATTGTAATCCAAGTTCGTTTCTCTGGTCCTCTATGTCTTCTGACAGTTTCAGTGAAGATATATATTTTATGACTGGAAGGAAGCCCAATATCTTTTGGAAGGCTTGTTGGATGGTAATTAGTCCTGTGATGCTCCTGGTGGTCCTGATTGCCTATGTGATTATCCAGGCACAGCAACACCCTACCTATCCAACATGGAACCCAGATTATGTAAGGAAGTTCAGAAGGAAAATTCCTTCTGTAATTTGGTGTTTAAGTGAATTGTAGTAAGTTGAGTAAAATGTCACAAAGTATTGAATAACTAATACTTCAAGCCGCAGAGGAATATTTTATTTTAACAAATGTGTTTAAAACATATACATCCTAAAAAGCAAAAATAGGTTTAGAATAAAGATAAGAGTTAGAGTATTTCTTGTTGTGGTGCTAATCTAATCCCTTCCTTATATTTAGTGCAGATTGGTAATAATAAAAAAGACTCAACATTTTATAAACTATTATTTTAACCCTAATACTGAATAAAATAATGTTATAACACTATATAAGTTATGCTTTTTGTCTTTTTCCCTTAGGATCAATTCCCTCAAACTGAAGTGAAGCCATACCCAGACTGGGTCTTTGCCATAATTGTCCTCCTCTGTATAGTCCCAGTAGTTTCCATTCCTCTTGTGGCCCTCTACAAACTCATCTGTGGTACAATCAAGAAGCCCTCTGTTCGTGCTGAACTAAACCCCTACTGCAACGATGGCTTTGAGTTTGGAACTTATAAAAACAATGGGAGTGCTTAGAGATGTTGCAAGTAACCATGTCACTGCATTCCCAAACTGAAAAGGACCTCCTGATTGTCATCACTGCTTTAGCCTAATTCACCAGACTCTTAAAGGTATATAATCAGTTACACTGAACTGTAAAATGTATGCTGTTGATTTTTGATGTTTTATCAGTACATGAAGTGAAATGATAATTCTCTTCATTTAGTGTGTCAAAACTGGACTTTAGGTGAAATAACTTCCTTATGAATTGTGTAGTGTACATGATGTAAACATTTGATCTAACACATTATACTGATACACATGGACATTTTTGATTCAACGTTAAAAAACAAAACAACTTATTTTTCAATATAAATGTCATAATAGCATTGCACAAGATTTCAAGCCTCCTCAGAAAGTTCTAGAAGATCAGTGTAACTTCAGCGACACCATCTTGTACAAAATTGACTTGACTGTAACAGTAGTTTTTAATGAACATATTTACATATAAATTATTTGCAATGTAACACATGATGTCTTTGTGGAGAAAAACACATATCAAAGTCCAGAGACACAAACAAGCAGTAGGGTGAGGTTCTAGTGAAGTAGCTGGATGACCTTTCAATTATGCATCTTTACTGATATGGAGGTTGTTATGTTATATGGTGCTTTTACGACCGAGGTTTATGACCCAAGTGTTTTATATCTCTGCAGCTAGCTTTTCTGATACTGTATAACAGATATATCACTGCATTTGGGCTCATAACAAATCATAAATCCAAATGACTGATTTCACTGCTCATCTTAATCTTCAAACCTAAGGATGAGACAAACAAAGAAAAACATATAGTGGAATGGGTTTTGGAAAAAATAAGCAAAACCACACACACACACACACACACACACACACACGTTTATCCATACCTTTTAGCTGCTAAGGGTTTCTTGGTTGCTTTGAGCTTTAACTGGGGCCAAGTGTTAGCCCCAGGCCGTCTACATCTCAAGAGCCAAGAAGTCTACTGGTATCCTAGGGTTTGTGGCCTGTCGAACCCTGGCCAGCCTCAGATCACCCAGACGGCGCTCCAGACTGCGCTTCCCTGTTTAAAAGGT
The DNA here is from genome assembly GCF_033026475.1 of Channa argus. NCBI lineage: Eukaryota > Metazoa > Chordata > Actinopteri > Anabantiformes > Channidae > Channa > Channa argus. The sequence goes on from NC_090197.1 coordinate 20,617,743, forward strand.
GCCAGCACAAAATAGAAATTTGCTTTTTTTTGCCCCCTCTTTGAGGATAAACTATAAAATCCATCTGCCTAAAAATGTTCCAGCATCTGTAAATTAGAATCAAATAAACTGACAATAAACTCACATTTAAATGTAAGTATCATGTGGCTTCTTGACTGTGGCTTAGTCCACACTCAAACTGACAGCAATAACATTTTCATGTTGAGGTTTTTTTACTCAAATGACTGAGGCTTTATGTGTTTCAGGTGGTAGTCTGTCTGTTTTTTGGTTAAAGGTTAAATTTTTTTAACACCGTATTTACAATTTTTTGGTCCAATGCATCCTTGCTTAATGAGACAGTGTTTATTATTAGGATGTGCTGTACAAATATGGTGCTCAATTTGGCATAAAATTGTGCCCATTTTCACTTGCAGTGCAGATCAGAAGTACAAATCAACTCTTATCATTGAATGTGGTCTGGGAAGTGTGCAGAAACATTAATGCTAACATTCAGTTTGACCAGTGAGTTTTTAACAGCAACAAGTACAAACAGACCAGACAAAGTGGCCATGTCGACCCCTTGTTCACATGGAATTTTTGAAAGAATGTGTCACAGCACCATTGCTACTCATCTTGGATAGTTATTGTGTGATCATATTTCTGTGTGTTTTCTGAGAATACATACGTTTTTGCAGATGTGGGAGCAGATCCTTATAAAGAGGACGGTGTTGTGACAGGACCAGCAAGAAGGACAGACAAAAGAGAAGCTCCACTGCTTCATACTGCACAATGCCCGTCTGGGCCTTACTGCCTAAAATCAATCCTGGAGGATTAGGAAGACAGACAAAATAAATAAAAATAAGAATTATATAAATTCTTAAAGTTATACTTCCAGATGTATGGGGAGGAAATTTTGCCTTTGTTGCTGAGCCTGATGAGCTGATTGGCATATTTAGCCATGTCCCATATCATTTGCAGGAAGTAGCTTGGGTTCTTAGCAGCTGTCTGACCAAAGGGGAAACTCTGGGCACACACATGGAACCTGAGAGGTAAAACAAAGACACTGAAGGAAATAAAAAGACCAGCTCCCCCTCTTCAGATATTTACACTGAGATAAAAAGTGATTCAACTGGTTTTCAGCTCAGTGCAGGTATTGATTAATAACCTTTGTTGTGTGTTTTTTTTTTTATAGCTGTTTTATCTTTACAGGCCTATTTATTCAACTGTGGTCATAGTGCTCACATGAGAGTGGAAGAGAGCTTCCTGATTTGTGTTTATCAACAAACACAAAACAGATGGGCAGGCGATGGAAACAAATTAATACCCATTTAACTTATGTAATCTGAGTTAGTCATACATAGTCAATGAACAGATAGTGGATATTTTGTTATGACATACAAAAGTAAGGCCAATGTCCTCACCTGTATGCATGAAGCAACACCAGCTTATAGATGTTCTTGTAGACTGCTTCAAGAGAATTGGTCTGAGAGCGGGGAGAAAGAGAACAAAAAAAAAGTATTTCATACTAACATCTCAGTCAAATGAAATGTTTATGAGTATACTTTAATATTTTTACATGATGAACAGTAAAAATTACATTTATTGTTTTTCTATATCACATTTTTATGAATCATATTCTGTGTATCTACTTCTGTTCCCTGACCTGGCAAATAAGTTGGGGTTCAGTGTCTTGCTCAAGGACATATCAACATGTGACCGGAGGAGCCAGGGATAGAACTAACAACTGCAAGATTGGTGGACCAATGCTCTACCTTCCTGCACCACAGTCGCAGGAAGAGCAGTTTCCTTATTTCCCCAAACATATTTACCATCATTTTGCTACACTAGTTATCGGAAGTGAAAGGTCATTGCTCATAAACTCAGTTAATGTGGAACTTGACAGCTTTATAGATGTCATTTTCCACATTTTTGCCATTTAAGGTTAACCTCCACTTGGTAACCCTGGATATTTTTGTCTCACTATGTTGATAAAAGGGCAAATGACTTATTTGTTAAAGGAAAAGCATGTTCAAGTTTATAGTATATAGCCTGTTTCTTTCAAAGGAGGCAGCTTCTAAACTGGGACAGAGCTAATGTATGATAGGTTTAATTTATAGCTGCTGGCACTGTCTAAGTGACTTTACCAGTATAACTGAGTCTTTATACAGGACATGCTATTTGACAAGCTCTACATTTGTATCAAAACTCTTTAATTAATTAATTAAAAAAAAAAGTGTAGGATCAATAATTGAAACCTACATAGATCTAACGATATACAGTAAAGACATCAGTTACAAGATGAATATAAATTGGTATTTAACTAGACTGATCAAGATATAGTCTGTTTCAGTATATTTCAAAGTCAAATACTCACATACTTCACATGTACCATTTACGTTAATTACATAAGCCTGCTAACATTTCATTACAAGCTCTATTCACAGACGATTGCTAAGATCAAGAGGGATATCACAGGAGGACAATGAAGGTCTGTACAATATCCAGCTCTGCAAAACAGCTCAAAAGCAGTTTTAAAATTCCAGTATAGACCAATGTTTTTTAAAACTGTTATCTTCCTGACCTTCAGGTCCAAGAACAGGGCATGGCATTTGAGTCTGAGGATAGCCATCAGTTTCCTCTTCATTTGCTGTCCAGCTGAGTGAAGAGAGCCCAGTGTAAGGCTGTACCGCAGAGACAGGCCTGCATAGCTTTGAGAGGGAGGGAAAAAAGAAAACAGTCATCAACATAAAAACTTTGGAAGAACTTATCATAAACGATATTGCAAGTCAAGATGCAGTGCGTCCTTTATTGTATTTTGTGCAGGAATATTATCACCCATGATAGACTCAAAATTGTGTCTAAATAGGTTTGAGAGGGAACAAAGTACATGATTAAGTCTGGCAAAGCCTAATAACTTCTTACACAACAAGCATGCTGTAGACAATAATTCTGCAGCATATGTACTACAGGTGGGATACTTCACCTGGAATAGTCTTTGTATGCATCTAGCGAGTGTGTGTCCAGCAGCAGTCCACACCAGGGGAAGAGGCAGTGAGGGGGCAGCATGCGAATGTCTGGACAAGAATCCATACTTCCTGACACTTGAAAGTTGACCACCACCTTCTGTGGGTTGACCATCAAACCATACTGAGGTACCCCAGCAAGCAAGATCCTACACAAAGTCCAAGTTATGATTAATGCCTAATTCAGGGTCAAGTTATGTTAAATTTGTGGGTATCAGCTTTTTTCCAGTAGAAGCAGTAAGTATTTAAAATGTGCTTTTATTTATTTTATCTCAACTTTGTTCATGTAGACTGAACGTGATTTCAAAAAGATTGTGGCACTTTGTGTCCCTGTGCCCCATGAACAGTAACAACAAAGCTGGTGTGTCATACCTGAGAAAGGATTGTGCTTCATGTATGTCTGGGGTAATCAGAAGGAAGTCATCCACCAGTCTCATCAAACACCTGTAGAAGACAAGAGTTAAAGACAGAGAAAGACTGCTCTCTGTTGCTGGTGCTGATGTGTCACTACAGTACATCTGTACAAACTAGTTAAAAGTAAAATGCAGAACCCTGCAGTACCCTTTGTTTTTTGTAATGTCCTTGAACAGGATATTTTCCATGTGACCATAGCAAAGACAGCAGAGCAGACTGGACACAACTGATCCCTGGGGAATCCCTCGGCACTGTCGATATGTTCTGCAAAAACAAAAATCTGATTAACTGTCCTGGTCATGCTGTAAATGGTTATGAAACATTTGTTAAAAGGAGTATGTTTGCTGACTAACGATAAAGATATGGTTTACTTTTTCCCAAACTGAACAACACTGCCAGTTAACATTTGGGTTAAGAACTGCAATGCTTCTTTCCCACGAAGATCTGAGCTGAAATGCTGCAAAAGAAAAAAAAAAAAAAAACAAAACAAAAAAAAAAACTGATGAACATTTCAGGTAAAGATTGCTTGAAACAATCTTATCTAAAATACAGTATATACTTATATCTCAAGATGTCATGCTCACCTGCTCTACAAGTATGGCATTATGAACCTTGCCCATTTTCTGCAGCGACATCACAAATCCTTTCATGTTGGTGGATCCCATGTTGTCATCCAGTAAATCTGCCTGTATTAAAAAAAGATTTGAATTTTTGCAAGTTTCATGAAATAGAAGAAATAAATACGATACAATAAATACAGGCGTGTATGTCTGTAGGTGTAAGTGCACCTGTCTAACGAAGGTCTTTCTCAGGCCCTCATGGGAATCAGCCCAGATCTTGGCATAGTGGCGAATGGTAAAGAGCTCATCCTGGACAGGAGACAGAGCCTGGATAATCACCTCAATGAGTTTGTCATGAGGTAGACTCTCATAGGCTCCACTCACATCCACCTTAATCAGAGAAAGTACAGAATGCTAAATGTAGGAGAATTAAAAAACATAAAACAATAAGAAGTCACAGTATATTTTGTTGTGTAGTAGTATTATCCCAAAAATGTATGAATAGGATTTTCTCAAGACGCACATTGTGTCTGACATAAGAGATTTAAATAAACATCAATCAAGGACAATTAAAAACAAAACCAACCTTAACAAAGAAGAGGGGTTGTGGCTTCTCCTTCTGGGCTGGAGCCAGAGACCGCAACACTTTGTGGATATCTGTCATCCCCCACACTGTGGAACCCAGAAGAGAGGGCGTAGAGCGCACACAGGCCCGTAATATATCCAGTAAATCCCGAACACGCCCCCGGGAGAGCTGCAGGGAAGAGTGAATGTCCCAAAACATGTGTACATATTCATATGTGACAGCATATAGCTCATAGGCATCTATGGAAAAACTTCAACGTGGTTCCCAAATCCTACTCTTGTTTTAGCATCTGCTCCAATGACTCTTGTGATAGGCCTCATGCCGTCAGTCTTGGGAATAAAGCGAAGCCGTGAGATGACAGTGGTTTTAGGGAGGGATGAAATCTCTGCTGAGGTCAGCTCCTTCATCTGACCCCTGGAGAGGTGCCCTCTAAATCAGAAAGATTGTTTCTTTGCTTGTATCCTAAGAATAGCCTTTGAAGATGTGTGTATGTCTGTATACCTGAAGGCCAGCTCTTGCAGTTTGGTCCAGACTTCCTGTCTGTAAAACCTGAGAGCATTCTTTTGTCCAACGCTCTCAGTGACATAGAAACAGACTCTGACGAGGTTTACAACATAGCCATCCAGAAGCCAGGCAAGGAACTGACCCAAGATCTGTGTCCGGTATGAGAGCTCACTAGGTGGGAACTTGCCTGCAGAGGAGAATGGTTTGGTTATTTCAGACAAAGTTCCAGGAAAGAATAAAGTTTACCATCTATGACAATCTTACCTGTCTTACTGATTTTCAACCAATCGCAATCATTAACTTTCATCTTCCACATCAGCTCAGCCAATGAGAGCCTCTCAAATTTGCCACTGTGCAAAAAGCTCCTGACCCTAGCAAAGAAATTAAGTCTGTTGTACTCCGAGCCCCATAGCTCCTGAGGGATCACACCCAAGAGGCACTCTCTGACAAACAGATAGACGCGGTGAGGTGCACAATATTGACGCAAGAGAGAGTTTAATTCTACCTGCCCTGCATCTCTCTTCTCCATTATTGGACACATTCTCTGCAGTATTTTACTGTAGGCACATCTCCTGTGTTGCCGTAAGAGCTGACTGAACAGGGGAACCATATTAAAAAAGCGCCGTGGTAGTCTCTTTGGTTTCCTCTCAAGTCTGTTAAGATAGGCCAGTCCCTCAAAGAAGACTAGTCGTACCAAATCTTGCCCATGTAGTCTTCTGGAACCATTAGCGCTCCTCTTTTTCCTGTTGAGAAGGAAGCCTCGCATCCCCCTTCCCCCATACAAGAATCCCAGTGTTCTGATAAAACATTGCGAGGGAGGTAAAGGGGGGAACACCCCAGATCTCCAACTGGGGCCTCCCTCCAAGGGAGTCATGGCTGTTTGCATGTCAGGCTGTTTAAAACCAGTCCTGCCATTTCCCAACGGCTTTATAGAAAGCGTTGGTTCTGCAGAGGTGAGCTGCTCTTTCTCCGACGTTTCATAGCGGATCTGCTTGCTGTCCTGTGTAGGATCTTGTTGTACTACCCGGCTTCTCTTTCCTGAACAAGTCATAACTTCCTCATCGTACATCTGATCAGGATCTCTCTTTCTTTTGCCGTATTTCTCTATTTTATTCATTCGTTTCTTATTTTTTCTGACGCCAGGATTCTCAACATTGTAGTTCCTTTTAAAGGCCACATATCCTTGACACTTTCCAAACCGTTTATTGTTACATGCCCTGGAACAAGGCTGGAGATAAAATCCAGTGGAGGCAGTAGTCATGGATACCCTGTCATACACAGGAACACCACACACCTGAAAAACACACGAAGGCGGAACTGCCACAAACACAGAGCAGCTCTCCAACAGGTAGCGTGTGATGTCTGTGCCAAGACGTATTGTGACTTTCTTCCACAGGTCACTGCCATGGATGTAGGCAGCACTTTGGGTTATATCACCTTTAAATTTAAAGTGGTCTGCATCCCAGCCTTCTTGTGCCAGGGACAGGAAATTGTAGCCATGTGCCAAAACGTTTCGTTTTCTCTTTCGCTTCAGGCTGTTAAGAACAAAGGCCAGCAGTTCAGGCAGAGTGCAGATCTGTGGAAACAAATTAATTTTATAAACATGGTATGGTATTGAGTGTTCAAAACGTATTGTATTTAATCAAGACTTTTATAAAATATATTTTGCATTTTACTTAATATACTAACGCCACAAAAGGTTACCAACAAATTGAATTTGCTTAGAAAACTGTTTAATACATAATTCTAATTAAAAAAAAAAAATCTATAAGCTATTTACAGTATACAAGCTTGCAACCTACAGTAAATTTACTGCCTCAGCACAGAGTAACCATTTCATCGTGTTCCGTAACGTCATGTACCTAATGTTACACTATTTCTTGTTCTTCCACAAGATGATACAACATTTAGCAGGACTTCTAGCATTAACAATACTGACCCAAATGCTTCTACTTAAGTGTGGCTCAGCTAAAAAAAAAAAAATAAATAAAAAAATACATGCCGAATACTTTTTTATTTAGGGAGAATGTACCTGGTTGCAGCTTGGTACTTGTTGTAGCTCCTTGTCAAAGCAAACAAAAACTCCGCGGACGAATGACTTAAAGCGGTTTGTGTCTGACTGCTCAATAAGCACTGCTCTCTGTCCCTCTCTGAATGCAATGCTGTCCGCAAACTCCTCCAGCGTCTGTATGCGCCGATAAAGTAACTTTAGTATGTCCAGTACACCAGACATGTCAGTCGTAGACATACTGACTGCACAGGAACACAGCGTGCTTACTCAGAGCACGTTTGACACGCTAAACGACGGGTGGTAAACCTTCGCTATTTTTCTTGGCGTTCTAAAGTCCCGCGTCCATCCCAGCCAATGAAAGATCAGTTTACTGACCGCCAATCGGACGGCTTTACACTGCGGCGAAGAATTCACCGGTGACCAATGGATGACACAAAAAGACGTGCTCTCATAAATTGATCAACAAGTAAAATTCCACTTGAAAAAGAGCTGTCTGGTCAAATTTATTCAAAGCGCGTTAGATTTAATGCTTAAAATACGCTTGCCCTGTCACTGAAGATAGTTTTTCGTAAAAAGAGATGGAACGCATGATATATAAATGACATATTCCTATTATAATTCATATTAAATAGGCACAAAAGAGCCTAGAGTATCAGTTCCTTTTGAGATGTGACAAAGTGTAGGCATTTTTTTAAATATACTTCAAAATACCGGAATATAGCATAGCCCACTGAGTGACGTTGCTCGTTTTCAAGGGCTGATTTTGTATGATTTTGCATCCCAAACTCCCGCTGCCCCCTGTTGGTTATCACGATCACAGCTGCTACGCTCTGATTGGTCGAGGGACGTCCTCTCGCTTGTACCGAGCGCGCAAATTGACGTACCTCTGTCACAGTCGGCGCCTGCGTTAGCTATTTGCTTACTGTTAGCTTAGCGTACTATTCATTCTGAACAGCACAAGTGTTTGCCTTCGTATCAGAGGAAGACTTGAAACAAGGGTGTTATCCGCATAACTATTAATCTTAAGTCCGCGGCCTATTAGACACCTGCGATGACGGACAAAGAAGGTAAAATGAAAACTTCTATTGTTTTGTGCGCCACAACACTGTGCAGTTACATGCTATCACCTGCAGTTTTTAGCTAAGTTAGCCAAGCTACTGCCAACCTTTGTTCGTCACGAACTGGATTTATTAGTTTTTCTTTGTTGGAGCTGTAACTCTCAGTTTCAGTTTGCAGTTCTTATTTTCAGTTCTAGTCTGCTTTATTTACCATGTACCGCTAGTTGTAGCTAAGGTTATTGAAGCTAACGCTACAAGTTAAAACGCAGGCTATGCTAACACGATAGCAAGAGCATACGTATAACACTGAGCTAACCTCATCTCACTATTGTTATGTTCCCCAAAACATAAAGTATATAAATAAACATACGTGACTGTATATTATCGTCAGGTCAGGAGTTTATTTATCTGCTGATAGCAAAGACACATTTCAACGCGACATTTTTGAGTACACTGGCAACTTCCCTATTGTCACCTGACAACTTCAGTCTGTAAAAGCTATAGAGACATGTTGCAAGTGTTAAAAATTGAATTGTTATGGGCTTGTTAGTTATTCGTTGCTTATTCTGTCTTCTTAGCTGGTGCGTTTGATGATGCAGTGGAGGAAAGGGTGATAAATGAGGAGTACAAGATCTGGAAGAAAAACACCCCCTTCCTATATGATCTGGTTATGACTCATGCTTTAGAGTGGCCCAGTCTCACTGCTCAGTGGCTGCCAGATGTCTCCAGGTACATTATTTGTGCCATAGACCAGTAGTTATTCTCACTTTTGTATACTGCACTTTTCTTTCAGTACGCGATAATGACAAAACTTTTTTTCCCTCACAGGCCAGAGGGGAAGGATTACACTGTGCACCGCCTGGTCTTGGGCACTCACACATCTGACGAGCAGAATCATCTGGTCATTGCTAGTATTCAGTTGCCCAATGATGATGCCCAGTTTGACACCTCACATTACGACAGTGAAAAAGGAGGTTGGAGAGCATACTTTTTATTTTTATATTTTTTTTTGTCTATGTAAGATGTTAGTAAGAATTTGGACATCACTGATTATGTTTTAACCCCATAAAGGTAGTGTAGTTACAATACCAAATAAGACTTTTATAGTTGTATTTTGTATATTATTATTTTTTATATTAGTAGATTGCTTAAATGTGTTGCGCTTGTCCCATGACTGTTTACCACATCTTATGAATGTTGAGTGGAAGTAGTTCCTTTTTCAAATGTACAATATTTCTCAAAATCAGTTGACTTATGCCTGATTAATCATTGCCATATTCCCCTGCAGAATTTGGAGGCTTTGGGTCAGTCAGTGGCAAGATTGAGATAGAAATCAAGATCAACCATGAAGGAGAGGTGAACCGTGCTCGCTACATGCCGCAGAATCCCTGCATCATTGCTACAAAGACGCCCACCTCAGATGTGCTTGTGTTTGATTACACTAAGCACCCTTCTAAACCAGGTATCTAGATTACAGTACAAGCCACTGCTCTAGGTGTAATTTTGAAAGTAAAGCAAAGGAATTGGTAACTTTGAAAAACATAAAAAATATGTTGTTTTGCATATATACTTTTCTTTTTATCTACTTTTTTTTTAGCTGTGAAGGAAATTGTGTGCGTTCATTTTGTTGTTTTTAGATGCTTCTGGCGAGTGTCGGCCTGATCTGCGTCTCAGAGGTCATCAGAAGGAAGGTTATGGTCTTTCCTGGAATGCCAATCTATCAGGCTCACTACTTAGTGCATCAGATGACCACGTAAGATAACATTTACATTTTATTAAGTGTTATCATCTCAGACACTATGATTGGTTATATATAATGTAATGTTTTGTTGTTGTTGGTAATCTCTTATCTTTCTGTAATTTGTAGACGATCTGTCTTTGGGATATAAGTGGTGTGCCAAAGGAGAGAAAGATATTAGATGCAAAGACAATCTTCACTGGTCATACTGCTGTAGTGGAAGACGTTTCCTGGCACTTGCTTCACGAGTCACTATTTGGATCTGTAGCAGATGACCAGAAACTCATGATGTAAGAAGTTTAATATTTATCTCATTGGGAGGTGAAGCAGTTCACCTGAATGGTTATGTAATCATGCATGCTGCATTCTGACATTTTTTATTTATTTATTTTTACATACATACATACATGCATGCATACATACATACATACATACATGTATATTTTCACAACTCTCCCCCCCTGCCTCTTTTTATCTTAGTTGGGACACTCGTTCAAACAACACCTCCAAACCCAGTCATGCAGTAGATGCCCACACAGCAGAGGTCAATTGTTTATCATTTAACCCATACAGTGAATTTATCCTTGCGACTGGCTCTGCAGACAAGGTATGCAGTCTCTTACATAATCTTATTTGTGAAAATTTAGATTTGTTTATAAGTCTATATTATGTGTATTGTATATCTCTTTGACCAAACAGTGTTTCAAAATGTTGCTGTTTTGCAACTGCAGTCTTTGTACAAAGATAAAGAAATTCTGGAAGACTTGTGTAATATCTCTCTCGCTCACAGACTGTGGCTCTTTGGGACTTGAGAAACCTGAAACTGAAGCTACATTCCTTTGAGTCACATAAGGATGAAATCTTTCAGGTGAGATTTCATTTTATTTTATTTTTATGTTTTTGTTGCTATTGCGATTGACCTTATTTACATTATTGACATGGCAATTCAGGTTCAGTGGTCACCTCATAATGAGACCATACTGGCATCAAGTGGAACAGACCGTCGCCTCAATGTCTGGGACCTCAGGTAAACAACTTAACATTGACCCATAGTTTCTACCAATGCAGCTGAGTCACACTCTGGTTCCATTGTGGTTGTTGTGAAGGCTCCATCACCATTTTTGTCAGTTTAGTAATGACCATTTGACTGTACCAATACAAACTAAGGATTAGTTTCATAGTCATAAAGGGTAAATGGCTGCTGCTCGAAATAGTTTTTGATTCTGAATCGGTTGTAGAGTTAAATTCTGACAGTCACAACTGCATCTGTCCTTTTTCTGTCATTTTCAGTAAAATTGGAGAGGAGCAGACACCAGAAGATCAGGAGGATGGCCCTCCTGAACTACTGGTAAGTCTCATTGAGGCCTGCTGAACTTGCATTTCACTCTTATCGGTAACATCATCTTGTATATTAATCAGACTTTCATCTTTTCTTCTCTGCTAGTTTATCCACGGAGGCCACACAGCCAAAATCTCTGACTTCTCCTGGAATCCCAACGAACCCTGGGTCCTCTGCTCAGTTTCTGAAGACAACATTATGCAAGTCTGGCAAATGGTTAGAAAAACACATTTTACTAAATAGTTTAACTGTGGTCAGGGAGAGAACTTGGCCCTTCTTTGTCTTGGAGGGAATTATTTCCTCGCAGAGACGGTATATAAGATGATATATTTCTGAAGGTCATACATAACAGGTGACAGCACTCAGGATCCCATATTTCTAAAACCAGAATACAATATTAATCTGAGCAGACAAAAATGAATAAGGAAAGGAGTTATTTATTTTATTTGTATTTTTTGAAACAAAGTGAATCCCAGTCAAGTTGGATGTTTATTATTTTTTATTTATTTATTTATTTTTGGATATAACATTTTAAGTGATTCAGTCAGGGCAAACTGACTGATAAATAGTTGTAACTACAAACCTAAATTTCTGTTTACAGAATACTTAAACATACAAATAAAGTAATACTAAACAGTTTTTTCTGGAACACAGAACATTCTTAAGCTAGCATTTAACCACATGGTGTTTTCATAGGTTATAATTGGCTCTTTGAAAGCCTCAGTTAATCTTTTTCCTCAAGTTCTTAATTCAAACATGCCACTGAATTGTAATGCATTTGTATGACTGAAGTTGTGATTGTCCTTTTAGGCTGAGAACATCTATAATGATGAAGATCCTGAGGGTGCAACAGACCCTGAAGTTACAGCGTAATACCTCGGCGTTGCACTTGTTAACCTTCGACCTCATCACAAACTGACACCTCAGTTCCATGCAGCAACCTCTTCACATCCTGTCCTACTCTACTGGTGGTACTGTATACTGGGATCATATGTAAGCCCTAGTCCTGTCTTGGATAGACAAAGTGAAGAACTCTTTTTGCTGATTAATTTATTCCTTGAAGGATATCAGCCATGTTTTTTTACACTGCTTAAAAAATATATATTTTTGAAATCCAATTGCATTTCCCTTGCACAATGAAATGTTGTGGCCAGTGCCTTTTAATATTGAATAAAATACCTTTCCAGAACAAAAGGTAGTAATCATAGCGAACACAAGCACTAGATCACAAATATCCAGTTGTTAAGAGTGTAAACAGCTGTCTGTTGGTGTTGCTGAGAATGTCATGGTTTAAGTAAAATATTTTCTTCACTTTAGTCACCACCAAATTGTTCTGAAACTGATCACATCATTGCTTTAGTGCGTGTTGTTCAGTGACCTTCATCGTAGAGGTATAGAAATCGTTTAAATGTCATTTTGATATAGTAGTTTAACTTTTCTATCATGACAAATACCCAGTTGTTCAGTGTATTCTTAATAAAGATGTCTTTTGTCAGTCTGATGTATTGTCATAATTTCTCATCACAAACCTGTTGCTTACATATTTTATTAATCTTGCTAAGCTCAGATTTATTTTTAAAATAAATAATCTTCAGTGAGTAGGTGGTTATGTGTAATCACACTTAGTTTGGATCCTATGTGTCTGGTGTGACGTCCTGGTTCTCTCCTGTCCCCTGAGCTTACTCTCAGTCTATTACTCTGCGTCCTAGTGTTTACTTTATTTATCCATGTTGTCCTTATAAGTAGATGAACCCTCTCAGGTCTTCAGACACAGACATTAACTCATCAGTCGCACTCCGATTACAAGAAGCACAAAGCCTTTATTCATATGAAAAACCTTTCTACATGTAGCAGACTATTTCATCTTTACAGCCTGTTCTAAAAAAATAACAGCTTGTTTTGATGTGTAAAGTGCATTAACTGGTGTTCACTGTTGCAGATAAAATACACAAAAGTCACAGAACTTTTTAAAATAAAGATCATGTTTTTTCCTCATGGCCACAATTATTACAGTCCTCAATGGCAGCACTGTAAGACAAATGTTATGCCGTTATGTAAAGCTTTTTTGTTTTTTTTAAAGTATGATGGAGAATAGATCTACAAATCCTACCTGTAAAGGAGGAGTTGTTTGGCAAGGCTGTCTCTTAACTCTTCTATCTCCTTGATTTTCTTCTTCTGAATCTTTAACTCAGTCTTCAGCCCACTGCTGTTCTCCTCCAGACAGTACACCGTTTCCTGTAATGGTGGTAAGACCTTATTTAATTGAATTACATGACCCTGCTTCTCCTGGTCTACAGCTGAGGGACAGGTTGTGTCCTCATGCCCTACACTCCCCTAGACAGTTTTTTCTACACGATTGTCTCATTCCATTTTCCCCACTGCACATCTCCACATTCTTGCTCACCTTGTACCTCACGACATCCTCTCTCCAATGTAAGTGGATGAGTTTGAGTTTCTCCTCCAAACAAGCTCTCTGGAGCTTCAGCTTTTGGATGTCCTCTTTTAGGGGTCTTAGCTGGGCCTTCATCTCCTGGGCCTGCTCTTTGGCTTTCACCAGTGCTCCAGCTGTTGCCTCTCTCCTCTTAAGCAATGCCAGCAATATGGGTTCATACCTGGCCAAGGCAAGCATTACCAGTTTGATAAGGTTTGAGCCCAAAGTGAAATATGAGTGACATATTACCTGTACTCAAATAACACAGAAAACATTACAACAGGTTTTGTCATGAAAAACAGTACTAGGCTGTGACAGCACCTCTCTTCCAGGGCCCTCAGTCCACCCTGCACATACTGCTCAATGTCCCCACACGAGTGCCTTCTGCACTCGGTCAGCTCGTCCTGGGCATTGGAAGTATGACTGGAGCTCTGGGCTTGAAGTTCCACCTGAAGTTTTAAAAGCTGTTGTTGTTGGCCTGACCTGAGCTGGCAGCTCTCTTCTGTCAGCTGTAACACCAGCAACTGCAGCTTCTCCTGCAACATGGGAGAAAATAGAGGTAAGGTTAACAGCACAAAGCACAGATAAAAATAAAAATCATCTTGAGAGTTTCATACCTCTTCTCTCTTTAGTAGCTCTACTGCACGGTCGTGGCTGTTGAGGGCAGCCTGGTTTTGAGCACACTCCCTGGCCACAGTAAAGAGACTCCTCTTCAGCTTTCTTAGTTCATCCTGCAGCCCCTGTCTCTCCAGGTTGACTTTCCACATCCTCTTCTCCTCATCTGCTCTCTGTTCCTTGAGGCTCTGTATTTCCCTCTTCCTCTCCTCCCTTCTCGCCTCTTCCTCTTTCTTCAATATTTTCATCAGCTCTGCTACTTTGTTGTCTATTTGTTCTTCTGTCTCATCTTCATTCTTGTTGCTACCCTCTGGTTTGTCTCTTTCTTTATTTCCTCTCAGGTCAAGCACCACTGCCAACAGTTCCTTCCTCTTCATCTGTAACTGCTGTACTTCCTCTATGCACTCTTCCATCCGAGACCCCAACGCCCCTAGTTCATTCATGCCAGATTTGGAATAAGTGACATCAATCTCAAGCTCATGTCGAGCTGCTCCAGCTCCAATTATGTCTCCTTTCGTGTCTGTGCTTTCACCAAATATAATTTCTGTCTTTGTCCTTTCGCAGCACATTGCATCGTTTTGTTTACCATCCAGTGAATTTGGTGACCCTGAAAACTTGAACTGCAGATCAAGAACCTCCTGGTCCTCTTTAAAATCCCCTGACCTTTCTAGTCTTTCCATTAAGAAGCCGCCCATGTTGTCACAGCCAAGCAAAGGATTCAACTGGCTTCCTTCTCTTGTTGAACCTGCTGGGACTCCATTTCTGTTGTCCTTGGAAACATTATCACCCTCTACATTCTGAGTAGTCCAGGATTCTAATTGCATTGGCTGCGTCTCCAGCTTCACTAGCATCTGTTGCTCAATGGGCACGTGTATTATACCCCTGTAGAGATTTGGATTCTTTCTGATGTGTACATATTCTTGGCTTGCATTTATATCCCAGTCTTCGGACTGAAGACCCATCCCAGCGTCTTCCATACGGCTCTCCAGCATGGCTAACATCCCCATGAGCTGGCCTTCATACTCCACCATTGTTTCACTCAGTTTGTTGCCTGCTGAGGTTAGAGGCATTTCTGTCTGACAGGAACCTTCTGCGGTCACTCCAAACGTGTTGATGATGGTGCCCATGCTTTGCACCTGGCCTTGTGCCGGCTGCTCTTCTGTTGCAGCCCCATCCATGTGTGTGTCAATGTAGCTGGTGGAAAGATATGCATTGGGAGATGCATTCATTCCTCTATAGCTCTCGTTTGTGACTTCATCTTTACCCTGAAGATGAGTTGTTTCGCTCATGCTTGTTTCGGTGTAACTTTCTGAGAAGGGAGAGCCAAAGGGAAGACCAGTAAGCTCCTCACAGCTCTTCAATAAGTCATCCATTTCCTTTAAGTATGGCTTCATTAAAGCTGATGGATTTAGTAATGTCCCTGTGAAGGTATGTCCGGGTTGTGACATGTTGCTCTCTCTTTGTTCCACAAAGGCTGTGTCTGAATCCCCATCCTCTTCTTTAATGATAAGAGGTTCGAACCCAGTATTTGAAATTTTGTCATCTAGATTCTCCATTGGTTAAGCCCAATTTTTGTAGCCTTTTCTGATGTAGACGTGTTCTTTAGAACTGTCTCATTCCTTTACAAAAGCAGATTAACATGTTAGGCAGTTTGCTATTAAGCTCAATAGCTGAGGATTGATGTCAACAGAAGAGTTGGGTTTACATGTTTGGCCAGACTTCTGTTTTAGCTATGCTAATGCCATTAACATATGGGCATGTAGAACAGGGAAAGGGTGCAGCATAGCAGATGGAATGCTACCAGCAGCTGTCCCTTTAGACCAGATGCCCCAGGCACCAAAGCCCATGGTCACACATCAAACAAGCTTACTCATGCATTTGCATGAACGCTGCAACCAGTACTACAGTAATACAGCTTTTGTCCAAACCTCCAAAAGTGGCATCACACAGATTACATTAGCAAGAAGATTATCATAACATGCCATGGTGCTGATGGATGGGCATCTGCACTCCACTGGTGAATAACGTAGCTGTAATATCACCCTTTGAGGTGTTTGCCAAGACTGGCAGGAGACTCCCAGAAGGTAAATTGATCAAACTGACCCAATAGTGTCATTATCCCAAAGATATTTGTAATGTGAAAAGGGCATGGAAGACAAGTGGCATGTGTTGGGTAGTTACTGTTTTCTGGCCAACAAAATGTCACACATGGCTTTAGTATTTGTACTAAAGTAGGTCATATATACATATACAAATACTATACATATAATGCTACGTATAATGCTACGACACCAACAACTCCATTATTTTGATAATAATAATAATAATAATAATGCTAACAATATTAATAATAGGTTTTGCCTTTTGTCTCTGGGTACTGTCCAGTGCCCATGGATTGCACAGAGTTGTGCTATGCATAACCGACTAAAATCCTGGGGGGGAATAACAGTGAGCAGCTGTCTTGCTACAAGACAGACATGGGTACATGCCACATTCTTTTAGATGTTGACAGCACAGGCCTGTACTTGCTGACCATTGTAGCAACAGCAAAGTTTTTCCTATGACTAACAACAACAGCAACATTTGATCTTTTGTGTGCTGTTAAATATTTGATTTCTTCTAAATTACTCAATTAGTCACTGTGAAAATGAATGGTTAGAATTGGTAATTTTTCAGAGTTTTCCATCAACATCAACATCAATAAGAGTCAACAGTGAACATCTAATACAATGTAACTTACTTCTCAATGGATTTCCTTGGCTTTTTAGTCCTCGTGCTGTATCCTCAAGATGAATGCACCTAAAAGCATCTGTGTAAATGACAAAGAAATGTGAGTGGCAAAGAATGAGCGGGAGCAGTGTGTAGAGACGGTTGACCCAGCCTCCTCTCTCTCTTTCAGTGTGCTGCTGTGTGACCATGACTACATCAGATATGTTTAGGTTTATTAATAAACACTGGGCAGGGAAAAAGAAAAGCAGCAGCAGGTTGTTTTAACCCAAGAGAGACAAAGATTAACCAGATCAGACATCAAAGAATGAGATTGAATATATAACTTGTTTGTTTTATTCTATACAGTAATTAATGGATGATTTACACAGATCGCACATTTTCTCATTGGAAAGTGAAATATAATCATCCATCTGCATCAAAACATGTGGCACACCAGCAACTTGTTACTTTTTAACACAAGAGGGGCTGGAGAAATCACAGTAATATCTGTTGGGGCTGTTCAGAGTTAGAAAGTTCTGTGGGTTTATGGCTCACATTATAAAGTAGCTGCAGGATTCCACCCATGCCCCCTAATTATCGAAAAGTCTTAAAATAGCTGCCTACACTTATTTGGCCACTTCCCACGGGAGGATTGGTTTTCTCATAAACTTCTGACCCCAACAATACAGTAGTGGAGATGGTTCGCTCTGAAGAGAGAGGGCAGGGAGGACATGGAAAAGTGTTGCAGTTGTAGAAGGGGGCAAATATGAACATGGGGTAACTGTTGAAAAAGGTAAATTGGTTAATAGCAGATTTCAGTGTGACCTGTTGAGCAGTAAACTTTACAAGTTATTATTTCTTGTACTGCATAAACTATTATTTAAACTCATTTTATATTGATATCGATATATTATTTTGAATAATTTATCATTCATTTAACAACACTTTGATGAGCTGTGTTTGCCTAACTTTTCTTATCTCACACATCATCACACACACTATTTTCGAATATTTCTTAATGCGCAATAAAACACATGACAGTGAGACGCCACTAGATGGCTCCACAGTTTAACGCCTCGAAATGGAGTGTCAACAACTTGAGTCCAGAAACACCTCAATCCAGTATTTCTGCAGTTTTTTTCTGAACATATTAATCAATTTAATGGTTTTCATCAAACTAAATACAGGATTAAAACATGAATATTATAACAGAAGTATTACTTAACATTTAACTAGATTACAAACTACTAGATTAATCTATCTGTTATTTTATTAAATTGGTCATTAAAGCTGACTTTATAAAAGGATAGCGGGGTGGTTTAGTAGGCTATAAAACAAATGAAACTAACATTAATTTACTGCAAACCTCACTTCATAGTATTTACGTCACTCTTTTTACTGAAACACTTTAATTTGCAGTTAACTCCCTGTGACATCATGCTGCTTCATTGTTTTCATGGCAAAATAATGTTTTTAATTCTTAAGAAAAGTTGCAATGTTTCTCTAATTCACCCCTTGTTGACCACTGTGGCTCTGTGTTTTGGCAAGTCTGGGCTTTGGGAGAGAGACAGTAATTTACATGACGTTATGTCCAGGGATTATCTGTTTCAACACTGTTGTGCTGATGCACACCCACACAGCCACTGGGATTTAGAGAAAGACTCTCTCTCACTTTACAGCCATACAAAATGTCTTTTCATATCTCATTTGTCTTATTTGTATCATTTCTTTTGTAAGGTATGGCAAGATGGGGGTGGGGGGTTGCAGTAGGACAAAGGGGAAACCAAATATTTAAGATAGAGTTGCGGCTTGGGGCTGAATGTCCCACTGAGCTAGACCATATGCTGGACTTTGATTTGGACTGGTCTTTTACTGTGTGTTCCAAACTCCAGTGGTGTCCATACTTACTGGAACATCCTGTCAGTATGTCCTCCTCTTCCTACTGTTTTTCTTCTTTTTCCATCACAGAAATAGTCACACAGACAGTGGTTAGAGATTACTCTCCAGAGAAAACTAAACCTTTTTTTTTTTGCTTTTTAGTGTCTCTGTTCAGCTTTACTAAAACTGCATTAGCCTAGTACGAAATCTAGACTTAATCTGTCCATACACATATACCAACGGTTATGACTATTCATGAACTGGTATATTCTTCCAATTTCCTTTTAGCAAAAACCCAAAATATGTTTGTTTCTCTGTGATTGAATACAGTTACATCAGTTAACATTAGTTTGTGGGAAATGTTTTTCATAATGTCACCTCCACCCTTCTGTTGCAAAGAGCAGATTAAATCCCTTGTTCATGGGCACCTTGACATCTTTTTATTCAAATAGCTCAGAATGTCACTTATTCAGTGTCCCCGAGCACATCTTCCCAGCTGGTTCTGAACTGATAACAAATGCACTTTTCCAAACTCTAGCTTGTGTTTTTAAACTCTGTTGTTTGCTGCTGTCTGTCACACTGAGCACTGTCCAGCAACGTCTCACCATCGTTAAGTGTGTTTTAATGACAGTGACCTTATGGGGTGTTTATTTTACAGAGAGTGTGTCTGCTATATAATTGTCAGACGCCATCTTCTTACTGTCATCAGCCACCCAGTGTTTGTACCAGTTGGCTTTTCATGGTTTTAAGGGATCACTTGATATAATGAATTGTGGGGGTAACATGTCGTCCCTTAGTGTATTTTCCACTGTTGTGGATTAAGTATGTTTCCTCTGTTTAAAGATGATTAACATACCATTAAAGCTTCACAGAGCAGCTACAACTTGTCCCCACTGTGCTTTTATCAACTCACCCACATCTCTTTTATAACTGCTACTTGGGAAAGCTTCACACTTGGTTACAGTTTATTTTAATGTTTTAAAAAAAGAGCCCAAGTTATTTTTTAGTGTTGAAGTAACCTTTTACTAACCTTTTAGATTCATATGTTGTTCACTGTGACTTTTATACTCAGTCACAACCAGTTTTTTGAAGGAGAACTGCAGATGAGAACAGCTGTTACAGATGAGACAAGCTGAGAGAGTTGAGCTCATATGTTGAGTCAGGGAGGATCCTACTGTGGGGTCAAGCATAACAGAAATCATCTGCTGTACAAAGTTGAATGTGTATTGAATATTAATCTGTACATCCCTTAACAAGGCAGGTTTACATGAGTTTATTGGTATTTGAACAGGTTGTTTGTGTGCATGAGCGGCTGCATGTGCGAGCTTGTGCTGTGTGTAACATCTGCACTCACTGTAGGCCTATTGCATTCTTCTCAACAAGGACAGTCATCTGATAAGAAATCTTGATATCTGTGCCAGTTTCTAGGAACTGATTCACATCAGCAGTGATGGAAAGATTCAGTCATTGTCGCAAGAGTCAGGTTATATACTTAACTTGGGTTAAGAATTGTTTTTGCATTTTTAGCCACACTAGCAGCTTGGCCCTAGAAATTGCAATGTCATCTTGTCTGTTTGCCCATTCATCTATCACCTTGGCCAATGCTGACATTTCTCAACAATTATTGGTTTAATTAAGATGAATCTTTGTTCAAATATACAGGAGATGAAATGCCCGGATTTTTCTTAACACCAACAGAAGGTATAAACATTTATTTTAAGGTAAATATTTAATGTACCCAAATCAGGATGTTTAACTTTAGCGACCCCTTACTTTTTATATTTCATCAGGCTACGTTTTTTTTTTAATCATTTTGGTTTATGACCCAGTGGTTAGTGGTGCTGCCTCGCCAGCTCGCTGTTGCCTTTCTGCATGGAGTTTGTATGCTCTCCCCATGCTTGTTTGGGTTTCCACCTAATCCGGTTTAATCCCACATTTCACAATCATGCATGTTAATCGGCGACTCTAAATTACCTGTAATGGTTGTCTGTCTGCATGGCTCTCTGTGTTGGCCCTGAAATAGACCGGCGACCTGTCCAGGGTGTACCCCATATCTTGGCCAATGACCTGCTGGAATAGGCTCCAGCCCCCCGTGACCTTGAACAGGATAAAAGGTTAAGATAATGGGTGGATGGTTTGTGAGCCAGTACTTGCAAAATGAAAGACATTAGGTTCTAGTGAGATACCCTAAAAAGCCTCTGCTTAGGGATAGTACTTTCTGTAAGTTGAAATCAACTCTACGATGTGGGGTGTTAAAAGATGTTGTTACTGTAGGTTTACTATGCTGTCACATTCTGCCGCATTGTCATACATGTGGCAATTGCAAACTTGCTATTTTTCTTGTCATTTAACAGTAATTCAGGATGAAGTCATCGAAGAGATTTTACAACTAATGGACCAATAATCCATCCAGGCACATTCACCACATGAAAAGCTCCTAAACATCAATTCTATGGAGAAGAAAGTTACTAAAATATTGGTGTAAATGTACATTAAGATGTGTTAACGTTTAGCACGAAGTGCTGCTGGGATGGCAGGGGACTCTCGTTTCAACACTAGTATATGTCCCACAGAAAGTACACCCTCATGTAATCCACCACACTACTCAGAATAAATTACAGCATTCCTTTGGTTTTACTCATCTTTCTCCAGTAGAGGCTCAACCAGATCTTACTGGTGCCACTCGTACCACAGCTATTCAAGAGGACAGTCGGTTCACCTGATGTCTGTTTCTAAACCCAAACATATGAAGTTTACTGTAGATGTAAATGTAATGTTGTGTGTGTGTGTGTGTTTGTGTGTGTGTGTGTGTGTGTGTGTGTGTGTGTCTGTGTTTGTGTGTGTGTGTGTGTGTGTGTGTGTGTGTGTTCATACTTTGACGTAGCTGTGATATACTTTTAGAAGATCTAAATGTTTCTTATAAATGTTAGTCTGAGGTACTACAGTAAATGATGTGACGTCTACCTAAAAGAAAGTCTCTTTTTATGACTTAGAAAAAGTTAAAAAATCCTCTCAGAAGCCTTGGACTGAATAAATGTGTTCTTAATCCTTGATGTTGTCAGAAATTGCTTTGCCAGAGAGAATCACCACTCTGTTCTCAGCGGTCTTAATGAGATGTTGTATGAATGCCAATCCTGTTATATTAATAGAGATTTGACAGAGGTCACCTCAGGTTTCCTTTCTGACGTCATTTGCCTCATTTAAACACCCCCCTGGAGAGATTGAAAACAGTTCCTCTGCAAATGGAGAGATGGAGAGACAAAAACAGGGGTAGTTGGATGGATAGATGGATGGATGGATGGATGGATGGATGGAAAGCTATGGCCTGTTTCTGTCAGATTCCAAACAAGCCAGCAGCAACCACACCCTCGTAGGAATTCCTGAAAAAAACATTATGTGTTGTGTTTTTTAACATAGCAGTACCACCCCCATACTACATAATGGGTGTGTTACTAAAATCTTGAATTTTCCTTTGCATCCGTTACTAATACCAAAGAAATACTGAATACTTTTTGAAGCAATTTTAGAGTTAAATGTTATGTGGTGTAGAGATCTTAAATCCCTTTTGCCTTTAGAAAACACAAACATGTGGAAAGGATTGTGTAGCTAAAAGAACATTTAAACAATTAAAGGCCTGCAGTTCTACAAGAAGCAAAACAAAGAAAATCCTCTCCAGCAACTAATTCCGACACTTATTTCCAAATATCTTTGTGTGGTTTTTAGTTGAGCAAACAGTATCAATAAATCTGTGTGGGTATGTTTTGTGTGCATGAATTACTAGCCAGATGTGTCTGCACTAAGTGTGTTTTGGCTCCGAGACGTACTTGACTGTCCATTGTGAAGACAGCTTCACTCTAAACATCGAACACACAAGGCTGTGAATATTTGTTTTGACTGCGTTTTATTATTTCATCTTTCAGTAAAAATACATGGAGCGGTGTAGTTTGTCAAGGACCATTTTTAACATTGTCCAGGAAGGGTCATATTAATCTAAAGCTGAGGAACGATCAACAGGCCTGCTTCAACCTGCCCAAGCAAAGGGAAACACAGACAGAGCAATAAAAGTTGATGAACGGCTTAGCGGTCACAAAGCTGATCTATGACAGTGTTACCCGAAAATGGACGTCCCACATAGCTCTTCCTCAACTTAAGAGTACAGGTAGTAGCACTGATCTAGGGTGTGATTACAGTTCGGTAATATGTCAGTGCATATTTGCATATTTTTGACTTTGTGCATGTGTTATGTTATGAAAGTTGCACACCTGTCTTTAGGGATGAAAGACAGTTCAAGGATACTAGTTTGTTTTATGGTAGAAGCTACGAAGGAAATGACCGTCATTCAGCGTTTAACTGTTGGGCAAGATTGTTCCCCAAAGGCACCATATAACATAAAACATAACAATCAAGTCTCTAGCTTCATTTTAACTACCATTGCCTCTTTCCTCTCCTCATCATCTCACCTAACCAACTTAACAGAGTCAATCTTCTACTTTCTCCATTTTGCAAGAAAGGCAGGGACATGGAGACGTCCATTAATGTCTTTCTAAAGCAGGTCATAGGTACTAAGGACAGTGAGTGGCTTCATCATATGTCTGGAGTTTTAAATCTTTATTTTTCTCTTTCCTTCGAACCTCTTTACGTTTGAATTACTGTGGTTTATACTTTGCTAATTCCTCTTGCCAGGCGCCTTTTTCAACCAGAACTCAAGGCCAACACACTGTATCATCTATTCTAGTTGTAGGATGGCAAGACAAAGATGTCTCTGTTGCACAGAGGAATCCCCTCTGTGTGTTTCACAGCTGAGTATCAACCTGGAACGTCTCTCTCTCCTCTTTTGAAACCATGATTCTCTCTCCGTCCTCATTTTTCTTTCGGTCTCTAGTCCCTTTTCACCCCTCCCATCCTCTCAGTTGGTTTATGTTATAAATAGTCATCTTTGGAATGTAATTTTGGAGAGTTTCTTTTGTTTCTGTTGCATTGGATTACTCATTGGTTCTTAGAAATGCATTAACAGCGGACAAACATGCTCAAACATTACATGGAATAAAATTTTAGGCCTGTTTTTGGTGTTTGAGAGAAGCAGTCGGTGCAGAAAGAATGTGTCTGTCGCAGGACAAAGGCAGGTCAGGAATGATAATGCTGGTCAGAGAGTGCTGAGCTTATCCTGACCGGCAGTATGGATTTCCTGTCTGCAGCCTCCTTTCAGTCACATTTAACACAGTCACTTGTAAATACACACACGTCATCGGCAAAAAGTTCACGTAGCTGCCGTTACTGTTTTGGTGCTGACTGTTTATGGTGCTGTCTGACTGCAAAGTCTCAATACTTTAAAACTCTCTTTAGCAGTGTTTAGTGATTGCATGATGGAAACCAATCTATTTTTATAACAGGAAATTACATTATTGACACATTGTGGAGTCCAGTCCATCACTTTGGATTGGATGGGTTCTGAATATATTTGTAGACATTCAGAAGATTAATCTTAATGACAGTAATGATCCCCTTGAGTTTGTAGTTTGATATTTGACACTTTTGAGATGTAAGAATTCAAATTCTGTGTCATCTTTTCTTTAGCAGGGATGCTGGGAAAAGCATGAGTGTGCATGTAAAAATAGTCAACAAATGCAGCCACAACAGTTGAACTATAAAAGGCGACAGACACAAACATAAGAAACACAGTGAGCTCACACTGTTCTAGCGGTGATGGTTTTGTACCTCTTATTCAGCTCATGCATTTTCACGGACACTCTGGTGCTCCCTCACAGACATACGCAGGGTGGTTGTTTTCCATTGCATTGCCATGGTAACTTTAAAACATTTCAATCTGTGAGCTTGAGTGAACAAAACTATGACTCATTTTAACCCCTTCCAATGCATCACTACGCTCATACAGTATGGTTTCCCCTGCCTCTCATACACACACACAAAAACACACATACACACACAAACCTCATCACACACAGAGACATCATTAAACACTTTACATTTATAGGTCTGTATGCTGGGAAGGACAGAAAGATTTGGCAACAGCAAAATCCCTTCATTTATATTTATTCAGTCAGAAGTTAATCCTTTATTCTCCATTATGTTTGCTTCTTAGATACTGTATAGCAGAAGGCTGCTGACTTGAGCTGATGGTATATGATTGAGACCTACTTGAGAGATGAAGGCCATTAAAGCTGCAGTAAATGGGTACAAGCAAATATGTTAAACTTTTTCTGTAACACTGATTGACATTGATATTCTTAGGTCACCAGAATTAGCCTAAGAATCCCAGCAGACAGGTAATTTGGCTGCCTCATCTCATGTGCTGAATGAAGGTAGCGGTGCAGAGCTCACTGAGTGGAGCTGTGGCAGATCTTGTAGATATGATTGTGCAAAGGGTGGAGAAAATATTTTTGAGTTTTATGGTTAAAAAAGTCTCCTTAAGTAATTGTTTGCCAGGTATTTTATTGTAGTTATCAAAACTAAAATCCTGGCTTTTTTTTTTATGGTCCATGCACTGACCCCAGTGGGTCTCCTCTACATTCATCCCAGCTGAGCCAGTCTCAAGACACATCCACATGAGCATTCCACCCATTTCTGACTACCACCACCTACCCACACAGTGATGTCAGCTTGTCTCATCCTCGTCTTGAAAATGGCTTCAGAATTTAGTGCTTTCGTGTTGAGTGCGACTACAACTGGACAAGATTTTAAGATAACTATCCACTTGTGACCTGCCCTACCTGTCTATCTGCAGTAATTGTGTGTGTGTGTGTACGTGTTTTTTTGTGTGTGTCATGTTTAACAGGGGGTATCAGGTTTCCACCTGGCTGCACCATGACAGGAAATATCCACTCCCAGAAAAACAGCAGAACCTCCTAACATTTACCATGTTGTGTTCAAACACTTGACTGTTTTGAAGTTTTGTCGTCATATTTCCTTTTTACTAAATTAAATCCAGATTGCAAATTATCCCCTGTAGCTACACAAACATAACACAAGGGTTGCTAAGGGATTTCTGTACACACTGATCCCAGCTGCCCTGATAGCTCTGGGCACAGGGGATCCCTTCCTGATCGAGACTGGTATGGGTGCACCTGATCCCCAGAGTTAAGGCTAGGACCAAAGACAAAAGGAAGAACAACAACATGATAGGAAACTCCTAATGATGAGTGCAACTTAACACTGAAGCATAAATGTTAAATCCCAGCCGGGAAGGAACTGGAATGGTGGTGGCTAACTCCTGACAGCACTGTGGGAGGAGAGGCTGTCTCTCATACAGAGGGAGGGACTGAATGCGCAGAGAGCATGGAGCTTCATTCACTCAGCTAAACACACATACACACACACACACACACACACACACACGCTTCACGAGGCTGTTCTCAAGCTGAGAGAAAAGAGGGGAGTGGAGGAGAGGACAGCACGCTCACTCAGTAAGTTGAATATCGTTATGTTTCACCATTTTACAGCGCACATTTTGCATTGATTTTGGTGGAATTACACGTGTGTGTGTTCATCTGCGTTTATTGCATGTCTATTATTGCTTAGTGAAAAGTGTGCAATTAAAGTATTTCCACTGCTTTTTATGGAGTTAGGCTTCTTTCTCTTTTCTAACTCACCCATACATACTTTTCTGCTGATGTGAACCACATGTCACACACAAGCGCACACACATACACGCAGCAGAGATCGCGCTCTCCTCCCAGGGGCTTCTCTACATCCACAAAAGTTAGAGAATAAAAAGTAGAAAAAAGGGAGAGTAGGGGCAGATGAGTAAAGGGAAAGCTTTGGTAGTACAATGTGGGAATACATTGTTAACAGTCATACTGGTAAATTTTATTATCTGCTTTCATGTTTGCTATTTTATTTCTTAATTTTTAATAATGCTATATGAGTTAATCTCACTATTCTAATTTAGTCTAATCTTCTTCATCTTACATTCTCTTCTTTCTCTTTTTCCACTTCACTCATCCTGCTGATCTCACTGTTGTCCCAGGTGCTGACAGGCAGGAAAAGCACATAGGCCAAATAGAAACCTAAAGAAAGGCCATCATCAGACCTTGCAAAAAGGAGAGATTTCAGAGTCTGTGACCTATTTTCAATAGAACACACTGACACAGGCGGAAATACCAGGTCTCAGCTTCCAGGACCAACCTCCATGATGTCCCGGAGGAGGTCTACAGGTGACCTAGTGCCAAGGGACATTACTGAAATCCTAGCACGGGAGGCGAGGGCTCAACGTGGGCAGAGGAAGCCGGGAAGCTCTCTGGGACAGGCTTTAAGCTGGTTAAAGGGAAGCCGGAGGAAAAAGAGTGTTGCCAATACATCAAACCAAACTAATGTGACAGATGCCAAGTCAGGACTTCAGAACCATGATCCTACAAAACGTGAGTTGATCATATCCTTACACTTGCAACACCTGTAAATGTTGTATGTGTATACCCGATCATTTGATCCATCCAGGAAACACAGATAAGAGGTTAGCTCCTAAATCACTAAAATATTACTGTAAAGCAATTAGAAGACACTTACGATTGCAAGGCTTTTGCACATTCTTTGACCCTTAAAGCCTAATTAAAGCATAAGCTTACAAAATGGTATTATATTGGTAATAACAGGAAAGGTTTAGAATATTATAAAGCTCAATAAAAAAAGGGGAGACTGGTGTTTTGGGATGCAGAAGGCCAAGGGCAGGCATCCCACCCCACCAGGTGTGGCTTCGCCCAGCCACCAATGGGAAAAATGGGAGGGTTGCAGCAGGAAGGGTGTCCGGTGTAAAACCTCATGCCAAAGCAGTGTGTGAAACGTGTTCAGCTGTGGTGACCCCTGAAGTGACAAGCTGAAAGCTGTTAAATTGATAAAGCTCAATAAAAAAAACATGTCTCAGAGAAGAGAACTCAAAACCATATTTTAATTGTAAATCAAATTACACACAGCAATTTTTTTTATATCATTAAACCTGCATTACTCTATATTTTTACATTACAAGCTTTTCAAATTACTTTGTGTGATGTGTAATTCTATTTGGACTGTATGTAGGTGTCATGGTAACAGGTTGCTGCACTGCCCACAAGTGGCTGTAAAACAGTCTGCAAGTAAAGTAGAAACAAAAATTTAAATAACTTTAAAACAATCATATGTTACTTTGTTTTTGATTATTTTTTGTATAAATATGCTCCAAATCTTATCTTATTGTGGGGCGTAGCTGTGACTCTGGTCAGCCTCACAAAACAGAACTAGTTGAGCCAGAGATATTAACTTAAAGATGTTTTTGAGCAAGGTTTGCCCTTCTATCAATTTGAGAATTTTTTTGAGATTTTTTTCCTTATTAGTGAGTTTCACAACATTTTTATGTATTGTAATTTAACTAATATAATTAATACTTGATAATAATACTTGAAGCACTTTGCAGAGCGTGATGAAGAGTAGCAGACGGTAGAACAGCATAGTGGAGCAGGGAGAGGAAGGGCTGAGCACAGCAGAGTAGAGTCTCATGCTAGCAATGCTCAGTATATGGTAACTAGTAAGTAAATGGTTATTGTTTTATGTTAACATGATTTTAATCAGTGAATCAATGAAAGAAGTTTCTGTTTCCAAGAGGCAGGATGTAAAAGGTCTACCAGAATAAATATACTTTGTTCAAGTCAGTTTAGGATCAGAAGTTAAAGCCACACTTTGCTTTTTGGCATTTCTGATGTATTATTCTGTCCTGTTTAAACTATACAGTTACAGACTGAATGACCGTGATGTTTTACAGACTCGTGCGTTGACTTTTAGAATTAGATTTAAAGTTACGAAAGGTTTTGTTATGGTTCCGACATCAATCTGTACATTTATAACCAGAAAATAGAGACACACAAACATTCAACTGACCCAGGGGTCTTATCCCCTCCTCTGTTTACTGATGCGTTTGTTTCATCGGCAGCACAGAGATTACCCACAGCCCCTCTTTCCTGTTTTTGTTTCACCTCTAAACCCCTCCCTTTCTCTTATGTCATTGTATTTGTGTGTGTAACTGATGAACCACTCGTAAAAAGGCAGATTCGCAGTCTTTCTGACTTTTTTTGGCCAATTTCCGCTGTGGTGTTTGTTCCATCTTAAGGGGACTTCCATGATTCCTTATTCTGCGCAACAGTGAGGTTTTATAGGGCCTATTGAGAACTATCAATCCTAGATCAGTGACAGATAGTGACTCCATTTAAAACCAAAATTTAAATAGAAGTAGGGCTAATAATTCCCCAGTAGAGGATGTTGCCCGAAGGCTGATGTTCTGAATTTGTGGGAACCATGTTTTGGTTTGTTGTCTCAGTAATTTTGTGATTTGTAAGATTTTTAAGACAGTCAATCGTGTCTAAGTGACTGCTAATTATCATAAATATCCACGTTGTTTTCTATGGAGAATGAGTTTAATCTCTTCTTAATTCCCACAATATTCAAAATGCTCCTATGAATCATTGACTGGAGGTTGGTGATCTTCTGTTAATATGGGAGGTGTATGGCCTGGGACACACTTCTCCAGACACTTGAACATGTAAACTTGTAATCCTCATACTTTTGCATGTCTAATTTTCAAGATTCATATAATAATACTGCTTTGGTTTGGTCTACTATTGGTTTTCAGACCCACGTTGTATACTGTTACCACAGGCAGAGGCACATCTTTGTGTTGTGCCCTTCTGGCTTACTTACGTGCAGCTCTTACTGGAAAACTTCTTTGATGGTGAGTTTACATTGGCTGTGTCATCCCTGCATGACTGGCTACGATCTGCTTGTCCATGATCCAGAGCTCCACAGCACTGCACTGACTGCCAGCCATATTTTACAGAGATTCCTCTTCTATAAAAACACGTTCTTTGATGTGCTGAATTCCTGAGAGCATTTTTGTGTGTGTGTGTGTGTGTGTGTGTGTGTGTGTGTGTGTTAACGTCTATTAACGGGTGTGTATGTGTAGCAGCCTGGATGCCAAATTGGGCCTAGAGTTATGCGATAGAGAGGAGAGATTACAACGAGTCACAAAGCACCATTGAGCCTTGAGAGGACTCTCAGGGAGCACATTCTCAATGCTTTTTTAATTAGAGCAACTTCTCAGCACTTGGACACACACTCTCACACACAAACATGTATCTCGGTCTCAAGTTTTTGCCTATTCATTAGCACATATTACTGTTTTACATTTTTCTTCTCAGATTGGTTAACACCCTCTGTTCAGCGTCACCGTGGGCGTGTGTTTGTCTTTACTACTCATTACTGTGTTTATGGTTGTGTGTAGACATCTGGTGTGTGTGTGAGGGTGTGTGACCGAGTGCACCCCTGTATCAGAGGGTATCTCTGTGTTTGTGTCAGCAGCATATTGCTCAGCTTAGGGCGGTGCCAACCCAGCAGCAGCACTGATTACGTCACCTACTCATACACAGAGAGACACACAAACACACACACATACACATACAAGGGCCTATAGAGCTACAGCACCTACCTGCTATGCTTTCTAGCTTTGTGCAGTGAGTTCATTTTGTGCCATCCCTGGGATTTCACGTGCAGCCAGTGTGTGTGGTTATTGTTTTCTACATATGTGAAATGTGTCTATATGAGGAAGCTTTATAATGTGCCTCAAATGCAGACCTTGTCTGTTTGTAATTGATCCCATTCTTTGCTTGATTTTCTCTATCTGCATGGGTTTGTGTGTGGCTGCCACATCACAAAACACAGTCTGGGTGTGTAGATTCACTAACTATGATGCAGATTACAGACCTGGCAGAGTAATTGAAGAGCAAACATCTTATTACACAGAGAACGTCGTATACAGTCTTAGGTGTATTACAGGCCACAACTCAGGGCTACTTTAATACACTTTGACAGGATGAACAAAGGGGGTGTGGAGCAAAGAAAGGCCTGCGAAAGAGAGGGAGGAGTGTGATAACCACACAATGTCCCCTGCAAACATCAGTCACCACTTACACACACACATACACACACACACTTTGATGACAGAGGTAATTTTACCGGGGTAAGCAGATACCGCCAACTCTCATCCATCACCACAGACCTAAAGCCACTGTTGAGGTAAACGTCTCCCCAGCGACGGCATTGTGAGGTTTAGGTTGCTGGGGCAGCAATACTGCAAGGGAACAACAGGGTCTTACTGCGATGTTGGATGTGAGACATTATTTGCCTTTCAGATTGTGTTTAATGTGAAGACATATTATAAAGAAACAGGCAGAGATATGCTGCAGCAGTAGAATAAGAAAGGAAAGTAATAAAGAGTAAAGTTTATATTTTAGGATTAACTAAATTGTATTTCACTATCTACAGTACAGACACATTTGTTAAACTTAGGGAAAAATCACTTTATATATTTACTGTCCTGTTTAGCTTTATCATATTTTTTTATAATGCATCAACTAAAAAATTAAGCATTATACAGTATTTAGATTATGTATTGCACACATGCTTCCTGCCAATAACACACAGGTAGATTTACATGTACGTACAAATGTAACTAAAAAGACTTGCTATCAACATTCAAAGCTTTTTTCCCTGAGGATCTGTATATGGAATACGAGCTAATGGGTTGTTTTATAGGACATGGAGTGTGTTTGATGTGGTGAGGAAGCAGCTGGAAGACATCAGTGTGGGACTGAGGGGGTTTGAGTCTGTATACACAGGGATATACAACTGATTTACCCCTGAAGACTGTGTGTGTGCTATGTCGGTGGGTGGGAGGTCTTGGGGAGGGGGCGGGGTCTCTGGTTATGTAACATGTTGCAATAGATACACCTGTTGAACACTGTTTACCTGATACAGCTGCTATAGTCTCTCTTTTTTTATGCAGAGTAGAGTGAAAAAATGACAAAGCAACTCAGGATTTTTTTTCTGTCTTGAGTAAAGTCACATTTATAATACTTAACATACCTAACCATTTTTAACAGGCTGTAGATTCTTCATAACAATTGTGCAATTCTTAGCCAAGTTATACTTATGACATCCACCACCAATTGAAGCAGGAAGGAAATGCCCCACCCAGGTTCCCAGAGTGCATCTTGTTCTGTATAACCAGCAGTGCAAAAGCCCAAAGAGGTTTGATTTAGAATCATATATGACAATGAAAACGATAAAACCTCACATGAGGAGCTGCTACATATCGAAGTGTCACTGAACCCCTAACAGCCCATTCCCATCCCCAGCTGTGCAGTGCCGGTCCAAGCCCGGTAGAAATTGGGGAAGGTTGCATCAGGAAGGGCATCCAGCGTAAAAACTGTGCCAAATCAACATGCGGACAATGATCTACTGTGGCGACTCATAGAACTCACGGGGTAAGCCGAAAGGAAAAAAAGGAGCTGAAACAACTATGAAAAGTAGTAGCAGATTAAGATTGTACAATCTTGTTTTATAGCTGCTGTTTTGACATCAACACTTATGCCCTTATGGCTAAAAAAGAACACAATCATTTACTAATTCAATGTTATGGGATAATAATATACAATTCAGCTTGTTGCCTTGCAACTGTCTGTATCTCTTTCTATACATTCGATTTTTACAATCAGACAATATATGTTAAGTCTGGAGAAACAGTCACCCAGCCATTCTGCTATTAAACAACAAGTTTATAATGAACATATATTTTATTTTCGTTCTTTCTTGGACTGCCGTTTTTTCCTTGCCTGTAGATGCCACACATTGGCATTTCATCTGGATCTTCGTTTCCTGCTAGTAGGTGGCTAGTATGTCTTAATTTATGTCACTGTTGTCAGACCCAGGTGATGTCTGGTACATACTGTACATGCATCAATAAAATTACACACAAAACCACTTAGAAAAGTAAATTTCCTTATAGTTGGTGATGATGATAGTAAATAAGTTAGTAAGTAAAATGTATGTATATAGCACCTTTTAGCACAGATAAACTCAAAAGGTGCTTTACAAAATGTAAAAAAATAATAATAATAACGAAAAGACTGATGTTACAGTCTTGGTGTTGGTCACCCTGAGTTTACCTGACAAAACAGATCCTCTATATAACTTTTTTGTATGCATGCATGCTCACACGTCCAGAGAGAGTCCCTCGTCCTCCTCAGTTCTCTGGAGCTGACAAATCTTAAAATCTCCTTTGACAATGACACATACTTTGATCACTCTCCGTATTTACATGTATCTAGGGCATATTTGGCACATCATAAGCGAAGGCAGAGAAACACACATAGAGACGTACACAGTGAGTGCACTCTCACATAGCTGTAGAGATGAGATGAGATGCTCTGAGTACTCTTCCAGCACAAATGTATTGGGTGTGGTTGTAGTGGGGCTGCATTAAGAAGCATCATCTCTATCTGACCATTTCATTGCAGATCATTTTACACGTTGCACTTGGAAGCTTGAACTGTTTCATATCTTCACATCTACACGTGCTGTCACTGTGAGCTTTTCTGTTCATATTTCATAATTACCAGTAACCCCTCCTCCTCTTAAGACACCAACTCAATCTCTCTACTAGAAAAAACAGTGATTGTAAATTCTTTCCCAAGCTGTTCCACACTTCAGTCAGTAAATCTGCTCTTTATTGCAGGCTTTTTATCTTCCAGCAGTTCTCTCCGTCACATCAGAGGGATAGGGGATGGAGGGGTGGGAGGAAATGTGATCAGGGTGACCATGACAAGGAGGGTGTGATTTCATTTTCTTGCTCCTCATCATCTCTCCCTTTCCTTTTCCTCCATTTTGTTTTCTGGTGTTTCTCTCATTCCCCATCCTCCATGTGTCTCCCTCTGACCTCATTCTGGATAGTTACTATCGATCCACAAGCTCTGGGAGTGGTGACACTTTGATAAACAGCAAAGCTCTCAGTGTCTTTGGTGTGGGGCAAACCCTGTTAAGTCACCAAGGTAATCAGGGACTTTCCAACACCAGTATTGTATGTTTATTATTAGAGATAGAAGTAGATAGCAGAAGGCAGAGAGACACAGAGAATTCAGAATGAAGAAGAGAATGAGTTACAATAAATGTTTAGGGTTTTTGGCAATTTTTCTTCATCGTGGTTGTAGAATATTGTCTCACATTACTGTGCTCTGTTCAATATGATGAGCAGTCTTGCCCCTCTGGAATCCCCCCTCACCTCACCCATGTGGCTCAGCATCTGTATTTCCTTCTAAGCATAGCTGCAATGTTCCCATCTCAAAATAAGCTTTGATCTGTCTGCCCACGTGCTTGACATGTATTGTGTATTTTTTTTAAGGTTTTTACTGATTCATGCGATCATATGTTCATGCCATAGAGAATTTCAAAAGGTGCCAGACAGCAGAGCAGCACCTGTGAAGAACACTTGAATTATTGAGCATCTCTCCACTGTTTTTAGTTTCTGTTCTTGTCTCAGTATTCATTTCATCATTTTATTCCTATTCCTATACATAAACACAAATATACTGCTTTGCTCTGTGTGTGTGTGTGCGTGTGTCTGTGCGTGTGTGTGTGTGTGTGTGTGTGTGTGTGTGTACAACTGCATGTTTGTATTTTTTTACCACTCTCCAACCCTGAAAATGTTCAGCTTGCGAGCACAGCGATCAAAGAGGCAGAGAGTGGGAGGGGCACTTGCACACACACAATCACACGCACACTTGGTGGTGAGCTTGTCAGTGTTGCTTCAGCAGCTGGACGTTCAGAATTGTGTCTTGTCGAAGGATTGGAGTGCTTATGATGCATTTTTCGCATTCTGGATCTGTATGTGAGTAAGAACTGGAGCTAAAGGGAATTTGTAGTTTTAGAATGGTGTCAGAGGGACTTCAGCACAAACTGCACCTTACTGTGGTAATGGGACTGAAACAGTAGGAATGATTTGACCTCAGGGATCCAGAAGTGCAATATTGCCTTTGACTCAGGGTGTGTTTTAATGCTGGAAAGCAAAGGACTCAAGCACAGGAATAACAGATTTTTTTACAGGATGATAAGATGATAAACCCTGTTTAGGGGCTTCAGGACTGCCCCAGAATGGGGAACAGTTTCCAAAAGAAGAAGAAGGTCCATACAGAGAAAAAAATCTCTGCACCCCCATCCCCATCCCTGAACTCCAGCCAGGAAAAATCAAAAGGCTTGTGGCTTTTGGGACTTCCAGACAATCTGAAAACAGGTAAGAGAAAGTAGGATGAATGGGGTGTGTTTATGGCGGGCTATAGGGAATGTAAACACTTCAGTGGCACTTCTGTGACTTATAAGGACTTTGTGTGTGTGTGTGTGTGTGCATGTGCATGTGCGTGCCATGTGTGTTCATAGAATAAGAGTAAGCTTTATAGATGCAGAGTGACAATATTCCCATGCTGACTTTAGCCTAGTCAGCTCTAAGGCTTCCTGTCTATTGCACAAGTATGCAGAAATGGTGTGTGTGTGTGTGTGTCCGAGTGATTTGTTTCACCCACTAATTTCCCACTATTTGGCTTCAAAACATATTCAGGTCCCTTCCCTTTTTGCACTTTCTGATGTAGATTTAACATTACACGTAATCAATTGCTACTGTGCCTGGTGTTATTATCAAACTGAATTAGTGAGAATGATCTACAACTTGACTGGAGAGGACTTATAAAATATAGATTACAGGACATGAAGTCCAAAGGTCTGAGAGCACAGGGAATCTCTGTAATGTTTTCAGATATATACCGAAGGTCTGTGCAACAAATTTCTAGCTGAACATTGCTCACTAAATGGCATTGTCACAGTAGGCAATGATGGATGAATTGATCGCTGGGGGGAAAAAAAATCACATACGTCCATGTTTGACATTTAGGGCCCTACATGAATCTGAGTGTATGAAGTAAAAAACAAGGGTGGGAATATTCAACTTTTAAGGTTTTTTATCCACTGTTGTTGGTTTAATCCCCGGCTCCTTCAGTCACATGCCGAAGTGTCCTTGAGCAAGACACTGAACACTGAACAAGACACTGAGTGTTGGCCAGCTGCATAGCAGCTCCCCTATCAGTGTGTGAATAGGTGAATGAGAAGCAGTGTAAATTGCTTTGAGTGCCAATATGTAGACAACAGCGCAGACCATTTACAATTTGAAGCTGTAATTGGTGCTAAGGGTGTAAAACATCTGCCAAAGTACTGATTTAAGGAATTTAATACTTTCTCACTGTATACATATATAATATCTACATATGTACTCGTTGTGTGTGTGTGTGTTTGTGTGTGTTATGAGAGTGGCTAATATTTTATGACTCTGTGAGCTGTTGCTCACCACAATGGCCACACCACAATCCCTGTACTTGTCTCTATCAACAGTCCCAAAATCCACCGGACAAACAGGTTTAACATTAGCTCACACTGATAGATTGTCATACAATGTCGTCCCAATGAGATTTGTCTTTGGCGAGTCTGTTGTGGAAGTTTTCTTTCTCTTAGGTGTTGCCTTAGGATTATTTTTTTACTACTGTTAGATAATTTCAGCCTGTCTCCCTACTTCCCGCTAAAAAGCTATGAGATTTGTTAAAAACGTTTGTACAATGAATGTTACTAGTTGCAGTTAGTGTATTACAATTTGCATTTGCCCTTAGATAAAATGAATTATGAACTTTAGCTTTTGTAAAGCACAAAAATGAGACAAATTCAACATAATAAATCAGAAAAAATGTTCGGGCTCCACTAACATGGCTAATATCGGTGTCTAATGCTACATGGAAACAGCTGACACTGCTGAACCCTGTGTGTTAATGACTGTCAGTAAGACTTGGCAGGAGCCTCTCTCATCAAATTATTGTGTGTGTGTGGATGTGTGTGTTTGTGTGTGTGTGTGTGTGTGTGTGTGTGTGTGTGTGTGTGTGTGTGTGTGTGTGTGTGTGTGTGTGTGTGTGTGTGTGTGTGTGTGTGTGTGTGTGTGTGTGTGTGTCTACAGAAACGATGGACTATTCTCTTAGTACAAATAACTGTGGGACCATACAAACACATCTTGTTCTCATTTTCTCTCAGGGTGGTCGACGTCTTTGTGGGTGTGTGCGCTCGTCATCTTTTGTTCTCCTGAGTTCACCACCTCATTCATGGGGAGTTTATTCAAAAACTTGGGTAGTGAATGCATTCCTACATTCCAGTCAATTTCCTTATGCATGGGCAACCATCCAGCACCCAAAAACGCACTTCTCGTCTGGAAACAAGACTCTCTTCCTGTTATATGGGGTGGTTTCAATTGCTTCTTTCCATGCAGAAGGAAAAGGGTGCCCGTTTGATGCAGTACTCCTTTAGGTTGTAAACAAGACCTACAGTACAGGCTGAACCTGCACAGAACACGCTCTCAGTGCAGCACTAGTACAGCACCAAGGTGTAGGGAGCCAATAAAACATGCAGGTGATGAACTCAATGACCAGAGCCTCACTATGCTGCTCCTAAAATATGTCCTAACTGTGGCATTGGCCATGTACCAAGAAAGAGCCCTACCTGTGTCCTTCACAACACCTGAGAGGTTGTGTATGCTGCGGAGGAACATTTAACAGTCTTGGAATCAGCTGGATATCCCACATGGAATACCTGGCTTTTTCAGTGTTTTTGGTCAAGGTCAGCTGTAGGAATGTTTGGTTCTTCATCCTGTACACTCCAGTGGCTTTTGCTTCGTCACTGGCCATTTTATAGGTGTTTCCATTTCAGAGATCTACATAAAAACTTGATATGTCAGTAATGTTTTTTTTTAATCCAAGCTCTTGTGATTTGGTGTTATCCTGAATGCAAAGTGATGGTTGACAGATTGTCTCCATCTTGAAGGAACAAACATAGAGGTGCTGTAGATGAGTTACTACAGTGTTAGGGCTGCAACTTACAGTTATTATATTGCATTTGGTTATTAAAATATAAGAAAATCCTAAATCCTATGTAATGGCTTCCTATTAGTACTTTTAAGTCTGCACACACTGATAAAATATGTTGTGCAGAGGGCAGATGTCTGTCAGCTGAGTCACAAAGATGCCTTTTCATCCGGTGATGTGAACTCCCTTTGCCCCTTCCACAGGTGGTCAGTGATGCAAAGCTACACACGCACACATACACACACGCACAAACCCAGATAAAAGCTGACAGATGTCTACAGATGTTTCTTATTACCTCTTTATAACTGCATGGAGAACCTCAGCTGGCTTTCACCTCTGGAAATTCTGGCTCACTCTGTCTCTGCTTTACAACTAGTGTAGACCTGAACATATTGGAATCACACCCCTCCAATGGACTTTTTTTCCTCCTTTAACTTTTCAACACACTCCTCTGCTTCCTCTCCTTCATGGTCTTATCTCCTTGACCTTGGATTGTTGGCTTGTTATCCATCCTCCAGCATTCCAATGGGAACCTTTTAATATGGACACAGGGAGATTTACACTGAATGCTTTGTTGAAAAATGGAGAATTAGGGAACAATAAAGCATTGAGGGGTGAAAAAAGTGAAAACTGATTAGGGAATGGAAACAAGGTGACTTTAGTTAAGCGAATGTAATGGGAAGAGAAGCAAATCTCAGGAACATATTGCACAGGACTGTTTATAATGCAAGAACAAGGCCGACAGCAGATTTTCTTGCTATTTTCATTACAACTGTCTTGTGCAGGGGGGGATATTCCATATTCCATTATCTTGCTGGCTAAGGCTCTCCTAAGCCTTTTGATTTCTATAAGCGGGGCTAAGAGGCTCTCTTCTTGGTCCCGCCTTTGAAGATCCCATTTACTGTGTGCCACTGTCAAAGTTGTGGACACCCTGCAGAGAGCTTAGGCAACAGTCAGTTGAATGAAGAGTGACTTTTCGTTTGTGTCATCTATGCTTCCTACACATCGCCGTATCTCAACTTTCAGCCCTGATCTGTCATGATCTCCGGCAGTTTGTCTCTGCTGCTCTCTTTTGCTTTTTATGCATGGGAGCAATACCTGTTTATTTTCTGCTCTCTTTGAGGCAACTGTTCATTCCACAACAATAGGAAGAATGAAGGCGTTATTCTCTTAACCAATATCTGTCTTCATTCTTTTTTTCATTTCTCTTTCTTCTCCAACTATCTGTCTTGAAGCCATGAAAAAGCCCTGTCATTCATCACTCCTCCCCTCCTTCCTGTGACATTAGGTTTCTCTAGACCTCAAGGGCAGTACAGTTTTGTCTGTTTTAATTGTCATTGTCAGTTTTCCACCTCTAACATTATGTTCCAACCTGTTAGCTGTCCCCACAGTCTTCTCATGAGATGAAGGAGATCATTACCTTCTTCCTCTACCCTGTCCTGTCATGCCCTTTAGCAGGGGGAGCTTAGCTTTAGTTTTTTCCTTTTAAATGAAAGGAGTTTATTTGCAGCATGCAATTGTGGTTAGTCTGCATACTTTGGTCCTAAATGCAGCATGAGAAAATTGTAGCCCCTGGATGGCATCTCCAGAATATTTTAAAGTGAGGAAAATTCCTTCTAAATAATCCTCAGCCATTTTGCAATTCTCATGCTTGCAAAAAGAAAGTCCATATGGAAAAAGTTTGCATTTTTAAGACTTGACCTATATTTAGCTTAAGTTGCCATCGGGAAAGAAATCCTGTTATTACAGTTACGGCTGTGAGCAGTGTAGAACTCATTACTTATTTTAAATAATTATACAGTGTGTACCTGAAGGCAGCAATTCACTCCATGTATTGCAATAATGCTCATTATAACACTTTGATTAATTAAAAACTGTGCTACAGTTTCATATAAACACTAGATCAAGTAACCTGTGTAACATCATAGGAGGTGCTTGCAGGGACCAGCCCAAAGAAAAGTTTTAACGGGCTCTGCAGCTCTACTGAGCGCTTTAGTGTTTTTCAGCATAATGTTTCACAAAATTTTCACTAAATTTGGAAAGAATCTAGTGCATGCTCCCAAACAACAGATAAAGCTAATGATTAACAGGTGAACATAGAAGAGCATTTAGCAGATAAAGAGCCTGAAGTTTCCTTTTTCAGTTGTTGGAGACTAAACTAAACTAAATGAGATTGGATTTTGGACTTGTCTTAACCAGAGAGCAAAAACACAACTTCAAATCAATAATAAATGGTAAATGGTCTGCACTTATGTAACGCTTTTGTCTA
Source organism: Channa argus (assembly GCF_033026475.1). Lineage (NCBI taxonomy): Eukaryota > Metazoa > Chordata > Actinopteri > Anabantiformes > Channidae > Channa > Channa argus. The sequence goes on from NC_090197.1 coordinate 20,657,609, forward strand.
CCTATTGGCACTCAAAGCGCTTTACACTGCTTCTCATTTACCCATTGTCACACCGATGGGGGAGCTGCTATGCAGCTGTCCAGTACTCAATGGGTGAAACTAAATTGGGGTTCAATGTCTTGCTCAAGGACACTTAGACATGTGCTTGGAGGAGCCGGGGATCGACCCTGTCTCTCCTCTGTATCAGAGTAATCTGTCTGAGTTTGGTAAAGGAGTCAGTGTTTGATGCTTGGAAACCCATTATAGCTGCTTCCTGCATCAACATGTAAATTGAATTAAAGCATCAGGCCATACCATTAAACAGCACATACACACACAGTCACCTGTATGTGACCCTGCTATTTGAATGTCATTATTATGTTGTTATTATTATGACTTTGATTTGAAGCATACAAAGATACAAAAAAATTTGTCTTTTATTGGTTATGTTAGACTTAATTTTCTGACTTCACATTGTTAAGTCTGTAATTAGAAACATGTGACAGTAGCAAAACATCGGTAAAATTAGTAATCAAAAGTAGCTTTACTGCTTGCATTTAAGAGTTTTCTTCTGGCACTGATCAAAATAAGTCTTATTAGGTAGCTGCAATAATTTCTGTTCTCCTGTCCACGGTATAAAACCAGGACTGGAACAAATATATTTAATAATCTTTCCATAATTCAACAATAAAATGACTCTAGATGTATTTGCAGATATGGTAGAAGAATAGGACATGTTTGCTTTCTAGCCTCATACAGATGTTGATTTCCCCGAAATTTAATTCAAGTCACTTGGATAAATACTGTATATAGTGCCAAGCAAAAAAAGGGCGGCAGTGACTCAGTTGCTAGCTGCCTACCAACCATAGGGTTGGAGATTCGCTTCCCAAACACACGTCAAAGTGTTTCTGGGCATCAGCCCCAAGCCTAGTAGAAATTGGGGAGGGTTGCATCAGGAAAGTTGTGTCAAAATAAATAAATAGTGCCAAACCAAACAGAGTCATCTTGAGGAATTATAGAGAACCCAAAAAAATCCCCCTAGAGTTGGCAATGGTGGAGAGGAAATGATTGTAGAAAACTGAAATAACGGATTAGGTGTGGTCAAGCAAATGTAGAGCTGTGGAGCAACTAGCATCAAATACAGATCAGTAAAAATGCACCAAAAGGACTATAAAAAAAGCTATTTTCAGATAGCATGACCAAAATTTTTTTTAACTTTAACAATAATTTAACTTACTCACAGTTGTCACAGATGTCGGTCACTTTGTAACCTGGAGTAGCTTCATTATCTGAAGCCTCTTAAAGCTTCTTCCATTTTATAGTCACAAAGCTCAAATAAAAGACAAAAAACAAAATCCCTGTATCAGCTAAATGCAATGAAAATAGACAAAAATAACAGTAGATAGATGACAACAAACAAAGTATCAGCTTGTATTGGTTTTGTTACTCTTTCAGTCTGAAGCAGGGCCTGTGCACAAGGGTCCATTTTCCCATAATCCGTCCATGTTCCTGGTAATTTAATGAAATTAGGGAGGGTTGCGTCAGGAAGGGCATCCGGCGTAAAAACTGTGCCAAATCAACATGTGGACGATGATCCGCTGTGGCGACCCTGAACTCACGGGATAAGCCGAAAGGACAAAAAAAATATATACTGTCAGTCATTGTTTTGATGTTTTTTGGTTTACTCCAGCTGTCATTAACTTTAATTGAATAATGTCATCTTATTGGTGTCTGGACACCTTGGGTGATGAGGTTACATTGGGGAGGGAGCCTGTTCCAAGCAGATGGTGACCAGCCAGTGCCAGTCTCTTTCTGTTTTTGTACTTAATCATTTGGCTGCAGTTTTACTCAAACACACTATCGTCTTTTCACGCAGATTCAAAATGGTTTTGACTTGTTTACGAAAGAGAGGCTTAGTTCACCGGCCGTGCTTAATGGGATTTTACTGAGGAAGAGTGTGTTTCTGCGACACTAATGAAGACTCAGGATTGGCAGAACGAGTCGTTGTTTTCTCGGGGCAGGAAGCAGACGCATGAGTTAACACCCAACACATACGCACAGTGCTCATTCCCAGCAAATCTTTCACTCACTCGCATCCACACATTGTAGCACTTATATTGGTGATTAACACTAATACTTTCACCGTGTGTGTGTGTGTGTGTGTGTGTGTGTGTGTGTGTGTGTGTGTGTGTGTGTGTGTGTGTGTGTGTGTGTGTGTGTTTGTGTGTTACATGTGTTGTGAGTCTTGAAAACAGGCTGCATCTGTTTGGGCCTAATGACCTAATGTGTCCAGCATGATTTGGGTGACAAACAGTCAAATGAAAACAAAGTTGTCAAGTCTACTTGTACGTCACGGCTCACTTAGGATGTGAGCAGATGTTTTGCAACTAATTTCTGCTCCTCTTTGACAACGATGCATCAATATTTCTGTGGTGAAAGCAGGAGCACTTATTCCTGAATGTACTGTTTTCTATTGTTAACAACCTCTGTATCCAGTCCTCTGTGTTGCATTAGTTACAGTAGGAGCTGAATCACATGTCATTAAACTAATTTAATAAATACAATGTCCATGTACAGAAAAAAACAATGGATGACTGTCTCACAGAAAGTCTACATCTGAATGTCTTACTTCCAGGAGAAGATGGGCACATAAATGATGTTAATGAGATTTGGGTATAAAGGGAAGTCCGATACAGACATACAATGTAATACACTAATGGGAGAAATCAGACTCTGGCATTTGACTTTTGCATCTTTATTGCAACTGAGAAAAGGTCAAGCAGTTTGAACAGCTGCTAAACGAGAAGCAAAGTTTTTCCTGTGAAACAGATGTCTTCATTTCACTAAGTGCTACTTTTGAGGTCTAAGCTCAGGTCTCACTGACCTTGAAAGCAAAGTCATTTAACAAACTGAAATCTTTTGCTTCTCGAGGAAAAAGACAAACAACTGAATCTTAACGCTCCAACTGAAAGTGGTTTACAGAAAAAGCCTAACATTTTGAAAATACACTTACCTGACATCACTAATATGTTTTCACTAAATGTAAACTCCACAGCCAGGAGACGGTTACAGTGCATTAGGATAAAGAGTTGAAACCAAATGCTTTTACACTTTTGTTGAAATGAAACCGATGAGATCTAACATGTTAAACAGTGATCCTAAGACGTAACAACAGACATAATAATATAATTATATTGTTTTCTGCAAGAAGGCCAATATTTGAATTTCTCATAATATAAAAGTGTTCCTTGAACTGATATTGGCTTACTGAAAATATGTCTCACTATAATGAAACATTTCTAAAAGATTCATCTTTACATGTGCATTTGCTTTGTAAAACCATCCAGCTGAACCCTCTGACTTTACAATAGAGGGATTTTAAACCTGACAAAGAAATCACACATGGGGCGTTGGACTTGTCACTTTCACCCTATGCTTAGAGGGGAAGTGTGGGTCTCTTATTAACCCATCAATCATATTAAAAAAGACCACTCACCATTTGGAAGACATTTCCCTTTTACCAGCTGTTCCCTCTGTTTCTAATGGACTTTAAGTGTGTTTGCAGCACCTCATTTCGTAACCCAAACTTTAACTTATTCCCTGAAGAGAATTTATATTGCAGCAGGTGACATTTTTCAATCAGCTTCAAATAAAAGTCTATGTGGAGGCTGATTAATGAAGGCAGATTTTTTGCTGTACACTTTACATTTATACTGTGTGTAGACTGGGTGTTTGTCTGGAGGTCTGCATTTCTCCAGAACCTCCAATTTTCCTGGGTCACCCATGGAAATCCTAAACTCACTCCCGTGCACCAGTTGGAAACAGATAGATTTATTATGTTGTTTTGAGACAGTAGATGAATGTAGTACACAATGAGTCAACTGTGTCTCTGCTGTGGGACGTCCATATCTGTACCTGTGTTTACGGAGCTTTCTGTTTGGCTCACACAAAGCTTTTAATTTGAAATGACAAGCAGCAAAAACAGCTCATCCACCTTGAGGAAAAATACCCAGAATCCCCTTATCAAGTTTAGAGAGAAAGAACAGGAGGGAGAGTGTGTGAGAGCGATTATTACCAAAAAACAGTGACGGTTTCTATTTTTAAGAACAGTGGGTGTTGCAGCTGCTAAGTTTAGCTCTGTTTGTTTGCTGTGATTCTGTAGTGCAATCAGTCACCTCAGCTCAGGTTAATAACGTGCCCGGATCATGAATAAGACCTGCAGCAAATACAGAGTTGATCTCCGCTGAAGAAGTGTACTGTGAGGAGGTGATAGAGTATAAATGAACTATCAAGGTTGATTTTGTTGTGATAATGCTTGCAGTGATGCTGTGGATAACAATGTCAGTGTAACTACATCTAGTAGAGGGTAATGTGTGTGAAGTCTCGCTTCACTTTTATACAGTATTTAATCAATAAATACAGATGGATTTAGACATACAGCCAGCCTAGAAAAATTGGCAGTAACTGTACTCAGTGGTTTATGTCCTCTCTGTCTTCACCTTCCTCACTCACCTTCCTTAGTCTTTCTGACTCCACCCCTGCAGCTCTCATTTCTGCACCACCTCCAAATTCCTGTAGTACAAGTTTCCTCCACTTTGTTTTCAAGCCTGTGAATATTAGCTTTCAACAGATAGGCCAAGTGAAGTATGAGCCTAATTTCACAGTTCATATCTCATTCTAAGCCAGAGCAGACAGTGTGAGATATTATCATAACAAGATACATAAAATATTCAACTGGATAGAGTATGTGCATAGAGGAATGAGGACAGCCTGCATCTCTCTCCTCTTGGTTAATACTATACCACTCAAAGTAAAAGAACTCATAATTCAAGTCCACCACAGCAGCAACCATCTGAATATGATACACAAGATTCAAGATTCAAAGTGTTTATTGTCATATGCACAGATAGAACGCATGTTTCCCTGTACAATGAAATTCTTACTTTGCCCTCCACTCTAAATGTCACACAGTAAGTAAAATGAGAGTTGACAAAAAATAGAAATAAAATAAAATACAAATAAAATAAAAATAATAGCAAACAAAAACACAGTTTTATTACCTCTTTCTTACAGGAAAGCAAAGAGTAACTCAGAGAGCAAATCACTGCAGCCACTCAGAGGACAAAGGCACTGCAATTGGCCACATCCGTTTATGTCAGGATATCACTACAGATTCTGTAGAAAATATAATGTTGGTCTCTTAGTGTAAGTTGTCCACCCACTACAGGGTCAGTAGTTTATTCCCAGCTGCTCCAGTCCAGAGGTCACTGTTCTTGGGCAAAACACTGAACCACATATTATGTGTGTTTCGTTTAGTTGTAAGTTACTTTAACTAAGATGTTTAAATATATATAACTAAGTATATATATATATAACTAAGTATATATATATATATATATATATATATATATATATAACTAAATATATATAACTAAGATGTTTAAATATATTGATAAAAGTGATAGTTGTGTAGCGAAAATATTGATGTAGCATAGTTTTTTGCGCCATTGTGCAAAAATATTCAAAAAACACTGTGGCGCCATGTGCACCATAGCATATATTTTAGTCAGTTGAACATACATGTCCCTGCTGCTGTAAATACATGCTAGAGTATCAGATTTTTCATAATCTGTACCTGAAAATAGTCAACAACAAATGCAGTATTTAATAATTGCTAGAAACTGCAGTGCCCAGCTGTTTTAGGAAGTCACTTACTTTTTTCACCACTGATCAGCTAATGCAACGTCTGCAACATTTTTCAGGCTCAAAAAGTCACCAAGTTTTATAGCATATTTTACATAAAGAATATTTGAAAAAAGTTACACACTGTTAAGACATTGTTCTCATTGAATTCCAGAACAAGTTTGAATAATTAATACAGTAATTGACTAGAAACTTTAGAAAACTAAAGGGTTCAAGTAAGTCATCCAAACTTTGAGATCGTCTAAACAAATACTGCTCCAACTTTTTAAATTAAGATTTTTGCTTTTATTTATGTTTATTAGCTACTGTATGTTGTTTATGGTACATTTTTAAATTATAGCCATAACTGTTTTTTTCCTATCGACCCCGCATGCATATATTTACCACACACAGAGTGACTGACTATTTTTGAGTGCAGCCAGAATGAAGTGGAAACTCTTTCTTCTCATGCTCCAGTGACCTGATACTGATGTGGTGGTTATGACAAAAGCAACCATCACTTTTTATTCTTTCTCTCTCTCCCCGCTTCTCTGTTTACATCTTTTTTCTCCTGTGCAGTTAATGAGAGGGTGAGCTGAGGACATTCCATGACTTAATCCCCATGTGACCAGTATTACATTTTCAATAACTGTGTGTCACTGTATGCATTAGCGTTTGGCGTTTGGGCTTGGTCAGTCCACTGGGAGCCTGTCTACCTAAAGTAAATGTCCTCATCAGATGACCTGCTGTTTTTGCAGTCTCATACTTCTAGTCCAAACAGCACCCTCTAGCGGAGGAAGACGTTATATGGGTCTTTGTAAAGATTGATGGTGTTGATGTAGAGCAGCTTTTGTGTGTTATCTCTCCTCAGAGAAAGGACGTTTTTCTGTCTCCACCAGCAGATAAACAGATAGTTCAGATTCAAGTGCTTTCACTTATAAGTGACTTATACTTAAACATGAACTTCAGTGTAATCATTACACTGGAGTTAATACTTATTATGTGGCATAAATATAACAAAATGTTGCCTTTATAACACTGCACCACATCCAGTTTCAATTAAGTTACAAACCACTGGCTAAAATGTAAACCAGTAAAAAATAATAGCGAGTAAAGCATTATGGTTATGTGACCCCCCCAAAACTAATGTGTTGTCCTCTCATGTTTTTTTTAGAATGAACTCTGTTCTTCTACAGCCTTTTTGATCTGCTCACAAGTATGGCAGAGTTAATGTAGGGTAATATTTTAGGCTTAGTATTAAACTGCTATATAACAAGGCACACTATTTCATTTAAAAGAGAGGATTTGGCAGCCTACAGATGAATATTTGTAGGTTTGACTGTCTCTTTTTGTGGATAAATGTGAATGTTTAGAAAATCCACACTGGCATGAAGTCAGCATATGCTACATTGCTTTATTATAACACACTGTTTCATTTTGCTTATGCAGGGGAATTTTGTGTTGCATGTGCTGAATCAAAGGCATTTGAAGCCCCTCTCTCCCCTCTGCCCTCTCCCCCCAGAACCAGATGGTGTCTCTTTGAGCCATCTAATGAATATTTATATGAAGGGTCTTGACTAATAACATGGGGGTTCACAGGCTGGGCCAGAGACCCTCAAAATGTTAGAGGAAAGGGAGTGTTTGGAAATTAAGGAACCACATAGCTATTAAACAAAGCCCCCACATGCCCCATATTTGTAAACAGTCCTGCAGAAATGAATATTAATAAGGAGTTAAGGAGTGATGTCATCCTGAGGATACTTCAACATTTAACATGAGGTAAAGCAACCGAATTGAAGGAATAGTAAGACCATGAAAAGAAAAAGACTGATGGATGGAAATGAGATATCTTGATAGAGGGAAAACTAATTTCTGGAAAGAGGGAGTGTAAGGTGAAGATGGACAGGTTAAGCTACTGGCAGAGTTAATCCTCTGGCATGGCTCCCATGTTTAAAGCTGCTCTCCAAAAGACCTCAGCTCATTCAAGCCCCCACAAACCTTGTGGCTGAACAAACACCAGCACCCTAAGGTGGTCAGTCTGACCCTTAACACTGGAGTGGTCTTTACTGGAAAAGCTTACTATTCCCACCTTTATGTGGTTAAGTGCCAAGAGTCATGTGTTAGTGCAGTGTGTGCAAAAGTAATTGTGTTACTTCTCTCCAGCGTGTCCCTCCAGCTGGTGGGGGTGCACGGGCCAGCTGTAGCCCCCTGCTGCGCCACTTTATTGGGAATAAACATCCATTCAGAGGGGAAAGTGTGGTCCTGCATAAGGGCAACAATCCTTATGCAGCCAGTGCAGGACTGGTTGTTTGCTTGATACAGAATCAACTGTTTTTACATCATTTCACAGCCATGTTGTATTTCACATCCTCCACAGTTTGTCAGGAAACATTAGTAGGTGCATTGAAACTCATCCGCACACACAGCATCATTAGAGATGATGAACCAAGCCTATGTCAGCTATTTATAACATTAACTAGACCTCTGTGGCTATAAAGCTAAGGGGCAGACAGGAAGAGAAAAGCAGAGAAACAGAAAGATGTAAAGGGAGGAAGATTGGCAGAGACAGTGAGTGGAAAGAGGGCATTAAACAAAGTGATGCAGCAATAGAGAGGAGAAGATATGCAGCACATTGAAATGGTTGTTGCATAGCTTTACACTATGAGGACACAACCTTTACTGTCAAACGTAGCCCCTGTAGCCCTTAGATAATGACACATGAATATCAGGCAGATGCATGTTGCTAAGGGCTTTCATTAGTGAAGAGACAGTGACAAATAGACCTTTATAATGCTTTAAATATATCAAAGAGTATAGTGTGGTTAAAGATGTGTGATGCATTATATTTCAGTGCAAACTGACAAAGTCACATTGTATCAATATGTTCATATTGTATCATTTAGAAACAAATTACATCCACAGTTGGAACTGATAACATTATCAGAAGGCGGAATGCCTCCAGGTTTTTATGGTGAAATATAGAGAATTTTATGAATTTAAATTATTGTTGAAAATTTATTTTTATAAAAAAGTTTACATCTTTGCATGTTTAATCTTTACATTAAAGTTTTTCAAGTCATTTTCAAGTCATTTTCATTTTAAGTAATGATTGATGTTTATAAGGTATAGTGTGGAATGTTCACAGTTAAAAAAAAAAGTTGTCCAATTGATCCAAACAAATAAAATGTAATCACAATAAAATAAAAAGTAATCCATTTTATTCACTTTGTTTTAACTGGGGGTTCACAACTGGGGGTATTGTGTGTGCATGCATTAACACTCACACGTGTTTCTCTAATGGGTGAAGTGGGGCTGGATGCCTATGAAAGCCAAACTATGACAGCCGCTTTGCTTGCAGGAGGGTTCTTCCTTTTGACAATATAGAGGGAATAGCAGTAGATAGAGCCAGGATGAGCGACAGCAAAACAGAGAAGTGAGAGAGAGAGAGAGGGGGAAGGGAGCAGGGTATCAGACTCAGGGATAAGGCAGCTGGGACAGGCTGCTTTGGCTGGAAGCAGATCTTATTGTGTACTTGTCCTTCCCAAGTCACTCAGACACACAGTGCAGGAAGAGGAGAGAGCGTCTTACTGTGACAACAGGCAATCAGTGGTCAAGCATAGACAAGTTTCTTTCAATGCTTTTTAAAAATGTTTTATCCTCACTGTTCAGAACATCTGGGTTTTCTTTGTAAAAAAAATTGATTTTGTCACCATTGGCAGAAAGAGGACTTGTTGGACTTCGCTTTGTATTTAAAACTTCATTCTATATCTGCGATGTCACTGGCGTAGGCATGGTGGTTTATTTAAGGAAGAGCATCCACTCTCTGCTGTCTATCTTCAAGAAAAAAGGTGAGTGATGATTCACATGGGGGAATTTGAATTGGCTTTAGATTTGACTTTAGGCTGCGGACAGAAACGTACGCTGGCTTATACAACAATAATAACATGCATTGATTGAAGGTTTATGGAGAGGGTGAATTTTTCACATAAATCTTTATGGCACTGTTGAGGATATGAAGGCATGGATTGGAAACAGGTTTTCTTTCATTTACACACATACTGATAACTGCAGTTTTCTTGTGCTGGTTGCTGTCTGTGTCACACGAACATGCACACACACTGTCACGCGAGAACGAGTATTCAAGACAATTTGGGGGGTCCTCCCTAATGATATAAAGGACTTAAGTGACTTTTTTGGTGATCGTCTTAATCAACTCAAAGCTCTAACCCTCCTGCAGAGGTCTGGTGGAATTTCGAAGGGGGTGGGGGGCTCATTTGCCATTGGATCACAACAGGTAGTTGCAGCACCTTCTATGTGAGTAACATATATGATGAATTGCTTACCGCTTGTCTATAATGGTGTCTAGAAAAGGTCCTTATTTCTTAGATTGCATCAGACAATCCAAGATCCACAATAACTTTCCCACGGCCACACACAGGGAAGAGCTTTGTAACTGGACTGTCTCACCTGTGTGGATACGGGGGGGGGGGGGGGATGTCTGCTACTTCGCCCACATAAACATTTACACTATGTACAACCACACTGGCAGAGTATTATCTAACCAGGTGACACTGAGAGCCACAGTGTTCAAAGTGACAAAGGATGGTAACCGAACACCTCAAATCCACCTTTGTATAACTAAAAGGACAACTTTACATGAGTAATTCTCTATAAGACCTATTATGTTCTACTAATGTATGGACACAGGTTCACAAATGATACATCATAGCTTGAATTTGTGCATTTTCGATTTGTCCCGGAAGTGGTTGGAACTCCAAATGTATATTGAGTTACAGTATCTGGGTCATTGCATTATTCTGTGCTGCTGACTTTACCATTAATGACTGCTATCCAATTAATGCCAACTTTTATTAAGTGTATATTTTCTCTCCAGGATCCAGTGTTTTTGCTATGGAGTAAATCCATCTTGAAAGATGGCAGGGAGTCCCGTGGCATCTTTACATTCGGACTATCCAGATTATCTACCCCCCTGGGAACTAGCAAGGAAGAGAGATACTGCAGGAGATTAGCCAGGGAATAGTTTACTGGGCTAGACCAGGCTGGGACGTCTGCCCACCAAACTGCTAGGATTTAAAGAACGTGATGGATCAAAAGGTGCAGCAATTAACAAAAGCCCACTTGTGCCAGGTGCAGTTGAGGAGGATTTGGTGTAAAGCTGATAAAAGTTAATGCAAAGTGACACCTGTTAAGTGTTTGAGGGTTGACTTTTATATCCTACGAGGACAAAAAAGCTGCTGAATTTTTAAATACAGTTTAGAAAAATATTGGCAAAGAGGTATAGCAGCAGGGTAGCAGACCCTTCACCCTTTTTTCTCTTTCATCCCAACAGTCGGCCCAAAGGGTAATGAAGACCAGAAGAAGTTGGCAGTCCACTACCGGACCTCTCAGCACTACCAAGAGAATGTTTTCATTGAGGGCAGAAGGCCGAAGTACCTGGAGGACCTGCATACCGAGGCTCAGGAGGGACTCAAGATACAACAGCAGGAAGGTACAATTCATATGAAAACACACCTACTTATGTGTGCTTTATACACATTATAATATTTTTCAACACATTCAACTTATTAAAGTTTATTGGTGGCTGCTTTCTTTGTGAAGGTCACTGCTTTTATAACAGCTGATTATATATACGATATATACAGGAATGGAGTTTAAGTGTATTCTGTATTATCCATTTGCTTTAAACAGAGCACAACAATGGCGTGAACTTCAACGATGAAGATAGCATTGCTGTAAGTGTACCAAACCTCTGTGGATCTTTCATGACCGCACAAAAAATGCTTCCTAACTAAAGACGTCTGTGCCTGTATCACCTGCAGTCCACAGACACTCTCTGTCCAGAGCAAGATATCAGCTCCAAGGACAGAGGTGGCTCTCCGGAGTCAACATCCACCATTGGGAACACTGATACCACAGTAACTTCTGCTGTGTCAACAAGGCCTGTGCTCACACGCCAAGGTGATGTTGTGTTCCTCGATATGTGCGTGTGTGTACATGTGTGTGTTTGCTTGCAAAAGAAGCATCTACATTTAGTTCATCCTAGGAAAAAATGGAGCTAATCATAGCTTCTGTGAAAGCACTTTGAATTTTGTTCCTGACTCGACTGCTTCATGAAGAGGCATGCACAAGTACTTATTTAGCATGCATGTCTCATTCCAAGCTGGTTGGTGCCTGTGTGAAATCTAAGGAAGATGAACTTGGCACACACACACAGACAGAGCTGATATTTTTTTCAGTTACTCAAAAGTTCTAAGCATCTGAAAACAGCACTGTAGCTGCCTCTGCATGTCAGCTGAAAGAAAGAGCATCTCAAAATGTGTATGTGTGTGCAGCCTGATTGGTTTTCAGATCATATGTCAAAGGTTCTTTTTAAAAATCCTTAGGAGGTTCTAGTTTTGGTTCTTCAGTAAACTTTACTGATGTTAAATGCATTATAGTGCATTGCTACCATTATGTTACCCATCTGGTCTCATGTAATATGACAAAGTGATACGTTTTTATTCTCTCTCTTAGGGTCCACATTCAAGCCCCTGAATCCAGTGAAAAGGTTAGATAAAACCAGGAAGAGGAGTCGAAGGACCACCATCATGGGTATTCCCAGTCAGGTCCAGAAAGAGCTTGGTACATGTATGTCTACAGCATCGTCCTTGCTTACTGGCTAAAAAAAAACCCAAAACAAATGGACATTATGTATTGATGCTGTTAACACATTGTTGATATGATCCACCATCTTTCCAGCACTACACAAGAGCTCCACATTCCAGCCACTTGTTTCTACTCAGCTCCCTAATCAAGATGGACATGTCAATGACAACCAATTAGGTGTGGTTATCATTCCTACAGTTGATGGAGGGACTCCAGTAGCAAATAAGGAAGGAGCCAGAGTGCACCTGTCAGAGCTGGAGGTAAAGTTTATTTAAATTAGGTTTAACATACAGTTTATCCTTTGTTTTTATTAAGTTACAAATGGTCTCCTCTCCATTCCTAAGCAGGCATCTAGAGGACAGCAGCTGCTGTGGGACCATTTGCAGACAGTATACCAAGAAGAGCTGCCAATCAGCCACCAGACTTTTGGGTCCCATCTTTGCCCCACATCCACCCTCAGACCCAAGTCTGTCGCTGTACCTGGCATGACTACTTCATCTTTCTTCTCTTCCTCAACAATGCTTAGCTTCCTTCAAGAACCACAGGTCAGAACAAAAACTGTGACTTTTGAATATGTTTTGCAAGAGGAGTGTTTCAAAAATCTAAATGTGAGGAGCAGTTAAGTTCCTGTGATTGAGACTCATTGAACTGCACTGCTTCTAAATCTTTTTAAGCAAGGCTTGCCCTTTCCCTGTTAGATTAGAGAATTAAAATTATTTCTGCTTGATTAGTGAGTTTTGAAGCATTTTTCATCCATCCATCCATTAATCTGTAAACAGTAATCCTGTTCAGGGTTACAGGAGCCTATTTTAGCTGTCATAGGGCAAGAGCCGGGGTACAACCTGGACAGGTCACCAGTCTAAGGGCCAACACAGAGAGGCATACACAGAAAGAAAAGCATTCATGCTCACATTCACACCTGTGAAAAATTTAGAGTCAACGATTAACCTAACAAGCATGTCTTTGGACTGTGGGAGGAAACTGAAGTACCCAGAGGAATCCCACACAGGGACGAGGAAAGGATGCAATCTTCAAACAGTAAAGGCCACAGCCAACCAGGGATTTGAACTAGAGACCTTCTAGCTGTGAGGCAGCACCTATAACCACTTCGCCAACACGCTGCCCCTGGAGTATTTTCATTTATTCTAATTTTAGAACAAAGTATATCAGAATTGCTGAGTTTCGTGCTAGCGCTGGCTTAAGTTACATTTTGTTGATATAAGGTTATAGCTTCAAAATTTAGGGTTTTACCTTCCATCTTCACATGATTGCTTAATGAATTTCTTGACATTAAGCTGGTTTTCTGAAGTCCTATTTCTTTTTGCTGTTTTTTTCCCAGGGCCCAGTAATGTCCATATCTCCTCAGGCCACCTACTTATCTACAATTATCCCGAACGCATATTTGCCACCCTCGATTGAAGTCATTGAAATTGACCGCAGCAGCAGCCGGACTCGTGGCAGCAGCGTAAACCATGGTAGAAATGTTCGCACCATAAGCAAAAGCAGCCTGGTATCCATGGACCGATCAGTCAGCCCTCTGTTGTCCAGAAGATCAGATGGTGACAGTTCGAAGACTGCCCATTCCCAGGAAGAACCAACTCTATTGCCTACGTTAGATTCTGTATCAAACTGGAGTGAGTCACAGTCCTCAAAGACAATTGTTTCAGACTCCTCCCCCATTTCCTCCAAAGGCAGCACACACAGTGGTAACTCGCAAACAGTGGCTACAAATGAGGATCCAGACCTTGCCAGTCTCCATAGCCATGTCAGTGTAATTAGCAGCCCCAGCAGTGAAAATGTTGTTGCAGGACAAGAATCCAGTGCATCAGGGTCAGTGACTGCTGATGAGGAGGCAAAGAACAAGTGCAACTCCACCCGCAATCTTTCGGTTATGAAGAACAAACAACCCCCAGCACCTCCAAGGAGAACAAACTCTTTGCATACTGATAAGTTCAGAAGTGATACCAGGGTTCTGGTGGATAGCAAAGAACTCAGTGACTGTGTGTCTGGAGAGGCAGCAACTACAACAGAAAATGTTGAAAAATACATTGAGATTAAGTTAAGTACTTCAATCTCCACCCCTGTTATGGATTCTGCAGTGTTAGAAGATGTTTCCTACGATTCTTTAAGAACCATACGGGCCTCCTCCATTGAGGCTGAAAAACCAACAGAGCTACTGCTGGAATCCAGCCACTCCTCCACACAGAAGACCTCCTCAGAAGGGGAGAAATTTGAACGGACCATGTCCCCCTCCAGCGGCTACTCCAGTCAGAGTGGAACTCCAACGCTTTCCCCAAAAGAGATTTCTCCAACCTCCGAAGACAAACAAAGAAAGACACCAATCAAACCAGAGAGATCAGTGTCTCGGGCATCCTCTTCAGCAGCTTCTCCTTCCTCCTCTCTTACCTCTCTATCATCTGGTACATCTGAGCCCAATTATCTAGATGGTTCCACGCGTGGCCCTAGCGTGCCTCCACAGGTATCTCCCCCCATAACTCCTGGAAAAGAACTTACTCCCAATAACCTTTCTTCAACTTTGAGAGCAGAATTCAATGAGCTGCTAAATATCCCACCACTTCCAAAAGTCAGGGCTCCATGTCCTCCTCCTCCGGAGACATGGGTCCACAACAGACACACATTTGAGCTCCTGTGTGGGCCTTGCCCCAGTGTTAGAGTGTCTCAGAGACCTACAAAGATACAGGACAACAAAGTTAAACAAACACAAATCCAAACTATGGCTAGCAAAGAAATGCAGTTTTTAGCTGAAAAACAGACAACTACAATCGAATCAGTCTTGACAGAAAATAAGGCAAAGCCAGAGGTATTGTTATCAACAGGTTCTGGAGGCGAGAGTTGCGAATGTTCAGGTGAAGAACAACAGAGGGAAGCAAGCACAGATTTTCAGAAACAAGAGCAGAGGTGTAGGCATGTAGTAAATGACACAAGTCCAAAGAAAGATCCCCCTCCTGTCATGAAGAAACCCACAACTGTACTGCAAAAAGAAATTGTGTCACAGCAGGCAGTGAGTGGATATCAAAAGGAAACTACTGGCACACTAGAAGTGCGTTCACCCGTTGAGTACCATGCAACCTCTCCACAGTATGGAGCTCTGGTTTTAGCTGATAACAGCAAGGATGAAATGGACAAAAATAAAGTCACCTCCATGCAGTCCCTTTTTGTAGAGGTCCCCAAAATTAGTAAGGTCTCGCCACCACCTACCCCTCCTCCAGCCTACCACCCTACTCCTCCTCCCACAAGGAAGACACCTCCATCATCAGTATCTATGCTGCCTGATGACTTACATAACGTACAGGAGGAGACCTACATTGTAGAGTCATGCTGGCCACCTCCTCCACCTCCTTTGGAGGGTGACTCTGTCTTTGATGGGGTGGATGAGGTAGATTTCCCTCCACCGCCTCCACCCTTGGTAGTGACAGTCAGTGAGCCAGATGTGTTTGACAGTGCTACAACAAAGGTAGATGTCTCAAGAAGATCCATAGAGGAAGTTGGACAGACAGTAGAGGATTCCAGTGAGACTGTTGGATTTGTATCTGGCCTACTTCCAGATTTGAATGCTGCTGTTCCACAGTCAGTAGTAACTGATAATAAATCTGAGGATATCTTGCAAGTTTTGAAAGCTGACACTGCTGATGAGATTTCTTGCAGACCAGGACAAAATGTCTTATCTGTTTCAGATAGTGTCCCACCTCCATCAGTGGAGACAGCTTCTTTTCCAGCGAATGCAAGAGCAGATAACCCTCTAGCAGTCTCTGCCCTAGTTCCTTCCAGCAGTTTCCTAAAAAGAGACTCGGTGAAATCTGAAGATGACTCTTCCTCTGGGATTCCTGTCAGTGCCCACCAACGAGCTCTGATTACAGTCCCATTAGCACCCCATCTACCAGCAGAGAATTTAACCCATGGGGTTAACTTTAGAAGGCAGCCCAGTGTATCAAACCGAGACAGCAGGAGCAAGGAGTTCCTTTTGCGACACAGAAGTCCACCCATTCCAAAAGAAGATGCTAACATACCTCTTGTCACCCCCTCCTTGCTTCAAATGGTTCGTCTCAGATCAGTCCACATGACTGCAGATCAGGTGAAAGCTTCCTCTGAGGACAAGCCAACAAACGAGGGAGATCCAGTTCAGGACAATTGCCCACTCTCAACCCCAGGTCCTCAAAACATTCCACAGAAGCCCATTAGAAAATCTCTGTCACTAAAATCCTCACCTCAAATTATAAAAACATCCCCTGTGACAGTAAGCACTCCTTCCATGCGATTACAGGAAGCCATACGTATGAAAGCTGCAGCCATGTCTCCAAGAGATGGTCTTCCAGCCCGACTAGGTATGAGATCACAGACATACAATTGTCTTAGTGACCCAGGAGCACCGTCTCTGAAATCAACTGAAGGAAGTGACATGCACAAGTCCCCAGCCTGTACCGCAAGCTTCATCTTCTCCAGGAGCACAAAAAAAGTTGTCACTTCAGCTGCCTCATCTCCTGATGCTCAGGCAAGTCTAAGGCAAAGCTTAGCAGCTGAGCTCATGCAGGTTTCTGACCAATCAAGGGCTGTTGCTTTCACCAATGGTGGGTTGAAGAATGAAAAAGTTCCTCCACCAGTTGCAAAGAAGCCAGCCAATGGCAGCATCATCCATTCCCAGCATCAGCCTGCTTGTTCAGAAAAGGTAGAATTCAGCGTTGATTCAAATGGAGCTACAGGAGGACTGCAGCATATGAGTGGAATAACATTTCCTGAGACAACAGGTAAGAGTATCAGCAATATTTGTAGTTACTATTTTTGTCACCATCTTTGCTAAAGTTATGAGGGGTTTCCACTGCCCTCCTCAGTGTTTCAATGCATTGCTGCTGAGTGTAGTCATCAAAGCTGATTAACTCACCTGCCACTTTGTTATACAAAAGTGTAAACTCTAGCATTACCATGATGTTGAACAGCTAAGCGTTTATCAGTGCTCCAAATGGTATATTTTGTTTGTTATCCATAACATCAAGAGAAACACACAAGTCCACACACAACAGAAAACACAACACAAAAACATCTAACTTGCCTAGTTTTTTGAGTCAAATGGGCAACCTTGTGCTTCCTCTACCCTTGACCTGAAGATTGTAATTATGTCCCTTACTGAACTAGAATAGGGCAGAATGCTCATTACTATTATATCAACACCATTGTGTATAACAACCTCTTGTCTTCCCTTCCGTAGCTACAAGAGTGACAGCAGACACAATTGAAACACTGTTTTGAAAGCACTTTGCGGTGAAGAACCAAGGACTAGACTCGTACCAGAAAAACAAGCGAAGGCCACACGCAAGCAAAAGGACAAACTCGCAGCAAGAATGGATGTTAGTGAGACATTAAGCTTAACTATCTAAGTGTTTCTGAGTGTTGAGTCTTTTCCAAACGCCTTAGCCTATAATGGCCTTCCTACATATTTACGCAAAAAAAAAAAAAAGGTGTTGCTCCAAATTTTGGATAGCTTTACTCTGGAGTATTTTTCTAAGCTATAGTTTATCAATAATAGCCCTCAGGATGAAATAAGTGTACATTGGCTGAACTGTAAATATATGGCTTGGGTGAGATCACCTCCTAGAGGTTGGATTAGGTAGTGGTCACTGCAGCACAGAGAATCTTAAACCATACTGACAAAGCATTTCTGTATAGCGACTGTTTGAACATGATACACAATCTTTATGTGGATTCATCAATAAAGAATGACAATAACATTGACTACAGGGCCAATCAGAATTTCTAATCACATCTGAGAAAAAAAATAATTGTCACTCAGTTTTGTTTTAGTCTTGCTTATCCCAGTGTTGATAGACCCATCTGAAAGTATTTGAGAAAAATACTAGAATACTCACAGTAACAAGATCAGTCAGAGCAGAGGCACTTTTGCAAAGCTATTGACAAACCATTTTCACAGAAAAGCATCTAATTTAGAGAAATTGCATTGAGATGTTACTACACATCTTTCACAATCTCTGCTTGGGTTTAGTAGACATCTGCCAAAGCTATGAAATCATTTTACAGTAAACATTAACACAACTATTGTATTTATTTACTGTGTTTCTTTTAGTAAAACTATCAAGTCACGTTTTCTTACCAAATATGAAATATTTTAAATTTAATGTCATCTTATAACCAAGTTTAGGGCTAAAGATGGGAAAATTAGCCCTATATGATGGTTCATACACTGGAGTAGGCTTAATGTGAGGTCAGTGTTTTTATTAAAGTGTTGTGTATCTAAATCTTTTTGGCCCAAGCCTTTTTGGTGGAAGAAATCCAACTCATGAATATTTGCACAAAATGCTTTTCCCTCAGTAATAATCACTGGCAAGTGAATTATACCGACCCAACCTATAATGGGTCACAAATCTACATTTTGATGATTTTAAAATATTGTGTACAGTTATTACTTCTATAAATAAATGTAAGTGTATTAAAATGCTGATTCTGATTTATTCTTTAAAATTGTGATAAAGATCTAGTTACCATGTACCATGTGCACTCACAGATGTTACACATTTGTAACAAGATAAGGAATATACAACTTCTTCAAGCCACAGAGTTAAGCATTTATTTGCAATGAGAAGATACATTTGATAATCACTGACCAGAAGTAAATTCCTGTACACCACAAACCCCAATGTAACCGTCCTATAGTGGAAAGATGGGTATATGACAGATACCCTGACTCAGAACATACATAAAAACTGCGCAGTATGATTTTACCCAGAAAAGTACTAAAACTATAACTCGTTCTAAACACCCGAGTTTCCTTCTCAGTAATTTCCAGGAATAATTAACAATAAAGTAATCCAACATATATTATCTGACTAAACCTAATAATCTTTAATTTGCAGAACATTTGTAGAATTTGAACATCTATTAAAGTGTACAGTCTATTAGTAAAACCATAAAACACCAGGTGGACATTTAGTAACAGTTATAAAATCCTAGGTTGATTACAGTAGTTACCAATTTTTTTAATTATATGTATTTTATTAAACCAAAATAACAGATTGAAAGCTTCTGAGACAGCTGGCATCAATATCCTATCATTCTACGAGATTCATTCAGATGAAGTTTGAAATTGTTGCCATGATGATATGGTGTTAAAGTGCATTGCTGTGAGGTGGCCAGAAGGAGCAGCGGAGCAGTGGTGAAAATAATTTGCGTGCGTCTAGCTGATGTTGCCGCCTTTGAGTGTCTTACATGTGATCTTCCCAAGTTTAGTCATGAGCTCCTTGTCTTTCCACTGAGCTACATACTCTTCTGAGATCTTCAGGTCGGCCTGGATTAAGAACATAAAACGATCAAAATCATCATGTGCTCTCCACTGTGACAAAATGTTTCCTTTGAAAAAAACAAACAAAAAAACGCCTATTGACTACCACTAAATCTGACTGAAACATACCTGCATTTTTTCCCACAACTTCTTCTTTGGATTGAGTTTTTCATCTGGTTTGCCTGTCTCATAGCCTTCCACAAAGACCTGTTCTCCCGGTGACGAACCTTCAGGAGGGTCCAGAGGCTCCACCCTCCTGGGATTCCCTTCACTGAAAAATCAGCCAATAAGAAAGAGTTAAGAAACTAAGATGAGACTGAGGGATGAGCTGTAATTGTCATTGCAAAGCACAATGTCACTCACATGGAGGCACACAGCAGCATGGCTTGAGACTCTATTCCTCGCATTTTCTGGGGTTTCAGATTACACAGCACCAACACCATTCTGTCCTGCAGGTCTTCCGGTGAAATGTAGTCCACCAGCCCACTGACTACAGTCCTTGGGTCTGCCTCACCCACATCAATTTTTTCTAGGTACAGTGAATCAGCTTCTGGATGCTGAAAATTGGACACACAATAAGCTTGGAATATATGTGTATACACACACACACACACACATTGATCAGATAGGACATTGTGATAATTTTTATCTTCTACCTTTTCCACACTGATGATCTTGCCCACCCTGATGTCCACTCTGGAGGGGACTAGCTCATCATTCTCTCCTCCTTCTCCTCCTGCCTCGGAACCCTTTCCTCCCGTTTCTGATCACACAGGCAAATGTGAATGTGAAGTTGACAACCCACTTAATACTAAAGTGATGCAACTGTATTTTAGCTGGAAAATCTAAAGTGATGTTAGATGAAGACACAGTGAGCTTAGTGGCTGAAATACTCACTTGTCTTTGAGGAATCAGGATAGGCCAAGCTGGTAAGTTTCAGTAGCTCAGGTGACTCAAACTTCTTTCTGATTGGATCCAGCAGTTGATTTAGTGCGACTTCTACTGAGGCCTTTAGATCTCCTGGATGGATCATCTGAAAAGTGCATTGGTTACCAAAGGTTACACCAGAGCACATGGAGACAATGGAGTACTTTAGCAGATTTTTTATTCTACAAATAATGTAATTAGACAATTTTTTACCTCCTTCGCAAACTCCATCTCCAACTCTTCATACCCAGTGAAAGTTTTGTCTCCACCCCACTTTGGGTCTCTTTTGATGTAGAATTCTAAAACACAATTAAAGCATCAACACATTATAACAGGAAGAAAACTATGAAGTCTAGACATAGAAGTCCAAATTTAAGGATGACGTTTCTACCTCCACGCAGAGGGAAGAGCACATATTTGACAAACGAGAGGACTCCATTGTTTTGGATGTTGCCTGGTTCACAGAAAGCCTTCTTAAGCTTTTTCTTCAGATCTTCTTTAGAGTCCAGCAGATCAATCTTTGACTCCTGAAGCCAAAAACAGATAACTACTTTGTGATGACTGGTGACAAGCATTTGAAAACAATAATAGAAGACAAGCATTAGGAAAAGATACACACAAATTTGACTTAATTATATCTTTTTTCCCCCCCTTGACAAATTACATCTGCAATCTTACTTCCTCTGAGGAGCTCATCTTGGCCCCTGTCAGTCCTGGTACCATGGGGTTCATTAGATGGACGCGCTTGGCATAGCCAAGAGAGGGCAAGTACTGGAAGGCAAAAAAAAAGTTTGTTTTATTTCTTCACAATGTGTATAGAGAGCAAATTTGGAATCTCAAAAAACACACTGTTGTCCAAACTGCATTTAGTAAAAAAAAAGAAAAAGGTGCACCAACAACATCACAACTACTCCTAACCTAACCACCGTGTTCCACAACAACAGAAAAGATCAAATTTGCTGATATGAAAAAAAAAGAAAAAGAAAAAGAAAAGTGTAGAGGAAAAAAATGTCAGTACTGGGAGGAAGAGAGAGTGTGAAGGGTTAAAGTAAATATGTCAAGACAGAGGGAGATCACACCTTCTCTGCCAGAGTGAATATCTTCCTCTGATCAACTCCACCAAACTGGGCATCCACCTTTAAGTACTCCTCATCCAGGGCCTGCAGACAAAGACACGATGATTTACTAACACTTAGAATGGCAGTGTGAAGGCCACTGCTGCAGCCATACAGCAGTAATAAATGTTGGTAACACACTTTGGTTTCTTCGATTTACATTTAGCCATTTAGTTTACATTGAACATGCAATATAATTGTACACAGTATATAAAAAACAGCAAACTCATTTCATATTTGTATATTCAGTTTATTTGATAAGTTGTCAGTACATTAGTTTCTACTAGTAGCGTGCACATTTAGTTAACTTCTCATATTTCAGTTATTTTGGTTTCTAAATTTACCAGAGCTGGTGGTTTAATTGAGCAAAAGGACACACCCAGATAGCACATCGGTTAAACAGAGGAAGTTGCTTATTAGGTTGTACCAGGAGCAGGGGCTCTTATGGCCATACAAGTAAGCATAACATCTTGTAGAATATAATGTTATTCACTCTTTAACACTGCATTGTTATGTGTGGTCCTTTCTGATAGATATTTACTATATGACAAAATTCAATACTCATAATCACAACTACAGAGGTTGCATGTCTATTTCTTACACATAACTAATTTTCATAGCTACAAAGTGTTTTTGCTAGATTAGGTCATTATGAGTGAGAAGCTCAATGGATCAGAGTCGTCTGGAAGCTCATCCTGGGTTAATAGTGTAAACTGTCACAACATAGCCACACCCTATTAAATCTAATAATGTTGTTATTACCTGAAGTCCAGGGTAGAGCAGACAACTCAGCAGAGGATACTCCACCTGTTTGACCACTTCAGCTCCAGCCTTCTTTGCATCATGCTCTGTCATTACAGAGGACAGGCGGTACACATCCAGAGTATACTCTCTGTCAAATATGAAAATACACACTACAGCTACAAAGTTGTTCTGGAAAATGCAAAGTTAAATAAGTGCATTCTCAGAAAGTCTGAAAGGTACATCAACACAAATTACTTGCTGAGCTGGAAGTCGGTTCCTTTCACAAACTTGAGTTTGTCCAGAGGTACACCAATGCTCTCCAGCATAGCCTTGATCAACTGTTCATAGTATTGCACCCTGAGCTCCAACAGCTCCCAGGGGGCTTTCATGTTGTCTAGGTAGGCATGCAAGTCTGCAAACAGGATAGTGACCTATAAAAAAAGGAGACACAAAAACATAAATGCAAAATACCAGTGAGTAGATATGAAAAATATACCTCAGCGCTGTACTTACCTCACATCCAGCCTTAAGGAAGTCTGCAATCTTTGACATTGGGACAAAGTAAGCCACATGGGGTTTGCCAGTGGTTGCTGTACCCCAGTATACCTTTAGCTCTCTCTCCTCTAGAACCTGCTTCAGCTTCTCCTCACCAAGGACCTCCTGCAATGCACACAACCACACACACAACCTTAAATTCATGAGACTAAGCTAAAGATGAATCTGGTAACTGTGTGTGCATGAGAGGATGGTCTTTGCCTCACCTGGAGGTTCCTGGTGATAAGGTTGATTTTCTCATCGCAACTTAGCTGAACTGCCATATTACAACTGTCCTGAATAAGATGTCAGATTAAATATTGTTACAAAGACACCAGTTCAGTTTCAGCATTTCCTACACATACAATATACTTGGATGGGCCACCCTAGTATTTTTGGCCATCCATAGTTTATAGTGTAGTTTATATATTTACAGCCTATTTCTAATCTGACTTTTTTCTTAATATGACAATTCTAATGTGACTCTGAATGCATCGAGTTTGCTCAATGGTAATTGGTTATTTTAAGTTAAGTTAAAATAATTCCAATATTTTCAATATTCATTAAATGTTCATACATTTAATAATTTATTCTTCCAGTTTCAATGTTCACACATAATTGTATTTCTGAATAAGAACATCTGGCACCCGATCTGAAGCAAATAGTTGTTAGACAAAAAGTAATTAAAAAGGTGTGTCATAGTAACTACGTTTTCAGCTTTTCAACTGTTCAAACAATTAGTTCCCATACAGTTTACTTTCACTTTTGTTGGCCATGTATGAGGTAAAGGCGCAATTTCATCTCATCTTTGCACTAAGAGACAGGGGCAAGAAAACACAAAAACACAAAATGTCTCATAACGGTCTTGTTGATTTTCCAGTATGTCTTATTGGACAGATTATGAAATATAAAAAAGATAAATCTACACATTTCCTACACACACACAAATATAAAAAAAATAAATAAATCTACACATTTCCTACACATACAATATACTTGGATGGGCCACCCTAGTATTTTTGGCCATCCATAGTTTATAGTGTAGTTTATATATTTACAGCCTATTTCTAATCTGACTCTGAATTTATCGAGTTTGCTCAATGGTAATTGGTTATTTTAAGTTACTTAAAATAATTCCAATATTCATTAAATGTTCATACGTTTAATAATTTATTCTTCCAGTTTCAATGTTCACACCTAATTGTATTTCTGAATAAGAACATCTGGCACCCGATCTGAAGCAAATAGTTGTTAGACAAAAAGTAATTAAAAAGGTGTGTCATAGTAACTACGTTTTCAGCTTTTCAATTGTTCAAACAAGTAGTTTCCATACAGTTTACTTTCACTTTTGTTGGCCATGTATGAGGTAAAGGCGCAATTTCATCTCATCTTTGCACTAAGAGACAGGGGCAAGAAAACACAAAAACACAAAATGTCTCATAACGGTCTTGTTGATTTTCCAGTATGTCTTATTGGACAGATTATGAAATATAAAAAAGATAAATCTACACATTTCCTACACACACACAAATATAAAAAAAATAAATAAATCTACACATTTCCTACACATACAATATACTTGGATGGGCCACCCTAGTATTTTTGGCCATCCATAGTTTATAGTGTAGTTTATATATTTACAGCCTATTTCTAATCTGACTCTGAATTTATCGAGTTTGCTCAATGGTAATTGGTTATTTTAAGTTACTTAAAATAATTCCAATATTCATTAAATGTTCATACGTTTAATAATTTATTCTTCCAGTTTCAATGTTCACACCTAATTGTATTTCTGAATAAGAACATCTGGCACCCGATCTGAAGCAAATAGTTGTTAGACAAAAAGTCAAACAAGTAGTTTCCATACAGTTTACTTTCACTTTTGTTGGCCATGTATGAGGTAAAGGCGCAATTTCATCTCATCTTTGCACTAAGACTCAGGGGCAAGAAAACACAAAAACACAAAATGTCTCATACCGGTCTTGTCGATTTTCCAGTCTTTTCTGGTCTTGATTGATTATTTATTTATTTATTAAATTAAGGAAATTTATTATTATTATTATTATTATTTATTTAAATAATAATACATTTCCTATATGCCATTTTTTCTAAACAACCTAAACAGTAAGTAACGTTGTATTTTAAGCAAGTTAATTATCCCCTGAGAAAGGTGAAACTAACGTTACTTGGAAACTGACGTTGACGTTGAAACAAAAACAGGATGATGACAAAAAACGAAACAGTAAGCTGGACCTGGAACGTAACGTTGAATATGACAAGTGAAAAGCCTTACTAACAACCTACCTAACTAAGTGACCAACGAACCGTTCGCTGATGATGATGAGGACTGAAAAACAGCTAGCTAAGTAGCTAACATTAGCTAGCAACAAAACCATGTGCATCTACCCCTAACTGGCACTGGTGATGTTTAATGTTAAAACTACGAACTGTTTCCTAGATACGTTCTCATTTATTTGGCAGCAATATCAATTTTCCACAGAGCTATGATGTACATCTCGTGGACCTACCTGAAAACGTGACTTTTTGCAAAGAGATATTGCACAGCAAGCCGGGTATCTGTCAGTGTGTTACATCAGCGGTAGTGAGAGGTTAAATATTGAAACTCGGGGAAGAGGCGGGGTTTATGATCGAACTCGGCCCTAAACTTCCAGCCCCGCCCACTTGTAATGGTCACATGATCAGCCAGGGCGTTTTCGTAGCGCGCATTGCAGCTCGCTTCCTCCCCTCGTGTCCGCTAGGGATGATGTTGCATCAGCGGCGGCTCTTTCTCTGCCATCGACTCCTTGTCGACTCAAGGAAAAAGCAATCGAGTGCAGCCCACATACCTTTTTCTCAGATGCAGATGAAGCCAGTACCACTGAGTTTTGCACGTCCTTTTTGTTAGTCTATTTCAGGCTTGCTTGACGCTGTCATTGATTAACCTTACTTTTTTCATTTACCTGCGTTATAGCCTACCTGTCCTTTATGCATTAACTATTTAATCTGTGGCCTCCAAACTCCCACCAGGCA
This sequence comes from Channa argus, assembly GCF_033026475.1. Lineage (NCBI taxonomy): Eukaryota > Metazoa > Chordata > Actinopteri > Anabantiformes > Channidae > Channa > Channa argus. The sequence continues at coordinate 20,683,592 of NC_090197.1, forward strand.
TTAAGTCATCAAAACGTGGCTTTTTGTAGTTGTTGCAGAACAATATACAAACAGGAAGGCAAAACAGTAGTTGTACGGTTTATCATATTTAAGGCACACTGGATGGAAAAATAAGAGATAATTCAGCTTAAATATGAAGAAAAAAAAACTAAAAATTCCCCTTTGCTTCAATTCATTGTTTTATTTGTTTGCGCATTTGTTGTTTTTAACTCTTTGTTTTTCATGGCTTAGGAAAAATCTAATTTTTTTCAGATTGTATATTTCAGCCATTTTGTACTTTTTGTACACTCATAGCTTTGACATGAGCAGTAAAGACATCCACCTCTGTGATGTGCCTTTTGAGCAAGTTGGATATTGGAACAATATTGATATTTTAAATGCACTGTCAGTACATTATGTATACAAACAGCATTTGGTGGTTAAAAAGTGACTGGCCTAGAAAAGATTTAAACTGAGTGAAAATACAATTTACAGGTCCAGACTTTACTATGAAAACATATTTTCAGTTTCAGCAGTGACTGTGTCCAGAATGTTAGTGCTAAAACAAAGTGATAAAAAGCAACAGATGTTGCTCTACACTCATCTCTTAATTTTTCTGCTTTTGATTTCCTTTAATCTGATCCCTGTTCTTCCTTCCTGTTCCAGACATTAAGCAGCAATATTTAAACATTCTGTCAAAATTTGCTACAGCAGCTGGTGCATTGAAACCTTAGCCACACTATCTACACTAGTGCACACTCCCCAGTTACTTCCTGCCACAATAAACTATCCACTCCCTGACACGTATTTCTCTATCCTTCCTCTTCATTTCATCATATTTATATGTTTATTTTGGTTAATTAATTTCATCTTTCAGTAAATTCTGTTTCCTATTTGTACAAAAAATCGATAGGGTTTCCCCAAGTCAGTAGGCTGTTAATGTGTAAATGCAAACAAAAGCATTCCGTTTACTTTTACTTTTACTTTTTCTTTGTAGCCCATGTATAAAATAAAAACACCAGTGTTACCCATCAACCTCAAATTCATTTCTCTATTTTTCCTCTTTCTTTTCTTTTTTTAATATGTTTCTCTGGGTTAATTTATTTCCCTTTTCTGTTGTTGAAAATCATAGTTCCATCCATCCATTATCTGTAACTGCCTATCCTGTGTAGGCTCATAAGCTGGAGCCTATTGCAGGTGTCATTGGGCAAGAGGCAGGGTCCACCCTGGACAGGTCTCCAGTCTATGGTAGCCAACACTGGGAGACACACACAAACAGATAACCATTCGCTTTCACACCTATGGGCAATTTAGTCACCAATTAACCTGGACTGTGGGAGAAAACACACGCAAACAAATGGAGAACATGCAAACTCGGAAATCATAGTTTCGCATTTTAATCCTCTTTGATCCTCTGTACATCCTCTTTGATGCATATTTTTTCTCAAAATAATTTTGATTTCTTTTTAAAACACTAACTTTCTTGCTTTGTGGTTCAGTGTTTGTCGATAATGGCACATTTCTTTCTACATCAAATTCCCTATCAATTAAAACCTCTGGGTGTTTTTTATCGCACTAGATATTTCATGATCCCAGGCATTGATGCCAACAAACTGATGGAGAAGGCTGCCTCTGTACTGGGTACTTTTCTAGAAACCCTGGAGCACAAACCGCTGAACATTATGGAGAACAGTGCACACCCTCTGTGTGACCTGATGGACAAACAGAGAACTTTTAGGAAATTCTTCAACTCTACTGTGTAAAATAACCGTACAAAGTCATTCCTACCAAAGTCCAATCCCTGTACGATGACTCTCTTCTGACAGTACATATAACAGCTCACCTGAGCTTTTATTACTATCAGTATGCCACAATGGTGTATATTCTGTCTATAAAGTCTCCACCTTATTTGCACTAATGCAGTGCATTTCATTTTATCAACATACAATTTGTGTCCAACTTGTGCCTCTTAGTATTATGCTTATACCTCTGAGTGCACTGTCACCTTCTAACTCATTGTCTCTAGTGTGTTTGTGGATCTAATATTCTGTGTTCTGTTTAATGGCTACTGTAACACCAGAATCTACCTTTGGGGTAAAAAAAATATCTGTTTTTATCTATGTATGACTGAAAATCCTGTTTGATAACAGAAGAATCAAATGATTGGATACTTACAACAGAACAGAGCTGTCACCTATATATGTATGCATGATCCTTTCTGGGCATCCAGATTTGCAACTAAATAGATCTACTTACTTTCACTTAGCACGTTTTATTGAGCGAGGTTTAATTAGCATTCCATTTATTAGAGAAGACACAAAGATAGAAAAACATTACAGCAGATATCAAGTTAGCTAATTTCCACTGGAGCAAGTTCAGCGTCAGAAGTCGGGCTCCAGCCGGGGGAGCACCGGCAGGATGAGGTTCCCAAACGAGGAGTCCTGAGTGATGAAAAAGCCCGACGAGTGGACGTGAGCGTGCTGCAGAGCAGCTTTCTGCTGGGCGGCGATGTGCTGCTGCTCGGCGCTGTCCCTCACCTCCTTCAGACTGGCTCTGGACGACATGGAAATGTTGGCTCCCGGGTTGTTCATGGACTGGCCCTGCATCAGCCGTCTCTTCTCCTTGTCCAGCTCCGCCAGGATAGCCACCCGGGTCTTGTTCTGTAAGCCTTGTCCGGGAGGGTTCGCAGCCATGGCAGCAGAGCACTGAGCCCCGAGGAGATCCACGGGTCTACTGCAAGCGTTAGTTGTTCCAGTTACGAACTTGTCAAGCTGATAATATTGCTGTTATGTACAGACATGGAGCAAAACACAAACCAGAATTAAGTTATGAAAGTATTTGTTTTTTTACTGTTTTCTGCGGAAGATTATAAGATGTAACACTTCCGGTGTAAGTTTTCTTCGTTCAAAATAAACTAACACAATTCTATAATAACCCATGTAATTAAATGTTTTATAGAAACATGAGACATAATCACAGCTCATGTCAACTAGTGGTGTTTTAACAAAATCACAGGCCGAAAATACGCACATTAAAACAACTAAATTCATAACCTGAATTAATAACCTGCAGAATTATTATTAAAAGATATGTTTGGATAAGAGTGTATATTTGTTTTCTTGATTCGAATCAAATACATTAATGGAAGGTGATTATAACAAAAAACACACTGCATATGGACAGAAACAAAAAAGGAGGAATATTAAAATTAAATAAAAGCACTAGATGGCAGTAGAGTACGATGAATATTGCCCACACGCGTGTGGACTGAAACTGAAAACAGTCAAAATGGTATTGTCTTTTTTACAATAATTTCTCCACACCATGCCACATTTAATTTATTGGCATAAATGCGTGCTTTTATTAGTGTTGGACATTTTCCTTTATAATACATTTTCAAAGTAACTTGCTTCAGGTATAAGGGGCAGTGCTCACAGTATATACCAAATATTGAAATATCATGAGTAGCTATCCACGTAATGCATTTGCAATATTACAGAAATTAAAAGCCTCTACAAGTTTGTGGTATTTAGTTTAGTTGTTCCACAAATTAAACATTAACAACTGATTCACAGTATACTTATTAGTATTTATTAACTTTTTCAATCTCATGTTTTCCCTTAAATAACTAGAGTACAGTGAACAGGTTAATTTCACTTACAGCCACAAAAACCAAGGATATTTACAGGTTTACATACAATATATACATATGCACAGTCCACAAGTCTTATGTTATCCTGTGGGATTAAAGCTCACACATTTGGCTACAGCCTCAAAAGTCATGAGGAAAGTTCACTGACAGGTCCAACAAATATGAGTGATTTACAATTAATACATGAGTCAGTGTAAATGGCCCAATGTTGCCATGTACAGTATACACTACTGACGAGCTGAGCGGTAAATAAAGATATTAAATGAAATATGATTGGCAACCTAGTTGTCAGGAACATGTAAAGATGTAACAGTATGTATAACATATGAAAATGTATGTACACGCATCCATATCAATAGATATGAAATATGGCAACCTTCATTTTCATGACAGGCATTGAGATGATCGGAAAGCATCCTGGTTGTTCCTTCATAGAGCATACTTAATAGGGTATATACACAAATAAAAATTCCAATACAACCCAACAAGTCTACAACAACTTTCACTTCCCAACTTCCAGTTTTCTTCTTTCCACAATTATGTGCTTCCCTTTTTGGATGCAAATAGAGTAAACACAGAATGGCAACATGTATTAAAAGGCATGTGAATGTTTTAAAATTTGGCTCCCACCCAATTTTCTTTTTTCGAAAAGATTAATCTAGTAGGAATCAACCAAATACATAATATAGTGAAATACTGAAAGATGCAACTTTATAGCAAATATCAATTCAATAACAGTAAAATCAAAACTAATAAATATTTAAACAATATTACTAAATTAGTACCAGCTGTAGACACCATTCTGCTCAGTATTAAGGAAATTAAAGTTGTCATATAAATAAGGTGGAAATAATAATAGTCGCTGGATAAATAATGCATTTAGATGTGCAAACTAACTGCTTTTGCTCTTATAGTGGTTTCAGTGGGGAACTTAAATGAGCCCTTAAGAGCACAGTTGTTGTCCAGCCACTAGTTTTAACATCACAATATTATGGCTTTAAAAAACAAGGAAAAGAGAAGAAATAAAAGAAAGAAAGAAAGAAATCCAGTGAGATAGGAATCAAATGAAAATCAAGTTACTAGTTTCAGTACAATACGAGGAGACATTGTACAACTGCAAAACTCAGTTAAACACTTAAAGACACCAACTCAATGACTGAAGAGCATTTGTCTGACAAGTGTCAGTTTGTCAGTTTTGCATTTTTAACCCTGGCATAGGGCTGAATTAAGGCATTATCACAGTTTGTTAAAGAATCTCACCATGTTAACATCTCAAAACTTTAAGAGTTGTTATAAGTGCAGTGCTCAAGGTCATTAGTGTTTGATGTGATGTGTGTCAAAGGATAGAAACCATTCAGCTCCAGCAAGTAGCACCAATAATGGCAGCACTGACAAAACACACTCCTATTACATTTCATTGGTTTTGTGCAATTCAATTGGAGAAAACTAACTTTTGTTTTAGCAGCATTCAATGGTTACATTTTATACAAAAAATTAGGCTTCTGAGATCTGACTGCACAAAAAGAGGAGAGTGAATTTCTTGCTGAATGTGGGTAAAAGCATGTTTGTTTTTAGAAAGGCCTTAGGGAGGCTGAAGCAATGATACTTTGGAGACCCTCAAGTTTTTGTGACATGGACCAGCAGCAGTGTGACTGGACATGGCAGTATCTGCATGGTCCAACAGGTATTTTGGTCCTGCACAGCGCAAAATGCCAGTCAATCACGTGACTGATCTGTGGTTCTTTGTAAAATGTGCTACACAGTGTTGCCCAGTTCTGTAGAGTCTGTTTCAGAATCCGCCTCATTGTCCCTGCAAGAAAACAAAGGTGTCTTCAGTTGGAGTTTTGCTTCACAGTCACACACAAATGCAAAATTGTAAAAGCATGTGATCGGCCAGATTTCAATTACACAGGCTTACCTCTGTTCCTGTAGCAGTTTGCGGTTCCCTTGCCTCCTCTCCTCATCGATTGGATAAGAATACAAGATGAGCAGGCCGATAATAATCAGAACTACGGGGGCGGCGGAAACGAGTAGTTTCAAAGTTAGGTGCACTTCCTCTGGTTGAGAGCAGCCTCTGCTAATATAACCTGCAAAACTGACAAGGAGGAAACAAATTTATGAAACTGGAAATTATCTCACATCTTATTACGTTGCAAAGCAAAAATATTATATAACAAAGTAAGCTATTGTAATTCATTTTTAGTAAAGCCAAGAATTTGAAGTGATGGTAAGGCCAACACTGTTGTAAAGTCAGTCATGTGATGCATGTGCACAATACACAACACACACACAGTACAGCATGAAAACTTAAGTAATTCCTTGCTTCCATGTGGATTTGGGTGCTGGGAGATTTGGCTTAACTTCTATTAGGCTTTGTTTCCCTTTAAGGTTTTGTGTGTGTTCAGATAATTACTTACTCTAAACTGAGAGTGGAGATGCCCAGAGAGACGCCAGAAGAAAACTTTGTGAAGAAGACATAGAAGGAATAAAAGAGAGCTTCATGGCCAGTGAAGTCAGGGTTCTGCACTTGGAAATCATCAACAACATCAGGGAGCATAGACCTGAGAGAAAAGGTTAGAGTGAGTATTGGTTGTCCACATTACGCACCATTTAAAAGCCTACCCACAGGTCAGCAAGGGTCTTACCAGGGAAGCAGAAAAGCTGCAGCTACTCCAACCCCGGCAGCAAAGGAGACAATGTATGTGACAATCATGTTACTCTTCAAAGACACCACCAGGATCATGAAGGGAACCACAGACTGTAAGGCACAGAAACATATTAGACCACTTCAACCAACTGTCTTTCAGTGATTCAATTCCCAGATCAAGTCTCTTATTGGCATTATAACTCTTAAACCCTAACATATTTCCATTCAATCTTACAGGCATTGCATGAATTGGCCTTACCAAGGTGCCTGCATAAACTGCTGTCTTCTTGCCAAAGCGCATTAGAAACCACTGCCAGAAGGGGATGGCCAGAGTAGCGGAAAGCTAAGGAAGGAAGAAGAAAATGTTTCAGCTTGTTTTTTTCCCCAGAAAATGCCAAAAAATAAAACACATTGAACAAAAAGGCCTTTTATTACACTTTGTAACATGACACATTGGGTTTTACAAAGACAATTCAAGCATAAAATTAGGTGGATTCCTAAAATGCTTGTACATTTGACCCTTTTTATTTACCCAACACAACCGTGAGGATAGAGACTGACATGGCTTCTGTTCACTTCCCAAAACACATATGATCTTAAAGTAATGCAGAAGTCCAGAGGGTTCATTCTAAAGTTATTACCAGATGACAGAGGATTCCCTCAGTTCAGTTTGGCCTCTTAGCTAGAGCCCCCTGCATGTTTGACTAAGGTAAAGACAACAAATCCATGATGCAACAGTATCTTTCTTACATTTCCTATGTATGAATGAAACACTAAACTGAGAGGCAAAATGCCCACATATTGTCCCTGTCTCACACAAGTCATCTGTGCTAAAATAACGCAAAAAGTATAAATTGATTTTCATTCATTTCCTTTTCTATCAAAATATACAAGATTTTGTCTTGTATCAACAGTGTTTGTGCACTTAAAAAGGACTGACCTTAATCATGAAAACCATGGCATCTGTGTGCTTACACGGTCCACAGCTCTACAAGCCCCATAAACTCTTTTCCACAGAAATAAAAACATGGTAATCAGTTTGTATCCCTTTAGCTTTATACCTGACCCAACAAAGCACCATTTACTCAACCAAGCTCAGTATATTCCTCACAAATGAAACCAAGAAGACAAAAATGGCTACTCTTCCAGCAAATGCTGTCCTGGTGTATAAATTTAGTATACCAATTGTTCATATGTTGATACCTACTGAACTCCCTACTGCTCTTACACGTTACTTTCACCACAGTATCTGACAGTGAATTAATTACTAACCCCCATGCTATGCTTGTTAGTTTGACCAATCTTTGAGCAATTAAGTGTGGCCATGTCATAAAATTACTGAAGGTGCACTAAATAAATTTACTAAAAAAAAAAACTGCCAAGTGCCATGGCTCTGTAATCCTTTCCATAAAGTACAGGATCAAATACTCTATAATACCTCAAACATCTCTAACCTGTACCCGTCACACTGTACAATTCTGCTATGCGTGCTACAAAAGCCATATCAGTGGATTAACTGGGCTTAATACCAGTCAGGATCTAAAGGCTGATTCTTTGATGTGAGAAGCCTTTTTTTGTCTGGAATACAGCTTTATATAAAAGGGGAGGTCAAGAGAGACATGAAAGGAGAAGCCAAAGTGACTCCTGTACTGTACTGTGGGAATGGGACAACATTCAGGGAGAGAAGTCAGACTGCACACACATCATGGTAATGAGCAGCCTGGAGACAGTGCAGTCAAACAAAGAACAGAGAAGCTTTGTAACTGAACACAATGTGTTCACCTTGGGAGGAAAACTTTTGTGTACACTCAAAGGCTAATGGCTTAACTTATTCCATACAAATGGGCTGCCCAGGGTTTCAGATGATGGAAATGTGGCCATTGCTACAGCAACAGTGCACCTATCTGTGTCTGAAAATGCCACTCGTGTGTGTGCTCACCATGATCACCAGGAGAATGTTCTGAAAGTCGTTTCGGAAGCCCAGCGTTGAGCTGCAGAACAGAGCGAAGTTTCCCTCCAGAAGCTGTAGAATAAAACACATAGATGTACCAAGAACAACTTTACAGTTGAATTTAAAAATACAAACATCCCAGGACAACTCTGCAGGCTCCAAATAAACTCCCTGCATTAGCATTCACAGAACTGGTTGAACTCAGTAAGCAAAAAATAAACATCTGGTAGTGAGACTAAGGGCAATGACTGACTGATAATATACTAAATTACCTATGAATGTATGTATGTATGTATGTATGTATGTATCTATACACACCATGAAAGCCAGTGAGGTAAAGAGGAAGACCATGACCAGTTTGGCATATGGTCCATGTCCCATAACCAGCCTAATTCCCTGGAAGAATGACATGGGCTCTGACCTGGGGCGGCAAGACTCTGGAAAGAGAAAAACAATTAAACAATGAACATAGATGCAAAATGACATCCACCTGAACACATTTCCAACTCTTTCATTCCTCATTCTTTGATTTTATTAGTTAATTTTACAAGAGCACTTTCCTTTTAAGGCTCCCTTACAGAACAATTGTCTTACTGTGATACTCTCACTGCTGGTCAAAAGGCTTAAAAAAAATAAAAAATAATATTAAGTTAAATAACAAATAACTCTGTAAGCCTGTAAGTTTACAACCATGTACTGCAGCAGAAATAATAACAGCTCTGTCACATAGAAAACTGTTCATCTTCAACCATTTGGGAAGACACACTTGTGTAAATGGTGGCAAGGATCAACACCTAATAAAATGTCTCCCCCTGCCAATCATTTTGATTTTAAATCAAAGTTAAAATTAAGCAATTAAAAGCTGTAAATACTGACATCTAAATTAAAGGATTGTGGTAGTTTTACTAAAGCCTGTTTCACACATGAACTCCGGATCAACCTGGACAGTGTCTCCCACATTGGGATTTCAGTGCACAGTCAGCACCCACAGGAAATACTGAACGCCATGAATGAATATCACCTCTGGACAAAGTCAAGAGAATGTCAGGTTACCAGAGCATGTGTGAAAGGGGCGTAAGAGATTAAGGCCTTACCCTTTTGTTCTCTCACGCCACAGAAAAGGACAATGGCACAAAGAATGTAGATGGAGCAGATCACACCAGAGGCAATCATGTAGGCCACTTTCTTTATAAGGAGAAAACAAACAATAAAAGTCAACAAACACAATTTGCATCTCAAATTTTACTTTAGGCTTTGCCAGTGGTACCTTTGTTTGTTATTTGCCTTTAGCAAATTTGTTTACCGTATGCTCAAGGGAAATGACAGGCTCTGACTCATTGAGTCTGGAAGACTTTGAGGAATTGCTGATGTCTGCTAGGATGTCACCAGGTCCTGGGAGGCAGGGTGCATTGGCCATTCCTACTATCTGGCCTTGGATAGCTGTACCAAGCAGAGTGCCAAGAACCTCCACAGTCATCCCTAATTTGAAGAAAAGTTAGGAGATGTTCAGTCACCAAGGAGGTGTCCCTCTTTTGTGATAAATAACTATTTCTTATGCTGACTGTGATACCCACTATATGCTGTGGCTGAGTCTCTCTCCTTTTGCTCTGAGCTGATGAACATGGTAAGGGCAGAGTATGGCACATGGAAGCACTGGTAGCAAAGACAGCAACAAAGTGACAAAAATTAATGCAGCTCTTAATTTTTACTTTCTGATCATGTAGAAAATTCAACACAAGTTAAAATACAAATTTGCACATTTCAAGACAAAATGTTTTTGACTGCCTGACATTGTGATGATCAAAATATATGACTCACAATTAAGATTGCTTAAGAATGTCCGCCCTATAAAGGTGTCACTGAAGACGTGAAAGGATGCACATGCTAAAAATCATATTGGGAAATCAAACATTTCCATGGCCATGTATGGCACACACAGTGAGTAATCACTGTCAGTGTCTCTGATGTGTGTCACTCACTGTTTGAAGGGTCTGGAAAAGGCAGTAGAAGAACAGGTACCAGATGACTTTGCCATCTTCAAAGGGAGGAACAAACCAAATGAGGAAATAGGAAAGCACCGCCAGAGGGGTTGAGAGCACAATCCTACAGATAAACCAGACAAACAAGGGGGGGGGGGGGGGTTGACAAGAAGAGACAACATTACCATAAAATGCCCTAGCTCTGTCAACAAATGCCACTCTTTATGAAGAGAGGGACCACTCATTACATAACTAATCGTGGCCTTTTATTCCGGCCTTTTATTCAGTCTCTGCCAACTATGTCTCAGTGACGTTTCACATTGATTTCATTCTTGGGGACATACTGTTCCTGGTGTTTTGCCACAAACAGGTTGATCTTAGCTTAATCTGAGAGTCTATTCTACTCCTACTATACAAATAATGATTGAAGTGGTCATTTGTATATATAAGAAAAAAAGTGATAGGATACACACTTTTATCTTTGTAAAAAAATCCACGGTGTTATGTATTGTGCCCTTTTCTCAGAGTTTATTTAAATTAGGTTTAACATACAGTTTATCCTTTGTTTTTATTAAGTTACAAATGGTCTCCTCTCCATTCCTAAGCAGGCATCTAGAGGACAGCAGCTGCTGTGGGACCATTTGCAGACAGTATACCAAGAAGAGCTGCCAATCAGCCACCAGACTTTTGGGTCCCATCTTTGCCCCACATCCACCCTCAGACCCAAGTCTGTCGCTGTACCTGGCATGACTACTTCATCTTTCTTCTCTTCCTCAACAATGCTTAGCTTCCTTCAAGAACCACAGGTCAGAACAAAATCAAACTGTGACTTTTGAATATGTTTTGCAAGGGGAGTGTTTCAAAAATCTAAATGTGAGGAGCAGTTAAGTTCCTGTGATTGAGACTCATTGAACTGCACTGCTTCTAAATCTTTTTAAGCAAGGCTTGCCCTTTCCCTGTTAGATTAGAGAATTAAAATTATTTCTGCTTGATTAGTGAGTTTTGAAGCATTTTTCATCCATCCATCCATTAATCTGTAAACAGTAATCCTGTTCAGGGTTACAGGAGCCTATTTTAGCTGTCATAGGGCAAGAGCCGGGGTACAACCTGGACAGGTCACCAGTCTAAGGGCCAACACAGAGAGGCATACACAGAAAGAAAAGCATTCACGCTCACATTCACACCTGTGAAAAATTTAGAGTCAACGATTAACCTAACAAGCATGTCTTTGGACTGTGGGAGGAAACTGAAGTACCCAGAGGAATCCCAGTAAAGGCCACAGCCAACCAGGGATTTGAACTAGAGACCTTCTAGCTGTGAGGCAGCACCTATAACCACTTCGCCAACACGCTGCCCTTGGAGTATTTTCATTTATTCTAATTTTAGAACAAAGTATATCAGAATTGCTGAGTTTCGTGCTAGCGCTGGCTTAAGTTACATTTTGTTGATATAAGGTTATAGCTTCAAAATTTAGGGTTTTACCTTCCATCTTCACATGATTGCTTAATGAATTTCTTGACATTAAGCTGGTTTTCTGAAGTCCTATTTCTTTTTGCTGTTTTTTTCCCAGGGCCCAGTAATGTCCATATCTCCTCAGGCCACCTACTTATCTACAATTATCCCGAACGCATATTTGCCACCCTCGATTGAAGTCATTGAAATTGACCGCAGCAGCAGCCGGACTCGTGGCAGCAGCGTAAACCATGGTAGAAATGTTCGCACCATAAGCAAAAGCAGCCTGGTATCCATGGACCGATCAGTCAGCCCTCTGTTGTCCAGAAGATCAGATGGTGACAGTTCGAAGACTGCCCATTCCCAGGAAGAACCAACTCTATTGCCTACGTTAGATTCTGTATCAAACTGGAGTGAGTCACAGTCCTCAAAGACAATTGTTTCAGACTCCTCCCCCATTTCCTCCAAAGGCAGCACACACAGTGGTAACTCGCAAACAGTGGCTACAAATGAGGATCCAGACCTTGCCAGTCTCCATAGCCATGTCAGTGTAATTAGCAGCCCCAGCAGTGAAAATGTTGTTGCAGGACAAGAATCCGGTGCATCAGGGTCAGTGACTGCTGATGAGGAGGCAAAGAACAAGTGCAACTCCACCCGCAATCTTTCGGTTATGAAGAACAAACAACCCCCAGCACCTCCAAGGAGAACAAACTCTTTGCATACTGATAAGTTCAGAAGTGATACCAGGGTTCTGGTGGATAGCAAAGAACTCAGTGACTGTGTGTCTGGAGAGGCAGCAACTACAACAGAAAATGTTGAAAAATACATTGAGATTAAGTTAAGTACTTCAATCTCCACCCCTGTTATGGATTCTGCAGTGTTAGAAGATGTTTCCTACGATTCTTTAAGAACCATACGGGCCTCCTCCATTGAGGCTGAAAAACCAACAGAGCTACTGCTGGAATCCAGCTACTCCTCCACACAGAAGACCTCCTCAGAAGGGGAGAAATTTGAACGGACCATGTCCCCCTCCAGCGGCTACTCCAGTCAGAGTGGAACTCCAACGCTTTCCCCAAAAGAGATTTCTCCAACCTCCGAAGACAAACAAAGAAAGACACCAATCAAACCAGAGAGATCAGTGTCTCGGGCATCCTCTTCAGCAGCTTCTCCTTCCTCCTCTCTTACCTCTCTATCATCTGGTACATCTGAGCCCAATTATCTAGATGGTTCCACGCGTGGCCCTAGCGTGCCTCCACAGGTATCTCCCCCCATAACTCCTGGAAAAGAACTTACTCCCAATAACCTTTCTTCAACTTTGAGAGCAGAATTCAATGAGCTGCTAAATATCCCACCACTTCCAAAAGTCAGGGCTCCATGTCCTCCTCCTCCGGAGACATGGGTCCACAACAGACACACATTTGAGCTCCTGTGTGGGCCTTGCCCCAGTGTCTCAGAGACCTACAAAGATACAGGACAACAAAGTTAAACAAACACAAATCCAAACTATGGCTAGCAAAGAAATGCAGTTTTTAGCTGAAAAACAGACAACTACAATCGAATCTGTCTTGACAGAAAATAAGGCAAAGCCAGAGGTATTGTTATCAACAGGTTCTGGAGGCGAGAGTTGCGAATGTTCAGGTGAAGAACAACAGAGGGAAGCAAGCACAGATTTTCAGAAACAAGAGCAGAGGTGTAGGCATGTAGTAAATGACACAAGTCCAAAGAAAGATCCCCCTCCTGTCATGAAGAAACCCACAACTGTACTGCAAAAAGAAATTGTGTCACAGCAGGCAGTGAGTGGATATCAAAAGGAAACTACTGGCAAACTAGAAGTGCGTTCACCCGTTGAGTACCATGCAACCTCTCCACAGTATGGAGCTCTGGTTTTAGCTGATAACAGCAAGGATGAAATGGACAAAAATAAAGTCACCTCCATGCAGTCCCTTTTTGTAGAGGTCCCCAAAATTAGTAAGGTCTCGCCACCACCTACCCCTCCTCCAGCCTACCACCCTACTCCTCCTCCCACAAGGAAGACACCTCCATCATCAGTATCTATGCTGCCTGATGACTTACATAAGGTACAGGAGGAGACCTACATTGTAGAGTCATGCTGGCCACCTCCTCCACCTCCTTTGGAGGGTGACTCTGTCTTTGATGGGGTGGATGAGGTAGATTTCCCTCCACCGCCTCCACCCTTGGTAGTGACAGTCAGTGAGCCAGATGTGTTTGACAGTGCTACAACAAAGGTAGATGTCTCAAGAAGATCCATAGAGGAAGTTGGACAGACAGTAGAGGATTCCAGTGAGACTGTTGGATTTGTATCTGGCCTACTTCCAGATTTGAATGCTGCTGTTCCACAGTCAGTAGTAACTGATAATAAATCTGAGGATATCTTGCAAGTTTTGAAAGCTGACACTGCTGATGAGATTTCTTGCAGACCAGGACAAAATGTCTTATCTGTTTCAGATAGTGTCCCACCTCCATCAGTGGAGACAGCTTCTTTTCCAGCGAATGCAAGAGCAGATAACCCTCTAGCAGTCTCTGCCCTAGTTCCTTCCAGCAGTTTCCTAAAAAGAGACTCGGTGAAATCTGAAGATGACTCTTCCTCTGGGATTCCTGTCAGTGCCCACCAACGAGCTCTGATTACAGTCCCATTAGCACCCCATCTACCAGCAGAGAATTTAACCCATGGGGTTAACTTTAGAAGGCAGCCCAGTGTATCAAACCGAGACAGCAGGAGCAAGGAGTTCCTTTTGCGACACAGAAGTCCACCCATTCCAAAAGAAGATGCTAACATACCTCTTGTCACCCCCTCCTTGCTTCAAATGGTTCGTCTCAGATCAGTCCACATGACTGCAGATCAGGTGAAAGCTTCCTCTGAGGACAAGCCAACAAACGAGGGAGATCCAGTTCAGGACAATTGCCCACTCTCAACCCCAGGTCCTCAAAACATTCCACAGAAGCCCATTAGAAAATCTCTGTCACTAAAATCCTCACCTCAAACTATAAAAACATCCCCTGTGACAGTAAGCACTCCTTCCATGCGATTACAGGAAGCCATACGTATGAAAGCTGCAGCCATGTCTCCAAGAGATGGTCTTCCAGCCCGACTAGGTATGAGATCACAGACATACAATTGTCTTAGTGACCCAGGAGCGCCGTCTCTGAAATCAACTGAAGGAAGTGACATGCACAAGTCCCCAGCCTGTACCGCAAGCTTCATCTTCTCCAGGAGCACAAAAAAAGTTGTCACTTCAGCTGCCTCATCTCCTGATGCTCAGGCAAGTCTAAGGCAAAGCTTAGCAGCTGAGCTCATGCAGGTTTCTGACCAATCAAGGGCTGCTGCTTTCACCAATGGTGGGTTGAAGAATGAAAAAGTTCCTCCACCAGTTGCAAAGAAGCCAGCCAATGGCAGCATCATCCATTCCCAGCATCAGCCTGCTTGTTCAGAAAAGGTAGAATTCAGCGTTGATTCAAATGGAGCTACAGGAGGACTGCAGCATATGAGTGGAATAACATTTCCTGAGACAACAGGTAAGAGTATCAGCAATATTTGTAGTTACTATTTTTGTCACCATCTTTGCTAAAGTTATGAGGGGTTTCCACTGCCCTCCTCAGTGTTTCAATGCATTGCTGCTGAGTGTAGTCATCAAAGCTGATTAACTCACCTGCCACTTTGTTATACAAAAGTGTAAACTCTAGCATTACCATGATGTTGAACAGCTAAGCGTTTATCAGTGCTCCAAATGGTATATTTTGTTTGTTATCCATAACATCAAGAGAAACACACAAGTCCACACACAACAGAAAACACAACACAAAAACATCTAACTTGCCTAGTTTTTTGAGTCAAATGGGCAACCTTGTGCTTCCTCTACCCTTGACCTGAAGATTGTAATTATGTCCCTTACTGAACTAGAATAGGGCAGAATGCTCATTACTATTATATCAACACCATTGTGTATAACAACCTCTTGTCTTCCCTTCCGTAGCTACAAGAGTGACAGCAGACACAATTGAAACACTGTTTTGAAAGCACTTTGCGGTGAAGAACCAAGGACTAGACTCGTACCAGAAAAACAAGCGAAGGCCACACACAAGCAAAAGGACAAACTCGCAGCAAGAATGGATGTTAGTGAGACATTAAGCTTAACTATCTAAGTGTTTCTGAGTGTTGAGTCTTTTCCAAACGCCTTAGCCTATAATGGCCTTCCTACATATTTATGCAAAAAAAAAAAAAGGTGTTGCTCCAAATTTTGGATAGCTTTACTCTGGAGTATTTTTCTAAGCTATAGTTTATCAATAATAGCCCTCAGGATGAAATAAGTGTACATTGGCTGAACTGTAAATATATGGCTTGGGTGAGATCACCTCCTAGAGGTTGGATTAGGTAGTGGTCACTGCAGCACAGAGAATCTTAAACCATACTGACAAAGCATTTCTGTATAGCGACTGTTTGAACATGATACACAATCTTTATGTGGATTCATCAATAAAGAATGACAATAACATTGACTACAGGGCCAATCAGAATTTCTAATCACATCTGAGAAAAAAAATAATTGTCACTCAGTTTTGTTTTAGTCTTGCTTATCCCAGTGTTGATAGACCCATCTGAAAGTATTTGAGAAAAATACTAGAATACTCACAGTAACAAGATCAGTCAGAGCAGAGGCACTTTTGCAAAGCTATTGACAAACCATTTTCACAGAAAAGCATCTAATTTAGAGAAATTGCATTGAGATGTTACTACACATCTTTCACAATCTCTGCTTGGGTTTAGTAGACATCTGCCAAAGCTATGAAATCATTTTACAGTAAACATTAACACAACTATTGTATTTATTTACTGTGTTTCTTTTAGTAAAACTATCAAGTCACGTTTTCTTACCAAATATGAAATATTTTAAATTTAATGTCATCTTATAACCAAGTTTAGGGCTAAAGATGGGAAAATTAGCCCTATATGATGGTTCATACACTGGAGTAGGCTTAATGTGAGGTCAGTGTTTTTATTAAAGTGTTGTGTATCTAAATCTTTTTGGCCCAAGCCTTTTTGGTGGAAGAAATCCAACTCATGAATATTTGCACAAAATGCTTTCCCCTCAGTAATAATCACTGGCAAGTGAATTATACCGACCCAACCTATAATGGGTCACAAATCTACATTTTGATGATTTTAAAATATTGTGTACAGTTATTACTTCTATAAATAAATGTAAGTGTATTAAAATGCTGATTCTGATTTATTCTTTAAAATTGTGATAAAGATCTAGTTACCATGTACCATGTGCACTCACAGATGTTACACATTTGTAACAAGATAAGGAATATACAACTTCTTCAAGCCACAGAGTTAAGCATTTATTTGCAATGAGAAGATACATTTGATAATCACTGACCAGAAGTAAATTCCTGTACACCACAAACCCCAATGTAACCGTCCTATAGTGGAAAGATGGGTATATGACAGATACCCTGACTCAGAACATACATAAAAACTGCGCAGTATGATTTTACCCAGAAAAGTACTAAAACTATAACTCGTTCTAAACACCCGAGTTTCCTTCTCAGTAATTTCCAGGAATAATTAACAATAAAGTAATCCAACATATATTATCTGACTAAACCTAATAATCTTTAATTTGCAGAACATTTGTAGAATTTGAACATCTATTAAAGTGTACAGTCTATTAGTAAAACCATAAAACACCAGGTGGACATTTAGTAACAGTTATAAAATCCTAGGTTGATTACAGTAGTTACCAATTTTTTTAATTATATGTATTTTATTAAACCAAAATAACAGATTGAAAGCTTCTGAGACAGCTGGCATCAATATCCTATCATTCTACGAGATTCATTCAGATGAAGTTTGAAATTGTTGCCATGATGATATGGTGTTAAAGTGCATTGCTGTGAGGTGGCCAGAAGGAGCAGCGGAGCAGTGGTGAAAATAATTTGCGTGCGTCTAGCTGATGTTGCCGCCTTTGAGTGTCTTACATGTGATCTTCCCAAGTTTAGTCATGAGCTCCTTGTCTTTCCACTGAGCTACATACTCTTCTGAGATCTTCAGGTCGGCCTGGATTAAGAACATAAAACGATCAAAATCATCATGTGCTCTCCACTGTGACAAAATGTTTCCTTTGAAAAAAACAAACAAAAAAACGCCTATTGACTACCACTAAATCTGACTGAAACATACCTGCATTTTTTCCCACAACTTCTTCTTTGGATTGAGTTTTTCATCTGGTTTGCCTGTCTCATAGCCTTCCACAAAGACCTGTTCTCCCGGTGACGAACCTTCAGGAGGGTCCAGAGGCTCCACCCTCCTGGGATTCCCTTCACTGAAAAATCAGCCAATAAGAAAGAGTTAAGAAACTAAGATGAGACTGAGGGATGAGCTGTAATTGTCATTGCAAAGCACAATGTCACTCACATGGAGGCACACAGCAGCATGGCTTGAGACTCTATTCCTCGCATTTTCTGGGGTTTCAGATTACACAGCACCAACACCATTCTGTCCTGCAGGTCTTCCGGTGAAATGTAGTCCACCAGCCCACTGACTACAGTCCTTGGGTCTGCCTCACCCACATCAATTTTTTCTAGGTACAGTGAATCAGCTTCTGGATGCTGAAAATTGGACACACAATAAGCTTGGAATATATGTGTATACACACACACACACACACATTGATCAGATAGGACATTGTGATAATTTTTATCTTCTACCTTTTCCACACTGATGATCTTGCCCACCCTGATGTCCACTCTGGAGGGGACTAGCTCATCATTCTCTCCTCCTTCTCCTCCTGCCTCGGAACCCTTTCCTCCCGTTTCTGATCACACAGGCAAATGTGAATGTGAAGTTGACAACCCACTTAATACTAAAGTGATGCAACTGTATTTTAGCTGGAAAATCTAAAGTGATGTTAGATGAAGACACAGTGAGCTTAGTGGGTGAAATACTCACTTGTCTTTGAGGAATCAGGATAGGCCAAGCTGGTAAGTTTCAGTAGCTCAGGTGACTCAAACTTCTTTCTGATTGGATCCAGCAGTTGATTTAGTGCGACTTCTACTGAGGCCTTTAGATCTCCTGGATGGATCATCTGAAAAGTGCATTGGTTACCAAAGGTTACACCAGAGCACATGGAGACAATGGAGTACTTTAGCAGATTTTTTATTCTACAAATAATGTAATTAGACAATTTTTTACCTCCTTCGCAAACTCCATCTCCAACTCTTCATACCCAGTGAAAGTTTTGTCTCCACCCCACTTTGGGTCTCTTTTGATGTAGAATTCTAAAACACAATTAAAGCATCAACACATTATAACAGGAAGAAAACTATGAAGTCTAGACATAGAAGTCCAAATTTAAGGATGACGTTTCTACCTCCACGCAGAGGGAAGAGCACATATTTGACAAACGAGAGGACTCCATTGTTTTGGATGTTGCCTGGTTCACAGAAAGCCTTCTTAAGCTTTTTCTTCAGATCTTCTTTAGAGTCCAGCAGATCAATCTTTGACTCCTGAAGCCAAAAACAGATAACTACTTTGTGATGACTGGTGACAAGCATTTGAAAACAATAATAGAAGACAAGCATTAGGAAAAGATACACACAAATTTGACTTAATTATATCTTTTTTCCCCCCCTTGACAAATTACATCTGCAATCTTACTTCCTCTGAGGAGCTCATCTTGGCCCCTGTCAGTCCTGGTACCATGGGGTTCATTAGATGGACGCGCTTGGCATAGCCAAGAGAGGGCAAGTACTGGAAGGCAAAAAAAAAGTTTGTTTTATTTCTTCACAATGTGTATAGAGAGCAAATTTGGAATCTCAAAAAACACACTGTTGTCCAAACTGCATTTAGTAAAAAAAAAGAAAAAGGTGCACCAACAACATCACAACTACTCCTAACCTAACCACCGTGTTCCACAACAACAGAAAAGATCAAATTTGCTGATATGAAAAAAAAAGAAAAAGAAAAAGAAAAGTGTAGAGGAAAAAAATGTCAGTACTGGGAGGAAGAGAGAGTGTGAAGGGTTAAAGTAAATATGTCAAGACAGAGGGAGATCACACCTTCTCTGCCAGAGTGAATATCTTCCTCTGATCAACTCCACCAAACTGGGCATCCACCTTTAAGTACTCCTCATCCAGGGCCTGCAGACAAAGACACGATGATTTACTAACACTTAGAATGGCAGTGTGAAGGCCACTGCTGCAGCCATACAGCAGTAATAAATGTTGGTAACACACTTTGGTTTCTTCGATTTACATTTAGCCATTTAGTTTACATTGAACATGCAATATAATTGTACACAGTATATAAAAAACAGCAAACTCATTTCATATTTGTATATTCAGTTTATTTGATAAGTTGTCAGTACATTAGTTTCTACTAGTAGCGTGCACATTTAGTTAACTTCTCATATTTCAGTTATTTTGGTTTCTAAATTTACCAGAGCTGGTGGTTTAATTGAGCAAAAGGATGTCTATTTCTTACACATAACTAATTTTCATAGCTACAAAGTGTTTTTGCTAGATTAGGTCATTATGAGTGAGAAGCTCAATGGATCAGAGTCGTCTGGAAGCTCATCCTGGGTTAATAGTGTAAACTGTCACAACATAGCCACACCCTATTAAATCTAATAATGTTGTTATTACCTGAAGTCCAGGGTAGAGCAGACCACTCAGCAGAGGATACTCCACCTGTTTGACCACTTCAGCTCCAGCCTTCTTTGCATCATGCTCTGTCATTACAGAGGACAGGCGGTACACATCCAGAGTATACTCTCTGTCAAATATGAAAATACACACTACAGCTACAAAGTTGTTCTGGAAAATGCAAAGTTAAATAAGTGCATTCTCAGAAAGTCTGAAAGGTACATCAACACAAATTACTTGCTGAGCTGGAAGTCGGTTCCTTTCACAAACTTGAGTTTGTCCAGAGGTACACCAATGCTCTCCAGCATAGCCTTGATCAACTGTTCATAGTATTGCACCCTGAGCTCCAACAGCTCCCAGGGGGCTTTCATGTTGTCTAGGTAGGCATGCAAGTCTGCAAACAGGATAGTGACCTATAAAAAAAGGAGACACAAAAACATAAATGCAAAATACCAGTGAGTAGATATGAAAAATATACCTCAGCGCTGTACTTACCTCACATCCAGCCTTAAGGAAGTCTGCAATCTTTGACATTGGGACAAAGTAAGCCACATGGGGTTTGCCAGTGGTTGCTGTACCCCAGTATACCTTTAGCTCTCTCTCCTCTAGAACCTGCTTCAGCTTCTCCTCACCAAGGACCTCCTGCAATGCACACAACCACACACACAACCTTAAATTCATGAGACTAAGCTAAAGATGAATCTGGTAACTGTGTGTGCGTGAGAGGATGGTCTTTGCCTCACCTGGAGGTTCCTGGTGATAAGGTTGATTTTCTCATCGCAACTTAGCTGAACTGCCATATTACAACTGTCCTGAATAAGATGTCAGATTAAATATTGTTACAAAGACACCAGTTCAGTTTCAGCATTTCCTACACATACAATATACTTGGATGGGCCACCCTAGTATTTTTGGCCATCCATAGTTTATAGTGTAGTTTATATATTTACAGCCTATTTCTAATCTGACTTTTTTCTTAATATGACAATTCTAATGTGACTCTGAATGCATCGAGTTTGCTCAATGGTAATTGGTTATTTTAAGTTAAGTTAAAATAATTCCAATATTTTCAATATTCATTAAATGTTCATACATTTAATAATTTATTCTTCCAGTTTCAATGTTCACACATAATTGTATTTCTGAATAAGAACATCTGGCACCCGATCTGAAGCAAATAGTTGTTAGACAAAAAGTAATTAAAAAGGTGTGTCATAGTAACTACGTTTTCAGCTTTTCAACTGTTCAAACAATTAGTTCCCATACAGTTTACTTTCACTTTTGTTGGCCATGTATGAGGTAAAGGCGCAATTTCATCTCATCTTTGCACTAAGAGACAGGGGCAAGAAAACACAAAAACACAAAATGTCTCATAACGGTCTTGTTGATTTTCCAGTATGTCTTATTGGACAGATTATGAAATATAAAAAAGATAAATCTACACATTTCCTACACACACACAAATAAAAAAAAAAAAAATAAATCTACACATTTCCTACACATACAATATACTTGGATGGGCCACCCTAGTATTTTTGGCCATCCATAGTTTATAGTGTAGTTTATATATTTACAGCCTATTTCTAATCTGACTCTGAATTTATCGAGTTTGCTCAATGGTAATTGGTTATTTTAAGTTACTTAAAATAATTCCAATATTCATTAAATGTTCATACGTTTAATAATTTATTCTTCCAGTTTCAATGTTCACACCTAATTGTATTTCTGAATAAGAACATCTGGCACCCGATCTGAAGCAAATAGTTGTTAGACAAAAAGTAATTAAAAAGGTGTGTCATAGTAACTACGTTTTCAGCTTTTCAATTGTTCAAACAAGTAGTTTCCATACAGTTTACTTTCACTTTTGTTGGCCATGTATGAGGTAAAGGCGCAATTTCATCTCATCTTTGCACTAAGAGACAGGGGCAAGAAAACACAAAAACACAAAATGTCTCATAACGGTCTTGTTGATTTTCCAGTATGTCTTATTGGACAGATTATGAAATATAAAAAAGATAAATCTACACATTTCCTACACACACACAAATATAAAAAAAATAAATAAATCTACACATTTCCTACACATACAATATACTTGGATGGGCCACCCTAGTATTTTTGGCCATCCATAGTTTATAGTGTAGTTTATATATTTACAGCCTATTTCTAATCTGACTCTGAATTTATCGAGTTTGCTCAATGGTAATTGGTTATTTTAAGTTACTTAAAATAATTCCAATATTCATTAAATGTTCATACGTTTAATAATTTATTCTTCCAGTTTCAATGTTCACACCTAATTGTATTTCTGAATAAGAACATCTGGCACCCGATCTGAAGCAAATAGTTGTTAGACAAAAAGTCAAACAAGTAGTTTCCATACAGTTTACTTTCACTTTTGTTGGCCATGTATGAGGTAAAGGCGCAATTTCATCTCATCTTTGCACTAAGACTCAGGGGCAAGAAAACACAAAAACACAAAATGTCTCATACCGGTCTTGTCGATTTTCCAGTCTTTTCTGGTCTTGATTGATTATTTATTTATTTATTAAATTAAGGAAATTTATTATTATTATTATTATTATTTATTTAAATAATAATACATTTCCTATATGCCATTTTTTCTAAACAACCTAAACAGTAAGTAACGTTGTATTTTAAGCAAGTTAATTATCCCCTGAGAAAGGTGAAACTAACGTTACTTGGAAACTGACGTTGACGTTGAAACAAAAACAGGATGATGACAAAAAACGAAACAGTAAGCTGGACCTGGAACGTAACGTTGAATATGACAAGTGAAAAGCCTTAATAACAACCTACCTAACTAAGTGACCAACGAACCGTTCGCTGATGATGATGACTGAAAAACAGCTAGCTAAGTAGCTAACATTAGCTAGCAACAAAACCATGTGCATCTACCCCTAACTGGCACTGGTGATGTTTAATGTTAAAACTACGAACTGTTTCCTAGATACGTTCTCATTTATTTGGCAGCAATATCAATTTTCCACAGAGCTATGATGTACATCTCGTGGACCTACCTGAAAACGTGACTTTTTGCAAAGAGATATTGCACAGCAAGCCGGGTATCTGTCAGTGTGTTACATCAGCGGTAGTGAGAGGTTAAATATTGAAACTCGGGGAAGAGGCGGGGTTTATGATCGAACTCGGCCCTAAACTTCCAGCCCCGCCCACTTGTAATGGTCACATGATCAAGCCAGTGCGTTTTCGTAGCGCGCATTGCAGCTCGCTCCCCTCGTGCTCCCCTCGTGTCCGCTAGGGATGATGTTGCATCAGCGGCGGCTCTTTCTCTGCCATCGACTCCTTGTCGACTCAAGGAAAAAGCAATCGAGTGCAGCCCACATACCTTTTTCTCAGATGCAGATGAAGCCAGTACCACTGAGTTTTGCACGTCCTTTTTGTTAGTCTATTTCAGGCTTGCTTGACGCTGTCATTGATTAACCTTACTTTTTTCATTTACCTGCGTTATAGCCTACCTGTCCTTTATGCATTAACTATTTAATCTGTGGCCTCCAAACTCCCACCAGGCATTAAGTCATCAAAACGTGGCTTTTTGTAGTTGTTGCAGAACAATATACAAACAGGAAGGCAAAACAGTAGTTGTACGGTTTATCATATTTAAGGCACACTGGATGGAAAAATAAGAGATAATTCATCTTAAATATGAAGAAAAAAAACTAAAAATTCCCCTTTGCTTCAATTCATTGTTTTATTTGTTTGCGCATTTGTTGTTTTTAACTCTTTGTTTTTCATGGCTTAGGAAAAATCTAATTTTTTTCAGATTGTATATTTCAGCCATTTTGTACTTTTTGTACACTCATAGCTTTGACATGAGCAGTAAAGACATCCACCTCTGTGATGTGCCTTTTGAGCAAGTTGGATATTGGAACAATATTGATATTTTAAATGCACTGTCAGTACATTATGTATACAAACAGCATTTGGTGGTTAAAAAGTGACTGGCCTAGAAAAGATTTAAACTGAGTGAAAATACAATTTACAGGTCCAGACTTTACTATGAAAACATATTTTCAGTTTCAGCAGTGACTGTGTCCAGAATGTTAGTGCTAAAACAAAGTGATAAAAAGCAACAGATGTTGCTCTACACTCATCTCTTAATTTTTCTGCTTTTGATTTCCTTTAATCTGATCCCTGTTCTTCCTTCCTGTTCCAGACATTAAGCAGCAATATTTAAACATTCTGTCAAAATTTGCTACAGCAGCTGGTGCATTGAAACCTTAGCCACACTATCTACACTAGTGCACACTCCCCAGTTACTTCCTGCCACAATAAACTATCCACTCCCTGACACGTATTTCTCTATCCTTCCTCTTCATTTCATCATATTTATATGTTTATTTTGGTTAATTAATTTCATCTTTCAGTAAATTCTGTTTCCTATTTGTACAAAAAATCGATAGGGTTTCCCCAAGTCAGTAGGCTGTTAATGTGTAAATGCAAACAAAAGCATTCCGTTTACTTTTACTTTTACTTTTTCTTTGTAGCCCATGTATAAAATAAAAACACCAGTGTTACCCATCAACCTCAAATTCATTTCTCTATTTTTCCTCTTTCTTTTCTTTTTTTAATATGTTTCTCTGGGTTAATTTATTTCCCTTTTCTGTTGTTGAAAATCATAGTTCCATCCATCCATTATCTGTAACTGCCTATCCTGTGTAGGCTCATAAGCTGGAGCCTATTGCAGGTGTCATTGGGCAAGAGGCAGGGTCCACCCTGGACAGGTCTCCAGTCTATGGTAGCCAACACTGGGAGACACACACAAACAGATAACCATTCGCTTTCACACCTACGGGCAATTTAGTCACCAATTAACCTGGACTGTGGGAGAAAACACACGCAAGCAAATGGAGAACATGCAAACTCGGAAATCATAGTTTCGCATTTTAATCCTCTTTGATCCTCTGTACATCCTCTTTGATGCATATTTTTTCTCAAAATAATTTTGATTTCTTTTTAAAACACTAATTTTCTTGCTTTGTGCTTCAGTGTTTGTCGATAATGGCACATTTCTTTCTACATCAAATTCCCTATCAATTAAAACCTCTGGGTGTTTTTTATCGCACTAGATATTTCATGATCCCAGGCATTGATGCCAACAAACTGATGGAGAAGGCTGCCTCTGTACTGGGTACTTTTCTAGAAACCCTGGAGCACAAACCGCTGAACATTATGGAGAACAGTGCACACCCTCTGTGTGACCTGATGGACAAACAGAGAACTTTTAGGAAATTCTTCAACTCTACTGTGTAAAATAACCGTACAAAGTCATTCCTACCAAAGTCCAATCCCTGTACGATGACTCTCTTCTGACAGTACATATAACAGCTCACCTGAGCTTTTATTACTATCAGTATGCCACAATGGTGTATATTCTGTCTATAAAGTCTCCACCTTATTTGCACTAATGCAGTGCATTTCATTTTATCAACATACAATTTGTGTCCAACTTGTGCCTCTTAGTATTATGCTTATACCTCTGAGTGCACTGTCACCTTCTAACTCATTGTCTCTAGTGTGTTTGTGGATCTAATATTCTGTGTTCTGTTTAATGGCTACTGTAACACCAGAATCTACCTTTGGGGTAAAAAAAATATCTGTTTTTATCTATGTATGACTGAAAATCCTGTTTGATAACAGAAGAATCAAATGATTGGATACTTACAACAGAACAGAGCTGTCACCTATATATGTATGCATGATCCTTTCTGGGCATCCAGATTTGCAACTAAATAGATCTACTTACTTTCACTTAGCACGTTTTATTGAGCGAGGTTTAATTAGCATTCCATTTATTAGAGAAGACACAAAGATAGAAAAACATTACAGCAGATATCAAGTTAGCTAATTTCCACTGGAGCAAGTTCAGCGTCAGAAGTCGGGCTCCAGCCGGGGGAGCACCGGCAGGATGAGGTTCCCAAACGAGGAGTCCTGAGTGATGAAAAAGCCCGACGAGTGGACGTGAGCGTGCTGCAGAGCAGCTTTCTGCTGGGCGGCGATGTGCTGCTGCTCGGCGCTGTCCCTCACCTCCTTCAGACTGGCTCTGGACGACATGGAAATGTTGGCTCCCGGGTTGTTCATGGACTGGCCCTGCATCAGCCGTCTCTTCTCCTTGTCCAGCTCCGCCAGGATAGCCACCCGGGTCTTGTTCTGTAAGCCTTGTCCGGGAGGGTTCGCAGCCATGGCAGCAGAGCACTGAGCCCCGAGGAGATCCACGGGTCTACTGCAAGCGTTAGTTGTTCCAGTTACGAACTTGTCAAGCTGATAATATTGCTGTTATGTACAGACATGGAGCAAAACACAAACCAGAATTAAGTTATGAAAGTATTTGTTTTTTTACTGTTTTCTGCGGAAGATTATAAGATGTAACACTTCCGGTGTAAGTTTTCTTCGTTCAAAATAAACTAACACAATTCTATAATAACCCATGTAATTAAATGTTTTATAGAAACATGAGACATAATCACAGCTCATGTCAACTAGTGGTGTTTTAACAAAATCACAGGCCGAAAATACGCACATTAAAACAACTAAATTCATAACCTGAATTAATAACCTGCAGAATTATTATTAAAAGATATGTTTGGATAAGAGTGTATATTTGTTTTCTTGATTCGAATCAAATACATTAATGGAAGGTGATTATAACAAAAAACACACTGCATATGGACAGAAACAAAAAAGGAGGAATATTAAAATTAAATAAAAGCACTAGATGGCAGTAGAGTACGATGAATATTGCCCACACGCGTGTGGACTGAAACTGAAAACAGTCAAAATGGTATTGTCTTTTTTACAATAATTTCTCCACACCATGCCACATTTAATTTATTGGCATAAATGCGTGCTTTTATTAGTGTTGGACATTTTCCTTTATAATACATTTTCAAAGTAACTTGCTTCAGGTATAAGGGGCAGTGCTCACAGTATATACCAAATATTGAAATATCATGAGTAGCTATCCACGTAATGCATTTGCAATATTACAGAAATTAAAAGCCTCTACAAGTTTGTGGTATTTAGTTTAGTTGTTCCACAAATTAAACATTAACAACTGATTCACAGTATACTTATTAGTATTTATTAACTTTTTCAATCTCATGTTTTCCCTTAAATAACTAGAGTACAGTGAACAGGTTAATTTCACTTACAGCCACAAAAACCAAGGATATTTACAGGTTTACATACAATATATACATATGCACAGTCCACAAGTCTTATGTTATCCTGTGGGATTAAAGCTCACACATTTGGCTACAGCCTCAAAAGTCATGAGGAAAGTTCACTGACAGGTCCAACAAATATGAGTGATTTACAATTAATACATGAGTCAGTGTAAATGGCCCAATGTTGCCATGTACAGTATACACTACTGACGAGCTGAGCGGTAAATAAAGATATTAAATGAAATATGATTGGCAACCTAGTTGTCAGGAACATGTAAAGATGTAACAGTATGTATAACATATGAAAATGTATGTACACGCATCCATATCAATAGATATGAAATATGGCAACCTTCATTTTCATGACAGGCATTGAGATGATCGGAAAGCATCCTGGTTGTTCCTTCATAGAGCATACTTAATAGGGTATATACACAAATAAAAATTCCAATACAACCCAACAAGTCTACAACAACTTTCACTTCCCAACTTCCAGTTTTCTTCTTTCCACAATTATGTGCTTCCCTTTTTGGATGCAAATAGAGTAAACACAGAATGGCAACATGTATTAAAAGGCATGTGAATGTTTTAAAATTTGGCTCCCACCCAATTTTCTTTTTTCGAAAAGATTAATCTAGTAGGAATCAACCAAATACATAATATAGTGAAATACTGAAAGATGCAACTTTATAGCAAATATCAATTCAATAACAGTAAAATCAAAACTAATAAATATTTAAACAATATTACTAAATTAGTACCAGCTGTAGACACCATTCTGCTCAGTATTAAGGAAATTAAAGTTGTCATATAAATAAGGTGGAAATAATAATAGTCGCTGGATAAATAATGCATTTAGATGTGCAAACTAACTGCTTTTGCTCTTATAGTGGTTTCAGTGGGGAACTTAAATGAGCCCTTAAGAGCACAGTTGTTGTCCAGCCACTAGTTTTAACATCACAATATTATGGCTTTAAAAAACAAGGAAAAGAGAAGAAATAAAAGAAAGAAAGAAAGAAATCCAGTGAGATAGGAATCAAATGAAAATCAAGTTACTAGTTTCAGTACAATACGAGGAGACATTGTACAACTGCAAAACTCAGTTAAACACTTAAAGACACCAACTCAATGACTGAAGAGCATTTGTCTGACAAGTGTCAGTTTGTCAGTTTTGCATTTTTAACCCTGGCATAGGGCTGAATTAAGGCATTATCACAGTTTGTTAAAGAATCTCACCATGTTAACATCTCAAAACTTTAAGAGTTGTTATAAGTGCAGTGCTCAAGGTCATTAGTGTTTGATGTGATGTGTGTCAAAGGATAGAAACCATTCAGCTCCAGCAAGTAGCACCAATAATGGCAGCACTGACAAAACACACTCCTACTACATTTCATTGGTTTTGTGCAATTCAATTGGAGAAAACTAACTTTTGTTTTAGCAGCATTCAATGGTTACATTTTATACAAAAAATTAGGCTTCTGAGATCTGACTGCACAAAAAGAGGAGAGTGAATTTCTTGCTGAATGTGGGTAAAAGCATGTTTGTTTTTAGAAAGGCCTTAGGGAGGCTGAAGCAATGATACTTTGGAGACCCTCAAGTTTTTGTGACATGGACCAGCAGCAGTGTGACTGGACATGGCAGTATCTGCATGGTCCAACAGGTATTTTGGTCCTGCACAGCGCAAAATGCCAGTCAATCACGTGACTGATCTGTGGTTCTTTGTAAAATGTGCTACACAGTGTTGCCCAGTTCTGTAGAGTCTGTTTCAGAATCCGCCTCATTGTCCCTGCAAGAAAACAAAGGTGTCTTCAGTTGGAGTTTTGCTTCACAGTCACACACAAATGCAAAATTGTAAAAGCATGTGATCGGCCAGATTTCAATTACACAGGCTTACCTCTGTTCCTGTAGCAGTTTGCGGTTCCCTTGCCTCCTCTCCTCATCGATTGGATAAGAATACAAGATGAGCAGGCCGATAATAATCAGAACTACGGGGGCGGCGGAAACGAGTAGTTTCAAAGTTAGGTGCACTTCCTCTGGTTGAGAGCAGCCTCTGCTAATATAACCTGCAAAACTGACAAGGAGGAAACAAATTTATGAAACTGGAAATTATCTCACGTCTTATTACGTTGCAAAGCAAAAATATTATATAACAAAGTAAGCTATTGTAATTCATTTTTAGTAAAGCCAAGAATTTGAAGTGATGGTAAGGCCAACACTGTTGTAAAGTCAGTCATGTGATGCATGTGCACAATACACAACACACACACAGTACAGCATGAAAACTTAAGTAATTCCTTGCTTCCATGTGGATTTGGGTGCTGGGAGATTTGGCTTAACTTCTATTAGGCTTTGTTTCCCTTTAAGGTTTTGTGTGTGTTCAGATAATTACTTACTCTAAACTGAGAGTGGAGATGCCCAGAGAGACGCCAGAAGAAAACTTTGTGAAGAAGACATAGAAGGAATAAAAGAGAGCTTCATGGCCAGTGAAGTCAGGGTTCTGCACTTGGAAATCATCAACAACATCAGGGAGCATAGACCTGAGAGAAAAGGTTAGAGTGAGTATTGGTTGTCCACATTACGCACCATTTAAAAGCCTACCCACAGGTCAGCAAGGGTCTTACCAGGGAAGCAGAAAAGCTGCAGCTACTCCAACCCCGGCAGCAAAGGAGACAATGTATGTGACAATCATGTTACTCTTCAAAGACACCACCAGGATCATGAAGGGAACCACAGACTGTAAGGCACAGAAACATATTAGACCACTTCAACCAACTGTCTTTCAGTGATTCAATTCCCAGATCAAGTCTCTTATTGGCATTATAACTCTTAAACCCTAACATATTTCCATTCAATCTTACAGGCATTGCATGAATTGGCCTTACCAAGGTGCCTGCATAAACTGCTGTCTTCTTGCCAAAGCGCATTAGAAACCACTGCCAGAAGGGGATGGCCAGAGTAGCGGAAAGCTAAGGAAGGAAGAAGAAAATGTTTCAGCTTGTTTTTTTCCCCAGAAAATGCCAAAAAATAAAACACATTGAACAAAAAGGCCTTTTATTACACTTTGTAACATGACACATTGGGTTTTACAAAGACAATTCAAGCATAAAATTAGGTGGATTCCTAAAATGCTTGTACATTTGACCCTTTTTATTTACCCAACACAACCGTGAGGATAGAGACTGACATGGCTTCTGTTCACTTCCCAAAACACATATGATCTTAAAGTAATGCAGAAGTCCAGAGGGTTCATTCTAAAGTTATTACCAGATGACAGAGGATTCCCTCAGTTCAGTTTGGCCTCTTAGCTAGAGCCCCCTGCATGTTTGACTAAGGTAAAGACAACAAATCCATGATGCAACAGTATCTTTCTTACATTTCCTATGTATGAATGAAACACTAAACTGAGAGGCAAAACGCCCACATATTGTCCCTGTCTCACACAAGTCATCTGTGCTAAAATAACGCAAAAAGTATAAATTGATTTTCATTCATTTCCTTTTCTATCAAAATATACAAGATTTTGTCTTGTATCAACAGTGTTTGTGCACTTAAAAAGGACTGACCTTAATCATGAAAACCATGGCATCTGTGTGCTTACACGGTCCACAGCTCTACAAGCCCCATAAACTCTTTTCCACAGAAATAAAAACATGGTAATCAGTTTGTATCCCTTTAGCTTTATACCTGACCCAACAAAGCACCATTTACTCAACCAAGCTCAGTATATTCCTCACAAATGAAACCAAGAAGACAAAAATGGCTACTCTTCCAGCAAATGCTGTCCTGGTGTATAAATTTAGTATACCAATTGTTCATATGTTGATACCTACTGAACTCCCTACTGCTCTTACACGTTACTTTCACCACAGTATCTGACAGTGAATTAATTACTAACCCCCATGCTATGCTTGTTAGTTTGACCAATCTTTGAGCAATTAAGTGTGGCCATGTCATAAAATTACTGAAGGTGCACTAAATAAATTTACTAAAAAAAAAAACTGCCAAGTGCCATGGCTCTGTAATCCTTTCCATAAAGTACAGGATCAAATACTCTATAATACCTCAAACATCTCTAACCTGTACCCGTCACACTGTACAATTCTGCTATGCGTGCTACAAAAGCCATATCAGTGGATTAACTGGGCTTAATACCAGTCAGGATCTAAAGGCTGATTCTTTGATGTGAGAAGCCTTTTTTTGTCTGGAATACAGCTTTATATAAAAGGGGAGGTCAAGAGAGACATGAAAGGAGAAGCCAAAGTGACTCCTGTACTGTACTGTGGGAATGGGACAACATTCAGGGAGAGAAGTCAGACTGCACACACATCATGGTAATGAGCAGCCTGGAGACAGTGCAGTCAAACAAAGAACAGAGAAGCTTTGTAACTGAACACAATGTGTTCACCTTGGGAGGAAAACTTTTGTGTACACTCAAAGGCTAATGGCTTAACTTATTCCATACAAATGGGCTGCCCAGGGTTTCAGATGATGGAAATGTGGCCATTGCTACAGCAACAGTGCACCTATCTGTGTCTGAAAATGCCACTCGTGTGTGTGCTCACCATGATCACCAGGAGAATGTTCTGAAAGTCGTTTCGGAAGCCCAGCGTTGAGCTGCAGAACAGAGCGAAGTTTCCCTCCAGAAGCTGTAGAATAAAACACATAGATGCACCAAGAACAACTTTACAGTTGAATTTAAAAATACAAACATCCCAGGACAACTCTGCAGGCTCCAAATAAACTCCCTGCATTAGCATTCACAGAACTGGTTGAACTCAGTAAGCAAAAAATAAACATCTGGTAGTGAGACTAAGGGCAATGACTGACTGATAATATACTAAATTACCTATGAATGTATGTATGTATGTATGTATGTATCTATACACACCATGAAAGCCAGTGAGGTAAAGAGGAAGACCATGACCAGTTTGGCATATGGTCCATGTCCCATAACCAGCCTAATTCCCTGGAAGAATGACATGGGCTGTGACCTGGGGCGGCAAGACTCTGGAAAGAGAAAAACAATTAAACAATGAACATAGACGCAAAATGACATCCACCTGAACACATTTCCAACTCTTTCATTCCTCATTCTTTGATTTTATTAGTTAATTTTACAAGAGCACTTTCCTTTTAAGGCTCCCTTACAGAACAATTGTCTTACTGTGATACTCTCACTGCTGGTCAAAAGGCTTAAAAAAAATAAAAAATAATATTAAGTTAAATAACAAATAACTCTGTAAGCCTGTAAGTTTACAACCATGTACTGCAGCAGAAATAATAGAAATAATGGCAAGGATCAACAAAAAAATGTCTCCCCCTGCCAATCATTTTGATTTTAAATCCAAGTTAAAATTAAGCAATTAAAAGCTGTAAATACTGACATCTAAATTAAAGGATTGTGGTAGTTTTACTAAAGCCTGTTTCACACATGAACTCCGGATCAACCTGGACAGTGTCTCCCACATTGGGATTTCAGTGCACAGTCAGCACCCACAGGAAATACTGAACGCCATGAATGAATATCACCTCTGGACAAAGTCAAGAGAATGTCAGGTTACCAGTGCATGTGTGAAAGGGGCGTAAGAGATTAAGGCCTTACCCTTTTGTTCTCTCACGCCACAGAAAAGGACAATGGCACAAAGAATGTAGATGGAGCAGATCACACCAGAGGCAATCATGTAGGCCACTTTCTTTATAAGGAGAAAACAAACAATAACAGTCAACAAACACAATTTGCATCTCAAATTTTACTTTAGGCTTTGCCAGTGGTACCTTTGTTTGTTATTTGCCTTTAGCAAATTTGTTTACCGTATGCTCAAGGGAAATGACAGGCTCTGACTCATTGAGTCTGGAAGACTTTGAGGAATTGCTGATGTCTGCTAGGATGTCACCAGGTCCTGGGAGGCAGGGTGCATTGGCCATTCCTACTATCTGGCCTTGGATAGCTGTACCAAGCAGAGTGCCAAGAACCTCCACAGTCATCCCTAATTTGAAGAAAAGTTAGGAGATGTTCAGTCACCAAGGAGGTGTCCCTCTTTTGTGATAAATAACTATTTCTTATGCTGACTGTGATACCCACTATATGCTGTGGCTGAGTCTCTCTCCTTTTGCTCTGAGCTGATGAACATGGTAAGGGCAGAGTATGGCACATGGAAGCACTGGTAGCAAAGAGAGCAACAAAGTGACAAAAATTAATGCAGCTCTTAATTTTTACTTTCTGATCATGTAGAAAATTCAACACAAGTTAAAATACAAATTTGCACATTTCAAGACAAAATGTTTTTGACTGCCTGACATTGTGATGATCAAAATATATGACTCACAATTAAGATTGCTTAAGAATGTCCGCCCTATAAAGGTGTCACTGAAGACGTGAAAGGATGCACATGCTAAAAATCATATTGGGAAATCAAACATTTCCATGGCCATGTATGGCACACACAGTGAGTAATCACTGTCAGTGTCTCTGATGTGTGTCACTCACTGTTTGAAGGGTCTGGAAAAGGCAGTAGAAGAACAGGTACCAGATGACTTTGCCATCTTCAAAGGGAGGAACAAACCAAATGAGGAAATAGGAAAGCACCGCCAGAGGGGTTGAGAGCACAATCCTACAGATAAACCAGACAAACAAGGGGGGGGGGGGGGGTTGACAAGAAGAGACAACATTACCATAAAATGCCCTAGCTCTGTCAACAAATGCCACTCTTTATTAAGAGAGGGACCACTCATTACATAACTAATCGTGGCCTTTTATTCCGGCCTTTTATTCAGTCTCTGCCAACTATGTCTCAGTGACGTTTCACATTGATTTCATTCTTGGGGACATACTGTTCCTGGTGTTTTGCAACAAACAGGTTGATCTTAGCTTAATCTGAGAGTCTATTCTACTCCTACTATACAAATAATGATTGAAGTGGTCATTTGTATATATAAGAAAAAAAGTGATAGGATACACACTTTTATCTTTGTAAAAAAATCCACGGTGTTATGTATTGTGCCCTTTTCTCAGAGTTTATTTAAATTAGGTTTAACATACAGTTTATCCTTTGTTTTTATTAAGTTACAAATGGTCTCCTCTCCATTCCTAAGCAGGCATCTAGAGGACAGCAGCTGCTGTGGGACCATTTGCAGACAGTATACCAAGAAGAGCTGCCAATCAGCCACCAGACTTTTGGGTCCCATCTTTGCCCCACATCCACCCTCAGACCCAAGTCTGTCGCTGTACCTGGCATGACTACTTCATCTTTCTTCTCTTCCTCAACAATGCTTAGCTTCCTTCAAGAACCACAGGTCAGAACAAAATCAAACTGTGACTTTTGAATATGTTTTGCAAGGGGAGTGTTTCAAAAATCTAAATGTGAGGAGCAGTTAAGTTCCTGTGATTGAGACTCATTGAACTGCACTGCTTCTAAATCTTTTTAAGCAAGGCTTGCCCTTTCCCTGTTAGATTAGAGAATTAAAATTATTTCTGCTTGATTAGTGAGTTTTGAAGCATTTTTCATCCATCCATCCATTAATCTGTAAACAGTAATCCTGTTCAGGGTTACAGGAGCCTATTTTAGCTGTCATAGGGCAAGAGCCGGGGTACAACCTGGACAGGTCACCAGTCTAAGGGCCAACACAGAGAGGCATACACAGAAAGAAAAGCATTCACGCTCACATTCACACCTGTGAAAAATTTAGAGTCAACGATTAACCTAACAAGCATGTCTTTGGACTGTGGGAGGAAACTGAAGTACCCAGAGGAATCCCAGTAAAGGCCACAGCCAACCAGGGATTTGAACTAGAGACCTTCTAGCTGTGAGGCAGCACCTATAACCACTTCGCCAACACGCTGCCCTTGGAGTATTTTCATTTATTCTAATTTTAGAACAAAGTATATCAGAATTGCTGAGTTTCGTGCTAGCGCTGGCTTAAGTTACATTTTGTTGATATAAGGTTATAGCTTCAAAATTTAGGGTTTTACCTTCCATCTTCACATGATTGCTTAATGAATTTCTTGACATTAAGCTGGTTTTCTGAAGTCCTATTTCTTTTTGCTGTTTTTTTCCCAGGGCCCAGTAATGTCCATATCTCCTCAGGCCACCTACTTATCTACAATTATCCCGAACGCATATTTGCCACCCTCGATTGAAGTCATTGAAATTGACCGCAGCAGCAGCCGGACTCGTGGCAGCAGCGTAAACCATGGTAGAAATGTTCGCACCATAAGCAAAAGCAGCCTGGTATCCATGGACCGATCAGTCAGCCCTCTGTTGTCCAGAAGATCAGATGGTGACAGTTCGAAGACTGCCCATTCCCAGGAAGAACCAACTCTATTGCCTACGTTAGATTCTGTATCAAACTGGAGTGAGTCACAGTCCTCAAAGACAATTGTTTCAGACTCCTCCCCCATTTCCTCCAAAGGCAGCACACACAGTGGTAACTCGCAAACAGTGGCTACAAATGAGGATCCAGACCTTGCCAGTCTCCATAGCCATGTCAGTGTAATTAGCAGCCCCAGCAGTGAAAATGTTGTTGCAGGACAAGAATCCGGTGCATCAGGGTCAGTGACTGCTGATGAGGAGGCAAAGAACAAGTGCAACTCCACCCGCAATCTTTCGGTTATGAAGAACAAACAACCCCCAGCACCTCCAAGGAGAACAAACTCTTTGCATACTGATAAGTTCAGAAGTGATACCAGGGTTCTGGTGGATAGCAAAGAACTCAGTGACTGTGTGTCTGGAGAGGCAGCAACTACAACAGAAAATGTTGAAAAATACATTGAGATTAAGTTAAGTACTTCAATCTCCACCCCTGTTATGGATTCTGCAGTGTTAGAAGATGTTTCCTACGATTCTTTAAGAACCATACGGGCCTCCTCCATTGAGGCTGAAAAACCAACAGAGCTACTGCTGGAATCCAGCTACTCCTCCACACAGAAGACCTCCTCAGAAGGGGAGAAATTTGAACGGACCATGTCCCCCTCCAGCGGCTACTCCAGTCAGAGTGGAACTCCAACGCTTTCCCCAAAAGAGATTTCTCCAACCTCCGAAGACAAACAAAGAAAGACACCAATCAAACCAGAGAGATCAGTGTCTCGGGCATCCTCTTCAGCAGCTTCTCCTTCCTCCTCTCTTACCTCTCTATCATCTGGTACATCTGAGCCCAATTATCTAGATGGTTCCACGCGTGGCCCTAGCGTGCCTCCACAGGTATCTCCCCCCATAACTCCTGGAAAAGAACTTACTCCCAATAACCTTTCTTCAACTTTGAGAGCAGAATTCAATGAGCTGCTAAATATCCCACCACTTCCAAAAGTCAGGGCTCCATGTCCTCCTCCTCCGGAGACATGGGTCCACAACAGACACACATTTGAGCTCCTGTGTGGGCCTTGCCCCAGTGTCTCAGAGACCTACAAAGATACAGGACAACAAAGTTAAACAAACACAAATCCAAACTATGGCTAGCAAAGAAATGCAGTTTTTAGCTGAAAAACAGACAACTACAATCGAATCTGTCTTGACAGAAAATAAGGCAAAGCCAGAGGTATTGTTATCAACAGGTTCTGGAGGCGAGAGTTGCGAATGTTCAGGTGAAGAACAACAGAGGGAAGCAAGCACAGATTTTCAGAAACAAGAGCAGAGGTGTAGGCATGTAGTAAATGACACAAGTCCAAAGAAAGATCCCCCTCCTGTCATGAAGAAACCCACAACTGTACTGCAAAAAGAAATTGTGTCACAGCAGGCAGTGAGTGGATATCAAAAGGAAACTACTGGCAAACTAGAAGTGCGTTCACCCGTTGAGTACCATGCAACCTCTCCACAGTATGGAGCTCTGGTTTTAGCTGATAACAGCAAGGATGAAATGGACAAAAATAAAGTCACCTCCATGCAGTCCCTTTTTGTAGAGGTCCCCAAAATTAGTAAGGTCTCGCCACCACCTACCCCTCCTCCAGCCTACCACCCTACTCCTCCTCCCACAAGGAAGACACCTCCATCATCAGTATCTATGCTGCCTGATGACTTACATAAGGTACAGGAGGAGACCTACATTGTAGAGTCATGCTGGCCACCTCCTCCACCTCCTTTGGAGGGTGACTCTGTCTTTGATGGGGTGGATGAGGTAGATTTCCCTCCACCGCCTCCACCCTTGGTAGTGACAGTCAGTGAGCCAGATGTGTTTGACAGTGCTACAACAAAGGTAGATGTCTCAAGAAGATCCATAGAGGAAGTTGGACAGACAGTAGAGGATTCCAGTGAGACTGTTGGATTTGTATCTGGCCTACTTCCAGATTTGAATGCTGCTGTTCCACAGTCAGTAGTAACTGATAATAAATCTGAGGATATCTTGCAAGTTTTGAAAGCTGACACTGCTGATGAGATTTCTTGCAGACCAGGACAAAATGTCTTATCTGTTTCAGATAGTGTCCCACCTCCATCAGTGGAGACAGCTTCTTTTCCAGCGAATGCAAGAGCAGATAACCCTCTAGCAGTCTCTGCCCTAGTTCCTTCCAGCAGTTTCCTAAAAAGAGACTCGGTGAAATCTGAAGATGACTCTTCCTCTGGGATTCCTGTCAGTGCCCACCAACGAGCTCTGATTACAGTCCCATTAGCACCCCATCTACCAGCAGAGAATTTAACCCATGGGGTTAACTTTAGAAGGCAGCCCAGTGTATCAAACCGAGACAGCAGGAGCAAGGAGTTCCTTTTGCGACACAGAAGTCCACCCATTCCAAAAGAAGATGCTAACATACCTCTTGTCACCCCCTCCTTGCTTCAAATGGTTCGTCTCAGATCAGTCCACATGACTGCAGATCAGGTGAAAGCTTCCTCTGAGGACAAGCCAACAAACGAGGGAGATCCAGTTCAGGACAATTGCCCACTCTCAACCCCAGGTCCTCAAAACATTCCACAGAAGCCCATTAGAAAATCTCTGTCACTAAAATCCTCACCTCAAACTATAAAAACATCCCCTGTGACAGTAAGCACTCCTTCCATGCGATTACAGGAAGCCATACGTATGAAAGCTGCAGCCATGTCTCCAAGAGATGGTCTTCCAGCCCGACTAGGTATGAGATCACAGACATACAATTGTCTTAGTGACCCAGGAGCGCCGTCTCTGAAATCAACTGAAGGAAGTGACATGCACAAGTCCCCAGCCTGTACCGCAAGCTTCATCTTCTCCAGGAGCACAAAAAAAGTTGTCACTTCAGCTGCCTCATCTCCTGATGCTCAGGCAAGTCTAAGGCAAAGCTTAGCAGCTGAGCTCATGCAGGTTTCTGACCAATCAAGGGCTGCTGCTTTCACCAATGGTGGGTTGAAGAATGAAAAAGTTCCTCCACCAGTTGCAAAGAAGCCAGCCAATGGCAGCATCATCCATTCCCAGCATCAGCCTGCTTGTTCAGAAAAGGTAGAATTCAGCGTTGATTCAAATGGAGCTACAGGAGGACTGCAGCATATGAGTGGAATAACATTTCCTGAGACAACAGGTAAGAGTATCAGCAATATTTGTAGTTACTATTTTTGTCACCATCTTTGCTAAAGTTATGAGGGGTTTCCACTGCCCTCCTCAGTGTTTCAATGCATTGCTGCTGAGTGTAGTCATCAAAGCTGATTAACTCACCTGCCACTTTGTTATACAAAAGTGTAAACTCTAGCATTACCATGATGTTGAACAGCTAAGCGTTTATCAGTGCTCCAAATGGTATATTTTGTTTGTTATCCATAACATCAAGAGAAACACACAAGTCCACACACAACAGAAAACACAACACAAAAACATCTAACTTGCCTAGTTTTTTGAGTCAAATGGGCAACCTTGTGCTTCCTCTACCCTTGACCTGAAGATTGTAATTATGTCCCTTACTGAACTAGAATAGGGCAGAATGCTCATTACTATTATATCAACACCATTGTGTATAACAACCTCTTGTCTTCCCTTCCGTAGCTACAAGAGTGACAGCAGACACAATTGAAACACTGTTTTGAAAGCACTTTGCGGTGAAGAACCAAGGACTAGACTCGTACCAGAAAAACAAGCGAAGGCCACACACAAGCAAAAGGACAAACTCGCAGCAAGAATGGATGTTAGTGAGACATTAAGCTTAACTATCTAAGTGTTTCTGAGTGTTGAGTCTTTTCCAAACGCCTTAGCCTATAATGGCCTTCCTACATATTTATGCAAAAAAAAAAAAAGGTGTTGCTCCAAATTTTGGATAGCTTTACTCTGGAGTATTTTTCTAAGCTATAGTTTATCAATAATAGCCCTCAGGATGAAATAAGTGTACATTGGCTGAACTGTAAATATATGGCTTGGGTGAGATCACCTCCTAGAGGTTGGATTAGGTAGTGGTCACTGCAGCACAGAGAATCTTAAACCATACTGACAAAGCATTTCTGTATAGCGACTGTTTGAACATGATACACAATCTTTATGTGGATTCATCAATAAAGAATGACAATAACATTGACTACAGGGCCAATCAGAATTTCTAATCACATCTGAGAAAAAAAATAATTGTCACTCAGTTTTGTTTTAGTCTTGCTTATCCCAGTGTTGATAGACCCATCTGAAAGTATTTGAGAAAAATACTAGAATACTCACAGTAACAAGATCAGTCAGAGCAGAGGCACTTTTGCAAAGCTATTGACAAACCATTTTCACAGAAAAGCATCTAATTTAGAGAAATTGCATTGAGATGTTACTACACATCTTTCACAATCTCTGCTTGGGTTTAGTAGACATCTGCCAAAGCTATGAAATCATTTTACAGTAAACATTAACACAACTATTGTATTTATTTACTGTGTTTCTTTTAGTAAAACTATCAAGTCACGTTTTCTTACCAAATATGAAATATTTTAAATTTAATGTCATCTTATAACCAAGTTTAGGGCTAAAGATGGGAAAATTAGCCCTATATGATGGTTCATACACTGGAGTAGGCTTAATGTGAGGTCAGTGTTTTTATTAAAGTGTTGTGTATCTAAATCTTTTTGGCCCAAGCCTTTTTGGTGGAAGAAATCCAACTCATGAATATTTGCACAAAATGCTTTCCCCTCAGTAATAATCACTGGCAAGTGAATTATACCGACCCAACCTATAATGGGTCACAAATCTACATTTTGATGATTTTAAAATATTGTGTACAGTTATTACTTCTATAAATAAATGTAAGTGTATTAAAATGCTGATTCTGATTTATTCTTTAAAATTGTGATAAAGATCTAGTTACCATGTACCATGTGCACTCACAGATGTTACACATTTGTAACAAGATAAGGAATATACAACTTCTTCAAGCCACAGAGTTAAGCATTTATTTGCAATGAGAAGATACATTTGATAATCACTGACCAGAAGTAAATTCCTGTACACCACAAACCCCAATGTAACCGTCCTATAGTGGAAAGATGGGTATATGACAGATACCCTGACTCAGAACATACATAAAAACTGCGCAGTATGATTTTACCCAGAAAAGTACTAAAACTATAACTCGTTCTAAACACCCGAGTTTCCTTCTCAGTAATTTCCAGGAATAATTAACAATAAAGTAATCCAACATATATTATCTGACTAAACCTAATAATCTTTAATTTGCAGAACATTTGTAGAATTTGAACATCTATTAAAGTGTACAGTCTATTAGTAAAACCATAAAACACCAGGTGGACATTTAGTAACAGTTATAAAATCCTAGGTTGATTACAGTAGTTACCAATTTTTTTAATTATATGTATTTTATTAAACCAAAATAACAGATTGAAAGCTTCTGAGACAGCTGGCATCAATATCCTATCATTCTACGAGATTCATTCAGATGAAGTTTGAAATTGTTGCCATGATGATATGGTGTTAAAGTGCATTGCTGTGAGGTGGCCAGAAGGAGCAGCGGAGCAGTGGTGAAAATAATTTGCGTGCGTCTAGCTGATGTTGCCGCCTTTGAGTGTCTTACATGTGATCTTCCCAAGTTTAGTCATGAGCTCCTTGTCTTTCCACTGAGCTACATACTCTTCTGAGATCTTCAGGTCGGCCTGGATTAAGAACATAAAACGATCAAAATCATCATGTGCTCTCCACTGTGACAAAATGTTTCCTTTGAAAAAAACAAACAAAAAAACGCCTATTGACTACCACTAAATCTGACTGAAACATACCTGCATTTTTTCCCACAACTTCTTCTTTGGATTGAGTTTTTCATCTGGTTTGCCTGTCTCATAGCCTTCCACAAAGACCTGTTCTCCCGGTGACGAACCTTCAGGAGGGTCCAGAGGCTCCACCCTCCTGGGATTCCCTTCACTGAAAAATCAGCCAATAAGAAAGAGTTAAGAAACTAAGATGAGACTGAGGGATGAGCTGTAATTGTCATTGCAAAGCACAATGTCACTCACATGGAGGCACACAGCAGCATGGCTTGAGACTCTATTCCTCGCATTTTCTGGGGTTTCAGATTACACAGCACCAACACCATTCTGTCCTGCAGGTCTTCCGGTGAAATGTAGTCCACCAGCCCACTGACTACAGTCCTTGGGTCTGCCTCACCCACATCAATTTTTTCTAGGTACAGTGAATCAGCTTCTGGATGCTGAAAATTGGACACACAATAAGCTTGGAATATATGTGTATACACACACACACACACACATTGATCAGATAGGACATTGTGATAATTTTTATCTTCTACCTTTTCCACACTGATGATCTTGCCCACCCTGATGTCCACTCTGGAGGGGACTAGCTCATCATTCTCTCCTCCTTCTCCTCCTGCCTCGGAACCCTTTCCTCCCGTTTCTGATCACACAGGCAAATGTGAATGTGAAGTTGACAACCCACTTAATACTAAAGTGATGCAACTGTATTTTAGCTGGAAAATCTAAAGTGATGTTAGATGAAGACACAGTGAGCTTAGTGGGTGAAATACTCACTTGTCTTTGAGGAATCAGGATAGGCCAAGCTGGTAAGTTTCAGTAGCTCAGGTGACTCAAACTTCTTTCTGATTGGATCCAGCAGTTGATTTAGTGCGACTTCTACTGAGGCCTTTAGATCTCCTGGATGGATCATCTGAAAAGTGCATTGGTTACCAAAGGTTACACCAGAGCACATGGAGACAATGGAGTACTTTAGCAGATTTTTTATTCTACAAATAATGTAATTAGACAATTTTTTACCTCCTTCGCAAACTCCATCTCCAACTCTTCATACCCAGTGAAAGTTTTGTCTCCACCCCACTTTGGGTCTCTTTTGATGTAGAATTCTAAAACACAATTAAAGCATCAACACATTATAACAGGAAGAAAACTATGAAGTCTAGACATAGAAGTCCAAATTTAAGGATGACGTTTCTACCTCCACGCAGAGGGAAGAGCACATATTTGACAAACGAGAGGACTCCATTGTTTTGGATGTTGCCTGGTTCACAGAAAGCCTTCTTAAGCTTTTTCTTCAGATCTTCTTTAGAGTCCAGCAGATCAATCTTTGACTCCTGAAGCCAA
This sequence comes from Channa argus, assembly GCF_033026475.1. Classification (NCBI taxonomy): domain Eukaryota; kingdom Metazoa; phylum Chordata; class Actinopteri; order Anabantiformes; family Channidae; genus Channa; species Channa argus. The sequence continues at coordinate 20,726,603 of NC_090197.1, forward strand.
AAACAGATAACTACTTTGTGATGACTGGTGACAAGCATTTGAAAACAATAATAGAAGACAAGCATTAGGAAAAGATACACACAAATTTGACTTAATTATATCTTTTTTCCCCCCCTTGACAAATTACATCTGCAATCTTACTTCCTCTGAGGAGCTCATCTTGGCCCCTGTCAGTCCTGGTACCATGGGGTTCATTAGATGGACGCGCTTGGCATAGCCAAGAGAGGGCAAGTACTGGAAGGCAAAAAAAAAGTTTGTTTTATTTCTTCACAATGTGTATAGAGAGCAAATTTGGAATCTCAAAAAACACACTGTTGTCCAAACTGCATTTAGTAAAAAAAAAGAAAAAGGTGCACCAACAACATCACAACTACTCCTAACCTAACCACCGTGTTCCACAACAACAGAAAAGATCAAATTTGCTGATATGAAAAAAAAAGAAAAAGAAAAAGAAAAGTGTAGAGGAAAAAAATGTCAGTACTGGGAGGAAGAGAGAGTGTGAAGGGTTAAAGTAAATATGTCAAGACAGAGGGAGATCACACCTTCTCTGCCAGAGTGAATATCTTCCTCTGATCAACTCCACCAAACTGGGCATCCACCTTTAAGTACTCCTCATCCAGGGCCTGCAGACAAAGACACGATGATTTACTAACACTTAGAATGGCAGTGTGAAGGCCACTGCTGCAGCCATACAGCAGTAATAAATGTTGGTAACACACTTTGGTTTCTTCGATTTACATTTAGCCATTTAGTTTACATTGAACATGCAATATAATTGTACACAGTATATAAAAAACAGCAAACTCATTTCATATTTGTATATTCAGTTTATTTGATAAGTTGTCAGTACATTAGTTTCTACTAGTAGCGTGCACATTTAGTTAACTTCTCATATTTCAGTTATTTTGGTTTCTAAATTTACCAGAGCTGGTGGTTTAATTGAGCAAAAGGATGTCTATTTCTTACACATAACTAATTTTCATAGCTACAACGTGTTTTTGCTAGATTAGGTCATTATGAGTGAGAAGCTCAATGGATCAGAGTCGTCTGGAAGCTCATCCTGGGTTAATAGTGTAAACTGTCACAACATAGCCACACCCTATTAAATCTAATAATGTTGTTATTACCTGAAGTCCAGGGTAGAGCAGACCACTCAGCAGAGGATACTCCACCTGTTTGACCACTTCAGCTCCAGCCTTCTTTGCATCATGCTCTGTCATTACAGAGGACAGGCGGTACACATCCAGAGTATACTCTCTGTCAAATATGAAAATACACACTACAGCTACAAAGTTGTTCTGGAAAATGCAAAGTTAAATAAGTGCATTCTCAGAAAGTCTGAAAGGTACATCAACACAAATTACTTGCTGAGCTGGAAGTCGGTTCCTTTCACAAACTTGAGTTTGTCCAGAGGTACACCAATGCTCTCCAGCATAGCCTTGATCAACTGTTCATAGTATTGCACCCTGAGCTCCAACAGCTCCCAGGGGGCTTTCATGTTGTCTAGGTAGGCATGCAAGTCTGCAAACAGGATAGTGACCTATAAAAAAAGGAGACACAAAAACATAAATGCAAAATACCAGTGAGTAGATATGAAAAATATACCTCAGCGCTGTACTTACCTCACATCCAGCCTTAAGGAAGTCTGCAATCTTTGACATTGGGACAAAGTAAGCCACATGGGGTTTGCCAGTGGTTGCTGTACCCCAGTATACCTTTAGCTCTCTCTCCTCTAGAACCTGCTTCAGCTTCTCCTCACCAAGGACCTCCTGCAATGCACACAACCACACACACAACCTTAAATTCATGAGACTAAGCTAAAGATGAATCTGGTAACTGTGTGTGCGTGAGAGGATGGTCTTTGCCTCACCTGGAGGTTCCTGGTGATAAGGTTGATTTTCTCATCGCAACTTAGCTGAACTGCCATATTACAACTGTCCTGAATAAGATGTCAGATTAAATATTGTTACAAAGACACCAGTTCAGTTTCAGCATTTCCTACACATACAATATACTTGGATGGGCCACCCTAGTATTTTTGGCCATCCATAGTTTATAGTGTAGTTTATATATTTACAGCCTATTTCTAATCTGACTTTTTTCTTAATATGACAATTCTAATGTGACTCTGAATGCATCGAGTTTGCTCAATGGTAATTGGTTATTTTAAGTTAAGTTAAAATAATTCCAATATTTTCAATATTCATTAAATGTTCATACATTTAATAATTTATTCTTCCAGTTTCAATGTTCACACATAATTGTATTTCTGAATAAGAACATCTGGCACCCGATCTGAAGCAAATAGTTGTTAGACAAAAAGTAATTAAAAAGGTGTGTCATAGTAACTACGTTTTCAGCTTTTCAACTGTTCAAACAATTAGTTCCCATACAGTTTACTTTCACTTTTGTTGGCCATGTATGAGGTAAAGGCGCAATTTCATCTCATCTTTGCACTAAGAGACAGGGGCAAGAAAACACAAAAACACAAAATGTCTCATAACGGTCTTGTTGATTTTCCAGTATGTCTTATTGGACAGATTATGAAATATAAAAAAGATAAATCTACACATTTCCTACACACACACAAATAAAAAAAAAAAAAATAAATCTACACATTTCCTACACATACAATATACTTGGATGGGCCACCCTAGTATTTTTGGCCATCCATAGTTTATAGTGTAGTTTATATATTTACAGCCTATTTCTAATCTGACTCTGAATTTATCGAGTTTGCTCAATGGTAATTGGTTATTTTAAGTTACTTAAAATAATTCCAATATTCATTAAATGTTCATACGTTTAATAATTTATTCTTCCAGTTTCAATGTTCACACCTAATTGTATTTCTGAATAAGAACATCTGGCACCCGATCTGAAGCAAATAGTTGTTAGACAAAAAGTAATTAAAAAGGTGTGTCATAGTAACTACGTTTTCAGCTTTTCAATTGTTCAAACAAGTAGTTTCCATACAGTTTACTTTCACTTTTGTTGGCCATGTATGAGGTAAAGGCGCAATTTCATCTCATCTTTGCACTAAGAGACAGGGGCAAGAAAACACAAAAACACAAAATGTCTCATAACGGTCTTGTTGATTTTCCAGTATGTCTTATTGGACAGATTATGAAATATAAAAAAGATAAATCTACACATTTCCTACACACACACAAATATAAAAAAAATAAATAAATCTACACATTTCCTACACATACAATATACTTGGATGGGCCACCCTAGTATTTTTGGCCATCCATAGTTTATAGTGTAGTTTATATATTTACAGCCTATTTCTAATCTGACTCTGAATTTATCGAGTTTGCTCAATGGTAATTGGTTATTTTAAGTTACTTAAAATAATTCCAATATTCATTAAATGTTCATACGTTTAATAATTTATTCTTCCAGTTTCAATGTTCACACCTAATTGTATTTCTGAATAAGAACATCTGGCACCCGATCTGAAGCAAATAGTTGTTAGACAAAAAGTCAAACAAGTAGTTTCCATACAGTTTACTTTCACTTTTGTTGGCCATGTATGAGGTAAAGGCGCAATTTCATCTCATCTTTGCACTAAGACTCAGGGGCAAGAAAACACAAAAACACAAAATGTCTCATACCGGTCTTGTCGATTTTCCAGTCTTTTCTGGTCTTGATTGATTATTTATTTATTTATTAAATTAAGGAAATTTATTATTATTATTATTATTATTTATTTAAATAATAATACATTTCCTATATGCCATTTTTTCTAAACAACCTAAACAGTAAGTAACGTTGTATTTTAAGCAAGTTAATTATCCCCTGAGAAAGGTGAAACTAACGTTACTTGGAAACTGACGTTGACGTTGAAACAAAAACAGGATGATGACAAAAAACGAAACAGTAAGCTGGACCTGGAACGTAACGTTGAATATGACAAGTGAAAAGCCTTAATAACAACCTACCTAACTAAGTGACCAACGAACCGTTCGCTGATGATGATGACTGAAAAACAGCTAGCTAAGTAGCTAACATTAGCTAGCAACAAAACCATGTGCATCTACCCCTAACTGGCACTGGTGATGTTTAATGTTAAAACTACGAACTGTTTCCTAGATACGTTCTCATTTATTTGGCAGCAATATCAATTTTCCACAGAGCTATGATGTACATCTCGTGGACCTACCTGAAAACGTGACTTTTTGCAAAGAGATATTGCACAGCAAGCCGGGTATCTGTCAGTGTGTTACATCAGCGGTAGTGAGAGGTTAAATATTGAAACTCGGGGAAGAGGCGGGGTTTATGATCGAACTCGGCCCTAAACTTCCAGCCCCGCCCACTTGTAATGGTCACATGATCAAGCCAGTGCGTTTTCGTAGCGCGCATTGCAGCTCGCTCCCCTCGTGCTCCCCTCGTGTCCGCTAGGGATGATGTTGCATCAGCGGCGGCTCTTTCTCTGCCATCGACTCCTTGTCGACTCAAGGAAAAAGCAATCGAGTGCAGCCCACATACCTTTTTCTCAGATGCAGATGAAGCCAGTACCACTGAGTTTTGCACGTCCTTTTTGTTAGTCTATTTCAGGCTTGCTTGACGCTGTCATTGATTAACCTTACTTTTTTCATTTACCTGCGTTATAGCCTACCTGTCCTTTATGCATTAACTATTTAATCTGTGGCCTCCAAACTCCCACCAGGCATTAAGTCATCAAAACGTGGCTTTTTGTAGTTGTTGCAGAACAATATACAAACAGGAAGGCAAAACAGTAGTTGTACGGTTTATCATATTTAAGGCACACTGGATGGAAAAATAAGAGATAATTCATCTTAAATATGAAGAAAAAAAACTAAAAATTCCCCTTTGCTTCAATTCATTGTTTTATTTGTTTGCGCATTTGTTGTTTTTAACTCTTTGTTTTTCATGGCTTAGGAAAAATCTAATTTTTTTCAGATTGTATATTTCAGCCATTTTGTACTTTTTGTACACTCATAGCTTTGACATGAGCAGTAAAGACATCCACCTCTGTGATGTGCCTTTTGAGCAAGTTGGATATTGGAACAATATTGATATTTTAAATGCACTGTCAGTACATTATGTATACAAACAGCATTTGGTGGTTAAAAAGTGACTGGCCTAGAAAAGATTTAAACTGATTGAAAATACAATTTACAGGTCCAGACTTTACTATGAAAACATATTTTCAGTTTCAGCAGTGACTGTGTCCAGAATGTTAGTGCTAAAACAAAGTGATAAAAAGCAACAGATGTTGCTCTACACTCATCTCTTAATTTTTCTGCTTTTGATTTCCTTTAATCTGATCCCTGTTCTTCCTTCCTGTTCCAGACATTAAGCAGCAATATTTAAACATTCTGTCAAAATTTGCTACAGCAGCTGGTGCATTGAAACCTTAGCCACACTATCTACACTAGTGCACACTCCCCAGTTACTTCCTGCCACAATAAACTATCCACTCCCTGACACGTATTTCTCTATCCTTCCTCTTCATTTCATCATATTTATATGTTTATTTTGGTTAATTAATTTCATCTTTCAGTAAATTCTGTTTCCTATTTGTACAAAAAATCGATAGGGTTTCCCCAAGTCAGTAGGCTGTTAATGTGTAAATGCAAACAAAAGCATTCCGTTTACTTTTACTTTTACTTTTTCTTTGTAGCCCATGTATAAAATAAAAACACCAGTGTTACCCATCAACCTCAAATTCATTTCTCTATTTTTCCTCTTTCTTTTCTTTTTTTAATATGTTTCTCTGGGTTAATTTATTTCCCTTTTCTGTTGTTGAAAATCATAGTTCCATCCATCCATTATCTGTAACTGCCTATCCTGTGTAGGCTCATAAGCTGGAGCCTATTGCAGGTGTCATTGGGCAAGAGGCAGGGTCCACCCTGGACAGGTCTCCAGTCTATGGTAGCCAACACTGGGAGACACACACAAACAGATAACCATTCGCTTTCACACCTACGGGCAATTTAGTCACCAATTAACCTGGACTGTGGGAGAAAACACACGCAAGCAAATGGAGAACATGCAAACTCGGAAATCATAGTTTCGCATTTTAATCCTCTTTGATCCTCTGTACATCCTCTTTGATGCATATTTTTTCTCAAAATAATTTTGATTTCTTTTTAAAACACTAATTTTCTTGCTTTGTGCTTCAGTGTTTGTCGATAATGGCACATTTCTTTCTACATCAAATTCCCTATCAATTAAAACCTCTGGGTGTTTTTTATCGCACTAGATATTTCATGATCCCAGGCATTGATGCCAACAAACTGATGGAGAAGGCTGCCTCTGTACTGGGTACTTTTCTAGAAACCCTGGAGCACAAACCGCTGAACATTATGGAGAACAGTGCACACCCTCTGTGTGACCTGATGGACAAACAGAGAACTTTTAGGAAATTCTTCAACTCTACTGTGTAAAATAACCGTACAAAGTCATTCCTACCAAAGTCCAATCCCTGTACGATGACTCTCTTCTGACAGTACATATAACAGCTCACCTGAGCTTTTATTACTATCAGTATGCCACAATGGTGTATATTCTGTCTATAAAGTCTCCACCTTATTTGCACTAATGCAGTGCATTTCATTTTATCAACATACAATTTGTGTCCAACTTGTGCCTCTTAGTATTATGCTTATACCTCTGAGTGCACTGTCACCTTCTAACTCATTGTCTCTAGTGTGTTTGTGGATCTAATATTCTGTGTTCTGTTTAATGGCTACTGTAACACCAGAATCTACCTTTGGGGTAAAAAAAATATCTGTTTTTATCTATGTATGACTGAAAATCCTGTTTGATAACAGAAGAATCAAATGATTGGATACTTACAACAGAACAGAGCTGTCACCTATATATGTATGCATGATCCTTTCTGGGCATCCAGATTTGCAACTAAATAGATCTACTTACTTTCACTTAGCACGTTTTATTGAGCGAGGTTTAATTAGCATTCCATTTATTAGAGAAGACACAAAGATAGAAAAACATTACAGCAGATATCAAGTTAGCTAATTTCCACTGGAGCAAGTTCAGCGTCAGAAGTCGGGCTCCAGCCGGGGGAGCACCGGCAGGATGAGGTTCCCAAACGAGGAGTCCTGAGTGATGAAAAAGCCCGACGAGTGGACGTGAGCGTGCTGCAGAGCAGCTTTCTGCTGGGCGGCGATGTGCTGCTGCTCGGCGCTGTCCCTCACCTCCTTCAGACTGGCTCTGGACGACATGGAAATGTTGGCTCCCGGGTTGTTCATGGACTGGCCCTGCATCAGCCGTCTCTTCTCCTTGTCCAGCTCCGCCAGGATAGCCACCCGGGTCTTGTTCTGTAAGCCTTGTCCGGGAGGGTTCGCAGCCATGGCAGCAGAGCACTGAGCCCCGAGGAGATCCACGGGTCTACTGCAAGCGTTAGTTGTTCCAGTTACGAACTTGTCAAGCTGATAATATTGCTGTTATGTACAGACATGGAGCAAAACACAAACCAGAATTAAGTTATGAAAGTATTTGTTTTTTTACTGTTTTCTGCGGAAGATTATAAGATGTAACACTTCCGGTGTAAGTTTTCTTCGTTCAAAATAAACTAACACAATTCTATAATAACCCATGTAATTAAATGTTTTATAGAAACATGAGACATAATCACAGCTCATGTCAACTAGTGGTGTTTTAACAAAATCACAGGCCGAAAATACGCACATTAAAACAACTAAATTCATAACCTGAATTAATAACCTGCAGAATTATTATTAAAAGATATGTTTGGATAAGAGTGTATATTTGTTTTCTTGATTCGAATCAAATACATTAATGGAAGGTGATTATAACAAAAAACACACTGCATATGGACAGAAACAAAAAAGGAGGAATATTAAAATTAAATAAAAGCACTAGATGGCAGTAGAGTACGATGAATATTGCCCACACGCGTGTGGACTGAAACTGAAAACAGTCAAAATGGTATTGTCTTTTTTACAATAATTTCTCCACACCATGCCACATTTAATTTATTGGCATAAATGCGTGCTTTTATTAGTGTTGGACATTTTCCTTTATAATACATTTTCAAAGTAACTTGCTTCAGGTATAAGGGGCAGTGCTCACAGTATATACCAAATATTGAAATATCATGAGTAGCTATCCACGTAATGCATTTGCAATATTACAGAAATTAAAAGCCTCTACAAGTTTGTGGTATTTAGTTTAGTTGTTCCACAAATTAAACATTAACAACTGATTCACAGTATACTTATTAGTATTTATTAACTTTTTCAATCTCATGTTTTCCCTTAAATAACTAGAGTACAGTGAACAGGTTAATTTCACTTACAGCCACAAAAACCAAGGATATTTACAGGTTTACATACAATATATACATATGCACAGTCCACAAGTCTTATGTTATCCTGTGGGATTAAAGCTCACACATTTGGCTACAGCCTCAAAAGTCATGAGGAAAGTTCACTGACAGGTCCAACAAATATGAGTGATTTACAATTAATACATGAGTCAGTGTAAATGGCCCAATGTTGCCATGTACAGTATACACTACTGACGAGCTGAGCGGTAAATAAAGATATTAAATGAAATATGATTGGCAACCTAGTTGTCAGGAACATGTAAAGATGTAACAGTATGTATAACATATGAAAATGTATGTACACGCATCCATATCAATAGATATGAAATATGGCAACCTTCATTTTCATGACAGGCATTGAGATGATCGGAAAGCATCCTGGTTGTTCCTTCATAGAGCATACTTAATAGGGTATATACACAAATAAAAATTCCAATACAACCCAACAAGTCTACAACAACTTTCACTTCCCAACTTCCAGTTTTCTTCTTTCCACAATTATGTGCTTCCCTTTTTGGATGCAAATAGAGTAAACACAGAATGGCAACATGTATTAAAAGGCATGTGAATGTTTTAAAATTTGGCTCCCACCCAATTTTCTTTTTTCGAAAAGATTAATCTAGTAGGAATCAACCAAATACATAATATAGTGAAATACTGAAAGATGCAACTTTATAGCAAATATCAATTCAATAACAGTAAAATCAAAACTAATAAATATTTAAACAATATTACTAAATTAGTACCAGCTGTAGACACCATTCTGCTCAGTATTAAGGAAATTAAAGTTGTCATATAAATAAGGTGGAAATAATAATAGTCGCTGGATAAATAATGCATTTAGATGTGCAAACTAACTGCTTTTGCTCTTATAGTGGTTTCAGTGGGGAACTTAAATGAGCCCTTAAGAGCACAGTTGTTGTCCAGCCACTAGTTTTAACATCACAATATTATGGCTTTAAAAAACAAGGAAAAGAGAAGAAATAAAAGAAAGAAAGAAAGAAATCCAGTGAGATAGGAATCAAATGAAAATCAAGTTACTAGTTTCAGTACAATACGAGGAGACATTGTACAACTGCAAAACTCAGTTAAACACTTAAAGACACCAACTCAATGACTGAAGAGCATTTGTCTGACAAGTGTCAGTTTGTCAGTTTTGCATTTTTAACCCTGGCATAGGGCTGAATTAAGGCATTATCACAGTTTGTTAAAGAATCTCACCATGTTAACATCTCAAAACTTTAAGAGTTGTTATAAGTGCAGTGCTCAAGGTCATTAGTGTTTGATGTGATGTGTGTCAAAGGATAGAAACCATTCAGCTCCAGCAAGTAGCACCAATAATGGCAGCACTGACAAAACACACTCCTACTACATTTCATTGGTTTTGTGCAATTCAATTGGAGAAAACTAACTTTTGTTTTAGCAGCATTCAATGGTTACATTTTATACAAAAAATTAGGCTTCTGAGATCTGACTGCACAAAAAGAGGAGAGTGAATTTCTTGCTGAATGTGGGTAAAAGCATGTTTGTTTTTAGAAAGGCCTTAGGGAGGCTGAAGCAATGATACTTTGGAGACCCTCAAGTTTTTGTGACATGGACCAGCAGCAGTGTGACTGGACATGGCAGTATCTGCATGGTCCAACAGGTATTTTGGTCCTGCACAGCGCAAAATGCCAGTCAATCACGTGACTGATCTGTGGTTCTTTGTAAAATGTGCTACACAGTGTTGCCCAGTTCTGTAGAGTCTGTTTCAGAATCCGCCTCATTGTCCCTGCAAGAAAACAAAGGTGTCTTCAGTTGGAGTTTTGCTTCACAGTCACACACAAATGCAAAATTGTAAAAGCATGTGATCGGCCAGATTTCAATTACACAGGCTTACCTCTGTTCCTGTAGCAGTTTGCGGTTCCCTTGCCTCCTCTCCTCATCGATTGGATAAGAATACAAGATGAGCAGGCCGATAATAATCAGAACTACGGGGGCGGCGGAAACGAGTAGTTTCAAAGTTAGGTGCACTTCCTCTGGTTGAGAGCAGCCTCTGCTAATATAACCTGCAAAACTGACAAGGAGGAAACAAATTTATGAAACTGGAAATTATCTCACGTCTTATTACGTTGCAAAGCAAAAATATTATATAACAAAGTAAGCTATTGTAATTCATTTTTAGTAAAGCCAAGAATTTGAAGTGATGGTAAGGCCAACACTGTTGTAAAGTCAGTCATGTGATGCATGTGCACAATACACAACACACACACAGTACAGCATGAAAACTTAAGTAATTCCTTGCTTCCATGTGGATTTGGGTGCTGGGAGATTTGGCTTAACTTCTATTAGGCTTTGTTTCCCTTTAAGGTTTTGTGTGTGTTCAGATAATTACTTACTCTAAACTGAGAGTGGAGATGCCCAGAGAGACGCCAGAAGAAAACTTTGTGAAGAAGACATAGAAGGAATAAAAGAGAGCTTCATGGCCAGTGAAGTCAGGGTTCTGCACTTGGAAATCATCAACAACATCAGGGAGCATAGACCTGAGAGAAAAGGTTAGAGTGAGTATTGGTTGTCCACATTACGCACCATTTAAAAGCCTACCCACAGGTCAGCAAGGGTCTTACCAGGGAAGCAGAAAAGCTGCAGCTACTCCAACCCCGGCAGCAAAGGAGACAATGTATGTGACAATCATGTTACTCTTCAAAGACACCACCAGGATCATGAAGGGAACCACAGACTGTAAGGCACAGAAACATATTAGACCACTTCAACCAACTGTCTTTCAGTGATTCAATTCCCAGATCAAGTCTCTTATTGGCATTATAACTCTTAAACCCTAACATATTTCCATTCAATCTTACAGGCATTGCATGAATTGGCCTTACCAAGGTGCCTGCATAAACTGCTGTCTTCTTGCCAAAGCGCATTAGAAACCACTGCCAGAAGGGGATGGCCAGAGTAGCGGAAAGCTAAGGAAGGAAGAAGAAAATGTTTCAGCTTGTTTTTTTCCCCAGAAAATGCCAAAAAATAAAACACATTGAACAAAAAGGCCTTTTATTACACTTTGTAACATGACACATTGGGTTTTACAAAGACAATTCAAGCATAAAATTAGGTGGATTCCTAAAATGCTTGTACATTTGACCCTTTTTATTTACCCAACACAACCGTGAGGATAGAGACTGACATGGCTTCTGTTCACTTCCCAAAACACATATGATCTTAAAGTAATGCAGAAGTCCAGAGGGTTCATTCTAAAGTTATTACCAGATGACAGAGGATTCCCTCAGTTCAGTTTGGCCTCTTAGCTAGAGCCCCCTGCATGTTTGACTAAGGTAAAGACAACAAATCCATGATGCAACAGTATCTTTCTTACATTTCCTATGTATGAATGAAACACTAAACTGAGAGGCAAAACGCCCACATATTGTCCCTGTCTCACACAAGTCATCTGTGCTAAAATAACGCAAAAAGTATAAATTGATTTTCATTCATTTCCTTTTCTATCAAAATATACAAGATTTTGTCTTGTATCAACAGTGTTTGTGCACTTAAAAAGGACTGACCTTAATCATGAAAACCATGGCATCTGTGTGCTTACACGGTCCACAGCTCTACAAGCCCCATAAACTCTTTTCCACAGAAATAAAAACATGGTAATCAGTTTGTATCCCTTTAGCTTTATACCTGACCCAACAAAGCACCATTTACTCAACCAAGCTCAGTATATTCCTCACAAATGAAACCAAGAAGACAAAAATGGCTACTCTTCCAGCAAATGCTGTCCTGGTGTATAAATTTAGTATACCAATTGTTCATATGTTGATACCTACTGAACTCCCTACTGCTCTTACACGTTACTTTCACCACAGTATCTGACAGTGAATTAATTACTAACCCCCATGCTATGCTTGTTAGTTTGACCAATCTTTGAGCAATTAAGTGTGGCCATGTCATAAAATTACTGAAGGTGCACTAAATAAATTTACTAAAAAAAAAAACTGCCAAGTGCCATGGCTCTGTAATCCTTTCCATAAAGTACAGGATCAAATACTCTATAATACCTCAAACATCTCTAACCTGTACCCGTCACACTGTACAATTCTGCTATGCGTGCTACAAAAGCCATATCAGTGGATTAACTGGGCTTAATACCAGTCAGGATCTAAAGGCTGATTCTTTGATGTGAGAAGCCTTTTTTTGTCTGGAATACAGCTTTATATAAAAGGGGAGGTCAAGAGAGACATGAAAGGAGAAGCCAAAGTGACTCCTGTACTGTACTGTGGGAATGGGACAACATTCAGGGAGAGAAGTCAGACTGCACACACATCATGGTAATGAGCAGCCTGGAGACAGTGCAGTCAAACAAAGAACAGAGAAGCTTTGTAACTGAACACAATGTGTTCACCTTGGGAGGAAAACTTTTGTGTACACTCAAAGGCTAATGGCTTAACTTATTCCATACAAATGGGCTGCCCAGGGTTTCAGATGATGGAAATGTGGCCATTGCTACAGCAACAGTGCACCTATCTGTGTCTGAAAATGCCACTCGTGTGTGTGCTCACCATGATCACCAGGAGAATGTTCTGAAAGTCGTTTCGGAAGCCCAGCGTTGAGCTGCAGAACAGAGCGAAGTTTCCCTCCAGAAGCTGTAGAATAAAACACATAGATGCACCAAGAACAACTTTACAGTTGAATTTAAAAATACAAACATCCCAGGACAACTCTGCAGGCTCCAAATAAACTCCCTGCATTAGCATTCACAGAACTGGTTGAACTCAGTAAGCAAAAAATAAACATCTGGTAGTGAGACTAAGGGCAATGACTGACTGATAATATACTAAATTACCTATGAATGTATGTATGTATGTATGTATGTATCTATACACACCATGAAAGCCAGTGAGGTAAAGAGGAAGACCATGACCAGTTTGGCATATGGTCCATGTCCCATAACCAGCCTAATTCCCTGGAAGAATGACATGGGCTGTGACCTGGGGCGGCAAGACTCTGGAAAGAGAAAAACAATTAAACAATGAACATAGACGCAAAATGACATCCACCTGAACACATTTCCAACTCTTTCATTCCTCATTCTTTGATTTTATTAGTTAATTTTACAAGAGCACTTTCCTTTTAAGGCTCCCTTACAGAACAATTGTCTTACTGTGATACTCTCACTGCTGGTCAAAAGGCTTAAAAAAAATAAAAAATAATATTAAGTTAAATAACAAATAACTCTGTAAGCCTGTAAGTTTACAACCATGTACTGCAGCAGAAATAATAGAAATAATGGCAAGGATCAACAAAAAAATGTCTCCCCCTGCCAATCATTTTGATTTTAAATCCAAGTTAAAATTAAGCAATTAAAAGCTGTAAATACTGACATCTAAATTAAAGGATTGTGGTAGTTTTACTAAAGCCTGTTTCACACATGAACTCCGGATCAACCTGGACAGTGTCTCCCACATTGGGATTTCAGTGCACAGTCAGCACCCACAGGAAATACTGAACGCCATGAATGAATATCACCTCTGGACAAAGTCAAGAGAATGTCAGGTTACCAGTGCATGTGTGAAAGGGGCGTAAGAGATTAAGGCCTTACCCTTTTGTTCTCTCACGCCACAGAAAAGGACAATGGCACAAAGAATGTAGATGGAGCAGATCACACCAGAGGCAATCATGTAGGCCACTTTCTTTATAAGGAGAAAACAAACAATAACAGTCAACAAACACAATTTGCATCTCAAATTTTACTTTAGGCTTTGCCAGTGGTACCTTTGTTTGTTATTTGCCTTTAGCAAATTTGTTTACCGTATCCTCAAGGGAAATGACAGGCTCTGACTCATTGAGTCTGGAAGACTTTGAGGAATTGCTGATGTCTGCTAGGATGTCACCAGGTCCTGGGAGGCAGGGTGCATTGGCCATTCCTACTATCTGGCCTTGGATAGCTGTACCAAGCAGAGTGCCAAGAACCTCCACAGTCATCCCTAATTTGAAGAAAAGTTAGGAGATGTTCAGTCACCAAGGAGGTGTCCCTCTTTTGTGATAAATAACTATTTCTTATGCTGACTGTGATACCCACTATATGCTGTGGCTGAGTCTCTCTCCTTTTGCTCTGAGCTGATGAACATGGTAAGGGCAGAGTATGGCACATGGAAGCACTGGTAGCAAAGAGAGCAACAAAGTGACAAAAATTAATGCAGCTCTTAATTTTTACTTTCTGATCATGTAGAAAATTCAACACAAGTTAAAATACAAATTTGCACATTTCAAGACAAAATGTTTTTGACTGCCTGACATTGTGATGATCAAAATATATGACTCACAATTAAGATTGCTTAAGAATGTCCGCCCTATAAAGGTGTCACTGAAGACGTGAAAGGATGCACATGCTAAAAATCATATTGGGAAATCAAACATTTCCATGGCCATGTATGGCACACACAGTGAGTAATCACTGTCAGTGTCTCTGATGTGTGTCACTCACTGTTTGAAGGGTCTGGAAAAGGCAGTAGAAGAACAGGTACCAGATGACTTTGCCATCTTCAAAGGGAGGAACAAACCAAATGAGGAAATAGGAAAGCACCGCCAGAGGGGTTGAGAGCACAATCCTACAGATAAACCAGACAAACAAGGGGGGGGGGGGGGGTTGACAAGAAGAGACAACATTACCATAAAATGCCCTAGCTCTGTCAACAAATGCCACTCTTTATGAAGAGAGGGACCACTCATTACATAACTAATCGTGGCCTTTTATTCCGGCCTTTTATTCAGTCTCTGCCAACTATGTCTCAGTGACGTTTCACATTGATTTCATTCTTGGGGACATACTGTTCCTGGTGTTTTGCCACAAACAGGTTGATCTTAGCTTAATCTGAGAGTCTATTCTACTCCTACTATACAAATAATGATTGAAGTGGTCATTTGTATATATAAGAAAAAAAGTGATAGGATACACACTTTTATCATTGTAAAAAAATCCACGGTGTTATGTATTGTGCCCTTTTCTCAGAGTTTATTTAAATTAGGTTTAACATACAGTTTATCCTTTGTTTTTATTAAGTTACAAATGGTCTCCTCTCCATTCCTAAGCAGGCATCTAGAGGACAGCAGCTGCTGTGGGACCATTTGCAGACAGTATACCAAGAAGAGCTGCCAATCAGCCACCAGACTTTTGGGTCCCATCTTTGCCCCACATCCACCCTCAGACCCAAGTCTGTCGCTGTACCTGGCATGACTACTTCATCTTTCTTCTCTTCCTCAACAATGCTTAGCTTCCTTCAAGAACCACAGGTCAGAACAAAATCAAACTGTGACTTTTGAATATGTTTTGCAAGGGGAGTGTTTCAAAAATCTAAATGTGAGGAGCAGTTAAGTTCCTGTGATTGAGACTCATTGAACTGCACTGCTTCTAAATCTTTTTAATCAAGGCTTGCCCTTTCCCTGTTAGATTAGAGAATTAAAATTATTTCTGCTTGATTAGTGAGTTTTGAAGCATTTTTCATCCATCCATCCATTAATCTGTAAACAGTAATCCTGTTCAGGGTTACAGGAGCCTATTTTAGCTGTCATAGGGCAAGAGCCGGGGTACAACCTGGACAGGTCACCAGTCTAAGGGCCAACACAGAGAGGCATACACAGAAAGAAAAGCATTCACGCTCACATTCACACCTGTGAAAAATTTAGAGTCAACGACTAACCTAACAAGCATGTCTTTGGACTGTGGGAGGAAACTGAAGTACCCAGAGGAATCCCAGTAAAGGCCACAGCCAACCAGGGATTTGAACTAGAGACCTTCTAGCTGTGAGGCAGCACCTATAACCACTTCGCCAACACGCTGCCCTTGGAGTATTTTCATTTATTCTAATTTTAGAACAAAGTATATCAGAATTGCTGAGTTTCGTGCTAGCGCTGGCTTAAGTTACATTTTGTTGATATAAGGTTATAGCTTCAAAATTTAGGGTTTTACCTTCCATCTTCACATGATTGCTTAATGAATTTCTTGACATTAAGCTGGTTTTCTGAAGTCCTATTTCTTTTTGCTGTTTTTTTCCCAGGGCCCAGTAATGTCCATATCTCCTCAGGCCACCTACTTATCTACAATTATCCCGAACGCATATTTGCCACCCTCGATTGAAGTCATTGAAATTGACCGCAGCAGCAGCCGGACTCGTGGCAGCAGCGTAAACCATGGTAGAAATGTTCGCACCATAAGCAAAAGCAGCCTGGTATCCATGGACCGATCAGTCAGCCCTCTGTTGTCCAGAAGATCAGATGGTGACAGTTCGAAGACTGCCCATTCCCAGGAAGAACCAACTCTATTGCCTACGTTAGATTCTGTATCAAACTGGAGTGAGTCACAGTCCTCAAAGACAATTGTTTCAGACTCCTCCCCCATTTCCTCCAAAGGCAGCACACACAGTGGTAACTCGCAAACAGTGGCTACAAATGAGGATCCAGACCTTGCCAGTCTCCATAGCCATGTCAGTGTAATTAGCAGCCCCAGCAGTGAAAATGTTGTTGCAGGACAAGAATCCGGTGCATCAGGGTCAGTGACTGCTGATGAGGAGGCAAAGAACAAGTGCAACTCCACCCGCAATCTTTCGGTTATGAAGAACAAACAACCCCCAGCACCTCCAAGGAGAACAAACTCTTTGCATACTGATAAGTTCAGAAGTGATACCAGGGTTCTGGTGGATAGCAAAGAACTCAGTGACTGTGTGTCTGGAGAGGCAGCAACTACAACAGAAAATGTTGAAAAATACATTGAGATTAAGTTAAGTACTTCAATCTCCACCCCTGTTATGGATTCTGCAGTGTTAGAAGATGTTTCCTACGATTCTTTAAGAACCATACGGGCCTCCTCCATTGAGGCTGAAAAACCAACAGAGCTACTGCTGGAATCCAGCTACTCCTCCACACAGAAGACCTCCTCAGAAGGGGAGAAATTTGAACGGACCATGTCCCCCTCCAGCGGCTACTCCAGTCAGAGTGGAACTCCAACGCTTTCCCCAAAAGAGATTTCTCCAACCTCCGAAGACAAACAAAGAAAGACACCAATCAAACCAGAGAGATCAGTGTCTCGGGCATCCTCTTCAGCAGCTTCTCCTTCCTCCTCTCTTACCTCTCTATCATCTGGTACATCTGAGCCCAATTATCTAGATGGTTCCACGCGTGGCCCTAGCGTGCCTCCACAGGTATCTCCCCCCATAACTCCTGGAAAAGAACTTACTCCCAATAACCTTTCTTCAACTTTGAGAGCAGAATTCAATGAGCTGCTAAATATCCCACCACTTCCAAAAGTCAGGGCTCCATGTCCTCCTCCTCCGGAGACATGGGTCCACAACAGACACACATTTGAGCTCCTGTGTGGGCCTTGCCCCAGTGTCTCAGAGACCTACAAAGATACAGGACAACAAAGTTAAACAAACACAAATCCAAACTATGGCTAGCAAAGAAATGCAGTTTTTAGCTGAAAAACAGACAACTACAATCGAATCTGTCTTGACAGAAAATAAGGCAAAGCCAGAGGTATTGTTATCAACAGGTTCTGGAGGCGAGAGTTGCGAATGTTCAGGTGAAGAACAACAGAGGGAAGCAAGCACAGATTTTCAGAAACAAGAGCAGAGGTGTAGGCATGTAGTAAATGACACAAGTCCAAAGAAAGATCCCCCTCCTGTCATGAAGAAACCCACAACTGTACTGCAAAAAGAAATTGTGTCACAGCAGGCAGTGAGTGGATATCAAAAGGAAACTACTGGCAAACTAGAAGTGCGTTCACCCGTTGAGTACCATGCAACCTCTCCACAGTATGGAGCTCTGGTTTTAGCTGATAACAGCAAGGATGAAATGGACAAAAATAAAGTCACCTCCATGCAGTCCCTTTTTGTAGAGGTCCCCAAAATTAGTAAGGTCTCGCCACCACCTACCCCTCCTCCAGCCTACCACCCTACTCCTCCTCCCACAAGGAAGACACCTCCATCATCAGTATCTATGCTGCCTGATGACTTACATAAGGTACAGGAGGAGACCTACATTGTAGAGTCATGCTGGCCACCTCCTCCACCTCCTTTGGAGGGTGACTCTGTCTTTGATGGGGTGGATGAGGTAGATTTCCCTCCACCGCCTCCACCCTTGGTAGTGACAGTCAGTGAGCCAGATGTGTTTGACAGTGCTACAACAAAGGTAGATGTCTCAAGAAGATCCATAGAGGAAGTTGGACAGACAGTAGAGGATTCCAGTGAGACTGTTGGATTTGTATCTGGCCTACTTCCAGATTTGAATGCTGCTGTTCCACAGTCAGTAGTAACTGATAATAAATCTGAGGATATCTTGCAAGTTTTGAAAGCTGACACTGCTGATGAGATTTCTTGCAGACCAGGACAAAATGTCTTATCTGTTTCAGATAGTGTCCCACCTCCATCAGTGGAGACAGCTTCTTTTCCAGCGAATGCAAGAGCAGATAACCCTCTAGCAGTCTCTGCCCTAGTTCCTTCCAGCAGTTTCCTAAAAAGAGACTCGGTGAAATCTGAAGATGACTCTTCCTCTGGGATTCCTGTCAGTGCCCACCAACGAGCTCTGATTACAGTCCCATTAGCACCCCATCTACCAGCAGAGAATTTAACCCATGGGGTTAACTTTAGAAGGCAGCCCAGTGTATCAAACCGAGACAGCAGGAGCAAGGAGTTCCTTTTGCGACACAGAAGTCCACCCATTCCAAAAGAAGATGCTAACATACCTCTTGTCACCCCCTCCTTGCTTCAAATGGTTCGTCTCAGATCAGTCCACATGACTGCAGATCAGGTGAAAGCTTCCTCTGAGGACAAGCCAACAAACGAGGGAGATCCAGTTCAGGACAATTGCCCACTCTCAACCCCAGGTCCTCAAAACATTCCACAGAAGCCCATTAGAAAATCTCTGTCACTAAAATCCTCACCTCAAACTATAAAAACATCCCCTGTGACAGTAAGCACTCCTTCCATGCGATTACAGGAAGCCATACGTATGAAAGCTGCAGCCATGTCTCCAAGAGATGGTCTTCCAGCCCGACTAGGTATGAGATCACAGACATACAATTGTCTTAGTGACCCAGGAGCGCCGTCTCTGAAATCAACTGAAGGAAGTGACATGCACAAGTCCCCAGCCTGTACCGCAAGCTTCATCTTCTCCAGGAGCACAAAAAAAGTTGTCACTTCAGCTGCCTCATCTCCTGATGCTCAGGCAAGTCTAAGGCAAAGCTTAGCAGCTGAGCTCATGCAGGTTTCTGACCAATCAAGGGCTGCTGCTTTCACCAATGGTGGGTTGAAGAATGAAAAAGTTCCTCCACCAGTTGCAAAGAAGCCAGCCAATGGCAGCATCATCCATTCCCAGCATCAGCCTGCTTGTTCAGAAAAGGTAGAATTCAGCGTTGATTCAAATGGAGCTACAGGAGGACTGCAGCATATGAGTGGAATAACATTTCCTGAGACAACAGGTAAGAGTATCAGCAATATTTGTAGTTACTATTTTTGTCACCATCTTTGCTAAAGTTATGAGGGGTTTCCACTGCCCTCCTCAGTGTTTCAATGCATTGCTGCTGAGTGTAGTCATCAAAGCTGATTAACTCACCTGCCACTTTGTTATACAAAAGTGTAAACTCTAGCATTACCATGATGTTGAACAGCTAAGCGTTTATCAGTGCTCCAAATGGTATATTTTGTTTGTTATCCATAACATCAAGAGAAACACACAAGTCCACACACAACAGAAAACACAACACAAAAACATCTAACTTGCCTAGTTTTTTGAGTCAAATGGGCAACCTTGTGCTTCCTCTACCCTTGACCTGAAGATTGTAATTATGTCCCTTACTGAACTAGAATAGGGCAGAATGCTCATTACTATTATATCAACACCATTGTGTATAACAACCTCTTGTCTTCCCTTCCGTAGCTACAAGAGTGACAGCAGACACAATTGAAACACTGTTTTGAAAGCACTTTGCGGTGAAGAACCAAGGACTAGACTCGTACCAGAAAAACAAGCGCAAGCAAAAATGCAAGCAAAAGGACAAACTCGCAGCAAGAATGGATGTTAGTGAGACATTAAGCTTAACTATCTAAGTGTTTCTGAGTGTTGAGTCTTTTCCAAACGCCTTAGCCTATAATGGCCTTCCTACATATTTATGCAAAAAAAAAAAAAAAGGTGTTGCTCCAAATTTTGGATAGCTTTACTCTGGAGTATTTTTCTAAGCTATAGTTTATCAATAATAGCCCTCAGGATGAAATAAGTGTACATTGGCTGAACTGTAAATATATGGCTTGGGTGAGATCACCTCCTAGAGGTTGGATTAGGTAGTGGTCACTGCAGCACAGAGAATCTTAAACCATACTGACAAAGCATTTCTGTATAGCGACTGTTTGAACATGATACACAATCTTTATGTGGATTCATCAATAAAGAATGACAATAACATTGACTACAGGGCCAATCAGAATTTCTAATCACATCTGAGAAAAAAAATAATTGTCACTCAGTAGTTTTGTTTTAGTCTTGCTTATCCCAGTGTTGATAGACCCATCTGAAAGTATTTGAGAAAAATACTAGAATACTCACAGTAACAAGATCAGTCAGAGCAGAGGCACTTTTGCAAAGCTATTGACAAACCATTTTCACAGAAAAGCATCTAATTTAGAGAAATTGCATTGAGATGTTACTACACATCTTTCACAATCTCTGCTTGGGTTTAGTAGACATCTGCCAAAGCTATGAAATCATTTTACAGTAAACATTAACACAACTATTGTATTTATTTACTGTGTTTCTTTTAGTAAAACTATCAAGTCACGTTTTCTTACCAAATATGAAATATTTTAAATTTAATGTCATCTTATAACCAAGTTTAGGGCTAAAGATGGGAAAATTAGCCCTATATGATGGTTCATACACTGGAGTAGGCTTAATGTGAGGTCAGTGTTTTTATTAAAGTGTTGTGTATCTAAATCTTTTTGGCCCAAGCCTTTTTGGTGGAAGAAATCCAACTCATGAATATTTGCACAAAATGCTTTCCCCTCAGTAATAATCACTGGCAAGTGAATTATACCGACCCAACCTATAATGGGTCACAAATCTACATTTTGATGATTTTAAAATATTGTGTACAGTTATTACTTCTATAAATAAATGTAAGTGTATTAAAATGCTGATTCTGATTTATTCTTTAAAATTGTGATAAAGATCTAGTTACCATGTACCATGTGCACTCACAGATGTTACACATTTGTAACAAGATAAGGAATATACAACTTCTTCAAGCCACAGAGTTAAGCATTTATTTGCAATGAGAAGATACATTTGATAATCACTGACCAGAAGTAAATTCCTGTACACCACAAACCCCAATGTAACCGTCCTATAGTGGAAAGATGGGTATATGACAGATACCCTGACTCAGAACATACATAAAAACTGCGCAGTATGATTTTACCCAGAAAAGTACTAAAACTATAACTCGTTCTAAACACCCGAGTTTCCTTCTCAGTAATTTCCAGGAATAATTAACAATAAAGTAATCCAACATATATTATCTGACTAAACCTAATAATCTTTAATTTGCAGAACATTTGTAGAATTTGAACATCTATTAAAGTGTACAGTCTATTAGTAAAACCATAAAACACCAGGTGGACATTTAGTAACAGTTATAAAATCCTAGGTTGATTACAGTAGTTACCAATTTTTTTAATTATATGTATTTTATTAAACCAAAATAACAGATTGAAAGCTTCTGAGACAGCTGGCATCAATATCCTATCATTCTACGAGATTCATTCAGATGAAGTTTGAAATTGTTGCCATGATGATATGGTGTTAAAGTGCATTGCTGTGAGGTGGCCAGAAGGAGCAGCGGAGCAGTGGTGAAAATAATTTGCGTGCGTCTAGCTGATGTTGCCGCCTTTGAGTGTCTTACATGTGATCTTCCCAAGTTTAGTCATGAGCTCCTTGTCTTTCCACTGAGCTACATACTCTTCTGAGATCTTCAGGTCGGCCTGGATTAAGAACATAAAACGATCAAAATCATCATGTGCTCTCCACTGTGACAAAATGTTTCCTTTGAAAAAAACAAACAAAAAAACGCCTATTGACTACCACTAAATCTGACTGAAACATACCTGCATTTTTTCCCACAACTTCTTCTTTGGATTGAGTTTTTCATCTGGTTTGCCTGTCTCATAGCCTTCCACAAAGACCTGTTCTCCCGGTGACGAACCTTCAGGAGGGTCCAGAGGCTCCACCCTCCTGGGATTCCCTTCACTGAAAAATCAGCCAATAAGAAAGAGTTAAGAAACTAAGATGAGACTGAGGGATGAGCTGTAATTGTCATTGCAAAGCACAATGTCACTCACATGGAGGCACACAGCAGCATGGCTTGAGACTCTATTCCTCGCATTTTCTGGGGTTTCAGATTACACAGCACCAACACCATTCTGTCCTGCAGGTCTTCCGGTGAAATGTAGTCCACCAGCCCACTGACTACAGTCCTTGGGTCTGCCTCACCCACATCAATTTTTTCTAGGTACAGTGAATCAGCTTCTGGATGCTGAAAATTGGACACACAATAAGCTTGGAATATATGTGTATACACACACACACACACACATTGATCAGATAGGACATTGTGATAATTTTTATCTTCTACCTTTTCCACACTGATGATCTTGCCCACCCTGATGTCCACTCTGGAGGGGACTAGCTCATCATTCTCTCCTCCTTCTCCTCCTGCCTCGGAACCCTTTCCTCCCGTTTCTGATCACACAGGCAAATGTGAATGTGAAGTTGACAACCCACTTAATACTAAAGTGATGCAACTGTATTTTAGCTGGAAAATCTAAAGTGATGTTAGATGAAGACACAGTGAGCTTAGTGGGTGAAATACTCACTTGTCTTTGAGGAATCAGGATAGGCCAAGCTGGTAAGTTTCAGTAGCTCAGGTGACTCAAACTTCTTTCTGATTGGATCCAGCAGTTGATTTAGTGCGACTTCTACTGAGGCCTTTAGATCTCCTGGATGGATCATCTGAAAAGTGCATTGGTTACCAAAGGTTACACCAGAGCACATGGAGACAATGGAGTACTTTAGCAGATTTTTTATTCTACAAATAATGTAATTAGACAATTTTTTACCTCCTTCGCAAACTCCATCTCCAACTCTTCATACCCAGTGAAAGTTTTGTCTCCACCCCACTTTGGGTCTCTTTTGATGTAGAATTCTAAAACACAATTAAAGCATCAACACATTATAACAGGAAGAAAACTATGAAGTCTAGACATAGAAGTCCAAATTTAAGGATGACGTTTCTACCTCCACGCAGAGGGAAGAGCACATATTTGACAAACGAGAGGACTCCATTGTTTTGGATGTTGCCTGGTTCACAGAAAGCCTTCTTAAGCTTTTTGTTCAGATCTTCTTTAGAGTCCAGCAGATCAATCTTTGACTCCTGAAGCCAAAAACAGATAACTACTTTGTGATGACTGGTGACAAGCATTTGAAAACAATAATAGAAGACAAGCATTAGGAAAAGATACACACAAATTTGACTTAATTATATCTTTTTTCCCCCCCTTGACAAATTACATCTGCAATCTTACTTCCTCTGAGGAGCTCATCTTGGCCCCTGTCAGTCCTGGTACCATGGGGTTCATTAGATGGACGCGCTTGGCATAGCCAAGAGAGGGCAAGTACTGGAAGGCAAAAAAAAAGTTTGTTTTATTTCTTCACAATGTGTATAGAGAGCAAATTTGGAATCTCAAAAAACACACTGTTGTCCAAACTGCATTTAGTAAAAAAAAAGAAAAAGGTGCACCAACAACATCACAACTACTCCTAACCTAACCACCGTGTTCCACAACAACAGAAAAGATCAAATTTGCTGATATGAAAAAAAAAGAAAAAGAAAAAGAAAAGTGTAGAGGAAAAAAATGTCAGTACTGGGAGGAAGAGAGAGTGTGAAGGGTTAAAGTAAATATGTCAAGACAGAGGGAGATCACACCTTCTCTGCCAGAGTGAATATCTTCCTCTGATCAACTCCACCAAACTGGGCATCCACCTTTAAGTACTCCTCATCCAGGGCCTGCAGACAAAGACACGATGATTTACTAACACTTAGAATGGCAGTGTGAAGGCCACTGCTGCAGCCATACAGCAGTAATAAATGTTGGTAACACACTTTGGTTTCTTCGATTTACATTTAGCCATTTAGTTTACATTGAACATGCAATATAATTGTACACAGTATATAAAAAACAGCAAACTCATTTCATATTTGTATATTCAGTTTATTTGATAAGTTGTCAGTACATTAGTTTCTACTAGTAGCGTGCACATTTAGTTAACTTCTCATATTTCAGTTATTTTGGTTTCTAAATTTACCAGAGCTGGTGGTTTAATTGAGCAAAAGGACACACCCAGATAGCACATCGGTTAAACAGAGGAAGTTGCTTATTAGGTTGTACCAGGAGCAGGGGCTCTTATGGCCATACAAGTAAGCATAACATCTTGTAGAATATAATGTTATTCACTCTTTAACACTGCATTGTTATGTGTGGTCCTTTCTGATAGATATTTACTATATGACAAAATTCAATACTCATAATCACAACTACAGAGGTTGCATGTCTATTTCTTACACATAACTAATTTTCATAGCTACAAAGTGTTTTTGCTAGATTAGGTCATTATGAGTGAGAAGCTCAATGGATCAGAGTCGTCTGGAAGCTCATCCTGGGTTAATAGTGTAAACTGTCACAACATAGCCACACCCTATTAAATCTAATAATGTTGTTATTACCTGAAGTCCAGGGTAGAGCAGACCACTCAGCAGAGGATACTCCACCTGTTTGACCACTTCAGCTCCAGCCTTCTTTGCATCATGCTCTGTCATTACAGAGGACAGGCGGTACACATCCAGAGTATACTCTCTGTCAAATATGAAAATACACACTACAGCTACAAAGTTGTTCTGGAAAATGCAAAGTTAAATAAGTGCATTCTCAGAAAGTCTGAAAGGTACATCAACACAAATTACTTGCTGAGCTGGAAGTCGGTTCCTTTCACAAACTTGAGTTTGTCCAGAGGTACACCAATGCTCTCCAGCATAGCCTTGATCAACTGTTCATAGTATTGCACCCTGAGCTCCAACAGCTCCCAGGGGGCTTTCATGTTGTCTAGGTAGGCATGCAAGTCTGCAAACAGGATAGTGACCTATAAAAAAAGGAGACACAAAAACATAAATGCAAAATACCAGTGAGTAGATATGAAAAATATACCTCAGCGCTGTACTTACCTCACATCCAGCCTTAAGGAAGTCTGCAATCTTTGACATTGGGACAAAGTAAGCCACATGGGGTTTGCCAGTGGTTGCTGTACCCCAGTATACCTTTAGCTCTCTCTCCTCTAGAACCTGCTTCAGCTTCTCCTCACCAAGGACCTCCTGCAATGCACACAACCACACACACAACCTTAAATTCATGAGACTAAGCTAAAGATGAATCTGGTAACTGTGTGTGCGTGAGAGGATGGTCTTTGCCTCACCTGGAGGTTCCTGGTGATAAGGTTGATTTTCTCATCGCAACTTAGCTGAACTGCCATATTACAACTGTCCTGAATAAGATGTCAGATTAAATATTGTTACAAAGACACCAGTTCAGTTTCAGCATTTCCTACACATACAATATACTTGGATGGGCCACCCTAGTATTTTTGGCCATCCATAGTTTATAGTGTAGTTTATATATTTACAGCCTATTTCTAATCTGACTTTTTTCTTAATATGACAATTCTAATGTGACTCTGAATGCATCGAGTTTGCTCAATGGTAATTGGTTATTTTAAGTTAAGTTAAAATAATTCCAATATTTTCAATATTCATTAAATGTTCATACATTTAATAATTTATTCTTCCAGTTTCAATGTTCACACATAATTGTATTTCTGAATAAGAACATCTGGCACCCGATCTGAAGCAAATAGTTGTTAGACAAAAAGTAATTAAAAAGGTGTGTCATAGTAACTACGTTTTCAGCTTTTCAACTGTTCAAACAATTAGTTCCCATACAGTTTACTTTCACTTTTGTTGGCCATGTATGAGGTAAAGGCGCAATTTCATCTCATCTTTGCACTAAGAGACAGGGGCAAGAAAACACAAAAACACAAAATGTCTCATAACGGTCTTGTTGATTTTCCAGTATGTCTTATTGGACAGATTATGAAATATAAAAAAGATAAATCTACACATTTCCTACACACACACAAATAAAAAAAAAAATAAATAAATCTACACATTTCCTACACATACAATATACTTGGATGGGCCACCCTAGTATTTTTGGCCATCCATAGTTTATAGTGTAGTTTATATATTTACAGCCTATTTCTAATCTGACTCTGAATTTATCGAGTTTGCTCAATGGTAATTGGTTATTTTAAGTTACTTAAAATAATTCCAATATTCATTAAATGTTCATACGTTTAATAATTTATTCTTCCAGTTTCAATGTTCACACCTAATTGTATTTCTGAATAAGAACATCTGGCACCCGATCTGAAGCAAATAGTTGTTAGACAAAAAGTAATTAAAAAGGTGTGTCATAGTAACTACGTTTTCAGCTTTTCAATTGTTCAAACAAGTAGTTTCCATACAGTTTACTTTCACTTTTGTTGGCCATGTATGAGGTAAAGGCGCAATTTCATCTCATCTTTGCACTAAGAGACAGGGGCAAGAAAACACAAAAACACAAAATGTCTCATAACGGTCTTGTTGATTTTCCAGTATGTCTTATTGGACAGATTATGAAATATAAAAAAGATAAATCTACACATTTCCTACACACACACAAATATAAAAAAAATAAATAAATCTACACATTTCCTACACATACAATATACTTGGATGGGCCACCCTAGTATTTTTGGCCATCCATAGTTTATAGTGTAGTTTATATATTTACAGCCTATTTCTAATCTGACTCTGAATTTATCGAGTTTGCTCAATGGTAATTGGTTATTTTAAGTTACTTAAAATAATTCCAATATTCATTAAATGTTCATACGTTTAATAATTTATTCTTCCAGTTTCAATGTTCACACCTAATTGTATTTCTGAATAAGAACATCTGGCACCCGATCTGAAGCAAATAGTTGTTAGACAAAAAGTCAAACAAGTAGTTTCCATACAGTTTACTTTCACTTTTGTTGGCCATGTATGAGGTAAAGGCGCAATTTCATCTCATCTTTGCACTAAGACTCAGGGGCAAGAAAACACAAAAACACAAAATGTCTCATACCGGTCTTGTCGATTTTCCAGTCTTTTCTGGTCTTGATTGATTATTTATTTATTTATTAAATTAAGGAAATTTATTATTATTATTATTATTATTTATTTAAATAATAATACATTTCCTATATGCCATTTTTTCTAAACAACCTAAACAGTAAGTAACGTTGTATTTTAAGCAAGTTAATTATCCCCTGAGAAAGGTGAAACTAACGTTACTTGGAAACTGACGTTGACGTTGAAACAAAAACAGGATGATGACAAAAAACGAAACAGTAAGCTGGACCTGGAACGTAACGTTGAATATGACAAGTGAAAAGCCTTAATAACAACCTACCTAACTAAGTGACCAACGAACCGTTCGCTGATGATGATGACTGAAAAACAGCTAGCTAAGTAGCTAACATTAGCTAGCAACAAAACCATGTGCATCTACCCCTAACTGGCACTGGTGATGTTTAATGTTAAAACTACGAACTGTTTCCTAGATACGTTCTCATTTATTTGGCAGCAATATCAATTTTCCACAGAGCTATGATGTACATCTCGTGGACCTACCTGAAAACGTGACTTTTTGCAAAGAGATATTGCACAGCAAGCCGGGTATCTGTCAGTGTGTTACATCAGCGGTAGTGAGAGGTTAAATATTGAAACTCGGGGAAGAGGCGGGGTTTATGATCGAACTCGGCCCTAAACTTCCAGCCCCGCCCACTTGTAATGGTCACATGATCAAGCCAGTGCGTTTTCGTAGCGCGCATTGCAGCTCGCTCCCCTCGTGCTCCCCTCGTGTCCGCTAGGGATGATGTTGCATCAGCGGCGGCTCTTTCTCTGCCATCGACTCCTTGTCGACTCAAGGAAAAAGCAATCGAGTGCAGCCCACATACCTTTTTCTCAGATGCAGATGAAGCCAGTACCACTGAGTTTTGCACGTCCTTTTTGTTAGTCTATTTCAGGCTTGCTTGACGCTGTCATTGATTAACCTTACTTTTTTCATTTACCTGCGTTATAGCCTACCTGTCCTTTATGCATTAACTATTTAATCTGTGGCCTCCAAACTCCCACCAGGCATTAAGTCATCAAAACGTGGCTTTTTGTAGTTGTTGCAGAACAATATACAAACAGGAAGGCAAAACAGTAGTTGTACGGTTTATCATATTTAAGGCACACTGGATGGAAAAATAAGAGATAATTCATCTTAAATATGAAGAAAAAAAACTAAAAATTCCCCTTTGCTTCAATTCATTGTTTTATTTGTTTGCGCATTTGTTGTTTTTAACTCTTTGTTTTTCATGGCTTAGGAAAAATCTAATTTTTTTCAGATTGTATATTTCAGCCATTTTGTACTTTTTGTACACTCATAGCTTTGACATGAGCAGTAAAGACATCCACCTCTGTGATGTGCCTTTTGAGCAAGTTGGATATTGGAACAATATTGATATTTTAAATGCACTGTCAGTACATTATGTATACAAACAGCATTTGGTGGTTAAAAAGTGACTGGCCTAGAAAAGATTTAAACTGAGTGAAAATACAATTTACAGGTCCAGACTTTACTATGAAAACATATTTTCAGTTTCAGCAGTGACTGTGTCCAGAATGTTAGTGCTAAAACAAAGTGATAAAAAGCAACAGATGTTGCTCTACACTCATCTCTTAATTTTTCTGCTTTTGATTTCCTTTAATCTGATCCCTGTTCTTCCTTCCTGTTCCAGACATTAAGCAGCAATATTTAAACATTCTGTCAAAATTTGCTACAGCAGCTGGTGCATTGAAACCTTAGCCACACTATCTACACTAGTGCACACTCCCCAGTTACTTCCTGCCACAATAAACTATCCACTCCCTGACACGTATTTCTCTATCCTTCCTCTTCATTTCATCATATTTATATGTTTATTTTGGTTAATTAATTTCATCTTTCAGTAAATTCTGTTTCCTATTTGTACAAAAAATCGATAGGGTTTCCCCAAGTCAGTAGGCTGTTAATGTGTAAATGCAAACAAAAGCATTCCGTTTACTTTTACTTTTACTTTTTCTTTGTAGCCCATGTATAAAATAAAAACACCAGTGTTACCCATCAACCTCAAATTCATTTCTCTATTTTTCCTCTTTCTTTTCTTTTTTTAATATGTTTCTCTGGGTTAATTTATTTCCCTTTTCTGTTGTTGAAAATCATAGTTCCATCCATCCATTATCTGTAACTGCCTATCCTGTGTAGGCTCATAAGCTGGAGCCTATTGCAGGTGTCATTGGGCAAGAGGCAGGGTCCACCCTGGACAGGTCTCCAGTCTATGGTAGCCAACACTGGGAGACACACACAAACAGATAACCATTCGCTTTCACACCTACGGGCAATTTAGTCACCAATTAACCTGGACTGTGGGAGAAAACACACGCAAGCAAATGGAGAACATGCAAACTCGGAAATCATAGTTTCGCATTTTAATCCTCTTTGATCCTCTGTACATCCTCTTTGATGCATATTTTTTCTCAAAATAATTTTGATTTCTTTTTAAAACACTAATTTTCTTGCTTTGTGCTTCAGTGTTTGTCGATAATGGCACATTTCTTTCTACATCAAATTCCCTATCAATTAAAACCTCTGGGTGTTTTTTATCGCACTAGATATTTCATGATCCCAGGCATTGATGCCAACAAACTGATGGAGAAGGCTGCCTCTGTACTGGGTACTTTTCTAGAAACCCTGGAGCACAAACCGCTGAACATTATGGAGAACAGTGCACACCCTCTGTGTGACCTGATGGACAAACAGAGAACTTTTAGGAAATTCTTCAACTCTACTGTGTAAAATAACCGTACAAAGTCATTCCTACCAAAGTCCAATCCCTGTACGATGACTCTCTTCTGACAGTACATATAACAGCTCACCTGAGCTTTTATTACTATCAGTATGCCACAATGGTGTATATTCTGTCTATAAAGTCTCCACCTTATTTGCACTAATGCAGTGCATTTCATTTTATCAACATACAATTTGTGTCCAACTTGTGCCTCTTAGTATTATGCTTATACCTCTGAGTGCACTGTCACCTTCTAACTCATTGTCTCTAGTGTGTTTGTGGATCTAATATTCTGTGTTCTGTTTAATGGCTACTGTAACACCAGAATCTACCTTTGGGGTAAAAAAAATATCTGTTTTTATCTATGTATGACTGAAAATCCTGTTTGATAACAGAAGAATCAAATGATTGGATACTTACAACAGAACAGAGCTGTCACCTATATATGTATGCATGATCCTTTCTGGGCATCCAGATTTGCAACTAAATAGATCTACTTACTTTCACTTAGCACGTTTTATTGAGCGAGGTTTAATTAGCATTCCATTTATTAGAGAAGACACAAAGATAGAAAAACATTACAGCAGATATCAAGTTAGCTAATTTCCACTGGAGCAAGTTCAGCGTCAGAAGTCGGGCTCCAGCCGGGGGAGCACCGGCAGGATGAGGTTCCCAAACGAGGAGTCCTGAGTGATGAAAAAGCCCGACGAGTGGACGTGA
This sequence comes from Channa argus, assembly GCF_033026475.1. Classification (NCBI taxonomy): domain Eukaryota; kingdom Metazoa; phylum Chordata; class Actinopteri; order Anabantiformes; family Channidae; genus Channa; species Channa argus. The sequence continues at coordinate 20,757,765 of NC_090197.1, forward strand.
GCGTGCTGCAGAGCAGCTTTCTGCTGGGCGGCGATGTGCTGCTGCTCGGCGCTGTCCCTCACCTCCTTCAGACTGGCTCTGGACGACATGGAAATGTTGGCTCCCGGGTTGTTCATGGACTGGCCCTGCATCAGCCGTCTCTTCTCCTTGTCCAGCTCCGCCAGGATAGCCACCCGGGTCTTGTTCTGTAAGCCTTGTCCGGGAGGGTTCGCAGCCATGGCAGCAGAGCACTGAGCCCCGAGGAGATCCACGGGTCTACTGCAAGCGTTAGTTGTTCCAGTTACGAACTTGTCAAGCTGATAATATTGCTGTTATGTACAGACATGGAGCAAAACACAAACCAGAATTAAGTTATGAAAGTATTTGTTTTTTTACTGTTTTCTGCGGAAGATTATAAGATGTAACACTTCCGGTGTAAGTTTTCTTCGTTCAAAATAAACTAACACAATTCTATAATAACCCATGTAATTAAATGTTTTATAGAAACATGAGACATAATCACAGCTCATGTCAACTAGTGGTGTTTTAACAAAATCACAGGCCGAAAATACGCACATTAAAACAACTAAATTCATAACCTGAATTAATAACCTGCAGAATTATTATTAAAAGATATGTTTGGATAAGAGTGTATATTTGTTTTCTTGATTCGAATCAAATACATTAATGGAAGGTGATTATAACAAAAAACACACTGCATATGGACAGAAACAAAAAAGGAGGAATATTAAAATTAAATAAAAGCACTAGATGGCAGTAGAGTACGATGAATATTGCCCACACGCGTGTGGACTGAAACTGAAAACAGTCAAAATGGTATTGTCTTTTTTACAATAATTTCTCCACACCATGCCACATTTAATTTATTGGCATAAATGCGTGCTTTTATTAGTGTTGGACATTTTCCTTTATAATACATTTTCAAAGTAACTTGCTTCAGGTATAAGGTGCAGTGCTCACAGTATATACCAAATATTGAAATATCATGAGTAGCTATCCACGTAATGCATTTGCAATATTACAGAAATTAAAAGCCTCTACAAGTTTGTGGTATTTAGTTTAGTTGTTCCACAAATTAAACATTAACAACTGATTCACAGTATACTTATTAGTATTTATTAACTTTTTCAATCTCATGTTTTCCCTTAAATAACTAGAGTACAGTGAACAGGTTAATTTCACTTACAGCCACAAAAACCAAGGATATTTACAGGTTTATATACAATATATACATATGCACAGTCCACAAGTCTTATGTTATCCTGTGGGATTAAAGCTCACACATTTGGCTACAGCCTCAAAAGTCATGAGGAAAGTTCACTGACAGGTCCAACAAATATGAGTGATTTACAATTAATACATGAGTCAGTGTAAATGGCCCAATGTTGCCATGTACAGTATACACTACTGACGAGCTGAGCGGTAAATAAAGATATTAAATGAAATATGATTGGCAACCTAGTTGTCAGGAACATGTAAAGATGTAACAGTATGTATAACATATGAAAATGTATGTACACGCATCCATATCAATAGATATGAAATATGGCAACCTTCATTTTCATGACAGGCATTGAGATGATCGGAAAGCATCCTGGTTGTTCCTTCATAGAGCATACTTAATAGGGTATATACACAAATAAAAATTCCAATACAACCCAACAAGACTACAACAACTTTCACTTCCCCAACTTCCAGTTTTCTTCTTTCCACAATTATGTGCTTCCCTTTTTGGATGCAAATAGAGTAAACACAGAATGGCAACATGTATTAAAAGGCATGTGAATGTTTTAAAATTTGGCTCCCACCCAATTTTCTTTTTTCGAAAAGATTAATCTAGTAGGAATCAACCAAATACATAATATAGTGAAATACTGAAAGATGCAACTTTATAGCAAATATCAATTCAATAACAGTAAAATCAAAACTAATAAATATTTAAACAATATTACTAAATTAGTACCAGCTGTAGACACCATTCTGCTCAGTATTAAGGAAATTAAAGTTGTCATATAAATAAGGTGGAAATAATAATAGTCGCTGGATAAATAATGCATTTAGATGTGCAAACTAACTGCTTTTGCTCTTATAGTGGTTTCAGTGGGGAACTTAAATGAGCCCTTAAGAGCACAGTTGTTGTCCAGCCACTAGTTTTAACATCACAATATTATGGCTTTAAAAAACAAGGAAAAGAGAAGAAATAAAAGAAAAGAAAGGAAGAAAGAAAGAAAGAAATCCAGTGAGATAGGAATCAAATGAAAATCAAGTTACTAGTTTCAGTACAATACGAGGAGACATTGTACAACAGCAAAACTCAGTTAAACACTTAAAGACACCAACTCAATGACTGAAGAGCATTTGTCTGACAAGTGTCAGTTTGTCAGTTTTGCATTTTTAACCCTGGCATAGGGCTGAATTAAGGCATTATCACAGTTTGTTAAAGAATCTCACCATGTTAACATCTCAAAACTTTAAGAGTTGTTATAAGTGCAGTGCTCAAGGTCATTAGTGTTTGATGTGATGTGTGTCAAAGGATAGAAACCATTCAGCTCCAGCAAGTAGCACCAATAATGGCAGCACTGACAAAACACACTCCTATTACATTTCATTGGTTTTGTGCAATTCAATTGGAGAAAACTAACTTTTGTTTTAGCAGCATTCAATGGTTGCATTTTATACAAAAAATTAGGCTTCTGAGATCTGACTGCACAAAAAGAGGAGAGTGAATTTCTTGCTGAATGTGGGTAAAAGCATGTTTGTTTTTAGAAAGGCCTTAGGGAGGCTGAAGCAATGATACTTTGGAGACCCTCAAGTTTTTGTGACATGGACCAGCAGCAGTGTGACTGGACATGGCAGTATCTGCATGGTCCAACAGGTATTTTGGTCCTGCACAGCGCAAAATGCCAGTCAATCACGTGACTGATCTGTGGTTCTTTGTAAAATGTGCTACACAGTGTTGCCCAGTTCTGTAGAGTCTGTTTCAGAATCCGCCTCATTGTCCCTGCAAGAAAACAAAGGTGTCTTCAGTTGGAGTTTTGCTTCACAGTCACACACAAATGCAAAATTGTAAAAGCATGCGATCGGCCAGATTTCAATTACACAGGCTTACCTCTGTTCCTGTAGCAGTTTGCGGTTCCCTTGCCTCCTCTCCTCATCGATTGGATAAGAATACAAGATGAGCAGGCCGATAATAATCAGAACTACGGGGGCGGCGGAAACGAGTAGTTTCAAAGTTAGGTGCACTTCCTCTGGTTGAGAGCAGCCTCTGCTAATATAACCTGCAAAACTGACAAGGAGGAAACAAATTTATGAAACTGGAAATTATCTCACATCTTATTAAGTTGCAAAGCAAAAATATTATATAACAAAGTAAGCTATTGTAATTCATTTTTAGTAAAGCCAAGAATTTGAAGTGATGGTAAGGCCAACACTGTTGTAAAGTCAGTCATGTGATGCATGTGCACAATACACAACACACACACAGTACAGCATGAAAACTTAAGTAATTCCTTGCTTCCATGTGGATTTGGGTGCTGGGAGATTTGGCTTAACTTCTATTAGGCTTTGTTTCCCTTTAAGGTTTTGTGTGTGTTCAGATAATTACTTACTCTAAACTGAGAGTGGAGATGCCCAGAGAGACGCCAGAAGCAAACTTTGTGAAGAAGACATAGAAGGAATAAAAGAGAGCTTCATGGCCAGTGAAGTCAGGGTTCTGCACTTGGAAATCATCAACAACATCAGGGAGCATAGACCTGAGAGAAAAGGTTAGAGTGAGTATTGGTTGTCCACATTACGCACAATTTAAAAGCCTACCCACAGGTCAGCAAGGGTCTTACCAGGGAAGCAGAAAAGCTGCAGCTACTCCAACCCCGGCAGCAAAGGAGACAATGTATGTGACAATCAGGTTACTCTTCAAAGACACCACCAGGATCATGAAGGGAACCACAGACTGTAAGGCACAGAAACATATTAGACCACTTCAACCAACTGTCTTTCAGTGATTCAATTCCCAGATCAAGTCTCTTATTGGCATTATAACTCTTAAACCCTAACATATTTCCATTCAATCTTACAGGCATTGCATGAATTGGCCTTACCAAGGTGCCTGCATAAACTGCTGTCTTCTTGCCAAAGCGCATTAGAAACCACTGCCAGAAGGGGATGGCCAGAGTAGCGGAAAGCTAAGGAAGGAAGAAGAAAATGTTTCAGCTTGTTTTTTTCCCCAGAAAATGCCAAAAAATAAAACACATTGAACAAAAAGGCCTTTTATTACACTTTGTAACATGACACATTGGGTTTTACAAAGACAATTCAAGCATAAAATTAGGTGGATTCCTAAAATGCTTGTACATTTGACCCTTTTTATTTACCCAACACAACCGTGAGGATAGAGACTGACATGGCTTCTGTTCACTTCCCAAAACACATATGATCTTAAAGTAATGCAGAAGTCCAGAGGGTTCATTCTAAAGTTATTACCAGATGACAGAGGATTCCCTCAGTTCAGTTTGGCCTCTTAGCTAGAGCCCCACAACAAATCCATGATGCAACAGTATCTTTCTTACATTTCCTATGTATGAATGAAACACTAAACTGAGAGGCAAAACGCCCACATATTGTCCCTGTCTCACACAAGTCATCTGTGCTAAAATAACGCAAAAAGTATAAATTGATTTTCATTCATTTCCTTTTCTATCAAAATATACAAGATTTTGTCTTGTATCAACAGTGTTTGTGCACTTAAAAAGGACTGACCTTAATCATGAAAACCATGGCATCTGTGTGCTTACACGGTCCACAGCTCTACAAGCCCCATAAACTCTTTTCCACAGAAATAAAAACATGGTAATCAGTTTGTATCCCTTTAGCTTTATACCTGACCCAACAAAGCACCATTTACTCAACCAAGCTCAGTATATTCCTCACAAATGAAACCAAGAAGACAAAAATGGCTACTCTTCCAGCAAATGCTGTCCTGGTGTATAAATTTAGTATACCAATTGTTCATATGTTAATACCTACTGAACTCCCTACTGCTCTTACACGTTACTTTCACCACAGTATCTGACAGTGAATTAATTACTAACCCCCATGCTATGCTTGTTAGTTTGACCAATCTTTGAGCAATTAAGTGTGGCCATGTCATAAAATTACTGAAGGTGCACTAAATAAATTTACTAAAAAAAAAAACTGCCAAGTGCCATGGCTCTGTAATCCTTTCCATAAAGTACAGGATCAAATACTCTATAATACCTCAAACATCTCTAACCTGTACCCGTCACACTGTACAATTCTGCTATGCGTGCTACAAAAGCCATATCAGTGGATTAACTGGGCTTAATACCAGTCAGGATCTAAAGGCTGATTCTTTGATGTGAGAAGCCTTTTTTTGTCTGGAATACAGCTTTATATAAAAGGGGAGGTCAAGAGAGACATGAAAGGAGAAGCCAAAGTGACTCCTGTACTGTACTGTGGGAATGGGACAACATTCAGGGAGAGAAGTCAGACTGCACACACATCATGGTAATGAGCAGCCTGGAGACAGTGCAGTCAAACAAAGAACAGAGAAGCTTTGTAACTGAACACAATGTGTTCACCTTGGGAGGAAAACTTTTGTGTACACTCAAAGGCTAATGGCTTAACTTATTCCATACAAATGGGCTGCCCAGGGTTTCAGATGATGGAAATGTGGCCATTGCTACAGCAACAGTGCACCTATCTGTGTCTGAAAATGCCACTCGTGTGTGTGCTCACCATGATCACCAGGAGAATGTTCTGAAAGTCGTTTCGGAAGCCCAGCGTTGAGCTGCAGAACAGAGCGAAGTTTCCCTCCAGAAGCTGTAGAATAAAACACATAGATGTACCAAGAACAACTTTACAGTTGAATTTAAAAATACAAACATCCCAGGACAACTCTGCAGGCTCCAAATAAACTCCCTGCATTAGCATTCACAGAACTGGTTGAACTCAGTAAGCAAAAAATAAACATCTGGTAGTGAGACTAAGGGCAATGACTGACTGATAATATACTAAATTACCTATGAATGTATGTATGTATGTATGTATGTATGTATGTATGTATGTATGTATGTATGTATGTATACACACCATGAAAGCCAGTGATGTAAAGAGGAAGACCATGACCAGTTTGGCATATGGTCCATGTCCCATAACCAGCCTAATTCCCTGGAAGAATGACATGGGCTCTGACCTGGGGCGGCAAGACTCTGGAAAGAGAAAAAAACAATTAAACAATGAACATAGATGCAAAATGACATCCACCTGAACACATTTCCAACTCTTTCATTCCTCATTCTTTGATTTTATTAGTTAATTTTACAAGAGCACTTTCCTTTTAAGGCTCCCTTACAGAACAATTGTCTTACTGTGATACTCTCACTGCTGGTCAAAAGGCTTAAAAAAAATAAAAAATAAAATTAAGTTAAATAACAAATAACTCTGTAAGCCTGTAAGTTTACAACCATGTACTGCAGCAGAAATAATAACAGCTCTGTCACATAGAAAACTGTTCATCTTCAACCATTTGGGAAGACACACTTGTGTAAATGGTGGCAAGGATCAACAAAAAAATGTCTCCCCCTGCCAATCATTTTGATTTTAAATCCAAGTTAAAATTAAGCAATTAAAAGCTGTAAATACTGACATCTAAATTAAAGGATTGTGGTAGTTTTACTAAAGCCTGTTTCACACATGAACTCCGGATCAACCTGGACAGTGTCTCCCACATTGGGATTTCAGTGCACAGTCAGCACCCACAGGAAATACTGAACGCCATGAATGAATATCACCTCTGGACAAAGTCAAGAGAATGTCAGGTTACCAGTGCATGTGTGAAAGGGGCGTAAGAGATTAAGGCCTTACCCTTTTGTTCTCTCACGCCACAGAAAAGGACAATGGCACAAAGAATGTAGATGGAGCAGATCACACCAGAGGCAATCATGTAGGCCACTTTCTTTATAAGGAGAAAACAAACAATAACAGTCAACAAACACAATTTGCATCTCAAATTTTACTTTAGGCTTTGCCAGTGGTACCTTTGTTTGTTATTTGCCTTTAGCAAATTTGTTTACCGTATGCTCAAGGGAAATGACAGGCTCTGACTCATTGAGTCTGGAAGACTTTGAGGAATTGCTGATGTCTGCTAGGATGTCACCAGGTCCTGGGAGGCAGGGTGCATTGGCCATTCCTACTATCTGGCCTTGGATAGCTGTACCAAGCAGAGTGCCAAGAACCTCCACAGTCATCCCTAATTTGAAGAAAAGTTAGGAGATGTTCAGTCACCAAGGAGGTGTCCCTCTTTTGTGATAAATAACTATTTCTTATGCTGACTGTGATACCCACTATATGCTGTGGCTGAGTCTCTCTCCTTTTGCTCTGAGCTGATGAACATGGTAAGGGCAGAGTATGGCACATGGAAGCACTGGTAGCAAAGAGAGCAACAAAGTGACAAAAATTAATGCAGCTCTTAATTTTTACTTTCTGATCATGTAGAAAATTCAACACAAGTTAAAATACAAATTTGCGCATTTCAAGACAAAATGTTTTTGACTGCCTGACATTGTGATGATCAAAATATATGACTCACAATTAAGATTGCTTAAGAATGTCCGCCCTATAAAGGTGTCACTGAAGACGTGAAAGGATGCACATGCTAAAAATCATATTGGGAAATCAAACATTTCCATGGCCATGTATGGCACACACAGTGAGTAATCACTGTCAGTGTCTCTGATGTGTGTCACTCACTGTTTGAAGGGTCTGGAAAAGGCAGTAGAAGAACAGGTACCAGATGACTTTGCCATCTTCAAAGGGAGGAACAAACCAAATGAGGAAATAGGAAAGCACCGCCAGAGGGGTTGAGAGCACAATCCTACAGATAAACCAGACAAACAAGGGGGGGGGGGTTGACAAGAAGAGACAACATTACCATAAAATGCCCTAGCTCTGTCAACAAATGCCACTCTTTATGAAGAGAGGGACCACTCATTACATAACTAATCGTGGCCTTTTATTCCGGCCTTTTATTCAGTCTCTGCCAACTATGTCTCAGTGACGTTTCACATTGATTTCATTCTTGGGGACATACTGTTCCTGGTGTTTTGCCACAAACAGGTTGATCTTAGCTTAATCTGAGAGTCTATTCTACTCCTACTATACAAATAATGATTGAAGTGGTCATTTGTATATATAAGAAAAAAAGTGATAAGATACACACTTATCTTTGTAAAAAAATCCACGCTGTTATGTATTGTGCCCTTTTCTCAAAGGTCTCACATCCCGTAAATGCACGGTCATTAAGAGATTAAAAAAACAACAACAAAAAAAAAAAACCCAGGTGTTTTGGTCACTGCATAGTTCACATGATCACATACTCTGTTCACCTTCTTCCTGATGCCAAATTTAATGTTCAACAATCAGATGTGACTTATTGAATGTGATCTTAGCTTGACATGGAGAGGGCAAAAATATAATAAATATTATTTATGTATTTATTTAAGAATAAAGGAAGAAAAAAGATAGTCTAGCTTGTGGACCAGACAGGAGAGATTCTTCTCATCTGAATATTTTTTTTACTCTTAACACTACAAGCAGTAACTTGCCTCTCTTTTACATAAATACAGTCAGGCAGGCGCTTGTCATGTCATGTTTCGTCACGTCGGCTAACATTCAGTCAAAGTGCTCATGAAGAGACCAGCATCACTGCAGAGTCAACACTAATCCGTTTAATCCTATTTACAGCCAAACTTAAAAAAAATTTATGAGATTCACAGACAGAAATGTTAGGTGCAAAACATCATCCTGGCTCTGATGCCTTTATGTTTTGGCTATAACTTAAGAAATCAGAAAATAAATAGTTTATGGAAAACTGAGGATGATATTATTGGTAAGGTAAAAAACAAACAAACAATATCTTCATTTAAAAGGTAGGATAGATTTTTTGTATTTGTGGAAGTAAACATAAAAATCTGTGTGGACACACATTTGACTATTCCGGTACGTCTACAGAAACTGACGTAACTGAGTCTTTCTGCTAATGCACTGCAACTTGAACTGCAGTAACCTCCTGGTTTCCTACCATGGCTTTTGTAGCTGCATGCTATTGGCCATAGCAGGTGGTGTGTTGTGGGCTGGGCCAATGAGAAGCAAGCTTGAGTCCAGTCTACCCTCCCCCACTTCCTAGGCACAGAATTTAAGATGGAGCAGCAATTTGCCTTTCAGATACCACCCTCACCCCTTTATATCTTTGCTGCTGAACTGGGCATTATGTGAATGGACATTTCAATCATACCTCCCTCTTGTCCTTATCCCTTGCCCCATCTCAGACAACTAATGGGCAAGATGTATCTCATTTATCACTAGCTGCACACACTAAAAATTAGTAGTTGAAGTAGTGTTGATAATATATTATTTCAAAATATTCCATTTAATTCTACATTCAGGATAGATTGTAATGATTAAAAATGTATAGTTATCCATATAACACAATATTAGTATAAATGCAAAAATCTAAAAAAAAAAAAATAGTATACAGTGCTTGTTATTGGGCAGATTATGGCTTTTATTTAAAATTTCTTATAGTCAATAATTGCTTTGTTTCATTACTTCCATTAGTATGGCACGACAGAATTGCCATTTCCTTGTTAATTAATTAATTATGCAGGTTTTTCACCATAGGAACATCAAGGGAATATTCACACAGGAAACTGAGGTAAAGACCACCAGAGAACCTCATTACAGGGTTTTCCTCCCAATTGTGTTCTACAAACATTTATATAAGCAACAAGGGAGATTATTTAATCAATCGGGCAAGGCAGTAAATAAGGTGGTGTAACAGCCAATCCTGCATCTCCCTGTGGTTAAAAAGCTGCCTAGACTACCTGAGACATTTACCTTTCCTGTCAGTCTCACGCTCTCTTTGTGGCCTTTTATGACACTTATCTATTTCTGTCTTAATTATCATCTCATAAAAAGGTACTAATTTTTCCTGAGCTGCCAAAGGGACACTAGCTTTGAAAGCATCTTGGGTGCTGACAGGAGGCTGGCAGCCATGTCTATCACAAGCAGCTCAGAGTCAGTGACACCCTACACCAAACCTGCCTGCCATAAACATGTGAATGAAAAATTCAATAAGGACTTCAAATTTTGACAATGAAGTACCCGTGGACAAACTTGCACAGCTTGGACCCCACACAGACAAATGATGTAAAGTGGTGTTCATTTCGTCACTGGGGGTGCTGTCATAGAGAGGGGCAACATTGCAATGGCCAGAGTAAAAGTAAACCCAAAATAGTTGGCATAATACCAAACAGCAGAAAATGAGCTCTCTATTCAAACATACAGAGATCCCAGTTACTGAGTCCTCTAGAGAATTTTTTTCTGAAAACCTGGTTTGTGTTTGTTTAAGAAGTAGACTCAGTAGCAGATAGGAGTTATATTTGTCAATGCTACACTCATAGCAATACTGTGAGAAATATGCAGAAGCACCTGCAAAAACTCCTTGTATTTCTTAAGTTAAGGCTTAGTGCATTTTAGCTTCAGTAGTTCAGTCTGGACCATTTCATTTATCATTTTAATTTTCTATTTTATTTTTCAGTAGTTTTTCAGCCTATATGCAGAGCATTAGGTGTGTGTGTGGGTGTGTGTGTGTGTGTGTGTACATGAGAGAGGTTAAATCTATATATGTATGTGTGGACAATGAGGAAGTGGTACAGCAGTAATTGAATCAATATGACCCATAGTAACCCCACGATTCAAACTGCGTGCCTGCACAAAGCTCCACCCCCAAACACTGACACGTGTACAGTGTATAGCTGGAAAATTTCCAAACTAAACGCTGGCTCCCAGGGTGACAGTGGGTGTCCATCAAGGATTTCCAAAAGCAAATAAGTAAAAAAAAATGCTTCAGTGATGTAAGTGGGGTTTATCAACAAGATAATGGAAAGGGTTTGGCAAACTCCCAAACATTACAGCATAAGGAAGAGGGTGCTCCATATAAAATCACAAAGGCCTAGTAAAAAGCTTTAAAAAAATAGTTCCAAATTAAGTCAAACAGTATCAGACTGTAGCTTGCTGGTTACAACTAGGAATTAAACATACCAGGGTAGCATGCGTCCAAAACGTGTCCATGGGCTTCGGGAAATCAGGAAGCCCACTGTAGGGTCTGTTATAGCATCCCATGCTCGCCCCACAAACAAGATGATTGAAGCATAGAATGGATCCAGCTGTTTAACGTAGAAGATATACAGATCAGGGAAACTAAATACAAATATAATATAATATACTACAAATATGCGTCATTTCCTGATGTTCAGAACACATTCAGATACACTACTATATACATTCAGATATTATTACCATTGCAAAACACTACTCCATAGATGACTTAATGTAATGAGCACGCTGACCCACTATTCAAAGTCTTAGTGGTCAGCAGTGTAGCTGTAAAATATGACAAACTTGACATTAAGGTGACAATTAGTGAATAGTCCATGAGGCAACAGTCAAACGTAGCACCTAGTAAGATATACAACGTAGAGATAGTGACGAACCCACTTGGCAGCTCTGTCTCCATGCCATTTATCCAGCTCTGTGCCGAGGAAACAAACATGGCTAAAACCCAGGCAGGCTGAACGTTTGACTCCTGAAAGTACAGTCTGCCTCATGCTGTGTCACCCAATAGACTCTTAATTAACTAATTTGCTAGCCAGACAAAGTGAAACCCTGAGAAGCCATTGACTTACACGCTATTTTGGCCATAACCATCAGATTAGTGTCAGCCCCTATTAAAGCAAGCCCCTCCTCTAGACCAGCGTGGAGTCAGTTACGGAAACAAGTGAGAACTTATGAGCAGCTGTGTGGCTCTGTTTAGGCTGGCCTTCCTAAAATAACAATAAATCGTAGGACAGGTGTGATCATGGAGTCCAAATTAGCTCAAGCCACTCACCTGAGCTACATCCAATAAATAGATCTGCAGAAAAAAGCCCAGGGCACATCCGGTCATCTGATAGGGTGCTCCACCGATGGCATAGCTTATCTTGTTGCAGACTGACAACCTGTTCCTGTTCTCACGCTGAAGAAAAACAAGGGGGAAAAACGGAAAATGATAATAATCAAATTCATAATTGTAGAAGTGGAACATATATAAGGACATGGACACATGAGAACTAACCTATTTTTGGGCCAGGGCCATCAATTTTTAATACCTGCCAACAAAGGTTTTCTGGCTTTGATTATGTAATTATAGTGGGTGTCAATTTTGTGGAATTGAGAACAGACTTTTTAATCCTAAAGTTGCGCAAAACAGCAGCATATAAATAAATAGGAGGCTTTCACAATTTTTCTTTCTCAACATGTTTAGTGCCTCGTAAGGAATGTGGTCTAAAATCTTAATCACTAAAGGGCGCGACTGGCAAAAAGCTAATGCAACAGAGCTGATAATTCCCTTAAATAGATAAATAACAACTCTTGAAATAGAAACACAAATCTCTTTTGATCAGTGCTTAAGCAAAAACATCATTATAATGATGACAGCATCATGGCAGCAATTTAAACTGGCTTAACACACAAAGTGATGGCTGCCAGTTGGACCTGTGCTCTGACCACAGCTGCCCACAGAGGGTGAATACACACCCTCCTCCCAGACCAATTATAAAGTTATGGTGACACCTAATCTAACTTCTTTTTAGCTGGTCAAAAAATGTTTCATAACTAGTGATGAATGAGGAAAAAAAGCTACTAGCTCAAGATAAAAAGAGATCAGAACCTGCTGAAGAGAGCATGCATTTATAAAAGGTAACCTGAACTGCAGGTACATTTCAGGATTCACTGATCTATTAGAATAAAATGGACATGTCCCCACACTCAATGGTTGGTGAACAATGGTTGGCCAACAAACGCTGGGCTACCTAGTAATTTAGATAATGTCTCCATGGTAGTAAATGCAGTATCTCTTGTGATTAACTTGTGCTATCTATTTATCTATCTATCTATTATATATATTATAGAAAGATATTTTTCCTATTCCTGATAAATAAATATAGATAGATATATATTTATCCTATACAGTATTTCTTATGTCACTCTTACAGGAAGGTGTGACAATGTGTTAATATCATTCTCTTGACATAGATTACAACATTTGCTCAGGACTTATTAAAACATAATCTAGTGCCTCCCATTCCGTATATTTAATGAGCAGATGCAAGTGTTTTATAAACATAACATGAAACATAGTCTCTTATTACTACGCCAAACAGTCGTTACTTCTGTTATCGGTACTCCCTCTGATATGTTGCCACTGTAAACTGATAAGAGCTTATAGTAGGTCAGACAATTTTGCTAATGCTAAACAGGCTGAATAGTCTGGCAGATGCAATGGTGTTAAAAACTGTCTCTGGGTGGACATTCAGGGAAAGGATCTTCGTCCTTTGAGTCTGACACGTCACTTTGGTAGGTGCTTCATGCTGCATATAAATATAGGACATATGGCAATCACCCTAATAAACGTATTGGCAAAACCAAAATAAATGAGGGAATTCAACTTCAAGCAACGCGACTTTTAAAAAGTAAGATCACATGAAAAGATAGACAATAAAAAAACAATCGCTTAGATCCACCGTTTAATTAACTGCTCCCTACTCCGTGAGTCCGTGAATGCAGCATTAAACACACCCATCTGTAGACTGACTCCCAAACAGTAATTTCTCAGTTACATTAAGGACTGGACTTTGATGTTTTTATTGTTATCAGAAAGCAAAACCATATGTTCTGTTTTTAAAAGATTTACATATGCAGTGACAGAATTACCTTTTTCTTCTAATGAATCTCGCCCCTTTATTTAGAGACCCAACTCATCCATTTACCAAATAACTTTGGCCAGTTTGAGACTAGCACAATTTAAAACGGTCGACGTTAGCCGCTAAAAAAAGTGTAGCTGTCTAACGTTATTTCGAGATTTCAATTTAGTCCTCTGCGGGTAGGCGTGTGACAGCACCGAAGAGCCCCATCATTACAGTCCAACCGATGACTTAAATCAACTATATTTAACCCTGTCAAGCACCGTCCAAAGCCTCAGCCACTTTATAAGATTTAAAGTTAAACGACTTGAAGAATGTCTCGTGATGTGCGGCGGTGTAATGAAATGAAAGGGTTTGTTGAGGATTAGAGGATAAAGCTGTGTTCGTGTATTCCCTAAACTGGGTGGCTTTTTATTATTCTTTTAATAATTTCCATTTGTTAATTATTTGTTTCACTAAAGAAACACATTGTTGCTCACTCGTGTAGGAACACGACAGCTAAGCAGAGCGCGCCTAGCTAACATTAACGTGAGTCACCCCTTTAACATATCATTTTACCAGTGAGCTCAGTTCATTCATACGTTTAAGGCATATTCCAATAAAGAGCCAGCATGTTCCTCGTATGTGGGTCGTCTATTGAGGTGATATGAACAACAAACGCTGGTTAAATCTGATTTTTTTATTTTTTTTAATTGACGAACGGACTCACCTTTCCAGCGAGCTTGATGCCATCCGTGGCCGGTTTGTTCAATAAACTGGCGTTGGAGGATTGTTCGCCCCCTTCTCCTTTTGCCATAGCACAGCAGCCGGTTACTGGATTTAATGTCACACCGAAACAAATGTACAGATATTTAATTTAGTGCACGGATACTGTTTGAAAGATCGTGTCCAATGATATCCTCGTGGTCTGTTTCAAAATTGAGCTGATGCGGTCTGAGAAAGAGTGGATTGTAGTAATTTTAGAGCTCGTAGTCCCCGCCCTTTCTCAACGTGCCGTTCACCCGATGTTTACCCCCGCCCCTCCAAGGCGTGTCTGATGGGGGCAGCACTCCGCATCATGGAACTACTCTCACTGAAGGCATTTCCTCAGAACGTATGAAGGTTTTTGCGACCTTTATTTACATTCTCCACTGTAAAAAAAGTTGCCTTTATTATTTCAGTGCAGCATTAGTGTTACACTACAGTAACCTTAACTTATAAACAAACACACCTACAGGGCCTAATGACCCTAATATTGATTTTGATTGGTTTCACACATTGAGGATTTGTTAATATTTAGTCTATATAGTAAGTTTATACTGGATATTTAATACTTTTGAATGAAAAAGGGAAAGAAACAATAATACATGTATTATGCAGAAAAACACAAAATATGACAGCTAACTGAATAAAATATAGACTAAAATACTATTCATACATATGGAGACAGTAACTTTTACAGTTCTGGCCATGACCATCTTTTTTTTAACTTTGCATAGAAAGAAGTGTGTGTTTTATCTGATCCACCTAATTTATGTTCCAAAAACTTGTTAAATTATGTATGTATGTGTTTGTTTGTTGTCTGTTGAATCCATAACAATTCCATAATTTGGGCTTCTGACTGATAAATGATAATATTATTACTATGAACAATTGACAAACTCATTTCCTACATTGGAAGGTAACCTATAGGCTAGACCAAAATAGTTTTTTTTCCCTTTACATATTTTGGAAATACTAGCAGAGGTTCAGAATGCAACATTTCCAGGTTACATTTCCAGTCTGCAAATTCAGGCAATTGCATTTAAATATACAAATATATTTTGCATAAATTGTGCAGTTTGACAAATACACAGTTCCACAGTGTGTTTGCTCAAACGTGTGTTGTGTGTGTGTGTGTGTGTGTGTGTGTGTGTGTGTGTGTGTGTGTGTAACTTTGCTATCGCTGGTAAGTCTCACTCTATATAGACCTTTACACAGTCTGCATGTTGCTGCGACCTTTCTCTGTACTGACCAAGGCCCTTTTCAGATCTTTTACTGTAATATAGATACACATGTATGCCTGTTAAATGTAAGCATACATAGGATTTCTCATGTGTAGTAGGCCAAACTGTTTTTTATTCGTGTGGTTAACCAGAGGTTGCCTGCTTGCTGTTTTAGTGTTTGTTTATTCCAAAATTTTCCAAACTATGTCTTGATTTGCAAAGCCTCTTCTGCTCTGGTGAGAGGGCTGTGCATTTAAATGTTCCCAATTTAGCTTAGCCACACATACCAAGAAGCCTCCAGTATGTTGTATACACATATTACCACTTTTCTGAATACTCATCTCTCTGTGAGTTGGGAACCTCTGGATTGCAGGAGATATTTAGCATTTTTAGTTATGGCCATGCATATACAGCCTATCCACCCTCACACACTTTTTAAACACATCTTCCACAGGTGCAAGGACACACATCCGTCACCTCCTGTAGTTCAAACATCCATAATTTGATTGCAGTTTTATCTCTGCACCACACACCTGTTTGTTTACACACACCAAAAACAGACAATAGAAGGACTCTCCCAACTCCATTATTAAGCTTTCTGATAGCTGAACCCTGAACCCTGACAACTGTACAGTCAAATTCAAATCACAGACACACACACACACACACACACACACACACACACACACACACACACACACACACACACACACACACACACACACACACACAAACAAATCAATGTATGTCAACATTCACAGATTAGATAAAACAGTATGATCCAGCTAAGGTCTTGTTGGTAAATTCAGATGACGGGCTAACACTGTTTCACTGTCAGCTAACCTTTGAGCTCATTTCAAAAGGCTTACATTATACAATTTGATGTAATACCTCTGAGGCAAACTGTTACTGTGACTTTTGCAATGGTCTGTGCATGTTAAAATATGCCAATGAAAATATCATAGTCCCTACCACTAATTGTACACAGGGTGAAGAAAGATTTGTGATATGTTAGTGTTAAATACCATAAGACTGACTGATAGAGGAGAGCAGAAAGAAGGCGACATAGTATAATAAATGAGGACACATGAGGGAGGTATCTCTGATCTTATGAATAAATCAATACCACAACATGATTTGTTCAAACAAGTCAGTAGTGATTTTTGGTAAAGCTCTCCCATTTTAGATAAATAGGTAATAATAATGACCTTTATCCTTGTACATGAGTTAAACTACCATTTATAATCATTCCAAATCATCATGCAGGCAAAAGTCAGACTATGTGACTTTTTAAATAATAAGAATTAGCATGGAACCACCAACGCAGCTAGACTACAGAGCATCTCTAAATTATGGTAGCTAACAGATAACACAATAAATGTTACTCTTAAGCTGACATTACTGAGTAAGCTCACTGACTTTGTGACTTTTCTTAATTTTGTTGCTGTTAAACAAACATTACAGTTTTGCCAAATCAGACAATTTTCACATGTTTTTATGTATTCAGAACTCCAGTTTATTTCTGCTGATGTTATTCTTTTTTCACATTTATTTTTCTTCTCTAGGGATAAGGGGCAATCTTGTAAGGAAACAAACTCACTGTAGCTAATGAATGCAACTGTTCTCCTCATACTAGCCTAGATCTTAACTTTGGGAAACTCAAGCCCTCTTGCAATTTTTTACCTGAAGACAAAGACTACACTGTATCAACAGACTTAACAATAATACAAAAGACATCTTCCCATGGATTGCCTTACCTATCTAATTTCTCCTGGTTCGGCTTCTGTAAATGCACCCTGCTTAGTTAAATGTGCATCCCAAAAGAGTTGCTGTGACCCCTATAAAGAGAAATTATTATTTTTTCAAGTAATGGGTGTTGTAAAATGGGTGCAAGCATGGAGACAGCTGTACTGGAAAAGCCTGCTTTATGCATGGGCAATACAAACAAGTTATTTGGCATGTGTCTGTGTGTGTGCATTTGAGTGAGAGTGCAGTGTGCTTTCAATGTCACCTGTGGTAATAAAGCCACATTAAGTGCTGACATGCACATCATATTTGATTTGTTATGACAGTACGAGTAGATAGGAAGTAGATATATGTATAAGTAGATATATAGGTATCGTTTGTGTGTGTGTGAGTGGAGACTCATGACGTCTTTATTTGTTGCCAGTGTGTCTGTTTGGACCGAGCCTATCCAATAGCTGCTTCAAGAAGAAGTTATACATAGCTATAGGTGGATTGGAAAGAGTAGAGGGGCAGAAATACACCAACATTACAATACAAAGATGTAATATCGCGTTAGGGTTAGTTGTAATGGAATCGGGTGTTGTCATGTGTTTTGTTTGCAGAAGATCAGGTGTTTTTACGTGCAGTGGTTTTGTCAATATTTGAACTCTTTGAGACACAGATGTTTTTATTTAATGAAAACAATGATTAAATAGGTACGTTTTAACCCCAAGGGTTTCGTTTAAGAGCTTTCCATTCATAATTTCATTTACAGTTAATTACCTCTGAGCTGTGAAATGTGCCCTACATGGTTTCTATCAAATCCAAGGCTTTGACTCGTAAACTGAGAGACCAGGTAACCAGTTACCTGAAGAAACCCCTGAAGACTGGGGAAGTTAATTAAGAGTTAGCAACTTTATGCTCTCAGAAACTTTTCTGCATCGAATAGTTTGCTGCATTTCAGGGGCTCCATTCTTGACAGTTCAAATGGTTTTGTGCAATTAAGATTAAGATAGTTAAAAATTTAATAGCTACTATACTTAACTCCCATATTGAAAAAGAAAACCAGATACCTGTTAGATACCAGCCAGTTCTGTCTTACTACTTCTGTATACAATTTCTCTTGGATCTAATCTTATCATCTAATTGATGCTTCATTGGTCCACACATTAAGCGCTTATCATATTTATATATCAAAATGTAATCAGTCCCACTAAGTAGGCACATGTAAAGAAGGGTCTTTTTCTTTCTCATTGGGGCTGAGAAATCACTGTTTCTTTATAATTAAAAGTGAAGGTAAAGTTTAATTTGAAACACACACACCATTCACAAGTGTTGTATTAGATCGGTGTAAATTTAGATTGAGCCTGCAAGGAAAAATGTTTCGACAACACTTTCTTCAGTGTGCAGTAGTTCTTATCACCAACAGGAGTGTCAAGTAGCTTCCTGTAAACAGAAGTGTCCCTGAATCTCCCTGGTTGGATTTGTCCAAATCAATTACAATCTCTAACTACTATGAACTGCAATAACAAAACATATCAGGACAAGTAAAAGGTATGTAGAGCTTCAAACATGAAGCTCTACATAACAATGAAGCTGTTCCAAGGAAACCTGCTCAATGAGCCAGCGTCTATAATACAAATAAAGCTGTGTGAGATAAGTTTATCTGTTTATAGCAAATAAAATTGTAAATGTGTAAAAGTTCATTCTAGTTGTGAATTGTCTCATTTGATGTGTTTTATTTTTATAAATGGTTTTACTGGTTCCACCATGTTTCTTTTTTCAATTTCCTGTCAGATTTTCAGACAGATATTGACCATTTTACTGGAATTATTTTTTCATTTTAGTAGAAGAAATTACCAAATGTAGACAAGATTGTGTCGCAACAAACTACAAACCACAGCTCTTTGCAGACAGGAAACGTTTGATACTTTTGAAATGAATATTAAAAAATGTAAATTATCTCTGTTATATTTCATCTGTTTTATTAGTTGATTTCTACTCCAGACAAAACAAAGCACAAAGATGCAAATGCACACAAACAGACACATCATATGTGCTGAGGTGACTGGTTCAAAGTCCATGTTTTCTGACAGTGTGGCTCAGAGTGCCAGACTATTGAACCCTGTTGTTATCAACAGGACATGATCTTGCTGGCATCAAGACAACCAAGTCAGACTGGTTATGGCACTGTTTTTAGCATGTGTGTCCGCCTGCACATCTCCAGGTTGTATGGGCCTCAGGGGAAGATGTGGTAAAAAGACACATGTAAAGCTATGTGAAACAATGGCTGTCTCAAACAGGTTCACACCTCAGTTCCCAGAAAGAAGATGAAAACGAAAGGTAAAAAAAAGCACTCTAGCAGGGAGTTGTGATTGGAAAATTCATATATTTTTAGTTATCTTCTCTCCAAAGCAAGGTACATGACGCACTCAGGAAAATATACAATCAAAATATTATAAAAGACTATAAAGGAATAATCCAAACCTCACACCGGGTGATATCTATAAACCAAGATGTGTTTTCAATGTCAACAGTGCCATGTGTCTGCCGATGGTATTTTGATGAGCTGATGCAGATATCAGAGAACCTCCAGGGATTTTCAGGGGAAAGAATGAGAACAGGAGATTTGTGAGAATGAGAAGACAAAACTTACCTGCAGACAAAACAAGCTCACATGCAAACATATTGGTTTAAGGATTTGGATACAACAACAACAATGAAAATATGCAGGTAACCATTCTGTATCCATATGTTGTAAAAAACACAATATGCCTGTTGTATTTCGGTTAGATGTAGATCCAGTTTAGTAATTGCTGCAACTGCTCTTGAATTCCTGGTTACTGCACCCAACCCTTCTTACTTCATGTCACATACAGTAGCTCAGTACAGAACAATTGTACAGGTTTATAGGTTTATTCAGTTTTACAACAGAGAGGTTTAAACTACTGATTTAATGATCATCATTTTGAAAGTGAACTATTATCATCTGAATGTTTTTTATCTCAGATACTGTAAATGCATCTCTCGATGCCAGTTCAGAGCCTTAGAAAAAGCATACGCATGACCTTTCAGCTCCTTCTTATTCCCGAGGCCCTAAAAAGCACTGCTTTGTCAGGTCTCATTACATTAAATGCAGATCCTTAAGGTACCCATTTATGTCGATGATAGATGGTCTGAACTTTTAGTCTAGAAACCTTTACGCTTCAATAGTTGATGCCTAAATCAATTACTTAAATTATGAAGAGATAAGTTGTCATAGGGAGGTGGATGGTACAATAACACCCAGGAGTTTTATATATCAATAAGATGATCGCTACTCAACAAGGCACAGATAGAACCTTCTAACTTAACCTTACCTTGACATTTTGTGCCTAACCATAATCATTGTTGTTTCTTAATATAACTTTAGCCTAAAGTTGTTTTCGCTAACCCTAAAGTCATTTTTTTATATAAAGTTGTTCCTGTGGTGTCAAATAGTGGCACTCCTGGAGCGTCTAGTAGTAACGCTGAAGGGTACCTGTGGTGACTTTATGATACACCGAAACATAGTTTAATGTGTTAGGAGGCATCAATATCTGATGCCGGTGCATGAGAACATGTTCAACCTTTAGTAATGAGGTCAGAAGGGTTAGACTGACACTTTTCTTAGAGTACCGAAAGCAGAAGGTTCACAGAAAACACAAGCAAAGTTTCACAATTAGTTTTACATTAAATCTCACTTGACTTGATTTGACTCACTTCATAAGACATACTGTAAGATGACTCAGACAGCAAAGTCAACAAAGAAGTACAACAAAGAAGCTGACTTCTTTGGAAAGAAGGTTATTTATTTCTTGTGGCCTGACACCACTCCTATGTTATATTATACTACGAATAAGGTCACCAAAAACTAACAGCTGATAGGAAACCACTTCACTGGTTCTAATTGTATAATTATTTATACCAGTTAGTAATATTTTTACATTTTTTAAAAGCCAAAATTATCCAAAATAACCTGCTAACCTTTGAGCTTGGGCAGAATTTTGGAGCTTACAGAAAGATTTACCCTTTTCTGCAAACACTAACCACCTAATGGCTCTAGGCTCATATTTATAATATAAAGTGATAACAAATTTTCTCTTGGCAAGAAAGTAATTAAGTGTATTTTCAGAGATTTTAGTTTTAGTAAATGATCAAACTGTCATTTGTGTAAATAAGCATACACTTTCTTTTTTTTTTTTTTTTTCAGTTCAAATGGACAATCAGACCAGAGATCAGGAATCAGCTTTGGCTCTGATCAAATGTTTCAGTCCTTTAAAATTAGCAAATAGGTTGACGTCTATGTGAATGAGACATGGACATATCATTGAAGTACTTGAAGTAAGTAGTAAATAATGATGAAAAATATATTAAATTTGTCTCTGGGTCTTATTATCAGGGTATCATGGTTCATATTTTATTGTACATTGAGTGCAGAGTTACCTAAATTACATTGATAGATCTCTAACACACTAGTGAGTTCTTATGCATGAAAAAGTGTGTGTGCATGAACAGGGCCAACATCAGCAGGTAACATGGTGAAAGGGAGAGTAACAGGCAGCTACACCATGGTATGCACACTGTACAAACATCGTATAAAGTCAGTTAGATGTACACAGTCGAGACCACAAAATAAATATTAATATGCCAACCTATCCCTAGCAGTTTTTAGTCTAATTTTGAAGACTCTAGCATGTTTGACTGTCCAATACAGACAGACAGAGACATTCCAAAGGAGAGGAGTATGATATGAAAAAGCCCTTCCAAAAGCTGATCTTTTCTTAACTCCAGGGACACGTAAAAGTCCTGATGACTAGAGTCTAGATGGAATAATGGAATTCAACAGGTCTGATAGACTGGCTGGTGCCATGCAATTTAAAATCTTGTAGGGTCAATAGAAGCCCCTTCAAATTAGATCTTTATAGGAAGCCAATGGAGTATTTATGATTTAAAAAAAACGTGCTGTAATTTATTTACAGCATTTATTTGATTTCAAATACCACATAAAAGTAACAAGTCTCTGGTTTCATTTTGTTAGTTTCAGATCAGTGTAGAAATAACAATGTGAAATATATTCCTTATAACACAGAAGTCTTGAATCATCAGAGAGACATCAGCAGACGCCTTTTATCATCCCTGTGCCAGTTCCACTGGCAGCCACATGTTGCCATTTGCTCGGTCTTTTCTCCTCACATCTCCTCATATTGATAAACAACTCCACTAGCTCCAAATGGCCAGTTTCACTCTCTGAGTCATGTGTAAGCTCTTCTGTGCATGAATAGATGCATAGTCCCCACTATTTTATTTAAATTGCATGTCCTGAAGCACAGAGCCTGATCTTGACTGTACTTCCAAACTACACATTATATAGGTTGACAGACAAGTACTTACATTTTTATTATCTAGTATATTTAGAACTGCTACAGTACAAACCAAAGTCCCTTTAAATAGACATTAGATGTAGAAAGTTGTTACCTACTTTTACAGTTATACTGTCAAGTTTATTATCATTTAGTATTTTATTATATGTATGTCAGTTATCACAACATTTCAAGTATAATCACTGACTCAATCATAGTGTTAGACTATGCTCTCTATTGCATTTTAGCTGTCGCGTCTTCATTTTGGATCATGTGGTCAGAGCCACATGAGAGGTCACCACACTGTTTAATGATTTAGCTAGAGGTCGCTTTGGGCTAAGGTTATTTTGACTCAAGTTCTTGACTGTTTCAGGTCAGACCATAGACATCAATGTTAATTCACTACCGTTCAACGCATTGATTTGTTGATGAATGAGTAGCTTGAATCATTTCTGGTAAGTTGTCTGACGCAATGTTGATATCAGCTGCTGAAGTGGCCACTGCTTAAATGTTCCCCAGCTCCTATATCATGTGACCCCACTACAACATGTAGACGAGAGCAGCTGGAGTGTCATAATACTCCATAATACTCTAAAAAAAAACTTCATACAGCTGACTCTGTAGGGGTATGCTCTGAGGAGGGATTATTTAAATTTTTGGAATGGAAACTGTGACGTGTGCATGTGTCTCACTGTGAGTGTGCACACGTGTGTGGAGTTCACCCACCCACTGGCATGTCCACCACTGCCCCTTAGCAGAAAATAGAAAAGGGCGGTGACAAGAGATGGTAGTTAACAAGTTCACTCGTGAGCTCTGATTTGTCATCTCTGCTGCTTTTGTTGCATTTACTATTCACATCACTATACAAACATGTCTCATCAATCCAAATCAAAACATGTATAAGTTATAATTTGTTAGTTAATTTTTAACCTGTTTTTCAGATAATAAGTCCCTAACACACATAGCTCCCAAGAACATGAACACACCTTACTCTAAAAAGGAAACTATTATCTGAAAATCATTAGCCATTATCTATAATTACCTCTCTAGAGATATTTCTGTTATGCTCCGCGCTTCCTGTTCTAGTTGACCTCTTTATGTCTCTTATGATATAGTATCTTTAAGGGAGCATCTTAAGAGTGTGAGGTATCCGTTTCAGAGGAAATGGGCGTTGTGGAATCGTTTACAATGCTAATTAAGTACAGAGGTCGTTACCAGGAAAGCTAGGACTTTTTCTAAAGAAAGAAAAAAAGAAAAGATCTGCCAGCAACACTTGTCAAACCCATTTATCAGACCCTGATGAAGGTCAAACCACGTAGGTCATATAACAAAAGTTGTTTGACAATCTGCAAGTGTTGCCTACGCTTTGATCTTTTCAGTTTGTGTCTCCACATTCGTGCATTTTGAAAGCAGGTGGGATTCCACCAGAGCTTTTTCTTTTGCTAAAATGTAATTAAAAAATAAATCTGTGATTTCTCATTTTGCTTAAACTTTCATGTCTCTATCAAAAGTAAAAAAAATATGATTTCAGTTATTTACTGTTGACCAACTTAATTGTATATTGCAAATCAAAAGATGATAATACTGTGCAAAGCTTTACACTTACCAATCCATTTAAGGGCAAATCTAGAGCTGGAAAATTACCAGAATTTGCTCACGGGTGAGCCTGAA
The DNA here is from genome assembly GCF_033026475.1 of Channa argus. Taxonomy (NCBI): domain Eukaryota; kingdom Metazoa; phylum Chordata; class Actinopteri; order Anabantiformes; family Channidae; genus Channa; species Channa argus. The sequence goes on from NC_090197.1 coordinate 20,782,323, forward strand.
GATGCTGTCATGCAAAACACATTGCTCAAACACTTGTTTTGGTATGATCATTAAGAAACCGAAGAGCCAAATGTCTGTTGAGTCACAGGCCTTTTTTGTTATAGAATATCTTCTTCTTTTCCTTTAGGCTGTTCCCTTTCAGGGGTTGCCACAGTGAATCATGTGCCTCCATCTAACCCTGTCCTCAGCTTCCTCTTCTCTCACACTAAATAGCTTCATGTCCTCTCTCACTACATCCATAAATCTCCTCTTTGGTCTTCCTCTAGACCTCCTCTCTGGCAGCTCCATCCTCAGTATCCTTTTATCAATATATTCACAGTCTCTCCTCTGAACATGTCCAAACCACCTCAATCTGGCCTCTGACTTTATCTCTGAAACCTCTAACATGAGCTGTTGCCCGATGTCCTCATTCCTGATCCTGTCCATCCTCGTCACTCCCAAAGAGAACCTTAACATCTTAAGCTCTGCTACCTCCAGCTCTGCCTCCTGTCTTTTCTTCAGTGCCACTGTCTCTAAGCCAAACAACATTGCTTGTCTCCATTCACACACATGTATTCTACTCTCATCTGTCCATCACCAAAGCAAACAAGAAGGGGCTCAGAGCCGATCCTTGCTGCAGACCCACCTCCACCTTGAATTCTTCTGTCACACCTGCAGCACACCTCACCACGGTCTTACAGCTCTCATACATGTCCTGCACCACTCTAACATACTTCTCTGCCACTCCAGACTTCCTCATACAATATAACAGCTCTTCTCTTGGCACCCTGTCATACACTTTCTCTAAATCGATGAAGACACACTGCAACTCCCTATGACTTTCTCTGTACTTCTCCATCAGCATCCTCAAAGCAAATACTGCATCTGTTGGACTCTTTCTAGGCATGAAACCATATTGCTGCTCACAAATGTTCACCTCTGCCTTTAGCCAAGCTTCCCACAACTTCATTGTTTGGCTCATCAGCTTTTTTCCTCTGTAGTTGCCACAGCTCTGCACATCTCCCTTGTTCTTAAAAATTGGCACCAGTGCACTTCTCTTCCATTCCTCTGGCATCCTCTCACTTTGCAAGATCTTGTTATAGAAACTAGTCAGAAACTCTACTGCCACCTCTCCTAGACACTTCCATACCTCCACAGCTATGTCATCCGGACCAACTGCCTTTCCACTCTTCATCCTGTTCAACGTCCTCCTCACTTCACTCTTACTAATCTTTGCTGCTTCCTGCTCCACACCAGTCACCTCTTCTACTCTTTGTTCCTTTTCATTGTCCTCATTCATCAACTCTTCAAAGTTCTCCTTCCATCTTCCCATCACACTCTTTGCACCTGTCAATACATTTCCATCCTAATCCCCCTAACCTGCTGCACATCCTTCTCATCTCTATCTCTTTGTCTGGCCAACCTGTACAAATCCACTTCTCCTTTTTTAGTGTTTTGTTATAGAATTTCTGTATTTTGTAAGTATGAGCAAATTTGTTGTTTGATGCCTGAAACACACATAAAAATGGGAAAGGAGCAAAGTATGACTTAAAAGTTTAAGAGATATTAAAGTAACCATTATTTTGGATGGTTCTGAAAAGTTAATTGGTAACGTGTAAGGGTATCATGATTGCATTTCAAAGGAGGATCTACCAAAGGTTCAGTCCTTGTAGAATAGTCATTTACAACTTTTGTGCCAAACTTTATGAGAGAATTGTCAATGAGTTCAAAAAGTATTTTCCTCAACAAAAGGCTATAATAAAAGCTAGGTCTTTCACAGTCTATAGCACATAAGGTTGTGCGAAGACTCAAGGTCTCTGAGGTAATCAGTGTCTAAGGTCTAATGGCAAAAAAGATCCTGTTCATTGTATGTGAACTTCAAGTCCTCAGATATATATAACATCAGAAACAGTCATGTGACCATTATGAATATAGCCAAACTGCACCCAGAAATGTAAGGCCCGAGCTTACGTCAGATGATCTGAAAGACAGTGGAAACCTGTTCTGTGGTGTGTTTTAGCTTCATTTCAATAAAAGTGGACAGTCCAGACTGTTTTCAGTTAAAAGTGCAAAAGCCAGGATCTGTAATAGTACGGCAGTGTATCTGAGAGAAGCACATGCTGCCATCAAGGCGATGGCTTTTCCTGGGATATTTAAGCAGGACGATGCCAAGCCTCATATTGCATGAGGTACAATAGCAACCAGGGCTTTATAGACACAGAGTGCATGTGCTTGAGTGGCCGGCCAGCAGTCCAGATTTGTCCCCTAATGAAAATATAAGGAGAATTGTGAACAGGAGAATCAGACAACAACAACTGTCAAATATTAACAACTAGTCTCCTCATTTTCCAAACCTTTTAAAACTAAAAAATTGTGTCTAGCAATGTGGAAAATATGCCTCTGACCTTACATTTATTATGTGTGTAACAGGAAATGAAGCCCTAAAACTACTTCAACATAAAAATATTTTCTTAGTACTTTGGTCAGATTTAAAAAACACAGGTATTTTTAATTGTGTTTTAATAAAAAGTTCCAACTTTTCTGGAAATAGAGTTTGTAAACTGTCAACAAAATTAAAGAAATTAAATTATTATTAATTATTATATTATCATTTGCTTCACCATATGTTAATACAATGGAAAGTAGCCACCTTAATGTTACTCCTGCACAAGTAGATTATCTTGTTGACAATTCTGCAGCCTCACTACATACAATAGTCGATAGTGTTGCCCCTTAGAAAAAGAAGGCAGTAAACCAGAAGAGGCGATCTCCATGGTATAGTTCGCAAACACGCAACAGTCAACACGAACGTTAGAAAGGAAGTGGCTTTCCAGGAATCTAGAAGAATCTCATTTAGCTTGGAAAAAGAGTTTAAAAATTTACAAAAAAGCTCTCTGTAATGCCAGGAACAGCATATTATTCATCATTAATAAAAGAAAACAAGAACAACCCCCGGTTTCTATTCCCTTAAGTCTGAGAAGCAATGACTTCATGACTTTCTTTATGAATAAAATAGTAGCTATTATAGAAAGTATTCACCAGATCCTCCCCCCAAATATTACAGATAGATCTTCATGTACAACATTGCTAGAATCATTGTTAAGGCCCCAATCCCTGTTAGACTGCTTTTTACCAATAGATCTCTCTCAGCTAATTTCAATTATTACCTCATCTAAGCCAACAACCTGTCTGCTAGACCCTATTCCAACTAGAGTGTTCAAGGAAGCTTTACCCTTAATAGATACGTTCATATTAGATATCATCAATATATCTTCAGAAGCAGGCTATGTACCACAGGCCTATAAGGTAGCTGTAATTAAACCACTACTTAAAAAACCTGTCTTGACCCAGGTGTTTTATCCAATTACAGACCAATCTCTAATCTCCCCTTTATTTCTAAAATCCTTGAAAAAGTAGTTGCAAAACAATTATCTTATCACCTTCATAGGAATTATTTGTATGAAGACTTTCAGTCAGGATTTAGAGTTCACCATAGTACAGAAACAGCACTGGTAAAAGTCACCAACGATCTTCTCATGGCCTCAGATAATGGACTCATCTCTATACTTGTTCTTTTAGATCTTACTGCTGCATTGGATACCATTGTTCATAACATTTTATTACAGAGACTAGAACATGAAATTGGGATTAAAGGAACTGCACTAGGTTGGTTTAAATCTTATCTATCTGATAGATTTCAATTTGTTCATGTTAATGATGAATCCTCCATGCACACAAAGATTAGCTATGGAGTTCCACAAGGCTCTGTGTTAGGACCAATACTTTTTACTTTATATATGTCTCCTTTAGGCAACATTATTAGAAACACTCCACTCCATAAATTTCCAATGCTATGCTTATGATACCCAGCTATATTTATCTATGGAACCAGATGAAAATAATCAGTTAATAAAACTTCAAGCATGCCTACAAGACATAAAGGCCTGGATTTCCCACAATTTTTTACTTCTAAACTCAGACAAAACTGAAGTCATAGTATTATGGCCCAAAAATCTCAGAAATATGACGTCCAACCATATCGTTACTCTAGATGGCATAAGTCTGGCCTCTAGTACTACAGCAAGGAACCTTGGAGTTATTTTTGACCAGGATTTGTCCTTTACCTCACATATAAAACAAATCTCTAGAAAACAGCCTTCTTCCACGTAGGTAACATTGCCAAAATTAGGAGCATCCTGTCTCAAAGTGATGCAGAAAAACTGGTCCATGCATTTGTTACCTCTAGGATGGACTACTGTAATTCCCTACTTTCAGGATGCCCCAGTAACTCCCTAAAGAGCCTGCAATTAATTCAAAATGCTGCAGCAAGAGTTCTGACTGGAACTAGCAAGAGAGATCATATTTCACCTTCACTAGCTTCTCTTCATTGGCTTCCCATTCAATCTAGAATATAATTTAAAACCCTGCTTCTTACATATAAAGCTCTGAATGGTCAGGCTCAATCATATATAGAAGACCTTATAGCACCATATCATCCCAGTAGACCACTTTGTTCTCAGAATGCTACTTGTGGTTCCCAGAATTTCCAAAGGTAGAATGGGAGGTAGAGCCTTTAGCTATTAAGCTCCTCTCCTGTGGAACCAGCTCCCAGTTCAGATTCGGCAAGCAGACACACTCTCTACTTTTAAGTCTAGCCTTAAAACCTTCCTCTTTAATAAAGCATATATTTATAGTTATGCTGATATAGGCTTAGACTGCTGGGGGACCCACCCCCCGATGCACTGAGCTCCTTCCCTCCTCTTGACCATCTCTCCTGTCCTTTCACCCTGCAATTGTCACCACTGTATACCATTAACTCTGTGTGTTCTCTCCCGTAGTTGTCTCTGTCCCCCTATCTCTGTCCCCCTATCTCTCTCCCTTTCTGCAGGTGTCCCCGGCTTTGAAGCTGTGTGTCTTCCAGCGTGCAGCTACTGGTCCTACCAATCTGCCCGATGTTTTGTTGTTGCTTTTTGTTGCTCTGTTCTTGTCTCTCTCCCCTTTCCTCTCACCCCAACCGGTTAAGGCAGATGGCCGTCCACCCTGAGCCTGGTTCTGCTGGAGGTTTCTTCCGTTAAAGGGAGTTTTTCCTCTCCACTGTTGCCTATGGCTTGCTCCAGGGGGAATTGTTGGGTTCTCTCTATACATCTTTATAATCTTGACTTTATTCTGTAAAGTGCCCTGAGATGCCTTTGTTGTGGATTGGTGCTATATGAATAAAGTTGAATTGAATTGAAAAATTGAAATTAAACACCTTCTCCTGCTCTGGTTTATTTATTTATTTATTTGTTTAAATATTTAAATGTCCTAGGCTCTCATCTATACATAAATAAATATACACAGACAGCATCACACCCACCTGATGATCTTCATGTTGCAGCTGTAGATTTGAGGCTAGCGATTTTCTTTCTGCATTTTAGGTCTCAGGCCTTTCATTTTTGCAACTTTGCTGCCACCTACAAGACAATATGCAGAATTACATTATTTGTTGGTCGTTGTGACCAATGTCAGTTTAAGAGGTGCGAGATGAACTGAGCTGCATGTCATTAAAAAAACTGTAAAAGCTTTTTTACAAACCTAACTCACATAGCAGCCGACTGTGAATAACTTATGCACACACAAACAAACCCACAGCAAAAAAAAATCTGGGTTTGCTTTTACTCCCTGTACATGCTTAGGCTCCTTAACGGTGTCCTCCCACAGTCCACAGACATGCACATAACTGTAAATGGTTAACATTAAATTTCCCATAGGTGTGGTTGTTTGTCTGTACAGTCTGTTTGACCATGCAATAAATCAACAGCTTTCGACTTGTCCCTTCAGGGGTCGCCACAGCAGAACGTGTTATGAGTTTTTTGATGAGCTTCCTCCAACAACTTTCCAATTTCATCCAGTTTCGGGACCGGCACCAGGGTGGCCCTTGGTGGCTGGGCCATGGGTTTGAATCTCCCTCACCAGGTGTGACCCCGTCCAGCCACCAAGGGCCCTGCAATAGATCAGCAGCTTTACCACTAATTCATTTCCCACCTGGTGGCGTGGGATTTTTATCTTTGTACCTTCTGTATGCCAAAATGTGTGGCCCTGCAATTTATTTATTTATTTGTTCTTTCTTTCTTTCTTTATTTTTGTCCTTTCGGCTTATCCCGTGAGTTCAGGGTCGCCACAACGGATCATTGTCCACATGTTTGGCACAGTTTTTACGCCGATGCCCTTCCTGACACAACCCTCCACAATTTCTACCAGGCTTGGACCGGCACTGCACAGCTGGGGATGGGAATGGGCTGTTAGGGGAGTATTGCCAAGAGACACTTCAACATATAGCAGGGACCGGGGACCACTGATTATGTGTGGCCCTGCAATGAACGGATATAAAAATAGCATGATAAGGACAATTGTTTTCTGCAGGATAACAAAATCCCCAGCAGAGGGCAGAGGAAGTCAATGTTTTGGTGTAGGCATTGCACATTTTTTGTCTTCCATGCTGAAATGCAAAGTTTTTGCATGTCTCTGTCTAAATCTAGATGGAGAGTATTTGAGTGAACATCACAAGGCGTTCGTGTGCAAGTACTAAGGTTATTTTTCTTACTTGCTTGATTTTTCTATTCAAAAGACCTTGGCACTTGAACACAGTGTTCTCATGGTCACGTAGAAAAAATTCTTCTTCTTGGTCCTTGAGTTGAGACTGCCTATTTAACACAACAAGGTTACTCCTGCTAAAGAATGTCGTTTTTGCTCTCCTAAATGTCTCAAAATAAGAGATATATAAATATAATTACTTCAAGAACTGGTGGCAACACAATGGACCATTTGTCATCACCTTGCTGACCCCCATTCCTGTGTGTCTCTTTAAATGGCGTTTGGGGAATATTGGATGATGTCACTGCTACCTGTCTAACTGACTGAGTGATTAATCACCAGGGGACTTGGAGGGGGAAAAGAGGGTAAGGGGGATCAGATTGGAATGAGGGAGGGAGGCGAAGAACACCAATCAATCACAATGATTGACAAGCTCAATCCGAGGATCAGCATCCCTAGAGGATACTGCATCCCCACAGTAAGACACACATACACACTAACACGCACATCTATAAACATGATGCACACAAAGGCACACATCCCATTACATGCTCAAAGATGTGTACATATGTGCGCAATTGCACACACAGAGATCCAGACACGTGCCATCTCCACACAACCAGCAAACACTGTAAATTCTGATTCAGGAAAAAATATTGTTTAATTAACATAATTATCAAAGTTTTTATACTTTCACACTAATTCAACTTAAAATTTTAAATATTTTATTCTCAGAACTTACTAGAGTTCTTTCTGACTTGTGTTGTAATTTTAAATGATAATTAAAATAAATTCATTTCTGGGGGTTCATTCAACTCGGTTAAAAAAAACTCATATGAGTACTCTTCCCAGCATGCACTGTTATTAAACCTCTCTAACTAGTGTAGGAGTTTGGAGTTCATTCATGGAGGAAACTTTCTTTAATAAGTAACGTCCTGGTTCTTCACTTTTACAAAAATGAGTAGAGTTAAAAAAGTATTTTAACACTATACACTGGAACAAGACCACCTCTTTGGATTTGGACTTCAAGGCAACTTTCAGACTTACTGTTTTGCTTTTGATCAAACATTAAGCCCATTATATTAAAATAAATGCTTCGAAATTATTTTTGTGGTACACAGACTTTTAAAAATGCGAATTGCTTCTTTGTCACTGTGACAGGACTGGATTGCCAAATACTGCAGTATGGAACTTTGGAGTCCCAGAGAAGAATAGAAAACATAGAACACAACAATGCAACTGAGCCATGTGCATTTTTAGCATGGCTGATAAATGTAGCAACTGCAGTAAAAATGTGATGTTTAAAGTAGCAAGCAGAGTGCAGACATGGTGTATATCAGACCGGATTGTATATGTTGGAAAGAGCTAAAAGAGATGAAAGGAGACAAGACAGAAGTGGAGCTGGTGTTCTTGCTGTTGGACCAGTAAAAACTTCTTGCTGTGTGCTAAAGTTCTATTTTTGATTATCCACAAACGTACAGCGTTAGCAATTGTAACGTATATTGTAAGTAGCAACATGTGCTCTTGTGTTGGATGCTGTATAACATTAGCTGTGATGTTCAGCATGCTACCCAAGTTTATTTTATGTAAAGGTTAATTTAAGTTTAGTAACATTATTTTAGATGGCTAGCTCCTGATACAACTTTGAAAAACAATGTCATTAAAAGTGTTAACATGTCGACATCATTGTTTGCCAAAAAATTGCGTGTCAGTTCCTGCTTAATGGAGCTTCAAAAGTCCAAGGGCACAGACCAAACAAAGTACGTGTGAAGACTCCCTTAGAATTATTGGGAGCAGCTGAAAATGATGGTTTTGTACTGACTGTAGTTCAGTGTTTATCATGTTAGCTGCAGTTTTCTGAGTTGGAAACTTTGACGTTTTATGGTGTCTAAGTAACTACCAATAATAAATTATGAAATTCTACCTAATAATACACAGGACGGAGGTTTACACATCAAAATATTTACATAAAACTGATATAGATTTACTAAAATAGATTTTAATTTAAAAAATAACAAATCAACCAAAGTAAGACAATAGTTTATAAAACATACAATAATAATGAACAAGATAGGAATAAAGTGCATTTTTTAAAAGCCCTCGTGTCAATCGGATTTTAATTTGAAGAAAAACGTTTTATAAGTGAAGATATAAGTCTGTTATATGTCAGCATCATGATGACTGTAATGTATCTCACAACAAGTAATGTGTGATTCATTACACATTCTCACAGAAAGTAAATGAATATCGACAAACTTCACTCCCTCCCCATGCTCTCTTACTTCTCTTAACCCTCCCCCCTCTTTAGTTACAGTATTAGCTGCTGATTTGTGGTGATTCATTGCTTTTTCAGAGAGAAAGACATCTGTCACTACTCGGGGCCAACACATGGGGGCCCACCCACAGCCCTGAGGCAAGAGGCTACCACTTGAGAAATCATAGCAAATCCTCAGAGCCTCTCCCTGGGGTCTGATCACTTCACCCTTACCCCACACCACTAACATACACAGATATTTATATATTTATACATATTTATACGGATATTTATATTTATATTAAGAGCAAACAAAATGTTTGCTCTTACCTTTATTTTAATTTTCTTTTTTTTATTTTAACAATTGCACTGTGTCTTTATCCGACCCTCACCTTTTACCCCTCACCCCTCATCCCTTCTGCCAAGAAACTGGTGTAACAATAGGGGTACTGTTTATCATTGACAAACTCCCTCCCACCCTGCTTTTATGTGTAAGAAGATGCTCCTTCTAGTGTGTGTGTGTGTGTGTGTGTGTGTGTGTGCTTGTTTGTAAAGGTTTTTTCATTACTGAGTTGGGAACTGAGTGAGGGCATTTTGCTGGTCCTAACAAGTTTGAAGGCTTATCTGAGGGCTAAGACTAGACTCATAATTTTTGAATTAGGTTTAATTTAGGGTTAGAAGAAAGGTTAGGGTTTAGGTCTTTAGGTAGTAGTTAGTTCTGTATGTAAAAATATGAGCTTGTAAAGGAAATGTCTGGCTTTTCTATAAGGAAACCATTACTAAATGTACAGCCATACAATTTGTTTTTAAATTTTTTTTTTGTCCTTTTGGCTTATCCCGTGAATTCAGGGTCTCCACAGTGGATCATCGGCCGCATGTTGATTTGACAGTTTTTACGCTGGATGCCCTTCCTGACGCAACCCTCCCCAATTTCTACCGGGCTTGGACCAGGACTGCACAGCTGGGGATGGGAATGGGCTGTTAGGGGTTCAGTGTCTTGCCCAGAGATACTTCGACATATAGCTGGGGCCGAGGATCGAACCACTGACCCTGTGGTCCATGGAAGACTGCCTTTACCAACTGAGATACAATGAATAACAATAATCTATTCATTCTTACTATAATATGTTCAAAACAAATTATGTACTTGATTAAATCAAATGAAATATGGATGAAACTGTATTGCTTCCAAATGTCTTAGTGTTTTTTGTTTTTTTAATTGGAAAAGCTCTAAAATGCCACTGCTCACTACTAAACACATAGTTAATAGCTACAGTGTAGCTGGTGATCATAGTGGACACTATCGCGACTAAATAGCCCAATATTTTTCTCCAAACTATAAGGGAAATGAATAATGACTGGTCAGAAACAGAAACTGTATAGTAGAATATAGATTGTAATGAGAGTGTAATTATTATACTAACGAGGGTGTATCATACTGAATTACCAATATCTTAGGACAAACAAGTGTGTGTTTCTGTCTGCGTGTTTGGATGTGGATTCTCTGTGTGGCTTATTTGTGTCTGCACTTTATCACATGAGTGCCTTATAACGATGTTCAGTAAAGAAAAGGGGAGATAGGAAGATTCCCAGAGTGGTTTAAATTTTTTTAGACATTGACCTTCTGAGTATGATGTCAGAAGGCCATGTGCTTTCAACAATACAAAGAAGACACACACAGACACACACACACACACACATACATAAACACACACACGCACACAAACACACATATACACACACATGCACACACACACTCACACATACACACACAGTGGCTGCCTCAGTTTGGCTTTATTTGACAAGGAGCGGGAGAAGGTATTGTTAATGTTAACAATTGTGCCTTTCTCAGCAGTGATGGAGAGAAACAATTGCTCAGTGTTACTGTTGTGGCGGAAGAGAATATGGGGGGTGGGGGTAAAGGGAGAGCATCACATCTTTGTTGTGAGAGGAAAACCAAATGCAATGAATATGTGGTCCTCTGCAGCAGATTGTGTGTAGGTGGTGGACATCCTTTCAGATGACAATGTGTCATCTGACAGGGACCTTACGTCAAATTCTGGACAAGGAAAGGAAACTCCTACAATTCATCTGGGCCATCCCCGACAGTGAAGCTTCTCAATCACATGGGTATGCTGCCACAATTTAGGCAAGGTCGGTAACAATATCACACTATATCACAGTGTTCTGTCTCTCATATTGTCTGTGGGAGACTGATCATCCTCAGACTACTGCTTTTGTTTGGGAGACGGGAGATAATAGAGAGGACATAGTGATCATCTGGTTACATAAAATACTTCACTCTCATTCCAAAAAGATCACATTCTTCATTGGAGATGGTCTATCCTCATCCATTGTACAAACAACTAAAATACCTGGCATGCTTGCATAATCTTGTTAGCACAAGAATGATAATATACAGAAAGCATAATCATAATTTATCACACTGTGTGTAACAGTGTTAGTTATTGTGATTTCTTTCTGGATTGTTGAAATTTATAAAACTGTACACCATATTTTTTTAGACTGTGAGAAAAAATGATGGCATCATTATCTAAGCTTCAGCTTGGAGAATCCAAATTTATTTGAAAGTTAAGTTTTAAAATACAAAAATACACCTATAATTCATTTTTTGGAGCTTTACTTAAACTTGCAGTAAGTGTCAGGATAGAGACTAATAATCTGCTGCTTCGATTTTGGCCTCTATATAAATAGTCTCTCGTGAGTTCCTTGACTTTATAGAAAAATATAACTAAACTCGTAAAATGCTCAAGTAGCTCCTGATATGAATCTACTGTACCTAAATCAATGTCATAGAATACATCATAGGTTCATTAATGGAATAAGTGGTGTTAAGAGAAATTTGAGAGGACCTACTTATTTAACGCTTGTGCTGCCTGATGCTAAAATGCTCCTTTTCCTGAAGAAAATTAGGTTAAAATTCTCTTTAGATTAGTTAGTAAGATCCCACTGTACATCTTTAACATATAAATCTGCCATCTGATTTATTGCTTATATACAGTAAAGTTACGTTATCAGCTTACATTAAAGATGCCTGCCATTTTGCTGCTTGCTTACTTCATGCTGATTAGTGTGCAAAGATGCTTCCAGTATTTGGTTCTTGAATAAAAGGTTAAGTGATGCTGAGGTTACTGAGATTCAGTGTACTGAAATAAAGTAGTCACTGTACTATAAAACAATGCCAACTACTGAGCTGTATCTGAGTCGAAAGCCTTGTTTTGTTTTGAATCATTCTTGTGTGGGAAATCACAGCCACAAGACCAATAGGAATCATTCTTCACCTCTTAAGGGCAATTCATCTTAATTAGGAATAATTATGAGGTGAAGTGGTCTCTCCCAGTTCCTTTCATCTCCACTTATTCTCTTCTGTTGTGTAGGCAACTGTTTATAACTTGTACATTTGTGACAACAAGCTATGAAGAAAGCAAGACAAGGTTTCAGAACTGATCATCAGCAGCAGGGTTAGTTCATCTGAAAAACGATTAGCAAATTCTCAAAGCGCAGATCAGTTATACCATCACATGCCCTTATATCAGCTATACATATTTATTTCTTTGTCCCTTTTAACTTTTTAACACCCATATATTGGTTTGTATGTTCTGGATGTGAGGTCTGGATGAGATTTCTCCTTCCTCCCTCTGGTCTTCAAATCACACAGATGCCACCGTCTATCAGTCTTCACTGTTGACAAGCCAAAGCCACACTCTCTTTTGATCTTTCTACAGAGCCCTTGTGTCTCCCTCTGTGTGTGTGTGTGTGTGTGTGTGTGTGTGTGTGCGCCCATCTGTGTCTGGCCACCCATCTGTAGTTTACCACACATCCCAGCCTGCCTTTTCTGCCTCCTGGGTAAAAGACCATCCAAAGACCAGTATTCAGCAGCCCCTGAGTACATTCCTTTCAAACAGCAGGAGGTTAAAACACATTTTTATAATGCACAACCACAGCTGTTACACACAAACAGCGTATGAACTGACATGCCACAGATTTGACCATGTTGACCAAATAATTTCTATATTTGTGGTCAGTTATGTTAGAAATCCTGTATCATGTTTGTCATCTGCACCTCCCAGTAGCTTTAAGGATTTATACATTTAGTTATTTAAATCACACACCTCTCACCATCTGGAGGAGACACAACTATGTGTATATTCTAGACTACAATAAAGTTTTACAGGGACTTTTTCTTGACTTGATCAATTGACTGCTGTTAACCAAATCCCTGCCTTAACTCAAACATCCAAAGGTGAAATAATTTCATTAAAGTCTGCTGATGGTGACATACATCATGTAAAAAAGTTAAAGTTAAAAGTATTATTTGCCAGACTTGGGAGCAGTGTAAATAGTGGTAATACTGATATAGCATACTTGTAATTTTACACATCCAGCAGATACAATGCTGGGTAAAAAGTCATTTAGAATCATGTTTCTGCAAACGTCCTGAATTTCCATCCAATGTTTACTTTACTTTTAGCTATATAGTTTGGTCATCACCATCTGTTGTGGAAAGGACCTCTGTCCACAGCTCTTTGATGGCCCACCATGTTAGCTGGATACTAACTTTATCTGTATGGATCTGGTGCTGCTCAGGCGTGTGAACCCTCGCTTTATCAGAACCTTGCAGCTAAAAACAACACGGAAAGCAGCAAAAAATTATGAATCAACCCAATACACAAAAGACAATAGGTGCTAAATGCTAGTGCTGATGAGCTACAGAGTTGGGTGACAATTCTCTGGATGACTACTTTCACATTACGTGGTGACATGTGAAACGTGTAAAAATCTTCCTGAATGCAGCCTTAAATACATCACCTTCACAACTTTTTTTTTTTAGGGACAGATGCTTGCTCATAAGGATTGGTAGATGAATGACAGCACTTGCCTTTCTGTATTTAGACTCTAATGGACTGAAGGGTACAGAGTGATTCCCAAGTGTCTAACTGATTCTGCCCCCTGTGCTAATGAAACACTTACAAGACAAAATCTAACTTAAACAATGACAGTAACAGGAAACTGATGTCTAAAAGACATGTAGGTCCCACACTCTCAAAAGGAAGTTGCAAAAATTGCCACCTACTTACATTGTCATGGCTTTAATTGTGGCAATTGATGGGGTACAGATTTTTTGATGATGATGTTGTTTTGACACCTGTTCTGCATCAAAGTGGTGTTGCCTGTTCAAATGCCACCTACGTACAGTACAGAGACTGTTCTGTATCAGCTTGATGGGGGTTACATCTTCTCTGTGTTTAAAAGCCAGCAGGCAGATTCAAGGCTGCAGCAAATTAGGAAAATGCAGAAAATGTTTCTACAAATGAAGTTTAGCGGTTTCACCACAAGTGGATGTAGACACATATTTAATTTGATTTTTTTCCTTCCTTAACAGCTATTTGCTCTTGTGACTAGTGCTATCCACATTTTGTACATCATGTACATCAGAGGAAGATTGAATGATTGTGCAGATGAATGATGCATGATGAATGATGCTGAATGATATTTTGTCTGCACTTTTGTACAGACAATACAAAGCTGCTGTCTCTAGGCATAGTCAGCGTGAAGGCCAGTGTGCCAGTCAAATAGTCAAGTGTTGAAATATTGGTTTTCACCACTAGATGTCTCAGCACTGAACAGTGTGTTCTGATCTCCTGCATAGAGGGCATAGTAGGTGAAGGACTTGCGTAATGTAAGAAAAGATGTTACGGAAAATAGAGATGCACCATTTGAATGATGATACAGTCAGTATTAACTTAATTTACTCAGCTTTTCATGGATGGGTTCAAAATAATACTACCACTACTAATTAAAGCTGCTGTGATCAGTAGTCCAATATCAACAGTGGTTCAAATTAATATTTGTAACATGAAAAGGGTCGCTCATAGTGATGAACCCACAAAGAGTTATCACCTGACTCTGCAGTTTTCCTCAGCTGTGTAGAGTCTTTAGGCTCACTGTTTTGGTTTCCTGGCCCCAGATGTCACTGTTTTTACTCTGATTGCATTTATTTATGGTTTCCTGTAATCTTAAAAGCCATTTGGTGCTGGGCAGGAAGCACCAAACTAATTCAGCCTGGGTAGACTGTGGAGCATTTAGAAGCTAAAGTCTCAGTGAGACTGAGTGAATATTGAAATTACAGCAGATTCATCCAGTGACCAAAAACAAAACTTACTTCCAAGGAATTCTGATGTTGCTGAATTATTAAATTATTTATCTCCATCACAACCTTGTCTTTTTCTGCATGGATAGATTATGAAAAATTGGCCCCTGAGCACAGACAGGGAAGGGGCTCCCCAACCTTTCTTTAAGATTGTTTCCAATATTTTGTGCTAATTCTGTCGTTGGTTAGGATGTTAAGAACCATATAGTGTCTAGAGATGTTTTTGCTAATGTTAAGTAGAAGCAAACAAACTACAGATGCTTAATTTTTATCATGAAAAGATAAACAAATGCTTGTCTGCTATTGGTTAACAATGGGTTTTGACAAGCTGGAGTTGATTTACCCATTTCCAAGCAGCTGACCTGCTGGTATGAAGAAACTGTGATATACAGTAAGAAAATAATTCACAAAACAATGGCCAACAGAGCAGAAGTGAATCCTTAATCTGTGGACATATTCAAAACAATCAGCTCTGTCTTTGATAACACACACACGCATACACACACATGCACACATACTGATAATTTGCCAGACAGTGTTACAACATAAATGCAAAACAGCAGGCAATTTATCAGTGAAAGCGTTAGGAGAGCTCTATTTGTTTGTATTTGTTTACTACGGTTTGCATGCATATATGTGGGTTTATCTGTTCTACTTTGCTGACTGAGTGCTAGGTTGTGTATATATCTGTTGTGTGTATGTGTGTATGTGTCAGAGTGTGCAGCATTTCAAGAATGCTCAATAATGCTGCCCTGCCAAGTATTTATGTAATAGCATCGTTTTCTTCAAGTCTGTTCCTGTGAACTGCTATCTCGTCACCTCCCAAGATCCCAGTCATGTTGTTTCTTTTTTCTCTTCCCCCCCGGCTCCTCCCTTTCCCCCCACCACTCTCTTCATATATAATACCCCCTCTCCAGTTGTCCCTGCCTTCTTCACACTCTCCTCTAATTCAACATTTTGCACAGCATCGTTGTCCTCCCCTTCTCCCTCTTTCTCCTGCACACGCTTGTCATTCTGTTGCACACTCTCTTTTTCACACTCACACCCCCTGCCTTTAACTCTCTCTCTCTCTATCTATCTATCTCTCTTTCTCTCTTTTTCTCCCGGGTACAATCTGTGCTGACAGCCTGTTCCTCCAGAACTAATTTCTACCCAGAACACAATAAAAGTCACTGAAGAGGCAAGAGAAGCTACTGCGTATCAACAGTTTGACAGTCAATGCTGCTGATGTGTGTGTATGGATGGAATTTGGGTGTGTCATATGTGCTTGTGCGGAAACACATACATACAAGGCAGAATGCTGGTTTACCTGCCTGATGTGCCTGGTAGCTGTACTGTAATTACATTTCAAATCAATATCTCATTTGATTAAACACACTGTTGTAATTTTTGCAGATGATCACATTTCCAGTGTTTCTAAATTTTGAATAGTGCATGGTAATATGTGACATAATCCTTTTGTACATGAGCGCAGCAGTTTATTAATCAGTTGGAAAGGCAAGGAAAAAACCAACAACAACACAAAAATGTGAAACGCTCAGTCCTGTTGGCAGAAATGTGTGAATGGACGTAACAAATTACATTTCCATTTTTTCTGTACTTTTTCTGTTCTTGTGCTTTTAGGTGTAGTAGAGTTTTTTACACATTGTAATCTGAATTACATTTCCCAATAAAGTATTTTAATTTGACATGCTGCCCTATATTACAAAAAATTCAATGAAGTAATGTTCACTCAAAGTATATCTAAATTAACTTACTTTTTATTCATATTTGGGTATATTTTTGCAAAGATGATTTGACTTTTATATAAGAAAGTGTAACAGTACTTGTACTTGTCTAAAATATGGTTGTTTTAACCTGTGACAATATAGGGCTTTAAAATCAACCAGTGCACAAAATGTAGAATTAAAGAATATTCAACTATGTGATGTTTGCCTCCATCCCAAATAAAATGTGAGGGGTTGGAAATTCATCTGTAGTATTACTAGTATTTATAATTTGATTTTAAATTTAAAAACATTAATAACAAATTAACAGTAACAAAAGTGACCCTATAACTCTATTCAGTAAATAAACCAAAGTCCCTAAGAAAATTGTTGAATGCTTATTCTGTCCAATTTTTTTCTTTTTGTTAATTCAACATGACTTTCCATTCACCACAGTTCTACCAGGAAACAAAACTATCTTTATCACACAATATAACAAGAGGCAAGTAGTAAGAAAATAAGAAATGAGGGTGTGTGCAGCTTAATGTGCAATAGCTCAATATAATGAGCATCTGGACTGCAAGCTAATCCTCTCTCTAACTTTGTGCATGTGTGTGTGTGTGTGTGTGTGTGTGTGTGTGTGTGAGAGTGCGTGTGTGCGTGTGTGCGTGTATGGAGGTCAACACTATCCATTGGGTAGCAGCTGTCATTTTTCCTCTGTAGTCTTGCAGATTACATGAAGTTAACCTGTGCCACCCAGACACCATAGACGCGCTGATAGGAGGGGCCCAGACTTGATGTTCATTGATCAGTCTAGAAGGTCAGAGTTAAGTGGAGTCCAGGTCAGTAGGAGGAGTGGCTGACCCAGGAAGGAGGCTGGATGGGTGGGTCAGCATATATCATCTCTCCTCCTTGCCATCACTCCTTTCTTCATTTCCATCTCTTTCTTTTGTGTATTTTCATCCTTCCTTCAAACGTTTTATGGCCAACCTATAATCTGAATGACATGGCAAGATTACACATGTGCATATTCAACAATATCTTACTGCAAACCAGTATGATATTTATAGATTTATTCAAGAAAACCTACATTTAAATTTTAAAATATTTTTATATTTGCTTCACTAAAAAGTGATAATTATTTTTATCTGCAGTATTTTGTATTATAAAGTTATATTCTACACTTTGCTGCTGCTGGTGCTGTGACAGCCCCATGGGTATCATTAAAGCCTCATTTAATCTACTCTAATGATATGAAGCCACCACATTGTCTTAAAATAAATCACAATTGTGTGCACAGTATGTTATATCACATTCTGCAAAGGAGCAAGAAAACAAACATTTAACATGAGTGTTACAATCTGTGTTTAAAGAAAAAAGACTTCAGATGCTAATGTTTTACTGACTAACCAACTTTCAAGTCCTTTCCAATGTCTTGGGTTACACAGGTTCAGAAGAAATAACTCTTTTGTGCAAGGTAAACAATTAAAGTATGCCATCATATTACAAAGTAATCCACAAATTAGGTGGCTCGCAGGGATGTGACTGGCTACAGCATCACCTTAGCATTTTGTGGGTGTGGTAACTTCATACCTGACAATTTTATGGTTACAATTGATTCTAAACTGTACGGATCATGTTGAGTTGAAGCTAACAGATTTTGAAGTTACTGTTATTAAAATTACTGTAAGGCAGGAATGGAAACACATGTTGAAGGAGATGGTACATCCTATGAAGTAATGGAGGCAGTAGGATCCAGTTGACCCATCAAAGTTGTTATTGCAATGCATAGTTCCATTTCTGGGAAGGTGCACATCAGGGTATGATGTAGGGGGTCTACGTAGGATTGCAAAACCTACGTTAGAAGTACGATGTAGCTTTGACACATGAGTATAACTCAAGCAGTCTTTACACAAAACTAAAAAAGTTTTTGATAGCTTAGTTTTCACGTTTCTGTTTTTGTACAAATTAAACAATATTTGTTAATTTACAATCTCTATATGTGTTTGTGTGTGTTTGTGTGTGTAAATATAAAGTTTGCATCCCCCTTAATAAATTAATTAAAAATAAATGTAGATTTAGATTAAAGAACATTTGAACAAATATTTGTTTTACTCTTTTTGACATTTCAAAATACGGGATGCAAACTTTTGCACCCAGCTGTTTGCATAAATATATATACATATATACAAAGCTCCTAAAGTTTCAGTCATAAAGCTCCACATACACCATATTTCTGCATCAAGTTGTTGCCCACCACCATAATGTTAGATATTAATATGAAAGATTGGGATCAACATTATCAGCGCCCCCTTTTCCCCTTTTCCCCACTTAATTAGTAACTCATGAGTGATATTGTCTCATCACTCCTGAGGCTGTGTTGTGCAGGACTGTACTGTATGTGTGGTTGATTTTCAAAGAGAAAAAAATAGAGGGAGACAGATCAAGGCTTTTACAGCAGCACATCACTGGTTACCCCTCCTATTTTCATGCAAACAAGGTTCTCTAATCCAAAGGGGACTTACTGTAAATTAGCAATTTCCCTGTGAGCCTCACCACAACAAATCCATATAAGGATCTTCACGGAAAGAGCATTTTCTAGAACCATATTTACATTTACAAATCAATAAAATACCGGTTTAAAGAGGAAATTGCACATTTTGCACATTTAAATGATTAAAACAGTGGAGACTCCTTAAACTCACTTGACCTACCTTTTCCATCTAAAGAATCCTTTCTTTGTACATTTTTAAGATCTGGTCTTTGCACTCATTCACTTTTGATGATTAATTCAAAGAAGGGGGGTAGATTAGACATTTCAAAGTATGTAAGAAGACAGAAAAGGAATGAGATGAAAGCACTAAGAGAAAGAGAGATCAGGAACAGGACGAGCTGTGTGAGACAATGTGATACAGACAGCAAAACTGAAAGATTGATGCTTTTCTTTCTCACGTCTGTTAGCTTTATGTCTTTGTAGGCATTCTCCAGGGAAACAGAAGATATAAACTGCCGGCTTCGTGTAGGGTCAAGATCTTTTTGATCAGGCCTGAATGGGGATAAAAGCATGAACGGGATGATGGGGGAGGAATGAGAGAGGGGTAAAACTGAGGAGAGGAGAACAAAGAAGATATGGTAGACAGACAAGGATTTCACGCTGTCTGCTGCAAGTGCTGGGGAAGGAACTTGAAAGGAGCAGTTACAGGACATATATTTCCACATCATCACTCTCAAGAGTGAGTGGAGGGGGGAACGGTTGTCCAATGTTGTTTCATGACTAAAAGAAAAGAGACTGAGAAAGTTTCATATGGCAAGATGTTGCTATGTGTCCATCTGTGGAGTTGCTTCCACATTGACTCTCACAGGGGGAAGGCTCCACACATCATAGGTTTGACATTGATTACAAGATAACTTGAAGACACCAGATACTGCAACCATATGTCCACATAAAATTACTGTAGCCATCACACACACACACCTATTACCATGTTCCACTCTTTATTATAGCCTCTTTTCTGCAGCATGGTGATTACACACAGGTTGTTTTACACTGTCACATACACACGTTGTTATTATGTCTGCATAACTGTTACAAAAGCAGAACTGTGTCATTTTATGAAATCAGTGTCACATCCTCTGCTCTCACTCTGCAGCGCTCGGTGGGTGATTTGAGTGTGCTGCACCTTTAAACAGCAGGCGTGGCTCCCCTACTACGACCCGCCTTTTATGCATAATAGCCAACTCGCCTTCTTTCGGATCATATAGTGCAGTAGTCTGCAAAGAAAGTGACCACAGCCAAATCCTGTCCAGCCCTTTGAGCAGTGGGACTGTGACCAAACGGACTCATTTACCTCGGCGGCTGTTTACAACCCGAAAGCCACCAAAACGAATCAGCGAGAAACCCCACATTTGAAGCAGACTTCTCGTAGGGAAACATCGCGGCTGTTGCATTTTTTCGGACACTTAATTTGCGCACGGCGGATCCATGAAGACGCAGAAAGGTTTTTCACCCGTAACACCAGGTATAGCTAATTTTTTAATGTATGTTTGTATATCCGCAACGACTTCTCTAATATCGACGTTAATACACAACCACAACCTGCAGTGAGAGAGGGAAGGAAAAGGGGAGGGGGGGCTCTGTTGATAATAAATCAACAGTCTTAAGTTTGAGGGGATTTCAGCTTTCAAGCGCGTCTGCTGCTTAATTAAGTGATCGGCGCGTCCTGGTCGCAGCTGAATTCTCTAAGCCTGATAAGGAGCTGAAACAAGGAGGAGCTAAACAAACTACTCTTCTGTCTGAACAGGTTTATTGGCAGGCAGGACGGGTACCTGTCTATCCAATTAATCTGTTTCAATCTAATTTAATCAGTCTATTTTCTGCTGAGCAGTCAGTTGAACCCCTAACCCCCCCCCAGTTCTCTGTCACAGCATAAAGCTACAACACTGTTATGTAATGAAACACTATTGCGAAACTTGAACTTCTCAGCAGAAAGACACAATAGTTTAACTTTAACTTGCGGCATTTGAGCAGATGGTACTTTGTGTTTGGATTAAATAAAACAAACACCAGTGTTACTCTCCCTCTTCCTCCAGTCTGTGTGTGACTGATGACGGTCAGTGACCTTATAGGGACTGATGTCTCAATTGTGAAAACATGTTTTGATTCTAGTTTTTGCTTTATGTTACCCCCCCTGCAGAACGAGGGAACAGGGAGTGATTTAACCCCCCCCCCCCTCCTCTCCGTGCTTGCAGCCCCCATGCCGGGCATAAGCTCCACCGCCTCTCGTTATGAAAACTGGGACATGGATCATCTCGACCACTATCAACATTATTTCTACGACGACCACGATCCGGACGAGGATTTCTTCAAGTCTACAGCTCCCAGCGAGGATATATGGAAGAAATTTGAGCTGGTACCGACCCCGCCCATGTCCCCTATCCGGGCAGTGGAAGGGTCGGGCAGGGTCGGGCTGGGGCACCCGTCCCTGGGGGACAAGCTGGAATGGGTCTCCCAGTTCTTGGGGCAGGAGGACGAGCAGCAGCAGCAGCAGCACCATCACCACCACCACCACCAGCTGCAGGACTTTCCTTGCAAGCTGACCACGGCCAGTGAGTCCTTCGGGAACCTTAGCTCCATCATCATCCAGGACTGCATGTGGAGCGGCTTCTCGGCTGGCCAGCAGCTCGAGAGAGTCGTCGGGGAGCGCTGCGCAGCCTCTTGTCCCGGGACAGGGGCGCCTGCCAAAGCCACTGGCGTCACATCCCCGGGGAGGGGGCAGAATGCCCCGGCTGACACGGCAGCCCACAGTGGCTTGGTTACGGACTGTGTTGATCCCGCGGCGGTGCTGACTTTCCCGTTAATCGGTGGATGTAAGAAACAAGTGTCCTCTGGTTCAGAGTCTCACAGCGACTCTTCAGGTGAGTTACAGACGAAACACAAACCATTCTACACAGTCAATCATGGTTCTTTCTGACTTGTAGTTTGCACTGATTTATGACTGTCTCTACTTATTTGCCTGTATATTTCCTTGAAAAGATGGACTCTCCATTTGCCAGTTCACGAAGTCTTCCTTTGATTCCAGCAGCTGATTAATTATTTGTAAGAGTGACTTTGGGTTTATTTGACCTGGAATGCCATTTCCCCCTCTCATTTAGTTAATGCCTAATCAAAGCAAAATATTATCTGGCACTAAGAGGTTGGCATAGCACATGATGATTGCATTGCAATACCTTGGTGCATGCAACACATGCTTGAAGCTCCAGAGTGACACGCCCATCGAAACATCTGCTGCTTGGCAGGACTCCAGCAGACCAGCTGCTACCTAACCCTGTTCCTCCAGTCTGACTTATATGCCCTTTGTGCTGTCTCCAGTTTGTTTGTTTTTTTTGACATGAATTCAACACAGACCGCTCATTATTGGAACTTTATGTAAGGAGGGGAAGCGGTGGAAAATCTATCCTCTTTTTGTTAGTGTGTGTGTGTGTGTGGCTTAAATGGTCCTTACTTGAGACATGCCTTTTCCATTTCCACTTCATGAGCCCATATGAGTAAGTTTGGTATGTAGGCTGCCATGTGATTGTTGAGCTTGGATCATGCGTTATAGTGTGTGGAATGTCACAAAGAGAACTTGTTGCTGAATTCCTCCACTCAACAGGCTGCAGCGCCAATTGTGTCAGTGGGTGGATTTGGCCCCAGCCAGCCTGGGCTGTGAATAGAGCGGGATTAGCCATTTAGGAGGCCGGGCTAGGCTGTCAAAATTCTTTGACATTAGTTTTGAGACAGCATTTCCACACCATTTCATGGGGATAATGTCACTCAGAGACGAGTAGAATGAGCAATCGTGAGCAATAAATGTATGCTTAAGCTCCAATAAAGAGAGCTTATAGGGGTACTAGAGGGAATTGGTGCTGTGTGCCTTGTAATATGAGATGTCGTCTTTTGTCATATAAAAGCTGTTGGAAATAATAGGCAAGTGCCCCTCCCTCCGTTTATTGTGTAAATCATATAAAGAAGTACTTTTTGAGCAGATAAATCCATAGAGATGGAATTACTTGTGTTTGAATTTACATGAGCATTGAAATTCTCCCATGAGTCCAGGCAGGAATTGCATTAATAAGACCTTTTCTTATATTTAATGTGGCCTTTCCACTCCAGAAAATAGAGCAGCAAATGGTTTTAAATGTGTGCAGCATTGAATATTAGTCAGCTCACTTTAATAAGTTGAACAGTTGGTGATTTTCACCTGAGTGATTCTTAACCAAACTTGTCTCTGCCTCTCATCCTCACTCTGTCCACATGAATGAAGAGAGGGAATTTCCAGTAAGGGAGCTGATCTAATGCAACGATGATTCACGGCATTAGTGAGAGTGTGAAATCTTTGTGTGTGTGTGTGTCCGTCCAAACCGATAATGCAGGTTTCATGATGTTGTATAAAGTTAATTTTTACACAGTCCTTTAATAGGTTTAAGGAGGCAGCAGGATTGGGGGAGTGTGTCCACTGAGGTGGCACTGTTACTTGCCATTTAAACCACATTTTACTCGACAGTGAAGCATTTTATTTAATAGATTTCTTTTGCCCTTTCAGAAGATGAAGATGACAAGGATGAGGATGAAGAGGAGATTGATGTGGTGACAGTGGAGCACAAGCAGCAATGTAAGCCTCGTCGATTGGTCAACACCCGTAAACCTGTGACCATAACGGTGCGCGCCGACCCCCTAGACCCCGGCATGAAGCGTTTCCACATTTCAATCCACCAACAGCAGCACAACTATGCTGCCCCCTCCCCAGACACTCTCCCCTCACCACCTGAACCACCTCGGAAGAGGGTTCGCCAGGAGGCCATCGTGCAGGCGACCCAGCCTCACCAGAACTCATATTACCACCAGCCCCGGGCGGGCCATACCCCTCTGAACTTAGACAGCAGAAAGTCTTGTGTGACCGTACCTGGAGTCAGGTCAGAGTCACCCAACTTGAGCGCCTCCTCTCCTACCTCCTCCTCATCGCCTTCGTCTCCTCCCTCCTCCTGTTCTTCTTCCTCCTTCTATCCCCAAATCTCACCCCCTAAGCAACACTCTTTCTCCCACTTCTCCAGTCCCCAGTCCTCCGATTGCGAGGACACAGACAAACGCAAGGCGCACAACTTCCTCGAGCGCAAACGACGGAACGACCTGCGCTCACGTTTTCTGTCGTTGCGTGACGAGATCCCGGGCTTAGCAGACTGCCCCAAGACTCCCAAGGTGGCGATCCTCACACGAGCCACAGAGTACCTGCAGCAGCTGCATGTCAGCGAGAGGCAGAAGGCTCAGGAGAGGAAGCAGCTAAAAGCCAAGCAGCTGCAGCTGCTGCAGCGGCTGGCTCAGCTCAAAAGGTCCTGAGCGGCAGGGTTGGCTGTCCCGAACACATACACTCACAGAACTGAATGGGACTACATGAAGGAAAAAAGACACTAATGTTCACTTTGACTTGGTCACCTTGGATTGTTGCGGGTGGTGTTTGGTTTTTTTTCTGTTTTTATTTAGGTTTTTGGTTTGCACATTAGCTTCTGAGTGATTGAGGCCACGAGCTCGTCAGAACGAATGAGCTAGAAACTGATCTTGTGGAGCATCTTGCAGGCGGATAAATATGTCCATGGTTACTCAGTATAGGTCTCTCAAACTGTGATATTCCCTCTTGCTAAAAATGTTAGAAACTGTTGCTTGCTACTGGAAGACCTGCTGTGAATGTAGCAGCTTTTGGCTGATAAATTGCAACAACTGAGCTGTTTAACTGCTGTATGGTCTGGTCATACATCTTTCTTTGTGATGGAGCTAAATGTGATCGCACAGCAGTGGCACCTTCCCTTACCATATCAGACTGAAGGTTTGAATTACAACCTCTTTGCATCCCCTTGCGTCTTAGTGCTTGGCATACAACTTGTATTATAATATTGTCATCAAGTTGAGCCTATTTCTGCTGAGTTTGTCTCTCAAATCTTTTTTTCATTTACTTTGTCTTCCATTTCACGGCATCTAAACTGTTCAATTTCTTGTTCTTTTTTCCTTGTCAGCAGTGGGGAGTTTCTAGCATAAGGCTTGCTGATAATGGAGATGCAAGGGGGCTTGTAGTTGGACTGCACTGAGCCTTGCAATAGTAATGTTACAACTGGAAGGACAAAATGTTCTGCACCTCTGAAATAGCTCAGGTAAAGTTATAACTCTTGCAGGTGTCCAGTCAAATCTTTGGGGTTTTTTTTCGCAGCAGAGATGTTTTGACAGTATCACCATGTCCACAGTACCAGCGTGTCCTGTAGCTTTTTTTCTTTTTGAAGAAAATATGACCCTGTTTCCATACATCGTTTAAAATTTCTGAAAAACAATTGGCAAAATCACTAGGAAAATCTTTACCATGAGACTCTTGATTATTGATGTGCCATGGAGACCAGCCAAAAGATGAATGTCGGCTTCAAACGATTTAACCAAAAGAAACCATTAAAAAAATGGCTTAGATTGAATCTGTATGTCATCAATATTGCCAACTTTTGCTTGAAGATGAAGCCTGTTAAGTTCCATCTGTATATTTCTTTCATCTTGCTGTCTGATTATATATTATGAAATTTAGTTTTTTTTGCATTTGATGTTGATGCCTATAGAAGCCTTTTCAATGTATGTAGACTACCCTGTTGGATGTTATGTATATAGTTCCATTACTTGTACAGTCCCTTCTAAACCAAAACCAGAGCTGTCTACTATACTCACCCTAGTTTTTGTTCAGCCCGTTGTGCTAAACTGGGCCCAAGTTTGCTGGCTTTTCAAAGATAACTCAAAGCTTCTATTTTTGTTAATAAAATGATTATTAAAAAGAGTCAAAATAAAACACTTACTGAACATTGATCACACTAGCCACTTTGTTACACAGTTTTCTTTTTGTTGCAATGCTTACTTGTGTTATTTTTGTTTCTGTCTGAGGTGACAAAGTTTTTTTTATATATTTTTTTTTTATATATTATATTTTCCTACTGAGTTGTTTCAGTGTGTGCTAATGACTGTTTTTGTTATAGTAGCTGGTAGGGCTTCACTGGTGGTTATGTGGTGAACTAGCATGTAAGGTTTGCTTTCTCTCTCTCTGAAGTGGAAAGCACCGAAATGCTCCTGTATTTAATCCCATCACTGTAGCTGTAGCACTCTCTTAAATCTGATTTAGAGATTGGAAAGGCGGGGGCGGACTTAAAAGGATCGACCAATTAAACTTTTGGCTGTGTGTAGCCTTTTAGTGACCTTAACGTTACTGCTTTTTCTGTGCTTTTTGCAAACCCGGTGCTCCCTGTCGTCCAATAAGCCATGCAACAGAAACCACTGTAGCCCTGTATCTAGTACTGTAAACGACTCTATCATCTCGAGTAGCATGCCCTGCTTTAGTCAGCACTCAGGAAACTCCCAAGAAGTCTGTAGCGTCAGGCTGTGAGAAATAATATATGCTGTAATTATAAGATGTCCTCAGAGATGGAAAAAGAGACCATTAGATCAGAGGAATCAACATTTGCTTGGTTGAACAAATCCTTGATCTCACCACTAATAAAAAAATAAATAAAATATATATTCCAATTTTTATAAATTGGTTGTATTGATACTTCTGCTTATTAATTTAGCACAAACCACCAGTAGCCCTGATTAGATCTTTTCAATAGGGTGGACTCAGCAGTGGTTTACCCTAACTTTAAAACTTTGTTTGACTCATGCTAGTCACTGGTCTCTGCTGTTGCCACTGTCATGTTAGGAGCTCATTACTTACTCTTGGAACGTTAACTATGGTGATCTTGGAGCCTTGTTTGAGCACTTTGTTTTGTTTTTCTGTACCTCATAAACCTCTATGTATGGAGAGTAAGTCAAAATAAAAAAATGTATGGTTTGACATCAATTTCTGTCTCCTTTACACACACAAGTATATTAATGTAATTTTTCTATCATTTCAATCACCTGTAAGATTGAACAGGTCTCCCTCACCCATACACAATTTGCTCTAAGCAGTCTCCAAGGTAACCCATCCTGGCATCTTTGCCATGACGACAAGCATCTTTAGCTCACTTCAGTGGGGCTCTGACAGTTTCCATGGCAACATTATGAAATATGCTTAAATTCCCTTTGATAACATTTACCGTAGGAAATGATTTACAATCTCATCTGTTCATGAATGCAGCAACAAGGAGTGATAAGCAAAACACAATTGTTTTAGCTAAACTGGTTTTACATCAATTTGATAATGCTGTCCAAGTAGTTTACCAGTTATGTAAACCATTCAGGCTCACACGTAAAATTAATTAAATTTTTGTTTGCGAAAATGAAATACGCTACACTTAAAACCCTAGCACCATCAATCACGGTTGCCACAGTAACTGTTTTTTGCCTGTTAACGGAACCCACCGCTCATCTTTTCGCCTACTGCGCATGCGCACAAATGTCAGCTGGGCACCGAGGAGAAAGTATCATGGCGGCGTCCACTCGTGTGCAGTGTGCCTTGAGGAGAGCGGTAGTCCCGTCATTGGTGGTGATTTTGGGAGCTACTGGCACCGGAAAATCAAAGCTGGCTATCGAGATCGGAAAACGGCTTCAGGGAGAAATCATCAGCGCCGATTCCATGCAAGTAAGAGAAGTGTTAACGCGGAGAAAAACGCAGTGAGACCTTGACACGGCGGCCATAATGATCTGGATAAGACTCAGTTGTTTGAAATGAATGGGCTAAAAGAGAATAAAACATAAGCCATTTAGTCAGATTTATGCAGATGCATATCCAAATACAAACCAGAAGACTGTCATTCGGATGTGTGTTTTACAATAAGTAGTTTGTAGGAAGCTAAACCTTACTGCGTCAGATAATAGGCGATTGCAAAAACTGAAAGAACATTTAAAAATATATATATTTTTAAGGGACGATGGCTTTTCAAATATCCAAAGCTCACTTCAGATGCCTTAGAACAGGAGAGGAATCTGTAAAAACAATAGGACATCACAATAAGGTACTGTTACGAGAGTAATCTTCTTCTAAATGATATAATTAATCCCCATTTTACACGTTGTACTTGCAAGAATAAAGGCCTACTGATACTGTACAGGTGATGGTTTAAACCAGTGCATTAAAAACCTTGCTGAAGCAGACAGTACAGAGGGAAAAATAACGAGCCCACTTTATTTTCCCTTCATATCTGTATATTGTTGTGTACCGTTAAATATTTCAGGTTAACGGCACATTCATTTTCAGAATAAAATATGCATAATGGAATAGTAAGGTGCTACAGATGTCAATAGCTTTTTGCATGTAGAGGTTTCCAGTTCCTGATTTATGCTGTGCGGTGTGCCCCACTTATGGGCATTTTATTTCACATTACCTCTCTATAAGCAGTTTAGAAAAATGAAATTATATTATCAGTGTGAGTAAAGATAAAAGAAATACATATTTGCCTAGTTTGTAAAATTAATAATGATATAGTCCCTAAATATCTGCCACAATGTGTGTTTTTATATTGTCATATTTTAAACAATAATACAACAAACTTTTTGAAAGACATCTAAGACATTATTGAGGATTTATCTCACTTGTCTAAACGTAAATGCAGACATTCTCCTAATGACTGAACATGTATGAAGAAATATGATAAAGGAACTCTCACAAACCAACTCTTCACTTGCTGCTGCACAAGGATTGTGATATTACATGACCATCAGAGTGATAGGGTGTGGAAAGAAATAGTTTTCTCTAGTACATATGGCATGTAGAGTTCTCTTGCACCTGCTAAAGGGAAGGTCCAAGGTGTGAGGGGACTACAGTCATTTTGTTTTCCTGCCTGTTTCCTGGTTCAAGAGTCCTAAATAGCATGTGGAACTCCTTGCTTTTTTGAATAGGGCTATGATGGTTGTGTGTTCTGCACATTTCAGGAGTTTAACAGATCGGATGAGCGATCAATGGATATTGGTGGAGTCATTACTGAGGGGAGAAGAGCAGTGGGCAGAGTTTGCACCCCTGTAGAAATGTTGACCGTCAGCTAACTGAATGTGTATTTCTACAGCTTCACCTGATTCTTCCATTCAGTCACCTGGTTTTAGGTCCACTAACAGGTGGACACTGATACCATAAGATGGTGAATTTGGAGTGGAGGAGATAAGGGATAATTGTGTTGAACGCTGACCTGACCTGAAGTCAACAAACACAATGCTTGCATACGCCTTGTGGAGATGAACTGTTGCAGAATGTAGTAAAGCCCATAGTTGACTATTTTGTCCGCAGACCTGTTTACATGGTCGGCCAACTAGAAGAAGTTCAGCAGGGTGCCTTTAAAGTTTCAGCAACATGAACTGCCCTGATTGCTGTAAAAAAGAGACAATCAAGTTACCTAAAGTATTTGTAGATAAACTGGAATTTTAAAGATGCGTAATTTCCCAGGAAGATAAAAGTGACAGTGATTGAAACATATCTCTTTTTAAAATGCAGTTAAAGTGTCTTCTCTGTGCAGAAGCTCTGAGGTAAAGAGAGCTAATTATAAGTGAATACATGGTCATAATTGAATATACTGTATAAAGATAGGAAAGCAGTGAAATGTTGTCTTAAGATATTCATTACTCTCTTTAATTGCTGGTCCAATTGCAGTAAATCATATTTAACATTAATGCCTAAATTATAGGTAATGAGATTCAGTTTGTGTCAGTGTGTGAATCTGCTGTGTCAAAATAGGAGAATAGATGCTCAGTCCTCTGGTGTGTGTGTGTGTGTGTGTGTGTGTGCCCATGTGTGTGTGTGTGCCCGTGTGTGTGTGTGCGCCCGTGTGTGTGTGTGTGTGTGTGTGCGCCCATGTGTGTGTATGAGAGTGAGCACAGTGACATTTAAAAATTCTCACGCTTGCGTCTCATTGCTCTCCTCTCTTTCAGCCCCACCCTTCCCTTTAGTTCTCAGGCTCTGTTGCCACAGCAACCCAAGGGCGTGCGCGCAAATTAAAAGGTTGGGTACCGGTTTGGGTCTAGGTCACACTAGAACACCACATGGACACACACACACACGCCAACTTCCCATTGACATAAGCATCTTTCTGACAACAGAATTCAATACCAAATTACATTTCCATCAACTTTCTCCTGGAAAGTTTCTTTTTCCCCCTACTTATTACTTCTTTGCATGCATTGTCCTTTACTGTGTGTGTGTGTGTGTGTGTGTGTGTGTGTGTATGTGTGTGTGTCCCCATGGGAAGCGATTCTTTCAGCAGTCACCTGGTACTTGGTAAACTGGGTTACACTAATAACATTTCAGCCCAGAATATCTCAAAGACCAGCAGCTCTGGTGCTGAGAAACAGTGGCCTAGTTACAGTATGGCAGCTCTAGCCTATCTCCACAATCCCTGGCCCTGTTGCTACCCTCTTTTGGTGTGTGTGATAGTGAGAGAAAGCAATTGAGACAAGCAGACACGGAGTGAGTGAGAAAAAGGCTGGTTATGTGAGAATCGGGCTGTGTATAGGCTAGAGCTGCCCTGTGTTGTCTTTGGGATAGGAAACAGTCTAGTCTTGTTTGGGAGAAAGCAGCATTGTGCTGTGCTGGTGCATATTCAGCGTCGTGCTACGCCGGCCCAGCAGCTGATAGTGAATGGGCACGCTGTGGCTACTGGGAAGTGTCCATTGTCTGGGGGAGAATTGGTTCCCACACTCCCTAACACTCCTATTGTGTTATCATCACCCCCTCCTGCCACTCGCCCATGCCCCCAGCACACAGTTCATTGGACATGCAGGGGATATTATTCACTCATTAAATGAACATGCTATCTATGGCACAAACACAGTGCTTTGCTGTACTGTCATCGAATGAGGCAATGCCACATAGTTTAAACCTGTGGTTTCCAAAGTGGGGTCCAGAACCCAGCGGGTGTCTGTCAGAGGCTACCACCAAAAATGTCACTGTCGTCTCACTTGCTAAAGTTGGAATTAGAAAAGTGTATGACTATTATTTTAGATTTTACACCTCACTTATAATAGACAGCAAAATTAACTGAATGGGTATCTAGCAATGCAGAACAGCACGTGAGTTTCTTACTTTAAGTGGACTCTGTGGACTCTGTTTAATTTCCTGAGGTTCCTCTTCTTATACTGCACATTTAAAATTAGAAGCCCTTGAAATAGAAGGTTCAATTCAAATACAGGTAGCATTTTGAACCTTTTTTTGGAGGGACTCTCCACAGACTGTCCACGTACTAACAATGATTATAATTACACAGTGTCATCTTCCACAAATGGCTGTAAAGGGGCATTTTTCCTGTTTTAATACACGTATCAACCAAGGAGTGGACACATGGATGTTACTGACTGGGTGAAGCTAATAAACTAACAATTGAATAAAAATTCATTTATTAATTTTTGCAACACACAATTCAGATAATATGAGCTATATCCTCTTATCTGAGTCCTTCTTCTCAGCATTGCTACTCAGACACATGCGTTGTTGATCTCTGGACAGGTGAGGCAACAGGTCATCATAACAGAATCTGCGTTCAAACAATCAAACAAAAATCAAACAAAAAAGTGGCTTTAAAAGTAATTTGCATTTCTGCATTATTGCTGCATTAATGTTGACAGCCCTAGTTTTGTTGAAATAAAACATACAGTACTGTATGCTTCAGAACAAATATTAATGTGGAGAGGTGCTCTCAAATGTTTCTGTTACCTAATGGTTTAATTAGTTAATTGGGTGAGGCTCAGAAAAAGTAAATCGTCAGGGGTTGGGAATCATGGCTGTCAATCAGTCCGCTTCAGGTCAATTGCTCCTCTCGCACCAAGCCTTCAAGTCTCTAGATTTGGGCAGTTGGTGAGATAATGTGCTAGAAAAAACTGAATTTAGAAGAAATTATATCAGTGCCGCTTTCAATAAATGAAGAGAGTTAAGGGAGAATAGACTAGATAAATATCCCAACAGATCTTAACATAAGGTGCTATGGCCGAATTGTTCCCCAACGTTGCACATTGTATCTTTAATGGTATGGCTCACAATATTTGTGTCTGTCTTAAAACAACAGTCACGTGCCCATATAGACATTTAAACAAGTTTTGCTTGCTCCAGTGGTTCCTTTGGTTAATACTGTGCTTTACGTATGTACTGTAGTGGCTGACCCATATGGGTTTTTAAACGGCCGATACCAATACGGATGTTTAGTAAGCAGGAAGTCCGATGTTTTTTGTCAAATGTCTGCAGAAATTGTATTAAATAATTGCCAATGAAAGCGCAGACATCAGTCGATGCTGATCAATTAAAAATGTCAAAGCTAACGGATCACTTTCAATACGGTCGACTATTTGCCAAAATCCACAGTCCCCTATCGCCGCAAAAATGTATTTGGAAGGTTCTTAAATCACGTTGCACAACGTCCAGTTGGTTTAATGATCTTCCGGGTAATTAGCATTAGTTTAGCATTTTAATACATTTCTGCAGAGAACAAAGACTGTGAATTTTGGCCCCCATCATTTCCACTATAAGGGCTTTAGGAAGTGATCTCTTTGTGGTCAGTATGAACAGGAGGAAGGAGTAAAGCAAATAAGACCTTTCAGTGTTCAAGTGGGCACCAGACTGATTGACTTGTTTTAGTAGAAATTGTGAACCTATCCATTAAATATCTAAAAGTTTAAATGAATCATGCACAGAGGCAGTGGCACAGATCCCTATTGGAGCTCTCAAATACCCACATAACAGTATTGATAAGGCTGTATCCATGGTCTCGTTTGTGCAAAACAAAGTAACCTTTAAAGTCAAACAAGTTCAGACCTGTATTTATGTATATGTAAAAGTACTTCATCAAGGGCACAAGTTACCATTGCACTGATTATTTGAAACCCACAAAATGTAGGATTTAATTAGTTCAATCAAGTTTTTGATTAACAAATGTCTAGCTATTACATTTAATCAAGCTTCACCTCAGGGAAGAGGGTGAACTATCAATGCACTGCTTACTGACCGCACTTTGCAATGCATTGTTGGTAATAAACACTTGACATGAACAGTGACACTAAGAGTAAATGCACTTCAGGGGTGATTCATGTGAGGAGTGCTTGGACTGCCACATTAAGCCAGTGTTTTTAAAGCTGTGATCATCATATGCTGCCCTGCTTATGTTCTTCTGCACATTAAAGCAGTAAAATATGCAGATGAGTTCCCCATCTCACTCTTTATTTTAAACCAAGTCTCAGGAACTTTGTCATTTTACTTGCTGTCTTGTCTTTTTTTTATCTTTTTTCCTCCAATTTGTAAAATTTTATGTAACTCAAAATGTTGACACCTGCAACAAAGTTTGCTTTAGACTTTAATAATGATAAACAGTGGGTACAGTGCTTTTCTCAATACTATTTTATTTTCATATTTAGACGTTTTGGTTTTGAGGGACACAGGAGGAGTTTTAATAATCAGTGCTGCTGTGTAATTTTAATGTTCATGGTCATGGACTTTCTATTGCAAGAAGCTTATATATGAAAGAGTCAAATGAATGGAAAAACAGCTGCTGCTCTCAAGATAGGAAATGCATGTAAATTGATCGTTACTAATGCAAAGCCTACTCAAATTACAGATCTGCCAAAACCAAATGTAAAATTCTGTTAATACTTTC
Organism: Channa argus; assembly: GCF_033026475.1. Classification (NCBI taxonomy): domain Eukaryota; kingdom Metazoa; phylum Chordata; class Actinopteri; order Anabantiformes; family Channidae; genus Channa; species Channa argus. Next base: position 20,816,101 of record NC_090197.1, read on the forward strand.
TGCCTCAAAACATTCAGTGTGCACGTCGTTCTTTTCCATGCATGAGCCGATTTCTCACGCTTGGTCAAAAATCACGTGTTCAGTGCCTTAAGTTATAACACACCACACAATCAATTGTTTCACTACAGGGGTGTGTTTGCAATTGTATGTGGGGGCGTGACTGTGGGGTGAGATAATAAAATGCTCTCCAAGGTCTTAGAGGCCAATTTAACAGGTCACGCACATGCATAGACCATTATATTAGTCTTTGTAAGTTTTAGAAGTATTGTTGGGTGGTGACCTATTGCTTTTTGTATGTATAACAGAAGAAGCTTGGCGTGTCGCCTCAAAGGACAGTGTGATCAGTGAAAGCTGTGACAAAGAAAAACAATTTGTCAGTCTTATTCATTTTTTGTGGAATGAGAAAAATAGGACTGATCAGCAGGAAAGCTGTCATGTGTCATCCCAGAAAAGTGGATGGGGATATTTTACTTAGTAAAATATACCAAATCTGATTTGCTTTTTAATTAATATATTTGAAAATATGATGGTCATGAATCCGACCAGTGATTTTACTGCTTTGAGAGATGCTTAGTCTTTGAACTGTTGCGGTAAGAGGTTGTTACACACATACACACATACGTGAACAGCCACAGCTTATCTACGTATTAAACACATCCTACACTCAAAGACTGTGCCGCTATGTGTTATATCCTTCTAATTCGCTCACAGTCCTTCCTCCTCCGGCTCTCTCTATCTCGGTGAGCATGTCTCTCTATCCCTTTCTCTCCTCCTCCCACTGTCTCTCTATCTGTCTGGTGTGGCTATGACCTGTCTGGGCTTTGACGTATATGTTTGTATTGTAACCGAGGAGATGCTGCTGCCTCCCACATCATGATGCATCTTCTTAAGTAATATAAGCTGGTGTAGGAACGAGCCAAAAAGACTCTTATCTTTAACTCTTATTTGTGTGTATGTGTGTGTATCTTTTAGAAAGAGAGAATTGCAGTCTTTGGGTGTGGTGATGCGGTCACCACTACAGTAAAGCAGCGAGGGAGAGGAGGACAGCAGGATGAAGGAGAAGGAAGAGGAGGAGGAAAAGGGGGAGGGGGGAGAACAACGCCATGAATGATTTATTAGTCTGGCATTACTGGGCCATTCCCCACAGAGGGAGAGGAGAGGAAGATGGAGGGATAAATTGTTGAAAGATAGTGCCTCAAGGGGAAAGGAGAGAAGTAAAAAGCAAAAATAGGCATATAGGTAATTTTCTGTAACTGTAACGGACTAAGGGATAAAAACAGAGAGCCAGCTTATAGTGTGTGTAGGACTATGCTCAGGGGTCATAAGTAAGGATGGGTTGTAGCTGATTCCTCTTTGGACCTGGATTGACAGAGCTTTCAATATGTTGAAAATGTATTGTTGCGAAGTTCATCTGTCATGGTGCACAAGATGCCAAGGACAAGTTACCTCAAAGTAAAGGTCTATTCTTTCCCACGAGAATGCCTGCTGCTTACAAAGTGTATGTGGATCCCTTTCATAAATTGGATTGATGCATCCCAAAATAATTTACAAAGAAAATGTACAGAAATATGTTCATACTGAGTAACCTTTTGCAAACTCCACATATTGAACTCACACTGTACTAGCAAACACCTAATGCACAATAATTTAACACTACTCTAAAGGCCTGAATCTCCTTTTATTCTTTTTTTTGAATTTCACTTTGTGTCAATGATTGTTTGTTCTCACTTTCTTTCTTTTTTCCCCCTCACCCCTCTTTGCCTCTCTTGCCCTCTCTTTCTTTTACCCATGTCTCCCCCTCCCCTTATTTATATGGCAGAGCAACAGCTGTCTTGTGCAGGGCATAAGGTTGGCCAGGCAGGCCGGCTGCAGGCTCTGCAGAACTTAAACACTGAGCTCATTGTCAACCTCACATTCGCACACACACACATTCCTGTCTACTCACACATAAGCCGCACGGTCACATCCTTTCACATCAGTTTAAAAGCGAGACAGGAAAAGTGGGCAGCTGAGCCTAGATTAGCTGTGTTTCCATAGAAGTATATCAGAATTATGACGTTTGCAATTAGAGATGCTGAATGTGATGAGCAAAATAACTGAAACCTTTCCTCAACTACTTAGTTGGTTTTTTTTTTTACACCGCTAAATAAGTAAGGCAACACATTAAGACTTTTATGGGCATTTATGGAGTAAATAGTGCACAAGTTATCAGACTGATTCTTTCATCTCTTTGCTGTGGCTATGAAATATGTGTCCACTGTGAATACACTGCTCATTAATAGAAAGTGCATTTTCTTGTCTGGTCAGATGGCCGGAAATATGACGAGCATTAGTTGAGTCAAACGGCTTTCATCAATTTGTCTTCCACTTTCTTTTTCTATAACAGTATATGCTGTCATTTTTTCAGTCAAAGTGAGGCACAAAATTCTTATTTGCACCACTTAAAACGTTTACTTAATAATCTCTTCTAACTTCTGTTGTGATGTCCTCTTATAGTTTCCTCCAGAAGATGTGTGTGTAAATGCATTTAGTTGTGTGGATTTTCATGTTTGATTCCTTTTATTAGCCTGCACTGGAACATCTTGCAATTTGTAGCTCATTTCCACTGCCTCTTCTGGAAGTCTTAATTTCTTTCTCGCTTTCTCTCTCTCATTTGCAGCTTCCCTCAAATAATTTTTTTCTCCTGCTTTTCTCCCCTCAAGTGGCTCTTTTCATTTTTTTAATTTACACTTGTGTCTCCTTCTGTCTGCTTTTACTCTTGGATCTGCTTGTCCTTGTTAAGGCTAAATTAAAATCATCACAATCTGTTTTTGCAAAACTCTTGCACGAGAACACATAAATATATATTAAGGAGTGATTATATAACAGATAGCTGGGTATTCTTAGTGGCAGATACAAATTGAAACAAAGGGGATTGTGAGGATGACAGATGAGGAAACTACTACTGCTGGATTAAAAAAGGAGAGAGTATCAGCAGTCTGGTAGGTTGAAGGTGAAAGAAGACCAAAAAGAGTATTTAATAAAAACCACAAAAAGAAACTGTAGAATATGTGTTGGTAGGAAATGGGTTAAATATACATCCACAATAGTGGAGCTAACTTTTATTCTTGTTCCAACAGTAGTTGGTAAAATCTCTCACCATTGCGGAGCTGTTCTGTAGCTTTTAGTCATATGACAATAACTTCCTCGGGAGATGGAGTTTACCCAGTTGTCATGAAGTCAACATTTTCAAGCTAAAATTGACAAGATGTTCCTTAAAGTGCTCAGAAAAATAGAAATTTGTCTGTTTAAAATTCCCAAAACTGCACATATCTGGAACGTGTGACTCAAAATGAGACATACCTCAGTCCCTAATGATGTCTCTCTGTCTGTCTTTAGGACACACAGAGAAGGCAGGATGACAAGTAGCAGAAACATGGCAGAATGATGGTGAAAGGCAGATCGTTTGAGATAGAGACTGGCAGACGTGTGTGTGTGTGTTTGTGGTAAACAGACGAGGGGTGACGGTGGATAATATGTGCAAATTTGGAGCATCCTGTTCTCTGTAACGAGTACACAGTGGTCTTCTGTCTTTTTTTGCTCTCAAACCCTCGCCTTTCTTCTTTTGGTCTCCTTCATCCATGCATCCATCCCTCCCTTGGCCGATAGTGGTGTCGTGCAGAGAACCCTTGAATAATTTACAATGCTGGGTTGGTCTGCCCTGGCCTGCTCCATAATTTTCTCTTGTTGTGGTGCTGAAGAACATTTAGTGATGTACATGCACCCAACACACACTGTCATCACGGGTCAATAACCTCTGAACAACTTGTATGTCCAGTGCATGTATGTTGGATTCAACAGCACGAAATGTTGCTGCCCTGAAAATACAGTGTAGTTGTTAGTAATAGATGCTTGAAAACAAAATTAGAATGCATCTGAGGGGATGTGGGCACACCTTGCCCAGCCTGTTGAAAAACTGGAACCCAAAGTAGGAACAAAATAAAATTGTATTGTCTGATTCTCTCTTATATGCCAACTGTGTCTCTTACTTTTAAGACAAACCCCTCTCTGGACACAGCCTGACCCAAATGAACAGAGTGAAAGGGACAACCACAGCAAAAGCAACAAGACTTAAAAATAAAAAATTGAAACTAAATTGAATTCTTTTTAAGAAGGAAGAAAAGTGAAACTAAAAAGACATTTTAATTGCTTAACTTATATACTTGATTGTTACAGTTACCTAGTTGTGATGGGACCTTTATTGTTTTGGGAATGGTTTGCATACTGTCATTTCTAACGACACTGATGACATTTTCAAGCTGAAGGTAGATACAAGTTTGAATTGTAACCTTTTAATCTTGGTACATCTGAATACATTTTGTATTTCTGACCCTCTATACCTTCTCTTGTTTCCACTTGGTCCTACTCCACCACATCACAGCTGAACAAACCCCACAAAGTTTTTAGTCTGAGAAAATGTCTGAGAAATACAAAATCTCTGTTTTCTGAAAACATCATTCAGTTTGAAATTTACAGAGAGGGGGGGGAAAGCAGCATGTCAAAGTCCCAAGTGACTTCATTCATTCGTTATTTAGTGCTGTACACATAGTGCTTATGTGTTCATTTGGGGGTGTGCTTCAATTCAGCCGGCTCACTGCTTATAATCATAGGCTGTATTTTCCTACACTGTATTACTGAACAATAGAGCACTTCACCAGGCTCCCCCCTCCCTCCCCAAATAAAGACTGAATCCACTGTAGTGTTTCAATCTAATGTTAAATTTGTTTGAGAAGCTTTTCACTTGACAGTCTTTCAAAGTTTTCCTGGCAGCTTCAGGCCTATTCACTTTCTCACACACACGGACACACAGCTTGAAATGTTGTTGCTTAGCTTAACACTAAAAATGAGTAAATATGCAGATTTGTATTTGCCATCATAAACTGCAATATTAATTAAGTTCTTGACTATTTTTTTTTTTTGTTTCTTTTTGTCAAAATGTTGTTGTATTAACATGGCCTATAATTCACGATCCAACGATAAAATGTAATCAAAAAATGGCTAAATGAACTGTTTTTATTGAACAAGGTGTCGAAAGCTGATCTGTTTCCTACTTAAAAAGCATTATAGGGGTTTGACATTGTGGCTTTAACAGTTCAGAAAGGAGAGAGAATAGTCCAAATCCCTACATTATGCAGGGTATACAGATCTGCTGAAAACTGGATTAAGTGAGTAACCTTTCTTCACAATTACCTAATATGTCAATGCAGCATGCTGGTCACATATTTGGCTAATTGCACAGGAATTGAAAATCTGAGCTTTGCTGTTATCCACCAAAAGCTTCTGTCATCTAATAACTGCTGTAAGATCTATGCTGGACTATAATACACTTGAGGTGCAAATGTGAAGGCATGACAAAACGTATAAATTTTTTTCATATGCAGTTAATGGGATTTTCCTAAATAGAAATTTAGGAGGAAATATGCCAGATCTGATTTTTCGAACTAAGACTCAGAAGGGAAACCCTGTAATTATAGGGGAACATCTAGAACATCTCTTTAAAATGCGTTCGTGTGTGTGTAAGGAAAAAGACAGTGGGGGAAAGACCGAGTGAAAATCATGACCACTGTATGACACCCAGCTGTCACATTCTATGAAGGAGCCCCTGCTACTGGGGGCTGCAAAAACGGACAGAGGAGGCGTGAACCATAATTTGTAGGAATGGTCGGAGACATTTCACTTGGATGACAGACAGCTCACCTCATTCTTTCCTCCATAGCAGTCCTCCTTCCAGTGTCTGACATTGACCAACACACACACACACACACCCCTTTGTAGACACCCTACCAATTCCGCCTGTATTTTCCGGTATGTTCTGGGACTTAAAGCTTTCCAGGTAAAAAACTTCTACTAAACTCATTAGGCTTTTATACACTCTATTACTTGTACTGTTTATATCTCCTCCATATGCTGTTTAAGCACCTACCTGGCTCTTGATTGGTACCTCTGTGTTCCCTTCAGGTGTACCAGGGCCTGGACATCATCACTAACAAGGTGTCAGCTGAGGAGCTTGCCCAATGCAAGCATCACATGCTCAGCTTTGTGGACCCACTAATTAGCAACTACACGGTGGTGGACTTCAGGAACAAAGCACTGGCTTTAATATCCTTTCCTGGAAACTCGTGAAGCCTGAGGAACAATGTTGTCTGTAACACTTCTTGCTACATGTTGTGATTATCCCCGTTCCTTCTTTACCCCCTCAATTAAGGAGTGGTAGCTGCAAGGAAAGAATTAATTTCATTTAACTTTTACTAATTGGCCTGCAGGTGTGTGCGTGTGTGTGTGCGCGTGTGTGTGTGTGTGTGCATGCGTGTAGAAAATCTGCTATGTCCTCATTTTGTCAGTGTGTGTTGCTGCAGATGTTGCACTGAAAATAAGAAGAGAAAGCGATCACAGCAAGATGATATTTATAGAGGAGTCTGTGGCTGTGGTGCGTGTGTGTGTATATATATATATATATATTTACACACACACACTTTCTGAGCAGTCACACCCTCCTGCAGACACCGGCCATCACACAGATGTGGAAAGAGGAGGCGATAACTAGAGACTGTATTAATAGATCATGATGGAATGCGTACACACACAAACACACACACACATTCACACACCAGTGTGGTGGTAGATCCAGTAGCTCCAAGAATAGGCTCAGTGCAGTACAAGCCTGCTGTTGGGAAGAGGGAGAAATGGCAAGAGATGTATACAGGTTATAAGGGATGCAAGCAGATGTGGAGAATTTAAAACTGTGAAGCGGGAAAGAGATTAGAGAGGGGAAAAAGGAGGAGTGTGTATGTAACAGCAGGAGAGGGCTGAAAATCTAGAGAAGCCTAAAGATGCAGAACCTAACTACGCATCATCATCATCCCTTTTATTGCTTACAGTCTACCAGCCCTCTTTCAGTTTTTCCTCCATCCATTCTTTTCCTCACCACTTGTCAGTGATCATCCTCACTCTCTTTCCATCTCCAGCTTCTCTCTTCTGCAAACACAGACATGCAGCTGTGTGTGTGAGAGAGTTAAAATGAGAGGGTTAGGTAGAGAGAGAGAGAGAGAGAGAGAGAGAGTGAAGGTGAGTGACGATGGCTTAATTATCCCTGAGAAGAGAAGGTGGGGCGACCAAAGGAAGGGAAGAAGAAGGAGAAGGAAAGGAGAAGATGAGACGGAACTAGAGAGGTGAAGGAAATAAGGTGTGGCACACAGTGACTAGTTGTTTTGGAAGTAAAGCAAACTCTCTAAAACATAACGTCTTTAATGGGATGGGAAAGAAAAAGAAGTTCTGCTGCAAAAATCTACATAAATTTTTATATTCATTCTTGTAATTTTGTGCAGTTTTCCATCTTAGTTCTGAAATGATTAAATTCAAATTATACAATATGAGAAGTTTAGAAGTGAAAAATTTCCATGGTTTCCATGTGTACATTTCAGTTGAATTACCTGAAAATTGGCTAAATAAAATGCAAATTATTGTGCATTTGCATTGATATATTAATTTGAAGAAGATTGCATTCTTCTCACTGGTTCCCAACGATGTGATTTTTTTTTTTTTTGTCTTTTCAGTGGACGGGAAGCTTTACTCACATACATTTTCATGCTTACAGATCATGATTTTTATTTGCCTTTTTTTGTTACATAAGGTCTATTTATTATATGTGGATATATTAGTATAACCCCCTTTTTCTTTATGCTTCCTGTCTCTAAATATCATTTGACTTTCAACATTTTTTTTAAATTAACCATTTCAGCTCTAATTGATGGTCTATGCAGGTACAACAATGTTGCAATTACTACCATTAATTCAAACAGTCCTATGTGAGTTCTGCGTAGTCTTCCACTTTAAAACATCATAAAAACATAGCAATACATATCACACAAAACAGTCCTTGAAATCCTGGAGGGTCCTGACTAATACAGGCTTGGCCTCATACATTTATTCAGATTAAATTACTAATGTGTCATCATTTCAGCCACATAGCACAAAGTTTCTTTAAATGCTGACATAAATAAGAAATCACCCGAGAATCAATACTGAGTCTTTCACTCTTGTTACAGTAATGTCATGGTCTATTATTGACTTTTAATGATATTGTTCTTGTTTATACGGCATTCTGCTGAGACATTTACTTTTATGGGCCCCATATCATGTTGATGTATATAATCATTAAAAAGACATAGGTGGGGTTTTGCAGATTTCATGTGTTTGCCTGTATTTGAATCCATGAAAACTGCTTTGCAGCACTTCTTTTATTGAATTTTCAGGTTTATTATTGAATTTTCAAATTCGTCTTACTTGGATTTTGCAGATAAGAATTATGAGACACATAGTCCTACTGTCACAGTCCCATAATCCGGGTTTCAGATTCATAAAACTATTAAACAACATGCTTTTAGAAATGTACAGTCAACATGAAAAGCTAGCGCTGCATGCCCTATCAGAGCTATTGATTGACATAGAAATAGCTGGACTTGTTGTTATGCTTTTAACTTATTTTCTTTAAATGCCACTAAGCATTTGTGTAAAAACTGTCAACATGGACTTGTTCATATGCATCAATTGTGCAAATCAGTCCCTTCCTTAACACACTCAAACATAGACGACATGCACAGCAGAGACAAACTGCCCATCATTGTAGGAGGAACAAATTATTACATTGAGTCTCTGCTGTGGAAAGTCCTGGTGGATACAGGGGTAAGTGTGTAACAGTACAACACAAATGCAGCTTCACACTTTCGAAAGTTTGTAAGCCCTTAAAAAAGAAAAATCACTATATCTGACATGATTGATGTCAAAACAAGATAAAGGGAACCCAATTTAACAATAGACAAAAATAAATTGCACTTAATCACCTAAGAAAATGACCAAAGCTCAGATATTTGAGTGTGCCAGGAGTACTGAGCCTCTAGGTTTATCAGTTAATTTGAAGGTGAAATTTGAGTTGGTTGCTTCAGTGAATCGGAAAACGATCAGGTTTTAGTCTGGGAGACCCAGCCTTAATACAAAATAAGAGAAATCTGGTTCTAGTGCATGGCAGGAAGGAAATCCCTACTTTCCAAAAACAACAGTGCTGCTCGTCTACAGTTTGCTGAAGACTGTGTAGGTAAGGCAGAAGGCTGCTGAAAGAATGTTGTCTAAATGGATGAGTCCAAAGTGCAGCTTTTTGGTTTGAATGAGAAGCGTTGTGTTTGTGACCACCAAATTTTGCATTCAAGAATAAGAACGTTATCCCATCTGTGGAACATAGTGGTGGCAGTATGATTTATGGCCTGCGTTGCTGCCTGAGGACCAAGACAACTTGCCTTTTGATGAAGCTATGAATTCCGAGTCGTAAAAGTAAATTCTGCAGTTAAATGTCAAATAAAGTGGACCTTGCAGCAAGACGGCAACCCTAAACACGTTTGACCCTAAAAGTTTTCTACAAAATAAAGGTTTTAAAAGTAAAAGACCTTTGTATATTTTGGAATGGCTAAGTCAAAGTCCCGACTTTAAACCTATAGGAATGCTGTGAAAAGACTTGAAGATGACAGTTCATGAAAGGAAGCCAAGCAACATAGTTAAAGCTCTTCTATCAGTAACTGCACATAACCTTACAGAAGTTAAGGCTGTAAAATGTACACACAAATATTTCATGTGGGATAATTTCCACAATACCTAAAAGAAAGATTCAATATCTTTTGTCTCATTTGTTTACTTGGGTTTCCTTTTATCTAATTTAGTTTTTGGAGTTAAAAAGTGGATCATGTTTAGGTCTTATTTATTGAGATGATTAAAAAGGCTTCGTTCCAGTGCCACTGTGTGTACAGTATTAAGATTCAAATCAGGAGTTTAATATAAAGGTCACCCCTAAATCTTAAAATGCAATCTGTCCCAGCATGAGAACGAGGAGTCAGGGGATGGAGGAGATGGGACTCTAAACAGGAAACTGGACCTGGAAAAACTAGGAGGAGCTGAGTTACACAAACGATTGGCAGCGGTGGACCCCAAAATGGCTGCCATGTTGCATCCAAACGACAAACGCAAGATTGCCAGGTAAGACAGCTGGTTATATTTACATGTTTTGTTTTTTTTAATAATATTTTTTCGTTTAAAATATGCTTAAAAAGCAGGGTAAGTCTATTCAGGCGACTTTCTGATATTGTGCTCAGTCAAAATAAACGCATTTTACTATCTGACCTTTTTGCCCCCTGTTTTTGCAGTTAATGCAATTATTGCACATGATATTGCATTTATGATGCAAACTGGAAACAATTATTTTAATTTTACAGAGGAAACAATATTTTACTGGAAAATATTGGAAATAAAAATGTAGTGACAGCTTTAGGGGTCCTAGACTAACCCTGAACATAATTTCCCAGCAGGTTACCTGTTTGCTGTGCAGAAAATTATGTAGGTTAATAAATCTACTGTCAATTAATGAAGGTGTCAAGGGTGCCGAGCAAATGTATAATTGGGTCCCTCTCTCACACATATTGGAAACACACATATGCAGTGTGGTGTTACTGCCACAGATTTAAATTGGGAAGGAGGAGCTACATTCTTAATTGTCCCGTTCCTCTTTAGTCTGCAGGAGATCCTCTGTTTCCAAAATAATAAAAAATTTTGATTCATCTGACCGTTTTGCCTCACACCATTTTTATTGAGCTTTGGCCCAGAGAACACAGCAGAGTTTCTGGATCATGTTCAAATATGGCTTTTTCTTTGCATGATACAGATTTAACTTACGTTTGTGGATTGCACATCGATCCATGTTCACATACAGTGATTTCTGGAGCTGAGCCCTGAGCCCATGCAGTGATGTCGAGTAGGGAATCATGCCTGTTTTTATTGCAGTGCCATCTGACAGCCCAAAGATCACGCGCATCCAGTTTTGACCCTCAGTCTTGTCCCTTATGTGCAGAGATTCCTCCTGAGTATATGAATGTTTTGATGATACTATATACTGTCGATGGTGGGATCCTCAGAGTCTTTGTAATTTTAAGTTGTCCACAAAGTCCACAATTTTTAGATGCAGATTGGTGAACCTCTCCGCAACTGTACATCCAAGAGGCTCTGCCTCTCTGGGTATAAAAGGAGCATTTCAGTCATGTTATAACCTAGTTAGCTGTCAAATTTTCCTCCATTTGTTTTTGATTTGTGGCTTTATGTTGCCCTCCTCAAAAATTTTGAGATGTGGTGCTGCCATCAAATTCAAAATGAGCTAATATTTTCCATGCAATGGTAAAATGTCTCCGTTACAACATCCGATATGTTGTTTATGTTCTATTGTCAATAAAATGTGGGTTGATGAGATTTGCAAATCATTGCATTCGGTTTTTATTCACGTATTCACATCTTCCCAACTTCTTTGAAATTGGAGTTGTAATATTTAAATTACAATATTTCAATATTTACATCTTTTCTCTACAGTGTACAGTAAATGTGCCAGTGTTTTTGAGTTTTCTTATATTTTGTAAAAAGGCCTTTCGGGCTAATGTTCTGTGTGAGGCTGACAGTCACACCATACGGCCTATACTTATTCTATGCTGACAGGCCAAGTGATGATTTCCACACGTGTGCATACACACACACTCAACGACTCAACATCTTGGTGAATAGCAGCCAGCTCGCTCTGGTCTTTTGTGTGAGTAGGTTAGGGTGCCCTGTTCTCATAGTTGACAGGAGACAGCAAGAATCATCTTTTCATCATAACTTTAGAGTGCAGCCAGGCACTGCTAAACAGCCAGGTTTGGATTTAAATCTCAACATCTCCAAAGTTGGTGAGCAATACTGTGATTTCATACAGTAGTTGTCATCAGCCTAGTTTTATATCCTGTCGTTTTTTTGGTACCTTATAAGGAGCTGTTGATGTAGGGAGGTTTTAATTCACACTGGATGGATGACTAAGTCATCTAATATAAGTGTATCAGGCTTGATGGAGGCTTGACACACAGGGATTGGAGGAATTCATTTTATTTTTTTTTTTTTAAATCAGAAAATTGTTGATTTGTTTTTTTTTTCAGCCTCTATGCTGGTATGTCTACAGGAGCCTACAAATCCATGAGGAGACAGGTCTTCCTCATAGTCATTGGCTGGAGGAGCAGAGGGGGCAGGAGGGAGGTGATATGCTAGGGGGCCCGCTGAGATTCTCAGACCCTTGCATTTTGTGGCTGCAAGCAGACATGGAGGGTAAGGAGAAAGTATAAAATGGTTTTTCATACATGCAAACAATAGAAATACCAATACTCTTAGGATCTTCAATGCAGCATGACATAGGCTTTTAAATGTGTCTACTGTTTTTTTTTTTTCTGGTACATGTTATATCTCTCTCTCTCTCTCCAGCTCTAGACAAACGACTGGATGCACGTGTAGGTGAGATGTTGTCTGCAGGAGTCATAGAGGAGCTCAGAGATTTCCATATCCGCTACAATCAACAGAAAATCCAGGATAACAGGTAGAAAATCAGCAACAGAACATAAGTTTTCCACTTAAAGTGCAACTTCACCAATTTTAAACCTACTTTCTATGGCTTTAGTTTAGGGTGTAAATGTACATTTATGCTTTAAACTTCCCTCTGACTTCCCTGTATTAAAATATTTTTCTGCTTCTAGCTGAAAAACTCCAGATGACATCACCTGTAGGAGTTTTTCATCATTAGGAGTTCAGATGATGTCAGTTGAGTTAGCTATGGAAAAGAAGGTTGACTATTATTACAGGAACCATACTGTGAGCAAGTGTCTGCTGTGTTCCTCAAAGTGATCTGGAGGCATTTTTCAGCTAGAAGTAGAGAGATATTTTAATATAGGGAAGGCAGAGGAAAGTTTAATGGTACATCTACTACACACACTAGACCCAAAGAAAAGTTCAAAATCAGTGAAGGTGTACTTTAATGAGTAGTCAACCAATTCCTGTGTGTCCTGAATTACTTATATTATTTGATCTGTTGGTTTGTTGTCTTGCTTTAGGCAAGAAACACTTTGCGAGTGTGTGCACTTATGCACCAAGTTCAAGATCATACTTTTATCCTTCTGTCTCTATTTAGTGCAGACCCACTATAAAGTGTACGTTACCAGGACAATAGGAGTCTGGGAAACTTTACTAAGTAACCGTCCAGTTTCTCCTGTCCAGCTTGACAGGTCACTCTGTTATCATTTTCACAATCCGATATCTGGACTGCCACTGCTCATATTAACCTCCTTTTTTTTGGGCTGTGACTTGTTATTACAGTTCAGATTTTGGGTGCTAAGCAAATGAAAATTCAAAAGCTGGTCATTATGCTGCAAGGACCACATAATTGCTACAAACTCAAATGACTTCACACAATGCTGTGTTTTTATTCAGACAATGTCTGTGTTTTTTAAACCATCAGAATTGAAATTTATTGTGGGGAGTAAGTGTTTAAAAGCAAACACTGACATCATGTTTGACTTCTGCCAACAGAACATTTGTCAGTATGTATTTACTTTCATTCACTGTTTTGTCCAAGCACTACCTGTGCAGTTAAACAGGGCCATTTTTATGATTACGGATCTCTGTAATTCTTTATAAATTACCACTAACAGATAAGATAGAAAATGCCATGACTGACAGTCCCACATATATAAGCGTGCACCCATTGACTCAGCAAGCTTTATTTATTTTTTCTTTCTAGCAACAAACACTTTGTTTGGCAAGAATAACTTCTCCATTATCTCTACGAAGCCATTTCTAGATTTAGTTACAGCAGCTACCTACTCACCATATGGTCCATTAAAAGAGGTAAATGCATCAAAATGTAGTACCTATTTTACTGTTCCTCTTTTTATGCACAGCTATCTAGATATATGGACATTTTTCTGCTGTCCTGACATGTTATAAGATTTTCTTATGGGAGTATGTAACATTTACAACTATGATTAAATAATTTCAGGATCAGCATGAGCTGCTGTGTCTGTCTGGCAGCAGATATTGACATTGTGCGGGTGTGTGAGAGAGATGGGGTGTGGCTGCACGGAGTTGATGCATTGGTGGAACACTGCCCAGGAAGTTGCCAGTTCCCTCCTTTCACCCTTACCTTCTTTCATCGCTCCATACCACCTCATCAGCCAGCCTCCTCCTCTCTCTCTCTCCCCCCCTTTATTTTCGCTCTCTCCATTTCTGCCACTATTGCCCTCTCAGCAATATGGTCACCCAAGCACTTTACACGCCCCCCCTCTTTGTTTCTCTCTCTCTCTCTCTCTCTCTCTGTCTCTGTCTCTCTCTCTCTCTCTCTCCCTCTCTCTCTCTGTCTCTCTCTCTCTCTCTCTCTCTGTCTCTCTTTCTGAGTGGATGGTGAGTAAATGGAAGGAGTGGTGCAGTGTGTGCTTCAGCATGAGCGAGCTTTTACCTTATTTACATTTTTTCCTGTGTTTTGGTTACTTTCTTTTATAGTGTTTTGTTGGATGGTCTTGGTTGTAAATCCTTATTAAGTTGTGATTGGTATCACAGCTACCAGCTTGAATAAGCAGCATGCCTGTCTTGGTTATTGGTACGGAGTTTGAGAATTTGACACACTGACATGCAGTAAAGCTTGTGCCGGCTGTCAGCTGCACTGTGGAGGAGGAAAGCGTTGGTGGGTTATGGTAGTGGGAAGTCGGCTTCCTGCATGAATGGTTCCATTCCTTTAAAACACTGCTAAAGTCAGTGAGGTGCTTGATTTAGGTTTAGCCAGTAAAGATACTTTCATGTCAGGTCTCCCAGTAGTTAGTTCTGTTAAAAAGATAACCATCTCTAAGACCCCCTGTTCATTAAAAAATTAAGTGCTACTGGGTAAAGAGCTTTCCAGGTATGGAAAACTAGTGTCCCCAGTTAAAATGGTTTCTGTAAATCCCTTTTGCTTAAACTTGCATTTTGTCACAGGTGATCATGGTATTAAAGGATAAAAACCTGGATCTGAATCTATCAATAATTTTAAAGTAGATGAATTAAATTGCATATTTTTCGTCATGTCAAAGACCATAAAGTGTTTTAGGTATGGTATGGGTTGGCCATTTAATCCACTCCCGTATCTTCAGGTACAGCTGCGGCTATCCCCGGTGGGCATTAACTGGCTTGGGCACAGCTGTGGTTGCAGGTAGAGATCTCTCTGTTGACTTTGACTGCAGAGAGACGCCTGAGAATGATGATCAGCAGCAAGTTAGTTTGTTTGTTTTTGTTTTTTTTCTTTGAGGAATATAATGAATTTGATCCATTTTGAAATAAGGCTATAACATAACAAAATGTGGAATAAGCTAAGTGCTGAGAATGACTTGTGGATGCAGTGTAGTTCTAAACCACACCTCTATTCTCATTTCAGTGATTTGACTTTTAGTGGCATCAAAGCCTAGTGTTACCTTTACGTTTTCCACCATCACTTTGTATGTTAATTGGTTCAGTAATCAATATTCTGTAATTAGACTGACTCCTGATGTTTTAGTCCCTTTTAATGGGCTCCATCAACCCTGCCGCTGTCTGTTTAGCTGATGCTTCAGGACACCACAAAAAATTTAATGGTTGATTGAGACCCCGTAGAGGACTTATTTAGGTTAAAGTCCTGACTTCAGACCAGCCTTACGGTTATGTACATATCTCCTTTGTTGTATAAAATACAAATTTACAGTGGAGGATCCTGCAAGAGATCATATCTGTTAATCTGTTTTTGTTATTAATGTCAATGTTGAGAAAAGGTGTCCTGTCTGTTATCAGAGAGACCGTGTTTTACATTTTTTTAGAGTGTACTCACCTGACAGCCTCGTTTGAATTCAAAGATTCTTTTACTAAATGGGTTTTTATTTGCAGCTTTAAATATATCTGGGCTTTGTGATGGAGTAGCTTCTTTTTTAACATACACTGATGTGAATTTGTGTTTTTTCTTTCCTTTCTGTGTTAAAAGGACATATTATGAATTTTGTACATTGTACTTAAAGATAAACAAAACTCTATTATATATTCAAATTTAATTATCTTTTTCTCTGTCTGTGTCTCCTTTACCCTCATGGCTCCATCCCGAGCTGGCCGCTGTGGCCAGACATCAAGGTCAAATTGTTCCCTCCCTCCATCTTTCTTTTTCTCCCTCCATTGACTCTACATTTCCTGTGCTCTGTCGCTAATCTCAAATTTCTGTCTCTGCTCGTCCAGCCAGATTTATTTTTGTCGTTTCCTTCTCTTCTTTCTGAGTGTATAAGTTATAGGTAATTATTTTTATATTGTCTTACAGGAGGTTTTAAGAGATAATTCAAGTGCTTTATACTAACAATGACTTTAAGTCTAAATCAAACCATGGAAGATAAAAACAAAAGAATTTTAAAGCAAATTTAGAATCAAAACATTTCAAATATTTTAAATTATACATATTTTAAGGTTTTATTTTTATTTTATTTTTTATTATAATTTGATGACCTTAACATTATCACAATACAAATTACAAACTTGTGTCTTCTCAATTTCTCTACTTGCTTTTTCCAAATCTGCATATTTACTCACCAGCCAATAACTGGGTTAAAAACAGCTATTATTATTAAGTACATATTGTATCATGCAATGGTGAACTCAGTAGTATGATCTAAAGTTACAGTGCTCTTTGGGCTTTATATTTTGTATAAATTGGGATGTAAACAAATTTCAGTATATAATTGCTGTTTGCTGTTTTGCAATACCTATCTGCTTGCTATTCCATAACACATTTTGCTGCAAATTTCATACCAATATTCAAAATCAAAGTGTTAACTCACTCTTTGTGATGAGAATGAGCATCCACAAATTTGCCTATAAAAAGGTAAATGATAGATAAAACTATACTTTAAAAATAATTCTTTTGGGATGATTTTGTCAGCAACAAGCTTGCTCAGGTGTTTGTTGCCTGTACAGTGTGAACGGGAAAGTGTTTCTAGAAAGTCATGTAATTTAGTGGTGAAATTTTCATCAGTGAAGGTACCACAAGGTACCTCTGCTTTTTTCTAATCACTTCAGATTGTGAAAATGTTAAGGTTACCTAATTTAACACGCACACACACACACACACCACTTTTTGAGCCATTTCTAATATCTGACAGATACACCCTGAGCAGACAGGGCTCAAATGGATATGATATGGTCTGAGAATGTTCTTTCCCTACAACCCTGCTGTCTGCAGAGGTAACCAGCAGGATTCTGGCCAGAACTGATATCACTCTAGTCAAGCTACTGAGTACTACCACTCATGGGTACCCATTCAGCAGTTTTTTTTCTGTTTTTGTCTCCTGAAGGCCCTTAAATCTCCCCTTTGTTTAGGCAAGGAGGGAGAGATAGAGGGGGAGGAGAAGGTGAAATCACTCATCACCCTTGTCTAGAAATGTGAAGTTGGTGATGGAAGCGTTATGATTTTTCTTATTGATCGATAATGTTTCCTACTCTACTCTACTCTACAGTTTGGCCTACCAACAGGGCATTTTCCAATCAATTGGATTTAAGGAGTTCCATGACTACCTGACTGCTCCTGAAAGCAGCACACAGCAGGAGAAAGAAGCATTACGAGACAGAGGTCAGAGAGATACCTGATCAAGTCAGAGATTTACTGTTGAAAAGACAGGTTAAAAAAGAACATAATTTTCTGATGAATCAATGAACATGAATGTTTATCTATAATTGCTTCCTCTTCACTATGTCTAGGTATAGAAGCTGTGAAGATTGCTACAAAGCGTTATGCCCGCAAACAGAATAAATGGGTCCGTAACCGTTTCCTAAAACGTGAGTACTCTGTACACCTCTTATTCATTTTGTGTGTGTGTGTGTGTGTGTGTGTGTGTGTGTGTGTGTGTGTGTGTGTTTCGTTCACAGTTCAGTTAGCAATCAGCACTCTCTTTAACAAGATGAGATTCATGTTCTCCATTAGACACACAGTTAGCCCGCCAGACACAGTAATGTGTTGAGGGTGCAGAGCGTGTACAGTATGTTTGTGTTCATGTGCAGGATGGGGGTGATGTAACTTTCAAAACAATCACATGAGGTGTTCTTTTTTGTAGCATCAAATAAGAACATTAGCATACTTGTGCCAGCATTACTGTAGTCTTTTCTTTTGTGTTACTCATCCCACCTTTTAATTTAGTTGGTTTTCAAGGTGAATGTAAATGTTAATAGATAAACAACATAAACATGATATTGGCCATGAATTGGCGTTTGATAAACTATCAAACTGTTTCTTTAGTTTTTTGCAGTGTAAAAATTCCTCATAAAACATGTCCAGGTGTTGGATATTACAATAGTAATTAATTACCAGATTCATTAATGAGATCCTCCTTTCAAAATTGGATTTGTTTGTATGCAGTGTGCATTAGCTGCTGTGATGTTATCGAGGGGATAATGTTCAAAATCCCTGGAAAAGTATATTCACTCGCGGCTAAGACCCTTTTTCAACACTGCGTCCCCTGTGGCACAAAATGCATAGAAATACATTATAGTGGTTGGTTAGATGCCAGACTGGCTGCCACTGCAGACTATATAAATATAGCCATCACAGCCAAAGTCAACCTGTATTTGACAGGTTGTGATTTCCCACCCTGGTCACTACCTGTGGAAGTCAGACATGTTTTAATATGTAAATAATGGCTCTGTGTTTCTCAGTCTCCCATATGGAAACCTGGCCTCTCTGTGTCACCGGCAGCCTGCTTTGCTGTAACCCAGCCTCCTAATCCTGTTAGGCCCTTGTGGCTTAGGCCCCACCAGGCCTTAAACCTCAATACCCCTCTTTCTGATCACCTGCCTACCCACTGCACGCACCATATGGTCTTCATCAGATGTGTGCATCTACTCTACTTTTACATAGTCTGTCTGAAGATTCTGTCTGTTTCTGGCTGCATATTGCCTAAGGACAGGCTTCCTTGGAGTAATACTTAGACTCTGTTCACAGCTATTAGCAGGAGAGCTATGTGCAACATCAGAGCAGTACAGCAACTTTCCATTTAAAAAAGTAAAACAATTAAGTTGTAATTTTTAAACATTTGCTTTATCTTGCTGCTGACTTCTTTTTTATCTGAGACATACACACACACACACACACACACACACACATATATTATATATGCTGGCAGGCCTACTATGAGCAGGCTGATCTCTTGAAGTAACATTGCTGCTGGGAGTCACAAGGGGTTACATGGACCAGCTGAAGCATACAGAGATGAGTGGGTAGATAGGAAGAGGAGATGACAGAGCCAATCCGATCAATTATAATGAATATAAGGGAGAAAATGGAAAGTGAAAGTTACGCCCAGTTTCACAGCTCCAGCGTTGAGCAGTGACTACCAATAAGAGAGCAGGTGGTCGTTCGGTGTCTTAAATATTTTTCAGCAGGTTATGTGATTCTTGATGTACTGAAGTTTGGTTGCTTTGGGTATGAGGATTATGCCAGAGGTCAGCCAGCCCAAATTAAGTCGAGCTTGATTTGCCTTGTCTTTATGTGCATCTGAATGTGGGTGTATGCCTTTGCAATGTGTATGTATGTTGGATTTAATCAGCCATAAAGGAAATGATAATTTTAGCTTATATTAGATTTTATAAGTTGTAGATTCTGTGCAATGAGATCTAGGGCACCAGTGGAGTTTTTAACTCCGCAAAGACACACAGGCACACACGCGCTCCACCTGTAACCGGGATATCCAGGTGTAGTTTGACTGAGGCCTCGTGAGTGTTAAGTAATCGGTATGTTTGTTGTAGGTATCTTTCAGTCCCAAGAGCCTGTGGGTGAGTGAGTGACTGAGTGAATGATGGGTGGATGGATGGAGGGAGACACGTGGGTAGCAGGCTAGATGGAGAGTTAAGGTAATTCGATCCACCTGGGGCAACAGGTGTTCAGCGAGTTTGCACCCTTGTTTTTAGCATCTGCAAAGTTTTCATGTATACACACACAAATGCAACCTTCTCTCGCAGAAATAAAGTCATGCCAGGGTTGTTGTCACCATAGAGAACTTTCTCACCTGCAGTAGGTGGGGAGATATGGTGAAGGTGAAAATGATATATTGAGTTGGTTGGTTCAAGTCCAGACATTCAAATTTGTGTCGCTCTCTTGTTGTCATAGCTGATTATAAAAGTCTTACAGGGCAAACAACAAAATTAATCTGAGGAATATTGTTATTTTGGTGAGTGTTCTAAAAAGTATCAGTAATTGATCATCTATCCTCTGATCCCTTTTTTTCCATTCCATTATTTACTCTTGTTTAATATTGTCAGGTTTTCAAACTATATGGGCTTGAAAGTAGAAATTCAATCAATCTAAATCAGAGATTTACATTTTTATTTTGCCATAATGTCCACTGAACTTGCACGGTACTTTTAATCTTTATTTATTTGCTTAATTGAGCAATAAACAGCATCTCTGCTGCTTACTGGTTAATCAAGGAAAGGGTAACACAGGGATGCCAACACTGTAATGAAGACGTAACTATATAAAATAAATTAAACTCGCCAAAAGAAGCACACATAATACACACAGTTATTAGAGATCTGTTTTGATCATGTGAGTAACCAATTGTGGTAGAAACAGTTCTGAGATGTTGAATATTTTGTCCTTTATATCCACATAATCTCCTTGACCCATGATACCCAACCTGCTGCACAAATATCAAACGTGTAAACGATAACGAAGGAGGTGAAGGAGACAAAAAGTGGAAGAGGAACTGTAGGGAAGAGGAAGGAGGCTGTTGAGTGAATAACTGCAGCTGCTGTGTTCCAGTGTGGACAGCAGCCAGAGAAGCACAGCTGTGCTGGGCGACGCAGCATGGAGACTGGTAGTTTTTGCACATTGTGGACGCAAGTCCTCGCTCAGCAAACACGAGGCAGCAAATGACTCCTGGCCTGTTTGTTGCAACAGGTGGATTACTGTTTCAGCACTCACACCCACACACAAACTTGCACGCTGGCGAGCAGCTGCCTGGCGACAGGAGATGCCCTTTCTTGTTGGCAAAGCGATCTCCCCTGTGGGTGTGTAAAAGACAGCATTCAGTTTGTGTTGGTGTGTGTCCACCCTGCTCTTTGTCCCCTCAGCATTTCTTATCAACTCATTCACTACAGAGTAGATTAGCAGGGTTAAATTTCATCAGATCCCCATCAAGAATGATGGAAGTTGGGGAAGGAGGGGAGGCACCTGCCAGCACCTGGCAACCCACTATACAACCAACTAACCAACTCTTTTTTTATTTACCACCTCTGCCCAGTGGGAGGTTGGGGTTGGGGCTGGGGGAGGTGGGGGTGTTGAGAGAGATAAGAAAACAAAGTACGGTGAATGATAGTGATAGTGGCTGGGAGGACATCTGGCAAGGTGAAGTATTTATAACCTAAAAGACAGTGCTCAAACTCTGCAGCTGGTATAGGTATGCCAGGTGACACCCGCCACCATCCCCTGGCTGCTATTGAGCCACAAACACAAAAGACTTCCCCTCTGACACACAGAAAAACACACACAGTAACTACACCAGTGAAACCTGAGGCTTTGATTAACAGTCACAACTGTTTATAAAAAGCACATACTTTGACTAATTGACCCACTGTGTGACTATATAAACACACATGCAGGACAGCATTTTAGAATAGTAATGTGCACACATTAAACAGACAAAACACATATTGGGAAGCCAAATGATGCAGGTGCAGGAGTATTTGTATGTTCTGAATAAGGATCTTTGTATTTATCATTCTTTTATACTCTTTGTCAGCTATTCAATAAAGCACAGCTGGTCTTTACGTGAGCTGAAAGAAACGAATCGCATTTAATCGCGTTTGTAAATTAAACCAACAATATGCAAATTTCAGACCAGAAGGAGTTGAAATGTGGCTCTTGCAACTTTATAGCTTTCGGGTGTGGTTGTGTGAAAACTCTCTTTGTTCCCACATCGTTCCTCAGACAGAGACAATATTGTTAGATGTACAGATGACCAATTATACAGCTACCACTTTGTATTCCTCTGTAATAATAAAGCCCCAGTAGACTTAGAAACTCCAGTGTAGAGGATATCTGCTGCCCCACAGTTCAGTCTGTTTGCTGAAAGGATTAAGTCATAATTGAGTTGGTTAAATGTCCCTTACAGGTTAATGGGATTTGTTTCTATATGTGTGTTTCTATATGCTTAACACATAGATATTGTATGAACAAAACTGAACTCGAGTAAAACAGTTGCCAGGTCTATATTGCACACACACAACGATGGGTGTAACATTTTGCAATAACACAAACATCTTTCTGGTCATAAGGAACTAATGTTACAAATAAGGAGAAAAGCTAAGAGGGGGCTGTTATAGGGGGTCTTAATGGGTTACTTTGTATTGCCTCCCCCAGAGTCTAGGATGGTCACTGGTGATTCCCCAACTTGAACATGTTAACATGCTAAACATGGCGAGTGTGTTTACAGGTGTTGGGCTTCAAATGTGAATAAAGGTGTCTCTTGTAATTAACACTGATTTGCCAGAACATTGTCATCACCAACGCTGATATTTGAAGTAAATAACATTGAACGTCTTGTTATGTGGGATATATTAGGCAGCAAGTGAACATTTTGTCCCTCCAGTTGATGTGTTGGAAGCAGAAAACATGGGTGCAAGGATTTCAAACTGATGATGTCTCAGGTGGTCAGGACCTACCAAACATGGTCAAAGGAGGCTCATTTATGCACATGGAAAGCAAAGGCTGGCCTGTGTAGTCTGATACAGTAAAAGAGCTACTGTAGCTTAAATTACTAAAAAACATGCATGCCAAAGGTGTCAGAACATACCGGTCATTACAGTTTGTTGGGTAGGGCTGTGTAGCTGTAGCCAAGTCAAGGTGTCCATGCTGACCTGTGTCCACAGCCAAAAGCAACTACACGGGGCATGTGAACATCAGAACTAGACCATAGAGGAATGGAAGAAGGTGGCCTGGTTTGATGAATTACATTTTCGTTACACCATGTGGATGAGTGTGCATCCCTTACCTGGGTAAGAAAATTAATTTTGGGAAGAAGGCCAGCTGGCAGAGGCAGTGTGCTGCTTTGGGCAGTGTTCTGCTGGGAAACCTTGGGTCCTGTTATTCATGTGGATGTTACATTGACACATATCACTGAAGTAATCGTTGGCACTGACGGAGTACACCAATTCATGGAAACAGCTATTCCCTGATGGCAGTGGGCTGTCTCAATATGATAATATACCCTGCCACACTGCAAAAATGGTTCCATAATGGTTTGAAGAACACAGCAAGGACTTTGAGGTTTTGACTTGGCCTCCAAATTCTCCAGATGTCAATCCAGTCTAGAATCTGTGGGATGTGCTGGAAAAACTAGTATGATGGTAGGGGGGTCATAATGTTATGGCTTATCTGTGTAAGGGAATGGGTTAAAGACTACAAATTTTAAATTGATTAAGACTAAACCAGAGACACTTTGCATAGCTACAGACTTTCTATTGTTTGTTTTCCTGATATTTTGTGCTATCATTTTTGTTTGTTTGTTTTTTATATACAGTGTGTTCACATTTTTAATAAAAAATATAAATTGAATAGCTCTAATATTTATTCTATACTTTTTTTTTATGCATGAAATTTGTCTTTAGTAAAATACAGTTGTAGCTGCTTGAAGTGACTTTCTGTACTTGTCGCACACATCTTCATTTGCTGTGTGTCTTCAGTCAATGCAGGGCAATTGCTCACGATGCAGACTGGCAGTCACATAGAGACAGACAAGCAGGGCAGGGACTGGTGTTGCTGTTCAGTTCTTAGGGCTGGCCTGGAGACTGCTGACTGATGCAAAATAGAAAGGTGGGGGTGTAGAGAGGGAGAGAATGAAAACTGAAGTGAGAGTGATGGTGAGAGAGAGAGGAAGAGAAATGGTGCACAAGGGAGAAGGGGTGGGGGAAGAAGGGGGGGAGAGAGAGAGAGACAGAGAGAGGGAAAGACATTATCGAGCTAGTGTGAGTCAGCAGGTTGACAGAGCTTCAGGGTGCGGCTCCAGCACATCACAGCTACTGTAAAAGTCTACTAGATTCTTTCTCAGTCTTTTTGATCTCTAGTTATTATTTTAAGCCTTGTTGTTTCTTTTGAGATGTATAATAAAATAAAAATTATCACCTATGTTACATTTCACCATTTACTGTGAGACTCTGGGACATGCATTAGTGCCACCGTCCAACCATGATAGATGATCCTGGTTTTCTTATGACATTTTAAGTGTTAACTTATATAAATGCATTGTTTGTCCATGAGAAAACCTTAATCTGATTAAACTTCATAGTGTTAGTAATGGTGTACGTGGGCTTTCTCACACGTTCAATAAACGTAAATGTGGAAACATTAAATCAGATATCGGCCTTGAAAAGGCATTATTGCACTTATTGGCAGCCTGTGCCTTTCAAAATGGATAATGTGTGCTAACATTATTGGTGTGTGTGTGTCTGTGTGTGTGTGTGTGTGTGCGCGTGTGTACGGGAATAGGACCAGGAGACAATGTGCCACCGGTGTACAGCCTGGATGTGACGGACGTGTCAAAGTGGGAGGAGACGGTGCTGAACCCTGCACTGCAGATACTGGAGCGTCTCAGTAAGGTGATGCCTCAGAAGCCTGAACTAGCAGCTTCCTGTCAGCATCTTTGATCTGATGTTGGGGATAAAAAAATAAAAAATACAAAATAAAGTCATGTATCTTCTTTACTTCTATTGTCCCTTTCCCCCTTTACTTAACTTTAAGTCCTACTTTAAATGCATTCTTTTCCTTCCATCCCATTTCTTACTTTGTTTACCATCATCTTGTCCCTTCTTCCTACATCATTATTGGCTACTTTTCTTACTTTCCTTATATTTTCTGCTTTTTCGATCCTTCTTATATTACTTTCCTGGTTTCATTTCCCTTTCTTTTCCTTTGCAAACACTGCTTTTGTTGTATTTATTTGCATGTTTTGTCCAGTTCTTTATGATTGTTTTTTTTCCTCTCTTGTTCATTTCTACTTTCTCATACTTCCTCCTTAAATATTTTTCTTTTTCATTATCCTTAACTCTTAATTCCAATTCTTATATTTGCACTTAGTGTTTTTTAGTGATTATTTTTTCTCCCCCATATGTGGCTTCCTCTGTTTTATTGCATGTTGTATGAGTTCTAAATCACCCCCTATAGTATCTGATTTTGAATTTAAATACCTGCAAAAATGAAAACGTGAGCTTGATAATCTTATTAATTAAACTCTTTGTCTCTGCCATTAAGGGTGAGGAGCCACCAATTCAACCAATCAGAGTACAGGGGGCAGAGCAGCGAAATAAGAGGAGCCACCATACTTGTGATATTTGTGAAAAACTGATCATTGGTGACCTGGAGTGGACAGGTGAGTCTCAATCCACATCATGTAGACAGTTATTAATGATGTCTAGGTCTAATTTAGCCCAATTATATTTACACCCTAAATCCTTTTTATTCTCACTGTCATGCAGTAATATGGCTCCTCCTCTTGACTCCTTTGTTCAAAATCAGAGTATCATAGTATCAGAGAAGTCAAAATGTGCTATGCCTTGTAATAAAAAAATACCAAAAATATTTTCTGTTTTTATTGTCTTCACCTGCAGCTCACCTCAAGTCCAAGAAGCATCACTTTCATGTCAGGAAGAAGAGGAAGACTGATCTAGACTGTGAGCAGTCCCAGAGTACCGCTGCACCTCCTGCCCCTTCAGGAGAGACTCTCTCAAAAGACTCTTGTGTTGCTGTTGCCCCGAGTTGCAGTGAAACCTCTCAGGAGTCTCCACAACAAACCAAGACAACACATACAGAACAACCGGTGACATTTTAGCAACATTTGCTCCACTGTTCTGCCCTTAGAACTCAGTGTTTCCTTACAGTCCTGACAGAGTCCACATTTGTATTTTTAACACTTCCTAACATGGAAGGCCAGACTGGGATAAACTTGGACTATTGTTTGGCTTCCCACTGAGTTGCATTCATTACTTTAAAACATATTTTGTGAAAGCACCTACATTTTAATAGGATAAAAGCCCCTCCAGAGGAATCCTTGCCAAATGTGGAAAATGGTGAACATTCTGATCCCACATTAATAGATGCTCATAGAACAGGTGTGGATCCTTAAAGCATTTTTTTGTACCAGAGATATTAATGTTCAGGAAAGTTTAATATTAAGGACATTATATACATAATTAAGGCGTGTACTTTTAAGGATTTATTTTAACTATCCCTATTTTTATTATCACTTTCTTAAATTCTTGGTTGAATTGTAAGAAATGTGCCGAATGTGCCCTGATAGAAGCAGTGGTTTAATACGGTTAATACTAAACAAACATCTTTTTTTATATTTCAGGATTGAGTTTTCATTGCCTTGTATTGAGCATTACTACTATGGACCTTTAATTTTGTGCAGCTGCCTTTAGAAAATTATAAATAAAATAAAAGATTGAAATATTCTAAATCAGTGAAAGATGATGTGTTTTGTGTCACCAAAGTTATTAATCCACACACAACATGGCATCAGCACATGCACATTCATCTCAGTAAGGTCTCATTGGCCTCTACATCCAGCAAATGTATTGTTCTCTGTTTGCCTGCTGCCACCATGTTTAACTGTCTAGTTTAAGGACTTTTTTCCTTAGCTCTTTTGTTTGATAATAACTACACACATGATTTATGCCTTTTGTCTTCCAGTGAAGCTTAGCTGAGCTTATTTCTGTCCTGACAGAAGTATAAGAGACTCAGGCTTAAAGGAGAAAGTTGTTTTTTTTTGCCAGCAGTGATTGCAAGCCTTTGTTTATCCAGCAGCGTGTCGTGCACCTTTCAAACCAAGGTGTGTCCGCCTGCCATAGCACAGCTTACACAATAACTGGCATTGCTCCAGAGACCTATATTGGCGCCTGCTTTTCCTCTCCTCACCTGCCACATTTTCTTCTCACCTCCCCTTTTTCTCAAAAAGAATTAGACAATTATTCGACGTACCCGGGTGCTTGTCTATCATCTCTTTCTTTAAGTTTCCAGTCGCTCAGTATAAGTTTGGTTCACATGCTCCTAGTGTCTGACCTCATCCACAAGACTAAAAATACTTCTAGACATATAATAGCTGGAAGTGTATGTGTGTGTGTCCCACATTCCCTCATTCCAAACTGGGTCAGGCCTCAAGCTTACTGGGAGCTTACCACAGAGTCACACTGATAACAAAGGTCACTGTTCAACTGGTGCCTGGCTTTTAGAACTCTTTGTGCTTATGAGTGGTTTGTTTTCTCTGCATTGTTGTATGTTTTTAAAAACACTTACAACTGATTAGTTTTTCTTCAGATTATATTTTCTTCTCATGCCTCATCTTTTTAGGCAGCTCTACAGTATGCGTGGTATGTTCTAATCTAAGGTGCCTCAGCGATTCTGGCCTGGCTGCTCTAGGCACTGCTGAATCATTCCTCATTTAAAAAAGAAAGCTTGCGCAATGCACAGTGACATAAGACTTCAGCCCCTTGAACTGTGCTTGGTCTCAGAGGTGGAAAAGTAGGGCAGTGTCCAGGGTCACAAGGCTAATTAGTGATTTACGCACTGCGATGCATTGGATCACCTATGTAGACACACATGCACACAATGAGTGAACTCATTAGCTGCAGACAGTGAGCACAAAGACTCGACACCAAACCAGCTTTAAAATTGAAAGCCTAAAACTGAAGCCACCCACACTCGCGCACACAAAAAAGCCCTTTTAAATTGAACTTTTCTGCTTTATTGGGTGTTTGATGCATAGCGCTCTCCTGTGTGTGTACTTGTATGTCTGCATCAGTCAGCAAGCTGCACAATAATTCCCCCGGTTTGAGGACTTTCTCTCTCTGTCCAGTCCTGGCTTATCGCAGCTCAGTAGCTGTATACGTTTGTAGAGCACACACTGTCCTGTCCATGGGGCCCACTGTAGGGAAGCTGCTAGCTCTCATATATCCCACATGCAGCAGCTGTAGCATATAGGTGCTTGATGTCTGTGTCTGGCCTGTTTGCCTTGGTGTTTTGACCTGTGGTTATGGCTTTACTACATATACTGCAGCCCGTGTATACTGTAAATGAATACTACTGACTGCACATCAATTCTGTTGTTCATCATTTTGACATTGGCTTTGGGGTTATCAAACACTCTGTAAATGATGACTACATGAGGATGTTGAGTTGAGTGATGTTAGTGGATCAGTTATCAATCAACAGAAAATTGGTTGCCGGCACTTGGTAAACAGTAAATCATTAGGTCATTTATCAAGGTCTCATCAAGCAGTAACTGCTTTTAGCTTCTCAAATGTAAAGAGAGTCTGTCTTTTTGTTTTATCAATTTAAAAGTTGTTTTTCACAGCTGTTGTGTACTTTTAACAAATATAGTTTATCTGCAGGCATAAAATGAGACTCCTATTCAGCATAGCAGGGGGAGAAGATGCAAACTCTACACGGAAAGGCCACAGCCATACAGGGATTCAAACCAGGGATCTACTTGCCGCAGGGTTTCAGCGCTAACACTAGCCGCCACTGTGCTGCCCACCTTTTATGCAAGCAGAGGGTCTTTTGTGTCGTGTCTTTTGCACGACAAAGGCAACAATTTTGTTACCTCTAAAAGGAGCCAGCCCAGCTGTTTCCCCCTATTTAAATTTTTTATGTCATCGTATCGTTAAAGTATCGTTAAATTTTGCATGTAACACACGTTTTAGGGGTATTAATGTTCTCAATTGAACTCTTGCAACTAAGCAGTCAAGTCTGTTTCTAAAATGTCAAACTTTTCTCTTTAGGAATTTCTCTTTAGGAATCAGTATCACACTGATTATCTATGCGAGAAAACTTAATTAGAACAAACTCAATACCTCATTTTAGGATAGTCATCCGCTTGTTTTAGGGTTTTTTTTCCCCAGAATTTTCCCTATTTGCCAGTTCACGATGCTAAACAGAATTTGCAGTGTTGGACTCTAGGTCCCTTCCACCACTCACAGCTCTGCTGTAGTTGTGTGTCATCCAGTGACTGTGCATCTAGGTAGTTTGAAGTCCACATAATCCTAATCTCTAATCCCATTTGACTAAACATTCTCTGCCATCTGCCCGTGGCAAGACAAAAAAACATGGACTTACACATTCACAGACTTAGGCAGCTAATCAGACGGAGCGGCAGCTGTAGTGGAAGACACTGCTGACCTGACTTCAGAGAAGACGCTTTATTTATGAGAAATATCTCTTTTGCTAACATGGAGCATGTTTACAGATAATTTAGAATCACAAATATTTGTGCAGTGGCAAAATACTAGACACTACACAGCCTTACAGGCTCAGAGCAGAAGTATGTGAAGGACTTTGTTAAGAATGTGCAGTTTTTTGTATTTGTTTGTTTGAAGTGGATAAAGGTCAACTATCAGGCTGCCAGCTGTTGTCTACAGTTTGTTTGAGCTTTTTCTTGAGTACAGAGTATACAGAGTGCTCTTATATTCTCACGTAAATGTCTTAAAGCATTGTGTGTGTTTACCTCCATGTGAGCTTCCTCTGTTCAGGGTCAGTTTTTTGCTTTCGATCGGGAAAGAGGACAAAGACAGTTCAGAACTTGGATGTTGCATAACCCAGTGAGAAACACAACACTGTCAGGTGTGACTCAATCAGATAATGGTGCATTGTTTGTACTGTGTGTGTTTGTGTGGGTGTGTGTACACACATGTGAGAGCTTGGCTTTTTGCATGTTTTCACATTAGTGATACAATAAACACACGCAAACACTACAACTGCTCCATCTGGTGTGGTGCTTGTGTGTGTTTGTGATTCCCTCAGCGTGAGTGTAATAACTGTTTGTACCTATATGTATTAAGGTGTATACACACACACACTTACAAAGGGAGAGACAGAG
The DNA here is from genome assembly GCF_033026475.1 of Channa argus. Taxonomy (NCBI): domain Eukaryota; kingdom Metazoa; phylum Chordata; class Actinopteri; order Anabantiformes; family Channidae; genus Channa; species Channa argus. Next base: position 20,845,911 of record NC_090197.1, read on the forward strand.
CTGCACAATAAAGGATGAGTATGGTACAGTCTAATTCAGAAACAATGTTTTGTAATGTCTCAATGCAATTTGATGTATGCATCCAGAGCCAAGTGCAGACCATCATTTATTGATGTGTGTGTGTGTGTCTGCAGGGACTACTGAGGTTCAATGAGTTTCTGCAGCTCCCTCTCTCTCTTTGTCGTGCTGTCTGGTTCCTGCGGTGTGTGCTGTATACGAAAAAGGTGACAGAAGGATGAAGAAGGGAAGAGATAAGATTTGAAAGGCCTTTAGGGAAAGTGTCATAGATGCAGTGCACTGTATGCATGGCTTCCTATAGTCTCTCTCTTTCTCTCTCTCTCTGTTTCTGACTCTCTCTCTGTCTCTCTCCTTTTTTCTCGGTCTCCTTCCCTCTCTCTGCATGTTTCCTGCCTGGTTATGTAATGCGGGGGCCGCTCTGTACTTTTTCTTCTTCTTCTTCGTCTTCTTCGTCTTCTTCCACCCTCCCCAATCCAGAGAATGAACATGCCTTCCTGTTTTTCCAGCAACCCAATGAACTCTTTTCCCAGGGCAACACTTAGGAGGGCACACACACAAACACACACACACACACAGAACACATTCTCTGCTGTCATGTATTGTATGTAATGTGCTTATTTTAGACAAAGCTGCTTAAACTTGATGTATTGTGTCTAGTGGGCTACATAAATGGCATTGTCTGACTCGTCACACACTTTGTGTTTGTGTGTGTGTAAGTATGTGTATCTTTTTTAGCCTCCACCATATCATGATAAACCCTCTCCTTCATTCTCCTGTCCATCTCTCCTCTCATTTGTCCATCTGTCCACTTGTTTTCACCTCTGCTTTCAGGCAGGAAGAGGGCGGGACAGTTCATAAAGGACCAACAAAGCAACCTAAATGCCTGCGTGTGTGCAATGTATTCTCTGCAGTGTACCATATGTGAGACAAAGACTGTGTGTGTGTGTGTGTGTGTGTGTGTGTGTGTGTGTGTGTGTGTGTGTGTGTGTGTGTGTGTGTGTGTGGTGTGGGTGTTGGTGTGGGTGGGTGTGTGTGCGTTTCTCCATTGTCAGTGACTTAAGCGCTGGAGCCGGCTTTTTCCCGCCAGTGCGGTGTTTTGTGGGAGTGGTCTTGCTGGGCTCAGCTGCAACAAAGAGCCACAGCTTCCCGCCCAAAATGCAAATAGGTTCTGAGTGGGTGTGGCAGGGAGCCTCCCCTACTGCAGTGCTTAACTCTGTCGCTGCCAAGGTGGAGATCAGCAGCGTGCAGCGTGGCTCTGTATGTGTGTTTTTGTTCACATTTCTCTGTCCTTAAAGGACAGACACATGAGGGAAGTGTGAAGACAGGATGGTTGAAAGCTGAAGCAACTCAGGTTTAATGTTGAAGTTGTAATAGGTATTAAGTTGTGTACATTACACCATCTTATGAGTTTTTCTCAATTAAAATGAGTATGTATTGTATAATCAGAAAAATCAGCTGCTGGACCCTATGTGGACCCCTGTTTAACACGTTAACACAAGGTCACGTTGTGTAGTGATATACCGACAGACGGTATAAATGATCTTGTAGCTGCAGCTTGGTTGCTGTTTTGGATCACTTTCATCAGTCTCATAGCGTTGTTGTTGTTGTTGTTGTTGTTTTTTGAGTGTGTTGTTCTACTTACCACTGTATCCCTGTTGTTTGAACTGTGAATATTTAAATGAATAGTCTGTTTCCACACACTCAAAGTTCACACATGGTTGCACAGGTACAGTTTTACTGAGTAAATGGACTGCTTGGGATTCAATGACTTGTCCAAGGACACTTTGACATGACCAGGAGTTGATCCACTTACCCTGTGGTTTGAGGACAACTGCTTTACCAACTGAGATACAGTCATAAATGTAGTAAATGCAGTAAATACACTAAATATACTCTAATGATACTTAACAAATAATTCTAAATCTTGGTGCACATGTTTAAAGTTAGTAAAACAGGTGTGTGTCCACTGGCTCACTCAAGTGCGTTATGCAATCCAGCATAACATTAGATGGCATGCGGCAGCTGTTGCGCACACAATTTTACATACATCCACTTCCCCAAAACACAACTTTTACAACAAAGCACGGTATTTATGGAGACTCAACATGGTCTCACACACCTAAAACACCTCAGATATTGAATCTTTCTGTATTGTCCATATAGAAGAAGCTATGGTTTTGACGTGGCTTTAAACATGTTGGTTTAGTTGGTGGCTTTAGGGAAAGTGCCAGAAAGTTAATAAGTTACCACAGAATCCTTTATTTTACTGTCAAGTGTTACTCAGCACAGCTGAGTAGCAGCATTTGGAAACCACCAGTGACAACACATGGGCTGATTTACATTGTAGCTGTCAAGGACAATGACGATGTGAGCTGATATACCGGAAAGCATACAACTGTTGTTGTGTGTTGTTGATTAGTTAATCGTGTGTGAGAAAAGAGACTGTTTATTCTTGCGCGTATGGGGGCTGAACCAAAGTTAGTGAAAAGCGGGAAGAGAGGCTAATGGAGGGAAACTACCGGTGAATTTGTATCGCACACAGTTTGCCTGATAAGGTGTTCCCTCCTGTGGGCAGTTAACGGTTAACAAATGATCCGTTTTGGGCTGAGCCCTGCTGCTGTGGCGTGCACTTAAAGTGGGAAGGCAGTGAAAGCAATGAGGAGGGGAATTTGCAAAACATTTCAGGGGAACTTTTGGGTTATCTGAGCTGCTTTGGACTGTTGAAAGAATCTAACTGAAAATAAAACTTCGTTGCATGTGACCTTGTTTACTCAGCAGGCTATTTTTTATGACCCCAGGCAATCAATTTAATACATTTTTGCTCATCAATTGTCCATTTATGCTGCAGTGGAGGTTTGATAAATGATGTTACGCTGTATGATGCTATTTATTTGCATATTTGACATTTCATTATGAGTTTTATTGTAAATGGCCTTTTTATTGAAAGGCTCAATTTGCACCAGACTATTTACAAGGTCTAGGTGAAGTATTTACCTTTAAATGATTCCACTAGCCTGGTTTTTTATGACTTTTAATGTCCCGTGATTTCCTGAATGCTGTTTCAAGAAGCTTAAACCCCTCAACAAGAAAAAAGTCTGGAGCAAACTTAGTTTATGTAGTTTTAGTTCTGTGACCTTCTGTCACCCAGTACATGAAGTCACCTTTTGACACCAATTTATCTGATTTAAGGTACATCGACCATAAGTAACTCACGTTATTGTTCAATGTGCCCCAGAATTTGAATGCATGCCATTAGGGAAGTAAAGCAAAACACTGGTTCCTTATTTATTACATGACCGTTAGGGCACAAAGCCAAAGCCAGACCCATGGTTACTGGTTCATACCTTACACACACACACACACACACACACACACACCAAAACCACTCCCACTTCCAAACCATTGAGAATTTGCCTACTATCTTTTTTATTTAAAATCTGAACTGCTGGTAATCCAGCAGTGTCAGCTGCTTCTTTCAACTGTGGTTGTGTTTTTCCCTATAAGACGATGCAGTGTTTCTCTGCTGCTCTCCTTTCCATATATAACATCTGACAGGCTCTTCTGTGTCCACCTGGCCTACTTTACACCTGCCAGCTACAGTATACCCAGCTTGTACTGTGAGTGGACTGTGGACCTGCAGCTGAATTCTACAGTTAAACCTGCTCATGCTTTCAACAAGTTATTAAACTTTCACATGTAGTTATGTAATAAAATAGTTATTCTTAGGTAACAGTTAAGTACTGCTGTTTTGGAGCGTTTATATTAATCTAATTTATTATTTATTTATTATTTAATACTTAATTATAACTGCCATAATATTTTATATCAATAGGTCTATTTGGGTAGACCACTTTAGTTTTGGAGCTGGTTACTCATGTTTGTTCTGCAGTCTTTTTTTTTTTTTTCCAAAATACTATCTTTTGCTGCTCTCTTGTGGTGAGAGAGGGAAGACGACTTACTGCGTTCTTGTTTCAGAACAGAACGTTAGAGGCTTAAATCCGATCAAAATCCATGTGGAGCATACATAAAAAATACTGGTGACTTGTTGACGTGTCGCCAGTTTATCTCAATTACACTCACATTCACACCTATGGGAAATTTAGAGTGTCCAATTAACCCAACATGCATGTCTTTGGACTGTGGTAGGAAACCCACAGAAGCACAGGGAGAACATGCAAACTCCACACAGAGGTCGCACCCGGCCGGGGATTCAAACGGGGAATCTTATAGCTGTAAGGTGACAGGGCGAACCACTCTGCCACCATGCTACCCAACTATAAGTCATGCAAAAATAAATTGTGCTTTGGCTACGGTATTCAGTTTATTTATACTTAGGTGCTTGTCATGCTTTTCTAAATGTGTGGCATTTTGTGCTCATTTAGATCAAGCATGTTTGAGTGCTTCAGACATGTATTCTTGTGAGGTCTTTAATTAGATTTGGTTAACCTGCTAAACAATTAAAATCCCATTTAAAGCACCTTTTTCAAATTTAAAAATGGCATCGAGTTCTATTTACATTCTTTACACCAGTGGTTGCAAAATGTTTTGTGAGTGCAAAATGTTAACTTGCAAAATGTTTTGTCAGTTATTCTTATGAACAGTTTTCACTTCAATAAAGAGTTGATAGAGGCCAGATAAAGTATTTTGTTATATTATGCAGTTTCTAAAAAGTAAGAAAAGGGCAACTGAAGTCTGAAAAACAAGCCTAGTTTACATGAGTGAAATTTTTTTTTTTTTCTACTACCTTCTTTCTTAAGTCTGGAGACCTAAGTTAGTCCAAGACTATATACCCTCATTAGGCTCCCCCATTTATAATACAACATCCCTTTTGCCACATAAAATTTTAGCTTTGTCATTTTTTTCTTTATCCAAGAGGCCCAGCACAATTAGCTTTAATATACAAAAGCTTTTGATTTAGTAATTGTTAAGACTTTTGTTAAAGACAGTATTTTGTCTGTCCAAAGATGTTGCTTATTGATGAGTTATGCTAAAGATGTTTGAGTGATAATCTTTGAGGTTAAATGTTGCTCATTTGTTAAAATTACATTTGCTCATCTACTGCATTAACTTATGTTTTGCGAGGAGACTACGGAGCATCCAAACAGATACAGAACTCCAAAGGGTTGAATGTAATAAATGACAAGTTTATTGTTGCACAAAATGTACAAAATAACAAGCGAATGGACAGCCCCGACCCTCCCTTTAGCGTATCCCCCACCTCTTCCCTCTGGTTCATTTATCATAATGAAGCTGAAGTTCTGAAACCTATGACTATACGGCAAGTCCGATGGTCCAAGCCAAATGCATGGTAATTCTGAGACAACACATACCCAATTTCAGCATCACTGAACAATTAAAAATGAATAAAAACACCTTATTTACACATTTCTGTCAGAACTTTTACAACATGCCATCTATATATTTATACAGAATATGCTTGTGCACATACCCCTGTATAGAAAATATATTATAAGATCAAATTAAAATTCGACTAAGGGCTATGAACATCCAAAGAACAGCACTGCTTTTTAATCTCCTTTAAAATCTTTTTTTTATGTTCCTTTTCCACTTATTCAATGACTTTATCAACCATGTACTAAAAGAAAGAATTTTAGTTGTATGCAGATGTTGATGATTGTTGTGTTTTCATTTGAAGAACCAAGCTGACCGTGCCTCACATAATTAAACTGGCATGCTCGCATCTCCCCCTTAAAATGCATGGTGTACATTTAACCGCTTGTGTCTAATTTCACACCGTCACAGCTCATTCTAATCCTCATTTGTATCTCAAATCATGATCAGAGATGTTTTACATGACTACAAGACTCAATCTACCCACCTTGGGTCCAGTTTGATGATATATAAAGAGTGTAAACCAATCAGCTTTGGCACTGGGTGAAGAAGCAAGTGTGATGTGGTTTCCGTAAATCCCTTTCTTGAATCTTTCAAGTCATGTAAAACCTGATTCGTCCCTGTTTGTGCACTAATGTGAAACCAGGGAACAGATGAAGGCAGATCTTCTGTGAGAGTTTCAACATTGGTGAAAAGCAAGGAGGAAGAAACCCTTTATCGTCCAGCCAAATGATTTCTAACAAGCTAGCACTGTGATATCTAAACCACATTAGCACCATGAAGAGAAAGAGACCAAGTGATTGATGTTGTTCAAGTAAAGCCAGACAACTCACAAGATGTTTTGTGCTGGGACATGTACAGCTTTAAGAGTGCACACATGTTAAGGGGATGAAACTTTCTTGTGTCAGAGGGTAAAAAAAAAACCTCACATATCCCATGGATGGATAGATGAGTTAGGTTAATGGGCACTAAGGAAGAAACAAGGGTAAAAACTGAGGAATCCTAAAAAAATGATGTTGCCTCCTTTTCCTCAGCTGCACCAATAGGGGAAAGAAACAAAATAATTGGAAGCAAATCTCCGGAGTGTGTCCATCACATTGCTTCATAATTCACCCGCAGGTGGAGATCAGTGCAGCTGAAGGAGACAGAGTGGTTTCAATCAAGAGATTTAAACCCTTTTGAGAAAGCTAAGCATGTGTGGGGGGTGGGGCACCAGTTTGGGATCAGATTTCAGGGTAAAAGGAGATTTTTTTTTCAAGTTGTTTGCAAAAATACTTGTCAGACTACTGCTGGAACATGAAGTTTTTTTGTACATTTTCAGTTTGCCTCTGTTCTGACTTTACATTTTCCAGTATAACGTCCTCTTTAATCCCACCTACTTTTCATCTTCACCTTGTGTTTCACTTGTTTTAATATATATCTATATTTTATTTTCTGGCTTTTTTTCTCTTTTCTTACTTTACAAAATGAGAGACAGAATGATGGACAGCTGACAATATATATAATTATTTTTCCTCTGCTTATTACCATCAGGTTGCTCTTAACCTATAGATGATTTTCCTTGTTCCTTGTAATCAAACAGGTTTATCAGCCATGGGTGTTTGAATCCTCTTCTTTGTTTCCCCCCTCTTTCAAGTGCACTCCTCTTCTCCTTCCTCTCTCTCCACCAGCATCCTCTTTTTTTCATTGCAGGAGGGCCCTAATTTGTTTGGAGGTGCTGTCATCATTTAGATGCCGTGTTGTATACCTGGAAAAAAAAAGGTGACAGAGAAATGGTAAAAACATAATGCTTTTGTCATGTTCCCTCGTGACACACTCATGCATCGATACACACCTCAGTGCGTTCAGAAGTCCCTCCACACTGTTTGATGGTTGCTCTTTCAGCACCTTGATGCAGCCCTTCATCTAGTCAGCACAGAGACAACACAGGGTGTTAGAGAAAGGTCAGCCGCCTCAGATCCACCTCACCTCCTGCTGATGCAGCCAAACACTGACTCATATAAACACATTTATAGAAGAACTGACTTCATCAAGTGACTTCATCTATCAATGTTATGTTGAATATGTGCCATACGTAAGCCAATATGTGTCTTTCTAAGGTTAGACATGTGGATTCTAACCTTTTTGGCTTTTACTTATGAGTTTAATTAACAGGTTTTAGTCTGAATGTAGATATGTGTTTTTTTGACTTTCATTGTATTTGAGAAGGTTTTTTTTTAGGTTGAGGTAAAAGTATTTAGAGTGCCTTGTTACCATTATGAACTATTTTAACTAATACCACACACATCACTGCATTTTCTAGTTCCTCACTGAATACATACTAATAAATATTAATAAATAAATAATCACAGCTTCTGCTGATGTCAACCATGCCATGCGAAAAATAAATGCTACAAAATTGAATTTGAAAAAAGATGGAAAGATTTACAAAGTAATGCTTAAAGAGTTTAAATGTTCATAAATCCAGATTAAGAAAATACAATAGAAGATGATCCCCAGAAGTTCAGAGTAGGAACAAAAAGTTGAAAGGAATCATTGGAGGTGCTTAACTGCGTGTGTTGTTTCCATGACAGGATACCAAGGAGGGAACTGCTGCTCTCCAAAAACAACACTGTGCACCCAAAATTTGCCAAAGAGCAGCCAGACTTGACAAATGTATTGTGGGCTGATGAAACTAAGATTGAATCTTATTGAGAAGAACATGGCATATGTTGTATGCTATAAAAAAGGCACAGTATAATTAAGTAATCAGCAATCAGCTGATACTGTAGAGCCTCAATGTATCAAGGGCGATGTATTTTGGCGACTTCTACTAAAGCAGTTGCATACTGAAATATATACAGCAAGGAAATCTGAAACAGAATGACTTCCAAGAAAAGAAAATCTGGTTATTCAATTATAACGATGCTGTGGAATGAGATCAAAAGAGCTGTTCACAGCAGAGATCCTGAGAATATGACTGCAGCAGCTCTTTAATAAACTTTTTATAATGTTGGGTGCATCTGATCCACGGCTACAGGGAAACAAAATTAGGCTCAGCCAGTTGTTAAATCACTTTCTTTAACATAACCATAATTGTTTGCATATTTGCGTGTAGTCTGCCTCACAAAGAAAATGCTCAGCACGTGTGTGTGTTGAACACTGATTATCTGTGTGTACTCACATCAATTTTGGAGGTCTTGGCGAAAGCTCCGACCGGATGAACATGATCATAGAGGATGATGACACCCACCATCACCCTCATACAGAACAGCATGGTGTCTGTGTTGGTGAAGCGACACCGGTACTCCCTGGGATGAAGACAGTGAGGGAAAATTAAGTTTAGCAATAAAAAGCATTAAGAAAACTGTCAAATGGAAATCAGAACAAGATGGGACACAGGATCAGGGTGACCACCAAATGACTGCTGATGTTATTTGAAGCATTTGCCTAATTGCTAATGACATTTTTATTGCAATAAAGTTATGCAGCCAAAAAAGATTAAACATGTTATATTTAGCATGAAGGACGAGGATCATGTCTTTATTCAGTAAATTAGTGAATCAGTCTTTGAAACAGATATTAATGGAGAACTTCACAAGGCATCTTTTGTGTTCATTCTGGAGTTTGTTAATAAAAATGTAGGCTTCTGGCATTTGGAGAGTAGAACAAGAGAAAAAAAGAGATGAAAGTGAGAAAAGACTGTGGAGCAAACTGAAAGTGATGAGATTACTCACGGAGTCTCCAGCATGACACGACACACACAGGCCATGGTGCTCAGACAGTCTGTGGTGTCCTCTATGGGCAAAGTCTTATTCTGAAGAAAGAAAAGAAAAGAGAAGTTAGCTCACAAAAAAAGAACTTCAGTCTAAAACATTTAAATTCTCAAGTGACTGTGAGTGAACAATTTGTGTTGTTGGTGATAAACAATGTTTAGCTTTAGGCTGTGGTGGTGTACCATTTGAAATACTGTCTTTAAATACCGATCTGAGTTGCTTGCACTTTTCTATTTAATGCTACTTTACACGTTTGATTCAACAGTTCAGAAGAAGTGTTGAATACTCCAGGACACTTATTTGCCAACCCTATTTGTAATTTGTAGTATAAAACACGTATAAAATATAAAGCACAGTAAAAGATTCAGTTTATTAAGTTTATAACATAGCTCAAATTACTTCAACCCTTTCTGACTACAGCCCATTCTGACTACATTTTATTTATACATAAATAATAATAATTTACAAATATACAATTACTGTTTATAACACTAAAAGTGAATGTTGCAGTGACATGGTATGCATCTTTACAACTTTTCCTTGGTATGTAGCATTATGTATTGTAGTTTTTTTTGCTACTGTTAATCGAAATGAGTCTAGTCTGCTCTGCCACACTCTGCCTGGCATTTCAGGTATTCATATGTTAAAATAAATAAGAATGCTCCAAAATCTGCTAATCAAGCAGAAATAATCAAAATTGCTCTTTGAAAGAAGAACCTTGCTTAAAAACATTTAGAAGCCGGCATCTTGGTGCTGCTATCAGTGCTGTTCAGTGAGTCTGGATCAAAGGAGACTTCAAACAACATGTCTTCACATTAAGGTCATTTTGGAGCATATTTCTAGTGAAAAATATTCAAACAAAATTACAATTTAATTAAATGGTCTAAATGTGGGTAATGTACCTCTGAAACAAACTTAGTGGTGGCGTTACTCAGAGTCTTCAGCATGGGTGTTGCTTCAGCATAGAACAAAGACATGCGATTGGCCATCTCATTGTTGACCTCGTTCTCTGCCTCAAGCTACAAGCCAATACAAAAACAAAACTTTAAAAGAACATTGATTATCAGCCACACACAGTCCAATAATCATGTCATCCAGGTGGTAAAATGAGAGTGATAATGGAGCCAGACCTGGCTCTAATTTGTGTAACTCAAACAGCAAATGAAGTATTGATTGTACATCTCCTGATGTTGTTTGGAGGAAAGGCATGCTTCCACTTCAGTCATTAATAATTAAAGAGAGTAAGTGAAGTCATGCGGGTTGGGCTGAACATTTGATCATGTGCTCAACATAAACAGCCTGAGCAAGATCCTCACCTGCTGGTTGTTCAGCCTGTTCCTACTTATGGTCCTCCTGTAGTAACTGAAGTCATTCTGAATGGCTGGATTTGTCATCTGCACAGTGAGAGAAGTGGTGATTCATATGCTTTTAAGAAATATTGATATGTCAGTAAAAGTTCTTCTGTAAGGGCTGTAAACGTGATTCCTCTCACCTTTAGTTCATCAAAGCTCAGTGTAAAATGAAGAATCTCAGCGAACTGCTTGGCCAGGGCCTGCTCTCTCTCAAGGTGCTGCATGGGAGCATACGGAGGGCTCGTCAGCGCCTCCAGCAGGCTGCGCAAGGCGTTTTCTGTAGATGTAAACACATTCAGGGATGTCAAACTCAAATTCACAGTGAGCCAAAATTAAAAACTGGGAGGACGTCGTGAGCCGAACTCAATATTTATTGAAAAATTGTCTGCAACTGTGCATGTTTTCCCTTCTTTCCAGATTTGTAATGTTGAACCTTTTCATATGGAAACAAACTTTAGTTTTGCGTAAAAATTGAATCTGGAACAACCAAAGCTTAATATTATAAACACGAGAAAGTAAAATTGAAGTGAAACACACATCAGTGGTATTCATTTCTTATTTTGTCTCTCTCTATCTGTAGCCTTTCGAGTTCCTTTTTAATCTGTTTTCATAGGCCAACAACAAAACCACCAAAAAATAATAATAATTTTTTCAATGAAAATGCAATCTTTCAACTATTAACAGTCCATTCATTGGAGTAGGAAAAGTGCATAAAGACAACATTCATTCAAGCTCAGTTTGCTACACTGATTTAATCTGATGCACACTGGTTCAAGCCAGATACCTGCCATTTCTTCTTAGATGCAAGTGCATCGATTTCTGGGGTTAGGCTCTGAGCTGAGGAAATCCTCAGGATTGAGTGAAGGTGTTCATCAGTGAGACGACTCCTGAGTGGTGTTTTGTTCATCTTCGTCAAAGAAAACAGTTGCTCACATAGATATGTGCTGCCGAACATACCATTTGAGCAGCTTGGGCACGGAGTTGGGGCAGTGTGTCTGGGAGGAAACATGGCAACTGTGCAGCTCCATTTGGAGGTTGGTTGGTGCGCTTTCCACATCAATCACAAACAGATTACTGAGCAGTTCAAAACTGCATTTCTGGGCTTCAAAGTTGGCAAATCGCTGAATACGCTGATTTTTTTTAGCAAACTGTGCACTGGGCAACAAGGCGGGAGAGATCTGCTCCTTCATGGTTTGGCAGCACGGAAAATTACTCATGTTTCCTTGAAGCATCTGAGTCTAACACACGGGCACAACGTGGTTTTAAAAGCCCTCACCGCAGCGTACAAGTCAGATGACTTGGCCCAGCCCCTGAAGCTGCAGGTTGAGCACATCGAGATGGCTCAGGATTAAATTTGTCCAAGATGATTGGTAGCATGGATGCTGATGATTATCAACAGAAAAGGAGGGGGGCACTTGGCGTTCTCGACTAATGTGCCAATGCACGAACAAAGCATTCTGGGATTTGAATTATTAGCGGTGTATGCGCTATATACCGGCGGGCAGCTCTAATACACACTTGATATGATCTCGCGGGCTAAAGGTCATCTACTTAAGCTGGAATATGCATGTCATACTGTAACACTTAAACCATCAGGTGCTGTAGCAGACCGCTGTAATTCTCTTTGGATCTCTCTGGATCTGGTGTCGCTCGCATGTCACCAGGTTGAAAAACAAAATGTAGCAAGTGCAGCAGGTTTGAAACCTGGACAAACAGATCAAATCACTTCACCTAAAATTCTATAAGCTCTTCATTAGATTTCACTGTTGGGCTTATACTATAGGGTCCAGCACATTTAAACCACAGTGGGATCAGGCTTCAGGCAGAACAGCAGACCTTTGGATCCCACTGAGCACAGTGCTCTTACATGCATTCTACTTCTTTGTTCTAGCCTGGTGCCTACATTAATCACAATACAATTTGGCCACAAACAATTTGATTGGAGATTTGTGCATGTGATGAGTTAGTGGCAACCAATGTAGCCTCAAGCTGCTAACCTAATGTAGAGATGATGAGTGACAGAGCAGAGGTTTGGTAACTTCATATCTTTATGACTCTACAACTCAATTTTTTTTTTCATTTTCAAACTTATAGTCTTCAACTACCTATGGAGCCAAAACATGATTTATACAACTTTTTTTCACATAAGCATTAGATTCAAGCAAGGGATCAGAATATTTTTATTTATCAAATGTACACAGGAATTTGAGTTAGTGTTACAGCGGAGTGAGAAATAGATATAAGAGAGGGGGGGAATATAAAAGTGAAATGTAACACAAATTATTAGTAAAACATTATCTCGAGATATAAATTAGAAATGTATTCCATGCACTACATTGTAGTAGTAGTTTTCACATTTCCTTTGTGTCTCTTTCTCTACATTAATGTAACTATCTCACAAATAGTTCATCCCACAGCATCACAGAGCTGCCACCTTGGCTGGAGACATTAGTCTCATTATGCAGCAGTGGGATTTATGTTCTAAAGTTCACTCTATTTGCCCTCTCTGACCACAAACAGTAAATTTCACTCTACAAGACAAATGAATCTAAATGAACATATACAGTAAGTGGTACTCCACCGAGATTACACGGAGGCTGAGTAACCTTGCAGCTACTGTATCATGCATAGGCATATTGTGCACATCCCCTGTGTCACATACTTTATGCTATTGAACCTAAGCTGTTTCTCTGCTTTGCTGTCTCTACCAAATCAGACACCAGTGCCGGACCTCAGAGGCTGTATATATTAATAGTGCCTTAAAAGCAAAGTCTCCTGAGGCCCCGTCCCTTCCTCTGCATTAAAAATGCATAAGGATCTTCTATAAATACAGCACTGAAGTGTTTCATCTAAAGGGCCTGGGCAGAAATCCCACTCCTGCTGTTAGCACAGAGTACACAGTCCCTTTCCTGAGCACTGATTCCTCCGGGAGGACAATTGGGTTATAGAGAGACAATGCAGCTGTTTGTTTACTGTACATGAGACCTCTAAACTTCTTACTGTCCCCTTTGATCAAATGGATAACTCAAAGAAGGTGGTGTTATGGGGCAATCATAAACCATTAATATTTGATCCATTCCTCTCCATGAAGATGTTTAGAAGATATTTGTTGTACTCTGTCTCATAGAGAGATTAGTGCTGAAATAATATCATCAATTATTAGTTAGCCCTCATTGTATGGTAAGATTAGAACACAATGTCCATGAGATTGAAGTCTTATTGAAAGGCAGAGCAGAGGCAGCAGCCAAACTCCGTTTCTCTCTCTATACACACTCTGCCTCTCTCAGTAGTAGACGACCATGTACCACTGTTTCCGTAGCAACGGCTGCCTGGCTGCTAGGTCAGGATGCTGCAGAGATGGCTGAGAGGACATTACAGTATACGTGTGAATTTATGTATGCGTTAAGAAATGCTGCTGGACAGACTCTGCTTGTAAAATCATGGTCGTGAGAAATTCAGTGGTGCTATGAAACAAAAGTGTCAGGACTCTCTAAAATGTGCTCACTCTGCTGTGGTGAGAACAGCTTTCAACTGTACTCGTTTGGGGGTCATAAGTTCTGTCTGACAACACATAGTTCATGTCACATGTCTAATATACTGTGACTGTTGATTAGGTTTTAAAGACAGAGACAAAACAATTGCTAGTGTTGGTGTGATACTGTGAGGCAAGTGCTGAAAATGTCAGTATTTCTGGGACCTGATGGAACAACATGTGCTTAATACAAAACAGACCTGTTTTTACACTGTAAATTCTCATTAAGGAATTGTGTGGGGTCCGTTTTTTTATTAACTTTTTAATTAAATTTGCAAGTTAGTTTTTTCAACTTAAAAAGTCTGTAGTGTCAAAAGTTAGAACCAAGACTTGTTATCACTTAAAGTTTTTAACTTAAAAAGATGAGTTAAATCAATTTCTGAGATTTCACTTAAATTATTTAATTCAGTTGTTACAAAATACAACTAGCATATTGGTATAATTCCCAGCTGCAATGTTTGACAATAAAAGCTCTTTAAATATTGTTCTACTTTCTACTTTAAAGAAATTTTAGTAGTGAAAACATGCCGTGTCTTTAAGTCTTCAATTAGGTCATTGTTGCTTGTTTTCATACAATAACAACAGTGACAACAAAAACAACGTGAACCATGATGAAGTTAAAAAGGACTATACAGCTTTTTCTGAATGCAAGAAAAGCCCACAGCAGCCTGAATGTGAGTGATGCTCTTCATCTGTTGTATGCCCTCCACCTCATCTTCTACTGCTGCTACTTTTCTTGTAATCCCTCCTTACTTCTGGCTCTAAACCCACAAACATCATCATTTACTAAGGTTCAGTAATGCACAAGCTTATGATTAAGGTGCTTGCAGCTATGATTTCAGCTCTTATTGGACCATTGCATTTCTGCCAGAGAGTTTTACGTCAGCTGAAATGGCTTCAGGAGAGTTTTTAAAACCAGTGCTCACCCAGTCGGAGAGAGAACTCATAGAACCTCTTCAGCTTGGCCACCAGGGGGCAGACTGCATTCCACGCCTTCTCCTGCAGAGCAAGGTCGCCTGGGTTCTGAATGGCCTGCAGGTAAGGAACACAGGCAGAAGCACAGATGTTACTTTGCAAAAAATGATTTAAAAACCGTCTCATCTCTCCAATCCTCTCTTCCTTAAGGTGATACTCTACTTCACTTTGAAAAAAAATTTTTACTTTGAAGTTCGACACTAGATCCTTACTAGTGATTTCAGTTTAGCAAACAAATCCGGGATTCTATCAGCTGGATTTGAACATTTTTTTTTTTAATTCTATACACTAAAATTTTGTTTCATTGTATCTACTGAGTGACATGGTAATACATTAATAAACACAGTTGACCTATCCTGCAGGCACACACAACAATATTGGAACATCACGTCTTGATTTCTGAAGCTATTAAGTGTCATATACATTTTTCTTGTCAACAAATGCAAAGAAAAAACAACTCCCAAACCTTATCTGATGAACTAGCCCAAAGCACATTCTTATCAATTTATATTCATATTAAAGTAGTTCTGAAACACACTATTATTAGTTTAATTTATAAAAAGACTCAATAATTATTTTTTAAAACAGTTAAGTACTATTTAGGCCAATCTCACTCAAAAAAGACTAAATTGTGGATTTGTTGGGGACTATTTTCAGTTGTGGATTAATACTAATGTGCTAGTTTTTAGCGAGTTCTAGATTGAATCACATTAACCAACTACGGTTTAACACTGACTTTGGCATCATGTACTGCACTGATTTATATGGTAAAAGAAAAAAGCTAGATAAAATAAAGTAAAGCGGATGAGGCATGCAAAGTGTCTGTTATTAAATGCATCCAAGGCCTCAAGGTTTGGAAGCAAGGGGAGGAAAGGATTCAGCACTATTTGTTAACAAGTAGAGCAATGCCAACAGCTGAGCAGTCAGCAGCAACTGTTGATGCTGCAGAAGAAACCAGTTTGCAGTAAGTGGAAACTCAACACACTACACTGTAGCTGCTGTTCATCAAGTCCAGTGCACCAGATTTCTACAGGATGATATTTGTGCCCCTATCATGACATTGCCACCAAAAACAACATATTGGATGAAATGTTTGTTTGAAAAAAATACTTTCACACATTTCTGTCTCTGTATTTAGTGCGTTACTGCGTGTCAACATTTTAGCCTGGCAGGCCACGTGACTCATACACAAGTGTTATTTTTCTATACTGTGCTGTGGCTCGCCAGCTTTTTGACGTTCAGCACTTTCAACATCAACTGCTTTTGTGCTCACTTCTCGGATCTCCTGGCCCGCGCCATTATAGGACTGCAGCTCGGCTAGTATCCCATGAGCCTCCTCCAGCACAGCGCTGACCTGGTTCCATACGGCTGTCTCTGCCTCTGTGGGCTGGGCATCTGGGAGGGGAGGAAAGAAAGAAAGAAATGGGGAGGGAAAGAGACAGGGAAGTGAAAATGTTGTGTAAGGTATGGGTAAGGATGGAAAAATAAATAAATACAGGAAAGTGGCAGAGAACAGGGAAGGAAAGATGGATGATGAAAATAGGAAGGTAAAAAGAGAAAAGATTAGAGAAGAGAAAAGGGTTAGTAATGAAGGGAGACCTAAAAAGATGATACGCTAGAAGGCCAGATGTAGAAAGTACCCCATTTCATCATGTTGCTGGGCATTTACATGTATCAAACGTCAACATCTGAAACACCTGTAAGCCATGCTCTGTCAACCAGTGAGGTTTGATTACAGCTTGTATTCAGTTAAATAAGGACCAGAAGATGAAGTTAGCTTTACCTCGGGGAATCATTTGGATGAGATTCCCACAGCTGATAGTTTAAGATTTTGATGTCTTGCAGACTCAGTAAACGGGCCTGCAGTGCACCACTTGAACAATGAGTATGACTCCTGAACTTTAATCGTCTCTGCTGTCCATTCAGCACAGATTTATAAAGGCCTTGATCGACCCATCAGGTTCATCTAACAGTTATATCCATCTTTTTCTCGCTATTTCCCTCTCCACTTCTAAGAATAGGTAGAGACATTATTTTGCCTATGAGGTTTAATAGTGAGAGATGTAAAAAACCAACAAGCAGCAGGGAGGACAACCTCTGGGCATGCACACTCTTTCTCTTTCTCTGTTTCAGGCAAACACACGTACTTTAAACTAAGTGTTTTGCCACAGGGCAACTCCCAGTTACAGTTCTGCTTTGTTTGCCCATGTGGCATCCTGCACACATACAGGAGGAATTAGGTGTTTGAGGGAGACAATTTAGGATGTGTCCGCATGAGTCATCACTGTGCTTGGTTTGCTTGGAGCTTCTGTCTCGATGTGTGACTCAGGTATAAAGTGAGAGTGGGAGTGTACCCAGGCAGCTTGCTACATGTGGTAACACTGCTGATTATTTTTGCACCCTGGGGCACTGCCTCCCTGCAGAGAAATAATAATCATAGAATATTTGCTATCCTACATGCACACTGGCTGCCATAATACGCACAGCAAGTGTTGCTATTTTATTGCTATTACTTCTCAAAAATGTGCTTCTGCATTTCTGTAGTAAACAAGAATATATTGACTTTACTAGTGTAAGTAATAATTAATGAGCACTGCATATACTCCCAGCTATAAAGGTATAGTTTGCTATCCCGTCTCACGGATGAGTGAGGACACAGGGTTGTCTGACTCCTTCTACGGGTTTTACTTAATTTTTACAGCGCTTGAATGGTGGCGATGCTAAACTCTGGAGGACTCCAGGCACTCAGCTTTATTGATATGACTCAAGTATACATGTACTTTGCAGAATTTCAAACTATAAGGCAGATTTATTTAGCACATAAGTGTGAACTTATTTTTAATGTTGGACATGGTGGATGTTGTTACTTCTAAAAGGTAATCCCTTGCCTCATGATAGAGACAGAAACTATAAATTAAATTTAGCCACATTTTTGTTATTTGTAGTCAGATTTGCTCCTGGTCCTTCTGTAGGTGTTGGTTAAGCCTAATGATTAGCTGTCGGCTAAAATAAATAGTTTCATTAGAGCCAAATGTGGAGATTAAACCAAACTTTGCTGTGTGACAGAGGTGACCATGTCTCTAGCTTGGTGAAGGAGAGCTCACAGATGGCACAGGGCTGGGCAAGAAGTTGGAGGGGGGGTCTGACTCACTCCACTTGGTTCTGAAGTAAAGTGAATCACAGGCACAATAAATGAAGGGGAAATTCAACCTATTTGAAAGCTAATGTTGCTTGCCAGCAGTGAGCCCTCCCACTCCCACTGCAACACAGAGTCAACAGAGGAGGAGGAAGCCAGCTGTTAGAGGGGAAAGTGGCTGAGAAGGGGTAGAATATGTTGAGATACACAGCAAAGTATCTCCATCTTAACAGTTCATTTAGCCTCAGTCTCAAAATCTAAACTTCAATAAGCAAATGCAATTGCAACACCATTAAACACAGATGGTGAACATTTTAACCATTATATCTGCCAAACCTGTATCAAAGGATGATACAGTAGCACAATTATGCTACCATGATGCTAAATGCGCCCTGAAGTACAGCCTCAGGTCTGCTAGCATTGCTCTTGTTAATCATTCTAAAAAAATGATTTGTCACAAAAAAAACACAGAAGATTTTAATACTGAGTAGCAGTTAAATGACTTGTTAAGATGGACATTTTCAAGCATCCTCTGACTGGGTAAATAAGAAGAGGGATAGTAGAAGTTGTTTTATTCACCAACCTCTTTCACAGTCTTTGTCTCTCTTAGACACATTATTTACTACAATAAACACACGCAAGGGCGCACACACACTCAGAAATTGGTCAGACACGCATTAAGTCACACAATAGGGGATGGGAAGATGAGGAGGTGAAGGGATGATGCTGGACTTTATCAGCCATTGTCATCCCTGCGCAGCAGAAACCCAAGCAGGACTGGCATTCTCGGTTTTCTCCTCCGTTTTTTTAATTTTGGGGGCTGAGATCAAAGCAGCGTTGTCATTTTGCTACAGCGTGGTCCATCTATATGCATCTAATGAGATGTGGTGCTTGTCAATAAGACCATTTAGAAGGAGGCCCAGTGACATTCAAATGCCAGTCCCTGGGAAGAAATCCAAATATAAAGAAGAGGGTGCGAAGGAGAGAATAAATGGTAAATAGGGTAAAAAATTATGATTCGGCTAAGATCAATGGAATAAGGGAAAGAAAAGCAAAGGCAACATAGAGAAAGGGATAACTCAAAAAAATAAGAAGCGGATGATCTCACGTTCAAAGTCAAGGAAAACTATTGGGCCATGCTCAAGTTCGGCGCAAGCCAGCACTTTCAGGAGGTTTCCCATGAGCCCCCTGGAACAGAAAGAGGGGAGAAGTCTGTGGGTGATGAGGGGATGGGTGTCGGGGCTGTGCCCATGTTTGTGTGTGTAATGTGAGTGAGCTAGATGTGTATGTGTGTGTGTGTATGGGGGGGTGTCTGTGTGAGAGGTAAAAGTGTCGGAGTGGGGGACTGGATATAAGAGAGGTTGTTGCACTGGCATTTTGGAAATATGTCCTGGGTGAAGCATGGCAACATGGACACAGAGCATCTTTAATCCCACTCCTATTTAGACATTGCTTTAAATAAAAATCATCTTTTAGTTGATTGTAGTCCACAAGTTCAAATGTTAGAAATGTTGGAAATAGAGGACAAAAATTGTATATGGAGTATGTAGTTCTGATTTTTGGACTAAAATCCTTTTCAAAAAATGTATAAAAAATAAATGATTGTTTTAATGTAAACTGAGCAGAATCTCAGAATCAAGCAAGGAAAACAAAATTATCTGGGAGAAAATAAATCGAGGTAAACATAAAGGATAACAATCAACATTTTCAGGTGAGAAACAACATCTTCAGAAACTTTAACTGCAAGAAAAAAAGGATTAAACTCAAAAACAAGCCTGTAATAAAACTGCACAGGCAACAATTCATTTCAGTGCCCCCATTTGTGGTCAGGTGCAAACCCGGTGTTAAGACCTTTGTGCCACTGAAAACTGGAGCAGTGAATATGAAACAGATAGTGGTCATGACTTAAAAGCAGCAATACCATGATGAAACTCAACTTGGTTACATTTTGTAGGCGTTTGCCTTTAAGGCCATTTTGTTTAACTTTATTTATTAATAGAATAGATTTTGGCACCTTAAATCACTATGAGTGGGACTAGAGAGCATCTGATAATGACAAACCACACCCACAATGCTCCATCACACCATCAACAACTCAGCAGCTCACATCCAAATACACCTTCCCTGACCCCTACTTGCCAACATCCCACTCAACACCTCTGCTCCTCACACATACACACACACAAACACACGTGTGCACTCACATTTCAAGCACACTGACACGTGCAAACACCCCGACGCTCACTTACTTTCAAAGTCCAGGAAAAAATGTGGACAGTTCTCTAAATCCTTGCCAAGGACCTTAATGAGGTTCCCCATGGCTGGCGACCTAGACAGGAGGAAACAACAAAATGCATACAGTACGCAGAACCTGGCAACCCGCATGAAAATAGCCAACATGCACATGGAGAACACAGCAGGTTGTGACTGTTTTAGTTTTTTTACCCATCTGCACTTGTCTAATTATCCCTTCTTTCTCTGCTCCTTCATCCTTCTGCCTAAGCAATATGTCCAGAGCCAAGTCAGACATTCTAGTCAGAAATGACACTGATCACTGTTCGCGTCCTGTACGCAGCGTATGCTGTACTCAATTTAGGGGGTCTAAATCCAGTAGCAGATAATTTAGCTCACTCACTGGGAGTCACTAGTGGTTTAAATCCATTTACATTATTATAGTAACCTAATAAAAGACTGCTTTGTAGGGGCTACTCTTGTCTAATGGTCTTCATGTACAGCAGTCTATAGATACTTTATGACAAGCTCTTTAAACCAAAAGCCAGATGCCAGTGCTCTATGAAACCCATCATGCAAGGTTCATTAGATTATACCACAGGTCAGAAAAGCAGGACATACAGGTCTACATGCTCATATGTTCAAATACAGCAGCAGACAAGGTATAGGACAGAGGTCCCTGGCTACAACTTCCTTCACCCCAGTGATGGGCCAGTCAGTGAAAACCCATGCTGTGGACCCAAATGTTGTTCAAACTCAGGATGAGCCATAGCACAAAATTCCGGTTTCAGTCAAACCATGTAACATTACTACATGACCAGAATCACCAATAGCAATACTGCTGCTTTTTGAAAACACCTTCCACATTGAGGAGCACTGTAAAGACGTTAATGTATTATTAATATGCTTATTTTACATGTATTTTCATTATCACTGGATAATCAAAAATTCTCCTAATTCTAAATTAGGAGATTGTTAAACGCCGAGTGAACTCTTTAAAAAGGGTTCACGATCTATACTATCTATACTATTGGCGCTATGTATATAAATATACTCAGTAGTACAGTAGCATCCCTTTTGATACTACTACTGATTTGATTGTGCTTATAGTTCAAATCCACTAAACATGTTTTTTTTTAAATGTGGAGATCCCACAGTTTTCAAAATGTAAATATACAGTCATATTTCCATTCCATTATCCTGTCAAAGATCACAGGGATGTTGAAGCTGTGCCCAGCTGTCATTGTGCAAGAGGCACAGAACACATGTAGGACCAACCATCCACACTCACACTGGGCAAATTATTGTCACCAATTAACGCAACATACATGACTTGTAGTGTAGGAGGGTAGGAGGAAACCCCCACAAGCACGAGGGACATGTGCAAACTCCACACAGCAGGTGGCTTGACTCTGGACCTTCTACCAGCAAAAAACACTCCACCTCCATGTTGTCTGTATTTCACTCAGTGGTGTAGTAATTATACATCTTCAATAAAGTGCCACAAGATGCCGATAGACTATATATGTATATTTATACCATGTCAGACAATGTAGAAGCAATTATTTTAACCACCTTCACTACCTAAAGGGGAAATTTAAGGAAAATGGATGTTAAAGGTTCACAGAGGGAGTAGATTGAGAAGCCATAAAGCACGTGCAGTAAACAAAAAACTAAGTGGAATTGAAAATGTCTCTCAGCTGTGAATCATCTCCCGGCTTTATCCATCATAGAGGGACTTGGTTTGCAGAAAGTCCGTAGCTGCCAAGTTTCACTTCCTATACCATACCGTCTGTGTTTCTGTGGTTTTTTAGCACGCATCAGTTTTCCCCTGCTAGAGTGATTAATGGCCAGTATTCACATGTTTACTAGGAGCCGCCATCCTGTAAAAAAAAGGAAAGAAAAAAAGCCTGGTCTTTTCACTGTTACTCAGCAAGAATGGGCGTTGCAATGCAGCACACAGGTAGAGATTGTCAAGGAATAGAGTTTCAGTGTCCAGTCGCTGACACAGCTTGCTGACATTCTCTAAAGTAGCAATTTCAGCTTTAGATGACACTGTATCTCCTGTAGTATAAGTCTACAAAAACCCAACAAAGAAAGAGAGCTGTGTGCTGAGTCACTGCTGTAACCTATGAGCATCAGTCCAAACATGTTAAACACAGCCCATCTCCTCCTGACTTTTAAACCACCTGCTCCAAGATGCACACTGATCTGACGCTATGAATAAATGAATAACAGAATCATATATACAGCCTGACAAGGTGATTGCAAAGGCGAAGTCAACTGAGATCCATATCGGAGCCTACTATGAAGTTCTCTGACATGTGCGAATGTGTGTTAGAGGCAGCAGCACACCGGCCGCACTCACATTAATGCACGTACATTGAGTCTGGAGCAGCATGTGGTCCTTCCCGAGAGTAGAGCTCGGCTCATGGTTGCCAGGATACTGTTGGCCTGGTAATATTGTCTGCTCGTCTCAGCAGAAGAAGTAGAGAGAGAGAGAGAAAAAACCCTGCATCCAGCTTGCTCACACACTGGGTGAGTTACTTACAACACAGAGCTGATGCATCAGCTTTTTTACTTGAACAGCAATGAGTCTTTAACAACACATGTTTAACCACAGGGTGACATTTATAGAAGCTTATAAACCAGGAAATCAAGAATCAAACAGTTTCTCACACCTCTCACTTCTTACCCTCTTCTCTTCCACTTTAACCTCAGTTTCTCTTCCCTGTCCTCTTGTGAAATCGTTGCTGTGCATATATTCCAGGTTAGTCCGGCTCTGGGTTTTCTCTCTGGTTGCCACTCTTAGACTGATGTAGTTTCTGCTCTTGCTTGTTCTCCCTCTATCTATCTCTGTGTATCTCTGACCACTTCACACTTCTCATTTTCAGCCATCTATTTAAAGACCTGTGGTTTTCTCTATTCACAGTGTGTGCTCGACGCAGCTTTTTTTTTTAAAAGCACAGTTTATAAAAGTGGATATTCAGCTGGGCGAGGTATAAAGATCATCATATTATATGTTGATGTTATTTGGATTTATCTTTTCCCTCTGGCTATATTGTCATTGTTTGTGTGTGTGTCTGCAGCTTTTTAATTCATAAGCAAATATAAAAGTCCCCTTCTCTCGCTTAGTTATTGACGTCAGAATGGGTTCCTCAAAAACATCCCTCCAGCTTTCTTCTCTGCCTCACTTTTATATTTTAACCACTCAGCAGCCCCCTCTCATCTCCACTGCCCTTGTCTTGTCACAGCACATCTTTATCATGGTGTCATTCAATCTCACTGGTGACCCTTGGGTGCAAACAAGTCTCGTAAAGTGCCAGGATGGTGATCACGCTGTGTAATGACACATTCATTGGCTTTTAACCTTTTAGACTGGCATCCATATTTTAACTTATATTAAAACCATTGCATTTAATGGTCCGGTGTAATTATTCAGACATGGCACTGAAGGGGGTTTTGGTGGCCAGCAGTTTCAGTTTCTATTACATACAAACACACACAATGTTTGCAGCCAGCAGGCATGAAAGTGGAGCAAAGTGCTTCTCTTATGCAACTGCACAACACACAGCTCTCATCTGTAGTCCAGCAGGGGGAAACCAAACCGAGGGCCTCCTCGAGTCCTAATAAAGACACGGCTCTCCTCCCACATGGTGGCTGGAAAGCAAACCTTCCCTAGACTAAAAGCCAGGGCTCCCAGCCTCTGTTCAGCTCTCAGTGAAAGATTCCTCCTGTTACAGCCCAGGTGCTTCATCGGTGTGGATTTAGCGAGCAAAGAAACAGCACTGCTTTTACTTGCCAAGTCTAACCTCTATTAACTCACTGAGAATACCAACGGAACTCCCTTTCTCCATCTGTGCCTCTATTCCTCTGCTTTTAACCACAATGATCTCTCTTTCTGTCACACGCTGACTTGGTATTCATTGGCCTGTAAATTGGACCCATTCAGGAGCTGTACTGTACACAAAGCCTGCAGAAGCTGCACTCTCCCAGCTCACATCTTTTCTCGCTACCCATCACTGTTTCCTCACTCTCTACTCTCTCTGACTCGCCCATATGGCATTTCTCTGGCGTGCCCCTACTTTTCTGCTGTTTTCGAGCAGATTTAGTTTTTCTCCATATTTATACCACTCCTCATCTTACATTCCTACCTTCGCTTGTGTTTATCCCTCTGGAACACTTCACTGCATCAACCAGGGCTTGTCAGCTCCACACGGTGGTTACAGCATCAGCACCCACCACCTGACAAAGAGACAGACAGAGAGAATGAGAAATTAACATAAAAATTCAACATCACGTACCCTACAGTGCAGTGTTTGGAAAGCAGAAGATGTTTTCAGCTTGGTTTTGAGATGCACAGAGGCAGCAAGCACAAAGACAGTCATACTTGGACAGAAAAGGACCGTGAAAGGCAAAAGAGCAAAAACTAATATAGTTAATGTACCTATTGGTTGCACTAAAGTAAGAAAATAGGGTTTAAAGATCTGTTTTGTCACAGCTAATTCCTCACAAAGATTTTGGTTTGTTAGCTGCTTAAACGTTGACTAGCCACTAACTGTGTCAACGTAACGCTGGGAATGGAGTTTATAATGTTTTCACAAAGATTTGCTTCCTGCTTGGGCTGATAACTATGCTGTATAAGTGGTTAAAACAAAGGACCTTATTGTTGGCCAAAAAAACAAAACAACAAGCTGAAACAAGCTAAAAAGCTCAGCAGCACTGAGAGGAAATTGTGGAGATTGGTGAAAACTTTTTCATGTTATATATATATCCATTAGGGTTGCAGGGGGCTGAAGCCTTTCCCAGCTGTCATTGTCGAAAGGTGGGTTACACCCTGGACAGGTCTATGTCAAGGCCAACAAAGACAGACATACACAGACAGACAACCATTCACACTCAAATCTATGGAAAATTTAGAGTTACCAATTAATGCAACATGCATGTCTTTGGATTGTTGGAGGGAAGCAGAGCACCAGGTGGGAACCCACGCCAGAATGGAGAGAACATGCAAACTCCACACAGAAGGCCGTAGTTGGCCACGGAATCATACCGGGGACATTTTAGCATGGAAGCCATGGCACCATCCCCTCTTACAACATGCTGGGCTTGCTCTTCAACGACGATGGTCTTGATTACACAACAGTATAAGTACAGTACTTACAGCTTATAGTCAGGAACACTGTCCTACCCACATTTACATTTCAATGACTAACTGATCTCATTAAGCATTTCTTTTTCATGGAGCTTCTCTAATCATTCCTGTGCTGTCTTCTCCGCTGACTGGTGTAACTATTAGCACTACTGCTGCTGCCCTTGCATCATCGAATCTCATCAGGAGAAAGTGCAGACAGGAGAGAGGCGGGGGACTTTGAAGAATAGTTGCCAGGGAAACACAGCCTCTTATTCTCATGGCAACGTGCAGTCGAGCAGTGTTCTGTTCTATCAATCAGGTGAATTGGATGGATAGATGAACTATACTTTTCTTAACCTCTTGAGTATTTGGGACATGAAAACTGATTCCCTAATTGTAGCAGTTGAAACCATGTTGTCTACTCTTGGAATTATGCACCCTTCAACTAAATTGCCTAATGCAAATTGATCTTCGTCTCTAAGGAGGGGCAAAGGTCAACCATTCCACGGGACATAGTGAGTTCCAGAGAGAGCTCAACTTAGTAAATACATCTTAGAGGTGAGATTGCTCTTTCTGAACATTTTCTGACTGGTTTTTACGCTTTTAAACCTTCTGCTCCTCCTTTTGAACAAATAAAAATTCAGAAAAACTGAAAGACCATCACATCACACTTTCAGGTAGGCTACAGCCTGCTTCTACAATTTCTTCACAGCTGTTGCCACACCTGTTCCAATCCAAAAAAAAATCCAATTGAGAGGAGAGATTTGATTTTCCTGCTTTATTAGCTTCAGCTGACTACACATTTTGATGGATTACTATTTTTAGCTCTGCTAAGGGGCCTGGTGACTCAGTGGTAGAGCATTGGGATGGGACACATTGGTGCTGGTCCTGATCCCGAATCAAATGGGAGGGTTGAAGCAGGGAGGGCATCCTGAGTAAAAACTCATGCCAAATGTGTGAAACATTTTCTGCTGTGGTGACCCCTGAAGGGACAAGTCGAAATCCGTTAATCTTTGACTATTTTCAATTTTGCCAATTACTTGTGCTTCCATTTGTATCCCTGTATTTGCTCTGCATATCAAATGCGGTTTAGGATAAATCTACAAATGCTTTCATTTTGAAATACAGGATTCTTACTAATATTAAATGTTCTTTATTGTGTAGCAATGGTAAGGTGTTTGTCCATTTCCATAACATAGTAAATGAACCCTTTTCCTCATATTATATTTGTGATGATGGTGTAAGAGATCACCAATACATCAAACCAAAATCACCTAAAGCTGTTACTCTGGGGTGAAAAATAATGGCTCAAATCATTCACACTCATTTTCAAACATACGACTGCAGTAAACCCCTGTGCCTGCTTTGGGGGATTTAGAATTATTTGTTTCTCCAAAATTTGTCAAATGTTTTCTTTCTCAGGGCATTCCAAGTGCTTTAAAGTTAAAGCGAATCAATCTGATTCCAATTCTGGGAAGACTTTTGTCCTGGCACTGACACTTGATGAGTCCCATCATGAATCAGTGGCAAGCTAATCAAATGAGACTACCCTGCAGTCTCCAGAGAGCGAACGCTGTTAGAGAAGTCTGCAGGGGACAGTCTTTAAATGTAGCTGTTTGTTTAGAGTCGCTTTGTATTTCAGACAGAGATGGCCAGAGAGTCACAGGAAGGAAACAGATAAAAGCTAGAAATCACAAAGTCATTGTGTGCAGAAATCTGACTGTTTTGTTGAGAGTCTGAGGTACTCAGCTCGTGTTAGTTCTGCTCACTGAACAGGTCCTCCTTTAAAAGAAAATGCCACCGGTAATTCTTCCCATTCTCACTTCCTCTCTGTCTCTTTCATTCCTTCTCAACCTTTTGCCCACACTCTCAACACACCCCTCTCCCTACCTCCAGTTCTATCTGAGACCTTCTTTTGTGCAGCTGTGGATTCATACATTTTCTCACTGCAAACCCCTCTGACCCCTTCCTCTGTTTTTGTGTCTTTTATATCTTCTTTTTATCCTTTCATTCTTTGTTCTTAGCATATTGTCCCTAAAGACAGAGACAAGTGCGAAGGCTTACACGCGTGTTTTAAGAAGATGGAGAGGACAAGATGAGAGAAATGGAACTGTTCACATGCAGCAGCATGTTGTTAATAATTTACATATAATGTAAAATGAGACTTAACATGTTTGTAAGTACAAAATAGAAAGAAAATTGTTGATAATGGGAATCAGTTTTTAAGGGGGAGAGAACATTTTTAGGACAGGAGAGTAAAGAAAGAGTAGGCTAGGAGAGAAGAGGAGAGGGAACAAGATAGAAAAGTGAGAAGAAATAAGAGAAAAAAGAGAATAAGAGAAAAAAGGGGAAGTGTGTTAAAGGGAAACAGAGATAAGTGAGGAGAGAAATGACTAAGAAACAAAAAAAGAAAAAAAAAGAAAAGTAAAAGATTGGGTTATAGGGAAGGAGAAGAGAAAAAAAGATCTCAGAAAAAGACAGGAGGAAGGAGGAGGCTAGGACATAACGGGTATATAGAAAGGGAGAGGACAGATTAGATAGAACATAGGATAAAAGTAATAGGACAAAAGGAAAGGAAAAGAAGGGTGGAGAGGAGAGGAGGGTACACTGACAAAAGAGCCAGTTTGACGAGTAAAATGACAATGTCAGAACCAGCCAGACCATCGCTAAAGATTGACTGCCAATGGAATACTGCACCCTATTTGCCTCAGTAATACAATACAATAGCAAAGATACAATAATAAACAAATTTCTATCCTTTGCTGAGGTGAAGTACAGTAAATCAAAGGTATGTTCATAGAGTAAAGAGGGTTGGAAATGGTAGGAGGTTACGATTCTTCGACGTCACCCCTCCCCCCTTCTTTCTCTTACTCTCGCACATACACAAACACATACACACACACCGGCTGAGTCTGGGTCCAGAGCAGTGCACGAAGCCTCATGAAAAGGGCGATTGCAAATGAGCATTGTGATTCTGTGCTGCCTTGCTGACAAAAGAAGGAGGAACAGACAGAAAGAGAAATGACAGAGAGAGAGAGAGAGAGAGAGAGAGAGAGAGAGAGAGATGCTACGACATATTGAAGCTGTAGAATCCATTTCCATTGTTTTCAAGTTGAAAAAAGAAGTGGGGTGACAACCGAGGGATTTATTGGCTTATTTATTCAGAAGTGGATCAAAAAACAAGCTTTTTATTTATTGTGTAGATATTATGAATGTTTACAGTATATGAATTAGTGCATTTACATTTATTACATGCAGTTCCTTATTTGTCAACGTGTCTAACATGACAGATTCTTAATAATATATTTGATTTCAATAGTCTTGTTTAGTTCACTTCACCACCACATAGATTAATATATGCATTATAGTATTTAATGTAGCCATTTATATTCGAATATCACAGTTTGGCTCTGAGGTGTTTTGAACGGCATGGTTAGGAAAAGAATCTTTTACTACCTTTATTTAGGGAAAATTTGGTCTCTGTACTTCAATTGTCAGAATGTGGATGGACCTACAGTAAGCTCTTGTTTTTTCTATTTGTCATGTGGAATGCCAATTAGTGCTAGATGTATAGGATTTTCCATGTGTTGACAGGGGGCTTGTGTGTATTTCCAGATTTTGCACCTAGTCCTTTCCTGACCCTCTGGTATCTCTAAACAAAGAGAGAAGAAATATACTGTCCTTTTTTGTGTGTCAGGGCAGTTTGGAGTGTGTGTTTGTTTACAGTAGAGTTACTTTAGTTGTAATTAAATTAAATTGAGTTTAACTGATTTAAAAAGATTTAGTTTGTAGTGTGTCCTGCAGATGCCAGTACATATAGCACATTTGTGTTCATATTCACCTGAAAATGAATTCAATTAACCTAAGTTCCACTGAGCAGATTTGGGATTATATGGCTATATATAAAACGGAATAACTATGTTTGTGTGTCTGTGTGTGTGTCTGTGTGTGTGTGTGTGTGTTTGAGTGTGTGTGTAAAACAAGCAGTGAGTAACAAGGACTGCTATAAAACAGCACATAAAGGCAGTTTGAACCCAACTCCCTGGCGTCTTGCTGTCTTGTAATTCTCCTCTCTCCTTCAACTCTCCTTCAGTCTTTCAGGCTATTTACTGTCTGTCTGCCTGTCTGTCTTTCCATTTGTACCACAGATGGTCTTTATTGTTATTTGCCGGTGTGAAGATGCACATATGCCTCTATACACAATCATACATTGTGCCAGCAATTATAAAGCAGAATCCTTCATATTACTTGCCATATTACTCAGTGTCTTTCATTTAGTCCCCTTCTGTCTCTGTGTAGTTTATTTATGTTCCCATTGTGCTCGGACATGGTACAAGGAAATTGTGTCTAGTTTGAGTACAATTTTTAAGTTGAAATGAGGTCTCAAAAGCACCAGATCATCATGAGGACATGTATTTATGTTCACTGTGCCACACATGCACACACTTTCTTTCTACGTTCTGCTCTTTGTTTTTATTTCACTGACTCTCCTCTCGATCCAGACTCTGCCCGGTTTCACCAGTTTGACCCTCCCGTCAGTCACGCGACCTGACCAAGCCCCACCTCCAGCTCACCTGTGCTGTATTTTCCAATCAAGCTTGGTTGGTTGGCAGTGGTTTATACTCGCCAGCCTCCTCAATTCCTTGCTAAATTGTCTAGTGTGCCCTGTACCCTAGTACTCCAGCCCCGTTACCATTGATACCTTTTCTACGCATTTTCTCCTTACCTTGACTCTTTTGACTAGATCGTCTTACCATTTTAGCCTCCAAACCTTTTGCTTCCCTTGTCACTCCCTGTCCTTGCCTGTCGTTGAACACTATTGTGTATCACCCATTTCACCTGGACTCGTGCGTTTGAGTCTTAACCCAGACATGACTGAACAATCTGACCATCAAATGGACAAAGCGATATCAAAGCAGGAGATCACCTCTCTGACAAAAGTTATTCAGCATCCTGAGCGCAACGATCGCATCCTTGGGGCCATCAGCGAGCGTCTCCAGCGGCTCCACCTGCTCAACCCGATCGCCTCTGAGCCACGCCTTCCACCACCGGAGAGGTTCTCGGGCAGGGCCGAAGAATGTAGACCATTCCTCCTGCAGTGCTCCTTGGTTTTTGAACTTCAGCCTTCTTCTTTCCCCACCGAACGAGCCAAAGTAGCGTACATCCTATGCCTCCTCACCGGCCGAGCCAGGCAATGGGCGACGGCCGAATGGGACCGAGCCTCCAACATCTGCTCCTCCGCCAAGCTCTTTGCTGAGGAATTATGCAAGGTTTTTGATCACCCCGCCACTGCCCGGGAGGTGGCCCGCAAATTGCTGCAGCTGACACAAGGGGGCAGTAGTGTCGCAGACTACTCTATTCAGTTTAAAATCCTGGCAGCCAAAACCCAGTGGAATCCCGAAGCCCTTTATGAAGCCTATTACCATGGCCTGGCTGATTACATAAAAGATATACTGGCTACCAGAGAACTCCCTAAGAGCTTAGATGACTTAGTTTCTCTGACCATCAAGATTGACCAACGCCTCTGGCAAAGATGTCGTGAGCGGAAGGCAGCTAGCAGGGCTGCCCATCTCTGCGGTAAAACTCCTTGTCTGCCTGTACAACCTACACTGGCCCCATCCCAGCTTTCTATGGATGTGAGAGATGATGAGCCCATGCACCTGGAGCGAGAAAAACTGACAGCAGAGGAGAAGAAATGGCGTCGGCAAAACAATCTCTGCTTGTATTGTGGCCAAGGAGGTCACTTTGTTGCCACCTGCATGTTAAAATGCAAGGCTCACCAGTAGGAAAGGGAGTGCTGGTGAGCCAAGCTCTAAAGACTGAGATACCTCCCTCTGTCCCAGACATCGCGAACAAGGGATTAGCCGGTCAACTGAAAACCGCCCAACTCCTGTGAGGGTCATCTCCTTAGATGGCCACCTACTGGGAAAGGTAATACACCTCACACAGACCATTAAATCGTGCATGTCTAGCAACTATAAGCTTTAACATAATAGATTCCCCTCAGATGCCTCTCATTTTAGGCTACCCTTGGCTGTGTTGACACAAACCCTACATTAAATGGGTTACAGGAGAATTCATGAGCTGGAGCTCCTGTTGCTTGGCTTCTTGTCTATCAGCCAAATCTCCTGTCCACTCATTGTCTGTGCCTTACCCCTCACCTCATCTCCAACTTTATATAGGAATATTGTGACCTGAAGCAAGTCTTCAGCACTATAGCTATATCTTTATCATCTGTACGACTGCACTATAGATCTTCTTTCTGGCACGTCTCCACCTCATGGTCATGTGTATTCTTGATGCTGGCCATTGAAAGATACATCGGTGAGTCTCTGGCTGCAGGCACCATCCAGCCTTCTTAATCACCAGCAGGAGAAGGATTCTTCTTTGTTGAGGAAAAGGGCCAAGATGCTGCAATCCTGCATTGATTACCCCCTCCCTTCTAGTTTTTTTAAGCATTTGCATTGTTAAAAGGGGGCCAAAATTTAAACTAAACTAGACCTTTGCAATGTTTGTTGTCAAGTCATATCAGTTCTCATAAGCAGGTACAGCACTTCAAGGGTTTGCCAAGTTCAATTGTTTTTTAATCAGGGGATATGCTACCATTGCTCATCCTCGCATGTGCCTACACCTTTATACTTAAACAGTTTACCTATGGTCACAGGTGCTCCAATGAAGACCTTCATCTCAACTGGCATGCCTTCCTGGTATAACTCATATGGCCTTTGCCCATCATAGATTGTGGTGGCCACTGATGAGAAAAGACGTGGGAGAGTTTGGCAACCTGCCTTGACTGCCCAGAATATAATGTGTCATCAACTTCCTCCATCCCTGCTAAGCCCCTGCCTATCCCACACTATGCGTGGTCACACATCTCCCTAGACTTTGTTAATGAACTTTCATGTGCTGATGGTACAGTAATACCACGATGTTCACTGTTGTAGACAGATTCTCTAAGATGGCTTATTTCATATCTCTGCCCAAATTACCCTCAGCAAAAGAAAACTGAACTGATGCGCAAACATTCATTGGCCTCCCTGGAGACGTAGTAGTCTCAGACCGGAGCCATCAGTTTAACTCTTTGTTCTGGTCTGTGTTTTGCAGACTCCCGGGATTCCATCCACAGACCAATGGCCAATCTGAACACCTTTTAATCAGCAGCTAGAAACCACTCAACAATGGATCACTTCTTAAAACCATGCAGCATGGGCTAAACGCCTCCTAGAATATGCCCATAACTCTATCTCCCCTGCTCCTCTACTGGTACTGGCCTCTCTCCTTTTCAGTGCGCATATGGATTTCACCCCACCAAAGCTACCTACCTGCAATATGCTAAGTGCCACTGTTCTCCATCTCCAGTCTAGGCTGTTCCTTTCCAGTCTCCAAGGTGATCAACCCTGCTGCTGTATGGCTGTGTCTTCCTTGAACTATAAAGATCCACCCAACCTTTGTGTCCAGATTTAAACCTGTCCAAAGCAGACTTCTGGTGCCCTCCCTGAGACCCCCACCATCTGCCCAGGTTATTGCTGGGGGCCCATCTTACTCTGTTACTCTTTAATCAGTTATTTCTCTGCTGTTCTTTTTGTTTTCACTCAATTATCTCTCCTTTTTTCCAGACTCTGCCTGCTCTCGCCAGCTCGACCTTCCTGCCAGTCATGCTACCTGACCCGCCTCCAGCTCACGTGCACTGTTTTCCAATCTAGCTCCATAGAGATTTACACATGCCACCCTCATCCATTGCTACCTTGCCCCTTTTGATTAGATCATCTTCCAAGTTCAACCTCCGACCAGTGCCAGCCTTTTGAATCGCGTGCCTTGCATATCCCTGTCTGTTCTTGCTTGTTCTGTCATTAAACACAATTACGTATTCCACATCTCACTTGGAGTCCTGCCTTTGAGTCTTCACCCAGACACGACACTTAATCACACTAAGAGATATGTAATATGCCTGAGCACATTTGACCCACATAGTTGGGTTCTTTTGACTGGTATCATTGTTCCATTCTGAGCCCTGGCCCTCTTGAAGAGGTGCACATGGTACGCATCAGTCTGATCAAGTGGAACTCGCTGTATGTGCATGTGGAGCACACTGTACGTGTTCTGAGGCCCATAATATAAGCAAAATATAAATGCAGGCAAACAGAACAATGGGAAGATGCACACTCAGTACGAAGTTTTGAGTCTATACCACACACAGAAAACATTACTAAATATTTCAATAGGTTGATGTATTGATCAGAAGTCTAGAAAAGTAAATTAAAAGTAAAATGCTTACATTGGTATATCACAATGCATAGAACTGGTTGTTAATGTGAGTGAGAAAAAAAGATTGTATGAGCTTTCTGACATAAAAGCTATAGACTACAGTAAGTCTGATTTTAAATCAATTGGCAAACAATCATTTGTACTGTATGTTATACATACTGTGTACTACTACTGTCTGTAGTGTGGATATGCCTCAGCCATAGCACCATATAAACTTACAGAATGAACGAATGGGGTGACCTCTGACCCCAGCTTGACCTAGAATCTATATACATCTCTGTGTGTTGAAGTCCTCCACCCTCTACATAACGGGAAGAGCCAGCATGTCCTTGACAGAGGAGATGCTCCATCACACTGTGCTGCAGTGTGTCTCACATGACAAAGGATGCAGTTTTACACTATCCTCTATCCCACTGGGAGGAGCAGGATGGCAGCAGCAGTTCTCAAATATAGGAAATTGGCTGCAATGTAAGGTATGGGCCTCAGGACGACAGAGAGAACATTTTTTGATGGAACAGGATGAAATTAAGCTCTAAAGGAGACGATTTCGGACATTTTGGTAGATCCATGGTGTGAAAGTTGAGGATAAGTTGAGGTTTTGGCTGTTATTGTGGTTTATTTCTGCCTAGCTAATTATTTTTGATGTACATGCCTCTTCTTTCTTTATTGTTTGATATAATAATAATATATTATACCAAGGAGATTAATCCTCACCTACTAGAGTTCGACTAATTAGTGAGCA
Source organism: Channa argus (assembly GCF_033026475.1). Lineage (NCBI taxonomy): Eukaryota > Metazoa > Chordata > Actinopteri > Anabantiformes > Channidae > Channa > Channa argus. Next base: position 20,880,404 of record NC_090197.1, read on the forward strand.
TCCATGTGTGTTCATGTGAACAGCACATGAAAATGTATATTCTGATCAAACACTAGCATGGCTGCCAGCATCCTTGTGTGCCCACAGCGGATCTAGCATACACATACATGCTCACACGCTTAGCCCCATATAACATTTTATAATTAGTATGTTAATGAAATCATAATTGATCATTCATCTCTTTGGTTACTGTTGCTAAGTGTGTTGGCTCTTCATTCTTGGACTATATGTACAGTTCGCACTAACACGGGGGCAGTTTTACCACTCAACAACATCACACATAGGCGTTTCAATCCCAGCTGCCATTGACAATTTAGTCAGTTGTCATTAGCATATGTTATTATGGCTAGTTTAAGCTTGCTGGCTAATTATCTTAAACATTCATCCATCCATTATATGCAACCGCTTATCCTGGAGCCTATTCCAGATGTCATAGGGCGAGCGGCTGGGTACATCCTGAACAGGTCACAAATCCATCTCAGGACCACTACCAAAAAGACAATCATTCACACCTACAGGCAATTTATTCACCATGCATTCATGGCTTTGGAGTGTGAGAGTAAGCTGGAGTACCTGGAGGAAACCCACTCAAGTATGGGAAAAACATGCAAACTCCACACAGAAAGGCCACAGATGGCCAGGGATGCGAACCTGTGACCTTCTAGCAGTGAGGCAGCATTAGTATCCACTCCATCATCGTGCTGCCCTATCTTAAACGTCATCATTGAAAAAGTTTATTTAAAAGATGCAAAATTAGTACAAAGAGGTGTACAAGAACCACAAAAATATGAAAAACAACTCCAAAATGATAAACAACAATCTGAAACAATCCAAAGTAGGCACAAAAACAAACAGGAAACACCTAATAATACACACAAGACATCTATAAACACACTATAGACACAAAGTGACCATTATACATAAAATGTCCAAAAAAGGCATTAAAGAACCAGAAACAAAATCAGAACAAAATCGCAAAAAGACACAATTTGACCAGACAGACTTAAAATTACAAAAAAGACAAAGAAAAAAAAAATCCAGACACAAAATGACCCAAGAGAAAGGGTGCAGGAGACTTCTCCTGTCTGTGCCCAGGGGCCCATTTTCCCATAATCCATCCATGGTTGCTACAGTAATAAGTTTTGTCCCAACACTGTTTGGACTGTTAGCAAAGTGAAGGTAGAGATTTAAGTGCAGCTGCTCCCATGGCTGCTATACTTAATAGACTGAGGCATTCATTCATCTCTGATCAGCAGAATGTACCTGTCAACTCAAAATGTATTTACCTAGAGCCTCAGTTACCAAACACTTGGTTAGATTATTCAGCAGAACTTAGCAAGTAGATAATGAGCCTCTTCACTCATTACACTCTAATTGAAATATGCTTTCACTTTCTCTCTTCACACTCTGCTCTCTTTAGACTCCTGTCAGCCAAAACTGGCTCAGCTTCCCACTGAATGACAGATACAATTTTGATCTTAAACAGCCTATGACCATAGGCTAACATTTGAGCTATTTAATGATGTTAGTGTGAACCAATTGATCTCATTGACAGTCAGCAGGCCATGATTAGGTTTGAAATCCTCTAAGAGCAGATCTGAGGTTATCTGATTACATCCAGAAACTCACTCACTCCTCTTTTAGAGAAACAGAGACCTGGAGAGAGATATATCTGTTTAGATTTCAAGATCTGTTAATGATCTTATCTTAAATCAAGCATTTTAATAGAAAATCCTTCTTCCTCGGTTACTGACAGAAAATTCCTGAAACAGTATTCAAGAATTTGGAGAATAGAAAATATAAATCTATGTTGTAACTCAAAGTTTGATGAGAAGATTGACAGCACTATGTGGATGGTAAATACAAAAGTCCAGCCATTAGAAGAAAATTAGTTCACTTGCCTGTCTCCAAAGTTCAAAACAACGTGTAAAAATGACAAATTTGGGGTTTTATGTGCAGTTATGTGCCAAAGTATTTCTCTGTGGTGTGACATCCTTAAGTCTGCTTGCCTGGCAGCTTCACAGCAATAAAAACACTTTTACTTTTTTGATAAACTTGTGCAAAAAAAACAAGATATAACGCAGTAATCAGTGAGCTTTAAAGGCGCTGGTAGGTTGACTTCAGATAGACCCAATTTAGCTGTTTTATTTTATGGACAAACACAATCAAATCTGGCATAACCTCTGGTATCTTATATCTGGATCGCCTCTCATCTCCCTACACCGTCTATCACTCCACCCTGTGCCCCTCTAACAGGATCATCGGTGCTCTGAGGAATTAATCCCTCATTTCTGACAATACCAGATTAAAAATGACAAGATTACCAGATGGAGACGGATCACTTCTCAAAATTCCAAATTAAATCAGCCCTGGATGAAGTACTAGGTTTTTTTTTTGACCTCTTGACTACAACGTGAAAACAAAACCTTGAGAGCAAGCATGAGAGCTCAAGTGACAAACCTGATAGTGACAGATGTTGTTGCTGGACAGATGGGCCACTCAGTCAACAAGATTAGAAGTGTTTAGATAAAACGTGCAAAGTAAGGCATATTGTGATAACCAGTTGAGGCACATGGACAAACATATGGATGGTGCTGTATTTTAATCAAAGGATTGGCTCCAACATGGTGGTCCATCCACTTATTTCTGCTTTTGTGATGTAAATCTTTCTAATGAGCTTTTCTAAGCAAAAAATGAACAAACTAACATAGTGATGGACCATAAGAACAGGGCTTTTAAAGACAGTTTGGGGTTAAATAACAGTGTCAAACAGCAGTAGAAACTCTTCTAAATTCTATCAGAGAGCTATTTAAGCCTGGTTTCACAGAACAGGTGACATCAGATGTTTATATGTCTTTTGGGCTTTAAAATGCACTTTCAGTCTGTTCTATTATTGTCTCCACTGTCAAAACATGTTTTCAGGCTTAAACCATGACCTTAGAGTAGTCACACACATTTCCGTGCCGTTGTGTCTGTCACTCATCAGCCCGTCACTTAAGGTTATGGTGCGACCTAAGTAATGTCTAGTTCAGTGGAAGCTGGAGGACGCCATTAGACACCATTACATCTGATGGACTATGTTTACAGTGCTTCTTTAAAAGTGACAAATGATAAGAGAGGCATAACACAAATAATTCCTCTCTTCTACCTCTGCTTTCCTTTATTTCTTCCCTCCCAACCTTTCAGTCTCTTAAAGAGTAATACCTGTTGTATGGTTACACATTTGTGTAGTGTAAAAAAGCATGTCAACAGGAAAATAATCCATAGATGTAAACTAGTTGCTGTGTGTAACATGAACACATAGCTTAATTGTACATATTCTGCAGAGGAAAATATTGACATATATATTGTATATACATAACATTAAATTAAAAAAAATATAGAGTCTCCTCCATCCCATCATTCCAATCACTGTTCCTGTCTTATGCTTTGTCAAACCTGAGTATCCGTGGCAAAGCAGCCTAATAAGACACTTCACCCCCAATGGACACAGAAAATGGGACATGGGACACTAATCCTTTGCAAGACAGCAGAATAATTATGCAGCCCTGGAAGACACAGCCACATGTTGTCAACACCATTTTGCGGTGATCATTTTGACTGGATGAGGGAGAAGCAAGTGAAAGAATGTACCGAAGTGATGAAGACAGATTAAAAGGATTTGGAAGGAAAGAACTACTGAGAACAGAGGACATTTAATGAGTTAATGATGGAGAAGGAGATATGAATAGAGAGAATGGACGAGGAGAGATGTTGACAGAATAAGAGAGAGATAAAAGGGAGAAAGAGGAGAGTGTGAGACAAAGACGGAGAATGAGCAAGGAGAGAGGAGGAAATGCAGACGGGCATGTTTCTATGGGTGCCCAGGAAGGATCTGGGGTGAGGGAATCTTGCATCATCGTGGCAGGCCAATGACAAGGCTTGGTTAAAATGTTCAAAGGGAGTGTCCTAGCAACAGCGGAGTAAATGGTCTGCACTTATATAGCGCTTTTCTACCTATTGGCACTCAAATTGCTTTACACTGCTTCTCATACACACATTTGCACTCACAATAATACACACCGAGGAGTGAATTGCTCCTCCGCTGGCCAACACTCGCCAGGAGCAACTAAGTTGGGGTTCAGTCTCTTGCCCAAGGACACTTTGTAATTTGACTGGAGCAGCCAGGGATTGAACCAACATCTGTGGTGGACGACCACTCTACCTTCCTGCGCCACAGTCGCCCCTAATTACCATAGTAGCCACTATTCCATCTCAAACTGAAAAAAGGCCCCAATACACACACACACACACAATCTGTGTGCATTGATGCTTGTAAATATGTATGTTTGTGTTTGCTCATAGAGTATACTGTATTTGGATATATGTTTGTATGTCCATAAGGTTTAAAAGGTGTGGGATTTACTGTATATTGTAACATGACCGACTGATACTACAACATAATCACCTTTTACACAAAATTATTGTGTATGTGTGTCATAAAAGTCAGCATATCAGTAAATTACCAGTTAATCTACTGATTTGCACTATAAGCAGAGCCAGTAAATTACAGCACAGATTGACAGTGGCTAGATCTTTCAGTTACACATCTCTTCTGTTTGTCTCCCCCCCCTTCCCACACACACATACACACACACACACACACACACAAAGACCTGCAGAGTCACACGGTGGCGATGTAGGTAGCTTTACCATTTCTGGTCTCACACTGCTGTCCAACGATCTCACGCACTCCCCTTTATATACAGCAGATTTTTTTTCCACATTTCAAAGAAGTCATGAAAACCTTACCCTCATTCATTCATCCCTCCATTCAGGTTTTTGCCTCTCTCTCTTCTTCCCTCCTCCCTGTTTTCCACTCTAGTTGCATGCACCCACCCCTTCTGATCAGCATTGCAATTTGGAGCTATTGTTTTTAGCAGGCTGTTTGCAAAACCTGCTTGCATGAGCGCACACTCACACCTCAAACACCTACCTCACTGAATAAAAGTGACTATCTTTTGTAGGGATGCTAATAAATTAGTGTGTCATGTGGAAGCTGGAAATGTGAGGAAGCATACTTGACATGACATTTACACACTGTTCACACATCACTTCAGTGCATCAGTGTATGATGTAAGATGCATATGTAGTGATGATTCTAGGTCACATACTGTATGTCCTGCAATTAAACTACCATCTATCATTGAAAATGTACATACAGAGCCATCTGTGTGCCTCCTGATGGATTCCTGCTGAGGTGTGACTGTGACTGTGGCAGTGACTCTGCCTGACCACTGCAGTGAAACAGAATAAACCCCAGCTGACCAGCCCCACGGCGTTTGATGTGGTCAGGCCAAATGCTCCCTTGTTACCCCCAGGATCCTGACCCACATAGATCCAAGCAAGCACTAGCACAATCCCTCAGTTGAAAACCCCTCTTACAGCAGCCACAAGTCAACCACCAGCCTTCACATCATCCTCCATCCTAAGTCTCCTTCTCTGGCTCACTGACTCTCTTCTAGGTGCAGGGCGGGATTATCTGGTCCCTTCCTACTATCGAAGCTGAACGGATGGAGAGATGGTGAGAACAGAGAGAACAGAGCATTGGCTCAGCTTACCGGCTGGGCATGCAGGAGGGGAGGATGATGTCTCAGACACTGCTCTTCCTTCCTTCTCTTTAGACTGATGTGAAGCAGAGATGAATGCAGGGAACAAAAGAGGAGGAGAATAAGTAAAAAAAAAAGAAGCAAAATGCAGAAAAGGGGAGCTAGTTACTAGTGAAAAATGAGAAACGAAGAATGCAAAAAAATAGGAGGAAAAAGTCCCTGTGTTGCTTTTCCCTGTCTTCCTCGTTGAGGATCCTTTATCCTTGTGAGCCACAGGGCTGTGGATTCACCTAAACACTGAGCACACGCACTGCCTCATGCCACACAGCCCTCCCTCTTCCTCTCTCTCTCTCTCTCTCTCGCTCTTTCTGCACTAAAGACAGCAGCTGCTGGTCTATGAGAAATAGAACACTATGTCCCCCTCCCTCCCCTCCTCTCCTCCTACCTCTCTTGCTCACAAAGACCCCCACCACAGACACACACACGCACAGACACACACACAGGCATTCACCATGTCCAACACCACCTCCCCCTTTCACTAACATCTCTCACTAGCTTGCCGGCAATAAGAGGAGGGGGCATTGGTCTATTTGTGTGTGCTTGGGCCAGAGTTATATTATGTTTGACATTGTTTTAGCAGCACAGTGGCTTTCTTCTTTCCACACGGTGTGAAAGTGAATCATTGTGAGTAAGGATGTGCATCAGGGTATCTTTGCAAACTGTGTGGGTGACTGCCGAGCATCATTTGCCACTGTGCGGCACAGGGGAAGGAAATACACTGCATTCAACCACAAATAATGTAAGAGAGTGTGGGTGTTAATGTTTACTGTAAGACCAAAGTTTAAGCATAAATAGGCTGACATTTATGAAATGAATATGATTTATGTTTCTTCCAGCATACCAGGTCACATGACTGCATGTGTGTGTGCGTGTGTATGTGTTTTTTTTTACCCCTTCTCACTATGTTCTTGTCATTCTGCAGGAATTTCAAATAGGGAAAATTCCCATTAAGGATCCTTACCACTTACTTATGGGTCACAGGCTGGACAAAAGGGTGCAGAATGCCTTTTGTCTGGTGGTCTTAGTCTATGACTGGCAGCCCACCCACGGGACTGGAACAGGGTAAAGGATGTGAAATGACTAAATGTTGCCATGCCATTTTCTACTATAGTAGGGCCGATGTTATATGGGGCAGAAGTAGGTTAGCAAGACCTGATGCCCTTTTAATGATCAGGTTACACAAGTGTATTTGGAGACACAGAGAGGAGTCCAGTTAATTAACTTTTCCCACAGCAGCCATTATTAATATTTGAAAAGGCTGCTGCGTCAAATGAGCTCTACAGGGCACTTGACATCTGAATATAACCAGCTTGTAATCAAATTCTTTCACTAACTTAAAAGTTATATAGAATAAAATTCTACAGTCATACAATGACTCTAAAAAGACAAATTGTTTAAAGAAAAGTTTACTATTTGGGGGTTTGCACAGTCATAGGAGGTACACTGTGTGAACTCCGATGTCTGAAATTCAAAACTAAGGTGAGTTTGAGGGTTTTTGAAGGACCCACTTGAACGATCCAAGTGAGGAGACAGTGAGAGGAGGTATGATGGCACCAGGGATTTATTGCAGTGATGTGGTAAGGTACAGAAACAACAGAAAGTCACTCCTAAAATGGAGGGCAGACAGAGCACACTACAGAGAACCAACAGACTACACAAAAACAAACAGATATAATAAGGGGTTGGGGAACCTAGAGAATGCTAAATGCAGGAGTGAGGGGAGCAAGAAAAACTAAAACATGAAGAAGAAACTAAGGAGGCTATGTGAATAAGAAAAACTGAGGGGAACAGCATACACACATACAAGAGGACAGAGCAGGGGAAACATTTAGGAAACTGTTCAGGGGCAGGGTCGCCAAAGCGGATCATTTGCCCTAATGTTGATTTGGCACAGTTGGCACACCAGATGCCCTTCCTGACACAATCTTCCCCAATTTCTACCAGGCTTGGGACAGGCACCGCACGGCTGGGGATGGGGAAACCAAACAAGAAATAAACCAAAAGGCACACACAAGAACTACCAGAGTCAGATTACAGCGATAGAATAACGGTTGCACACATACAAAGGCCGAACCAGAAATGACAACACACAGTAAACCAAAAATGTGCAAGAGTAGAGATGAATCAGAAGCGGGAATAACAAAAAACCAAACGGTGTGCATATACAGATGCCAATAGGCAGGAATAATATAAACAGATATATACAGATAAAATAAACAGGCTTAAACAGAACAAACCAAAACTAGCATAAAACAGGGGCCAAATTTTAAGATAAACAGATAACCAAACCTTGAATAACCAAATGGCCCAACACTTAACAGAGACCAAGAGATGAGATATAAACAAAAAAAACAAACAAAAAAAAACTCAGACCAACAAATGAGATTCCACAAAGAGAAGTCAGGTAGAGCAGAAATGGCCAGAGTCCAAACTGAAAAAAGCAGTGTCCAGGAGCATAGGGAATGCAGAGAGACAATCTGACAGGGGACTGAGAGGAGACCTGGGTTTAAATAAGCAAGGGCAAAGGTGAAAACTGTCAGTGCTGATGATGAGTGGTGAAGTAGCTGAACTGACTAGACAGGAAGTGGAACAGATGCATTACAAAATAAAAGCTGGGAAACAGGACGCAGGGTGAGAGGGAAAGAAGAGTGAAGGGCAGAAATTGATGGGAATAGAGGAAGATACAGAGGAGGAGGGGCAGAGAATATAGGACCTGACAAAGGGTAGGGTGTGTGAGTGGGTAGATTGCTGCAAGGAAGGCCAAAAGGGGAAGGTGAGTAGAGTCTAGTGTCAGATCCATGACAGTGCTGTCACCAGCACTGCACAAGCAGAGTTTAAAATAAGCACATAGGAGCTCCACTGTGGTCTGATGTGGCCAGTTAGGAGGAAGAACAAGATGGTATAACTATATTTATATTTTCTATATTTGGTGGTAGCTAACAATATTACAACTGAGCTTGGCCTAGTGAGTGGTTATTAATTAGTCTGTACTGGGCTCTTTCCACTTTAAGATTCCCATTATTAATTGCACATATTTTTGAGCATAGGAAAAATAACTTGTCATTTCATTCAGTCCAGATCTAACGAAGCAGACACAAGAGCAGCACACACATGGTGTCTATGTTGTCCGCTAAGCTAAATGAAGAGCAGAGTTTTAAGTCTAACAATAAATATGGGTCTTCCTGTTTTTGTGGTTGTGTCTGAGAAGTGGATCTGCTGACTGCTACTTTCACATCACCAAACAACACTAAACTGATCAAACATGACATGTAGCTCAGTTTTTATTTAAACCTTCTTGTGATAGTGAATTCCTAGTATTAGATATGAACATGTAGTATACATTTGAAAAGCAAGCAGAATGGAAGAAAAACATGGCCAAAAATGTGCATTAATTAGAAAAAAAACACAGAGGCTCAAATTATTTTAATCTGTTTGTGCATATTCAGTATATGTAAGCATTAAATAACAAGCAAACAATGTCTTATATACAAGTGAAACTGCATAGCAAAATGCACCTGTAGCCCTATAGTGGAAGAGATGCAGAGGAACATGGGAGTGATACTGCACTGGGTGACACCCTCCTGTGGGCAACAAAGGGAGGAAAAAGATTACAACATGACAAGAAAAAGAAACAGTGGGAAAGCTTTTAATTTAACAGTTTTTTTAAGAAAGCAACTTTTTTTGTAGGGATTTTAATTTAACACATGCTGCGACAGGTGTTTCTCTCCTGAGGGATGTCAGATGAGGCTGAGGAATGGAAGAGAACCAACATCAGAGTTTCACATGAGTCACTGAGGCTCAGTGAGTGGGAGATGAATATGAAGCTGGTGTGAGACACATTATAATGATGCACATTCACTGTGATGTGAGGTTGTATTTAGTCACTGTATCTGGATCTCCAAATGTGGAGGAAGCCTCCTGCCTTAGCCAGGTATAAAAATGTTTTGATGAAGGGGAGCATAGTGTCTTAAAACACCCAAGTGCATCCCACAACACTAATAACTCATACAGGTGATTGAATATAATTAACTTATCTGGTGTCACTCCGAATTTACAGCAATTTGCTATATTCTTAGATTTTAGGTTTCAGTAACACATAGCATAACATCCTTTGGTTTTGGTTTGCAGCAATGTTAGGCCACTGACTCCTTGTCTTGACTTAAACATAGAGCAAAATTATTTATGAACATGGTTAAAAACTCAAAATCTGGACGACTTTCAAACAATTAAATTTGCAGTTTCAGGGCTGTAGCATCACCACCCCTAATGACTCAAACATGCACAGGACCAGATGTTGTATTTGAAATGAGACAAGGAGTGAGTTTTACCTGTTATTTGTGATTAAACATTATCTCTTATGTGAGGCCTTGAATTTAGCTCTTTGGAACAACCTAACTCTGGGCAACAGTTTAACTGTTCATATCTCACAACACAACACTGTAAATTTCAGTTCTGTATGCTGTTAAGGGCAAAGTCACAACAGGGTTTCTCTCTTGCTCTGTGTGTGTGTTTATGTCAGCTTAACAGGAGACACTGCAGATTTAAGCAGAGACACATGATCATCACCTGATCTTGGAGCGTTGCTGTGTGGCTCTGCAATGAAGAAGACCAAAAATGAATAAATAACGTGTATCCAAGGATACGGCGGGAGGATGGTGAGTAAGTCAATTTGCATAAGCTTCTGGTTCAAATTTGCCTCCAGAGAAACCTGTTAAATACAATTTCTTAGTACACAAACATCAACTAATGAAAGCTAGCAACCTCTTTTATGCTTTTTATCTGATAACCACAGTGCTTAAAATTCTCCTTTAACATTATATCAGCTGTGAAATATTTTCAGTTTGATTGTCCATACTGATCATAAGGTCAAAAAAAGGTCAAACTCCATTTTTCAAAACCCAACCTACAATATATTAAAGTGCCAGAGTGATATGGAGGTCCTTTTTAAACTGAAATATTAATACCTTAGCATTATTGCCAACCAGCAAAAGGTGGACCACCTTGGATTATTCATAGTGTCTATTACTTTTTAGGTCAATTGTCCCATCCTGCTTGCCACCACATCTACAACTGCATGCTTTTTGAGTTATGAAGCGAGGTAAAGTGCAGGTGAAACACTGAAAAAAGTGATAATCAGGGTGAGAACATTCAAACATTGTAAGTATTATAAAATCATTTTATATAGATGAAAACAAAACAAAACAAGAGACAGTAAACACATTCCGGAAAAATTGATCTTCACTGTAAATAATGAATACTTTGACAACTGTGTGTACTGATCTGCAATTAATACTTATCATTTTGACTAGTTACAGGGTTACACTTTGATATTACGTTTTTCATATCCAAATGCACAAAGTTAAAAACCAGCAGTCACATCCAGTCTAAGATGTGTATCTAACCACATTGCTACAATTCCCTAACACATCAGGATATTCAGCTCTTCTGTGCCATGTGTACCCCAGTCAAGGGGCACTTAATCAATCTTTCTATGTATAAATAAATGTGTGTATAAATGTGTGTTTACAAGTCTCCAGATCATGTGAAAAGGTTTTGTGGCTTCAGAAGAATCTGCAGAAAACCTAACACATTCCTTTGAGTGATGAGGCAGCATTGCTTAGAACAGAAATCCACAAATTTGAAAGAGACAAAAATGAGGGTGTGTGGAGGTAATGGCTCAAGGATATACTTGTCACTGCTAGCTCACACAATGCAAACAGTGTTTTAACTCTTGGTGGTTGAGCTGCATTGTGGTTTATGTAGGCACCAGGTACAAAGAAGAAGGAAATGCATGGAATAAGAAAGGCAATAGCTCTGGTTCTACTGCATGGATTTTTATCCCATTTATCAAAGGTCCAACAGTGTTGGAGAAGTTGAATGATTTAAAGAAAGATTAAAAATCATGTTGTGTGAACATCCTTAATAATCTTGAATCACTTATAATCTAGTATGATTAGGTTCAGCCAGCCATAGGGCATCCTATTCCTCTCAACAAAAGGCAAACAATCTGAAGCTTGGACTAGTCACGTTGCACTACAGAAGCATATACTGAAGCCCACACTGTTCCTCCATGACTCTCACCAGCTAAATGTTAGGCTACTATATCAATGAGTGTGTGGGCAGCTGATAGGCTGCCATCATGAAGACACTATTCACAGTGTCACAAGTGAGAAAATGAGAGCTTTGTAAATGTATATAATTAGTCTGAACTGATTTTGGCTTTTGACAGGGGGGTAAAATGTTGCAGGGAAGTGCTCTTAGTTGCATTTTCTCAACCTGGCATAGGAGCATCTCTAAACATTCACCTGACACTCCTCACCATCCTCACCCCGTCTTCTCCTCCCCTGTGCCTATTTCTGTCATCTTAGTTGGAGTTATTGACAGAAGTGTGGCAGCTTGACAGGCCCCCACCAAACCATCCCCCTTGCTACATCATCCATCTCATGCTTCTGTTGCAGTCACTGTGGTCTCCATGCCCCTGCAACACCCCCGCCAAGCTTGCACGGTTAGTACAGTCTGCCTGTGCTCTTTCCTTATAAGGGCAAAATACATTGACAGAGGCAGATAGAGGGGGCTGTACCAGCACAGGCAGGCAGGTAGGGGGACAGTGGCTTGAAAAGGAGGAAAGAGGGAGATGATGTAGAGAGAGAGGAGGAGAGGTTAGGAAATAGTGAACAGAAAAAAGAGGAATGGAGACAGAGAGAGGGAGAGGGCTCGTAGCTTACAATTTGTGTCAATATTTAGACTTGTAGAAATTATATTTTAAGAACTAGATTAAGGACTATGAGCTAGTTCTCCCTGATTTTAATTTCTTCTCAGGTACAAAGTTTAGACAACCGTCTGGTTTGGATGTTATCACACTAATCAGTCAACTTCAATTAATGCAATATGTTGTTATCATCACCATATATAGGAGCCAGGAGGTACCTGCTCCACATTCTAGCAGGCTCAGTAGATGCCACAGTGTCACTTGGTTTAGGCACAAGAAATAATGCACAACACTGATTAAAGTAACAACACTGACCAACAATATCAGAAAGGACACAGACTGGTGTCTCTTGTCTCAAAGTCCCTTGTTTTGTCATCCATACTTACACCTTGACATCGCATATACATTACATCACTAAATGCAACTCTGGCAGCTGTAATATATACTACAACCGATAGATTTTTCTAAATTCCAACTCTCAGAGTGACTATGTAGGCGACCTACTTATAATAACCTATAATTCACCATTCAAAGGCATGATAACACTCAAACTACGTGATCTGGCACTACTTAATGCTACCATTTTTCCAAAGCTGAAATAAAATAGATAGTACTGCAGTGTTGTACCCTAACCGTCACATAGTCATACTATTTTTAAAAAAGCACTGACTCCAGAGCTGCGTTCAACATTTTAACGTTTTCCTTTATATATTTTTGAACTGCAGAAAATTTCTTTCCAATGGAAGATATCTATGATCCACAAAGGGCATGTCAGCAAGTTATACAGTAGACAATGAAACAGGAAAATATATTTGCTTGTGCCAAGATGCAGTAACTGTATCAGCATAGTGTTGGAAGGATTAGACTGACTGTTATCAGCATCATCCTCATTTAACAGAAAACAAACTAATCATGACTTTAGCAGTGATTAGGTAGCAAAATTGCCATGTATTCACATAAATACATCGCAGCATGCTTGTGTGGAGTCACTTTACAATTCACAGTAAGAAAAGTGATCTGTAATACAAAAGCTTCCTACTGAAAAGTAAAATATTGACCCAAAACAATGAAGCATTTATCATAGATCATTTTAAAAAACACTGGGTCCTTCATTTCCCATAATGCAACTTTTTTAAATCTTTTTATTAGACACCCCAAGCCTGGTTAAAGCCTACATCTTTCAACTCCACATCACTGGTTCAGGCCTTCTATTAAAAATGCAAAGTTTAATATTGCCCCAAATGTTAGAGTAGGGAAAATGACCCTGTTGTTCAGGAGATAACCCTGATTTCACCAGCTCCTTATACACTGGTTCTTTATTGTCCCCAAACCTTGCAGAAATTAATCAAAGGATGGTGATAGCGATCTAAAAATGAAAGCCCCCCCAAAAAACCAAAGCGTTCACAAAGTCACTTAGTAATATAATGAATTATGTTATATTTTTTGAGGATCGTAATCAACTTGTTACCAATTGATGTTACCAGACTCGATTTCTTATGCAAATGAAGGGGAATAAATAAAACTGAGTTTGGACTTGGAATTCCTCTTCAAGCCTGTGTGTATTTGATGGTTCTGTTGCTTCAGCTGGAACATTTCTCAGCGTTACACCTCCCATGTAGCAGGAGGCCTGGTCGGCCTGTGAGGGCCGGGCAGGTGCTAATTGGGCTTGAAGCTTGTGAATGAAGCTGCCTGCCATGAATGGAGCGGAGTGCATTAAAGCAAGTGGCCCCGTGTGATCCATGTGTGTTTGATCAGCATGTAGATGGTAAATCAGCGTCAGCGTTGCCACAGACTGACAAAACACACCTCCTCTCTGTGTACTAGTATCAGTCTGTTAAACATGCCTCTCATTTTGTTGCAGATTGAAGGATGACACCCCTTTGGGAATGATGCAGGAAGAGAGATGCAAATCCACTTAGTCACAGGTCCTTGAGTGGAGTAAAAGGCAGACGCAAAGGGGAGAAAAGAAGGAAATTAAACTAACATAACACTCAGCTGCTAAGTGTGTCAGCATCTATGAAAGCAGGCAGGCAGGGAGATGCTTAGTGTAGGGTTTGTGTGTGTTACTTTCTGGTTATTATCAATATGAAACATCTGCTCTTGCTTTCTTAATCTCTGCCAACCTGTAGGCAATAGCTCATTTACTCTGAGTAATTCCCCCATGGGGCCAAAACTCAAACCTCCACTAAAGCCCACGCAACTGAGTAGATCTTAGAATAAAAATAAAATGGATTCGATGAAAAACTAGGATCGTGATTTAGAGGAAGTTTGGAAATAAGCCTTTGCTCCTCTCAGAATATATAACAGTGAACTATCTCCTCCTATCGCTGCATAATGTCTCTCAGGTCCCCTTGGAAGGAATTAGGGAATAAAAACTGTCAAGAAAGTTTTGATAGCACTCCCTAGTGTGTCAGTTCCTGTATGTAAAGAGGCTGTGATAAAACCCTATAGACAATCTGGAGCTAATAGCACAAGTAAGTTGAAGGAGTTGTTTGCACAGGGCCAGAGATTTAACCTGAGATTTGACAGGATTAATATGTGCATATATGAAGACCTTGTATTGACAATGACTTTCGATTATGTTTTATTAAACTATGAGGCAGTAATGGAGTGGTTCCCAACTAAGAAGTTGAGAGACCAAAATGGTTCACCACCAAACATGTAAGCAATCATGACATGATTAATGCAATATTAAATGTATACACAGCATGAAATATTGACATTTATTATGTCCTTTACTCTTTGTCATCACTACTGGACACCATGGGAGCCCCATTATTTAACACTTTGGGAACGATGGTGCCTGCTTGTCAGACCTCTCATCATGAAATGCCCTGCTACAGTTGTGGAAACATAACCGTTTGGTTGACTTCACACACAAACACAATATAGGGTTCAGGCAACAAACTTTAGTGTTAGGTTAGGTTACAAATAAAACACATACTGTCAAAACAATACATACATATTTCCTTACTCTAAAAAACTCTGTATATATAATTATATACAGAGTATTAATACACCATGTCATGCTGTACTCAAACCTCTGTTTCCTGTGGTAAAATCCTTTGTCTTCTTGTGCCATTTAACTACCCCAACCACCTCTCTATATAGACTAAATATACTACGTCATTGCTGCAGGCGCATTAAGTATTGATGCACCTGGGTTTCTTTTAACCTCAGCTGACAACCCCAATGCAAAAGGGTACCTTTAGCGTTAATACAACACCAAAGGACTTGACAAAGCAGCTGCTTATAAGCCTTGGGAATGAGAAAGGCTTGCAATATTTGCCTTAAGTTTCAGATTACAGCCTAAAAATTAGACAATCATTTATCACTAAAATACTTCTTTAATACTTCTGCAATACCGGGACAAAATTTTATGATAAGGCATAAGACATGAAATCAGAGAATAAGAAAATAAAAACTTTGTTCAATAAAAAGATTTACATACATGCAAAAAATTTATGAAAAATTAAAAGACATCAGACCCGAAACCTAAATACTCAACAACGGATTCTGGGGCTTACTTTCAGTGGTCATTGGCTCAAATTTAGATGTGAAACTCTGTAGGATGAGGCATAGCGACGACGGTTGCTGGGTAAAGACAACCAGTAAACACAGTGTTTGTGTATGTGTGTCTGTCTGTGTCTCTGTTTGCCAGTGCCAACAGGAGAAGCTACAGGGGTAGGGGGTTGAGTGTCCCAGAAATTTGCAATTGCCCCTCACCCTTCCCCCACACTGGGCAGCCACATGGACAGTGACAGACAAGAAAAAGGGGAGGGGGGAAAGCAGGAACACAGAGAGAGTGAAAGAAAGGATGGAGGGATGCCAGCATGTCTTTCCCCTGGTCCCCAGATGATCCTCGTGGTCTCCCTGCTGCACCATCTTTGTGCAGATCCACTTTAAGATGATCCTGGATTATTATAGATTAAGGGGGTGAGTGTGCATATTCCCTGTATAGTATAAAAGAGAACCAGCTCCTCCTTATTCTGTTTCTCATCACACAGACACAAACTGTACTGTACGTCCCACCATGTCTCAATATGTGTCTAGACTGGAGTTTCCCAGTGACCCTTAGTCATCCAGACCTCTCCCTTACCCCAGGGTTGAGCTTATTAACAGTAACAGGAAACAACAATGTATGAAAATGTGAATTATAATGGACCACTGAAAGCCCCCCTTTGGCCCCTGTGTTCCATGAGGCCAATAATTCTGTACATAGACCCTGCAGGGAAAAGCTAGAGAAAGTCAAAGAATGCCAGACTCTAGATTAATTTAAGTGGAAAGGGCATTTGCAGCCAGGAGGAGGGTGACTTTAGATCCTTGACATGGCCCCCACATTCAAAGATGAGGACATTTGTTAAATTTAAACATTAAAAATACTCCTGCCTGCCAGTGTACACACATTAGTGCAATGAGATCATTCCTTAGCACAGGTTTTCATAAGGTTACTTTTAAAAATGGAATTACACTCACCCTCAACAGGCAAACTTTTTTTGGTTCATATAATGATGATCTCTTCAAGATTATGTGTTTTTTACTTAAAGGCAGCCGATTTGCCTCCTTTCGATGACCAGCTATTGTTGAGCCATTCTTTTGCTTCCTTTCCAGCTAGGGCTCAGGGGCAGATACAACCAGAGAACTGGGTGCGGGTATTAAAGTTTAAGAGTCCTTGAAATACCAGATACACTGTAAAGTGAATTGTCTTAAATGGCCAAAGAACATACATCATGACTCAAAGATTGGAGGTCCAATTTCAATTGACTCCCAACTTGTCTCACTTAGAGTAGGTCAGGCTATTTGCTCAGGAGAAGATCTCTGTGTGTCTTTGGTCAAAACACACACACACACACACACACTGAGCAAAATAGAGGCAGAATTTGTTCCCTTTCACCTCATGTATCACTTAATAACTTGGACTTTGTCTCAAACTGCAGTGTGTAGTGTCTGATTAGAAGCAGCCTTAAGAGACAGAGCTGACAGCTAACGGATATTAATGAGACTCATCTACTGACATTTCTCTCACTCGCTCCAGCTCTTTAACCTAACAATTTTTTCACTCTCTGTTCTTTTCTTTCAGTATTTCTATCCATCTCCCATTGATGAATAGCAGCTGTCAGGGTTGTGGGTTGAGAAATGCAAACAGAACAATCAAGACCAAAGGCCTATATTAATTATTCCCCTTTGTTATCTTCCTACATGATTGTTTTACACATTTTTTGGAACATTCTTTATAAGAATGAGAGTACCGTGGCTTTAGGATATACATATTGTTTGATCCACAAGTTAAATTCTTAAAGATGGAGAATGTAACTCACACATCTGGTGTTGCTGTGTGATCCTGTGAGACAATAGTGAGCATCCACTCACAGCCACTTTACAACACCACCAAACGTATGTGCATTTCTCCCCTCTGAAAGGTGCTTAAATGCACTGCGCTCCAAAACAAGCTCACACAAGCACCGTTTCTTCCCACAAGACCTCACACTCATAAAACAGTTAACTCAGCCTTGTGAACATCTCCCCACAGTGTCTCTCATACAGCAATTACTGTGAAATTACTATTGTTATAGGCTATTTATAAAGCATGTCTCGTACATAACCCCTATAATATCTGAGTTTAAAATACCAATCTATATCCAATAACAAGACAGCAGGTACATATACAGATTGTTGTGAAATAGCTGCTCTATTTCATTTACTTTTACACTCCAAACGTACAGACCATTTATTGTAAGATTCTTGGTACTGCTATTGCAATTCCATATTTATATTTATTGGCCAATAAACACCAGTTTTGTCAATTTATCATTTGTCCAAATTTCTTTAACTTACTGCCTACTTTTAGTTTCATTTATATTCTGATAAATGTGTTTTCAGTTGTTCTGTGTATTTGTTTTGGCACTAGATTTTAGAAGCAACTGAAAACCAGAATCACATTTTTGCAAGACACTTGTCCAGCAGGCTGTTGATGACTGTTGCGCTGCTGATCCTGAAAATATATCTGCTGCCATCTGATGAAGATTTTAGAGTACTGCAGTCTCTCTGGCTTAAAAACCGGCATATTATCTTTTTTTTTTTTTTTTTTGGGTTAAGCTACTACATAACAAAATACAGATGTTTAACTAAGGGCTCTAAAGGGTACCACTTTCAAATTGTTGAGCTGGCATATTTTCCTAAACACGTGTGGAAAAAATATGAATTATTTAACACAGACTTAAATGTAATTTACTAAATTGGCTTATGGAAAGTATTTTCATGATACAAAGGCACTGTGTGTGTTTCATGTTCAACACAAATCATTTTGGATATTAAGGGATTCTACTACAGAGTCACAGTACGGTCAGGGGCCTTACGGATACGTTTTAAACAACTCAGTGTGAAGAGCCATGTAAACAGTACAGTGTATAGAGACAGAAAACAACTCTGCTCATCAGTTTGCAGTACAATTACTCTAGTGCTACAAGTACAGAGAAGTTACCATTTTCTATGTCTTGTTTTGCAATTATGGTAGATTATGGGTGATAGTTATGGTCATGGTATCAGAATGCCTAGTTCAACTTCCATGAAGACCACTATGTAGATTTCATTTTTAACAACAGGTAGCATTAGCCATTTTATATTTAATTATTACTATAAAATAAACATATTTGGAACAACCAACATAGTAAAAAATGTTATAAGTAAATGTTCAGCCATGTTTATTGCAACATTTAAATAGGAGGCGTTGCACAATGTGTCTGGTTTGTTCCACAGAAAACATATTTAGCCTAATGATTACGTAATTGATAACTATATTTAAAAAAAAACAAAAAAAGGAAAAAAAAAAAACACAGTGGCACAGTGTAACACAAGAACTATCAATAAGTATGCTGTCCTTTTTTACAATTGAAAACAGACATGTTGAAAACATCGTCTTTGTCTTCTGTAACATATAGTTTCTGTGTTGATTCACAAAATAGACGGGAAAAAAATATCCTCAAAAAAGCTGGTGGAAAAAAAAATTAGTATCTGTATTTTGTAGAATAATCCTTTGGAGACACCACCAGACCTCTTCCTTTTCTTGCTCCTCGGTACACGGTTTCAACAATGTCTATCATCTCTTGCTTGTCTTCTATTGTCCAGTTGATCTTGTTGTTATTACCAGTACCCAAATCAATCATGATGTGTTTGTTTCTGAGAAAAACCAACCACAATAGGTGTCATATAGAATCCATCTTATTTAATGATGAGGTGATAATTTAATAATGAACATTTTAATATTTAGATCAGTATACATGTAGTGTACAGTATAGATAATGTGTGTCTCACCTGAAAAAGAACATGACAGTGCAGGGGTCATACAACTCGTACATTTTGTTGAAGTCAGGCACTTCTGTAATATCCACCAGGTAAATGACTGCAAAATTCTTGACCTATCAGGACATAGACAGGTGCAATGTTATTACAACTGTAAATCTTCTAAACCGCAAGGTGCATTCTGTATAACCTAACAAATTAACATGTTCTGTTGTTTGAACAACAGTGGACTTGTTCTTGACTGGATTCTTAACATGATTGATAATCAACACATAAAAATTACATGTTGGACTTTAACCAGTGAAAAGATGATGATTATGATAACAAACCTCCTTTTCCTTTTATTGCCCACAGTTTCTCATCGCTTCAGTGAACTATTCTTAAATATTTAAGAAATGATTGAAATACCTCAAGAGCCCTAATAGTCTTGGGCAGCATGGAAATAGTTTTAAAAATTGCTGACTGAGGGTAAAATACTACTACATAACACATTCGATGGGGATGTTAGTTGTAAATCAGCTTTAAAGTGCCAAGAGCAGTGAATAGTGATGGAAATAGGCTTAATAGTACAATATTTGCACTGCAGAAAAAACTGTGCTTGTGGCTCAGGAGGTAGAGCAGCTGTCCACCAATCTCAGGATTGTTGGTTTGATTCCTGGCTCCTTATGTCACATGTCGAAATGTCCTTGAGCAAGACACTAAACCCATTAGTACTACATGGTGGCTTTAAAATATATTTTTTTTTATAAAAACATTATGACCTAATAAAAGGTAATGTATCATTATGTATGTATGATGTATCACCGTAAAATCGGCTTCACTTTTAACAAACAGCAATTTTTAACCCTTAATTTTTGTTAATTATGTACAGGTTTTGCCATGATTACCATAACCAGTGCTGCCTAAAGTACAATGTTCTATGGAGTCTTTTTAATTCTGTAATGCTCAAATTGGCCATGCTGATCCTCCTGCATGACACTATTAACACGCCAAGTGGTAATGTTGTGGCTGATTGGTGTGTTTGTAGATAGGAGTAGAATAAACTAGCAGTGGGGAGTTAATTGAATATATAAACAATACAGTCAGTCTGACAGAAGTATATTTATAGTTACTTCAAACTGCAATCAGCATATTTTACATCTCTGCTGACATGCATCATAATTATCAGTAAGGCAGCAGATAACATTTATTTACACTATATTGTCAAAAGTATTTGCTCACCTGCCTTTAGACCCATATGAACTTTAGTGACATCCCATTCTTAATCCATAAGCTTTAATATGACGTCGGCCCACCCTTTGCAGCTATAACAGCTTCAACTCTTCTGGGAAGGCTTTCCACGATATTTAGGAGTGTGTTTATGAAATACATAATACACAGTGCTCGCAGTCGTCGCTCTAATTCATCCCAAAGATGTTCTATCAGGTTGAGGTCAGGACTCTGTGCAGGTGTGTCAAGTTCTTCCACACCAACTCACTCATCCATGTCTTTATGGAACTTGCTTTATGGACCTGAATTCATTTATTTGGATAGGTGAGCGAATAATTTTGGCAATATACTGTATTTTATGGATTATTCTCCCATTTACTTCTTTGATTACTCATTTCAGTTTCACAATAAAAATGGATTATTTACTTTTTTTTTTATCAAAAAGAGCATAAACATCCCATACTTAGGTGTAAGACAAAGCCACTACTAAAACCATTATTATATAAAATTGTAGTAGTATATAACTGTAATATTTTTCAGTCGACCTAATTTCAGCTAAGCATCCAGCTACTGGATGAAATATAATAATAATAGTCTAATAGCAGTAAACGTGTTTCAGTGTACAATATAGAACATAGATTTTGTTGAAACGCACGGTTTAAGACTATTAAAACATCGTTTATTGTGCTGCTCAAGAATGTTGTGATTCACTGATTCTGAAGGCATCCCGGTAGACCAGCAGACGTTGCTATTGAGCACGTTTAGATAAGGGGGTAGCTATTGCTTATAGCACAAGGATCAGAAACTTGTCCAACCTTTTCAGCGATGCTGTACAGAACTTCGTCCATTTTCATGCATGTTGGGTCCCAGTCGTGGCCGAAGCGGATCACGAGTACACGGTCCTCTTCAGATAAAATGGCTTGGTCAACCTGCCAGCCATTATGGAGATGTGGTAGCATATATGACATCTTGATCTTAAGGTGTCGGTTACTAAGCTGAAAAACAAAACATTTCACTTTAGCTTTACATATACAAAAAGACTATCTAGTAACTAAGCAGCTAAACCGACTCTCGGGACTGACTCTCACTGACAGACGCTTTAGGAAAGTAAACTTACTGTTAGCCTGCTAATACTAGCTAACAGTTGCTTGAACTAGCGTTAGCTAGTTAGCCGAAGAAAAGTCTCGGAGGGGACAGAATAAAAACCATGCCGTAACGTTATACATATCGTGTAATTGCATGTAACTAAAACGGAATAAACAGATCAAAGTACTTACCTTAAAGAACAAATAAAGACGTATAATGGTGAAATAAATAATCTGTATAGTAAGCTTTTTAATTCAAACATTCAACCGAGACTTGCGCCGTACAGTTAATGGTTTTCGTAAATGTTACGTTACGTTACGTTACATACGTATGTCGTCATCACACGGGGACACACGGCGTGTTAACGTCTCATGTAGATAAAGATATTTGTGTTTGTTAATTTGTTGTCAATACAAATTACGTTAATGCTACGCCGTTTAATCTGATAGATGCTAAAAAAAACCCAGATGAACAAGAAGTGAGCCAAGATTTAATTTGCATGAAAGTGTTTTTGTTTTTGATTTATGAATGGTGTCTTCCTGCATTTATATTACCTATGCAATTGCCTTGACAAAGGGGTCACACAACAAATATCGGCCCTTTAGTGGTCTCAACCGATTAAAAACATGCAATAATATGAGGAGGAATAGTAGCTAATATTAACTGACCAAAACATTATAACCACCTCTTCTTATAAAGCACTTGACTTCATAACCTACTTTGACCTCAATAATAAACATATAGTAGAATTATCACCTTTCTGACAGTTTCAACCTAAAAACAGACATGATAACCTTGTAAAAGTAGGATTTATGGCAGTGGCGATATAAAGAATTGTATTAAATTGCACAGGTGGTCATCATGTTATTCCTGATCAGGGTATGTTTAAGTATATTTATTTAAAATGTTCTGATTTAATTCTCTTCTTTATCTTATTTTTGTCTGTCCATATCACACAAAACAATTCATGTTGTTGATGTTGTTAATGTAGACTTGAGAATAACATTTTTAATTAGCATATATTGTAGCCTATAGAGAAGCATATAACCTAGAACTCTTCCATTGTATTGGATGCATCAAAAATATTAATTGTTGTGCAATTAACAAACATTTATTGCTGTGCAATTTATTACAGTACAAAAGTACAACAAAGGTACAAAGGTTATAGAACCTTTCCAGTCTATGACATAGCAGCATATTATGGCACTCCTTAGAGAGTGTGAATTACTATTAGATATGTTTTAGCCTATTTTTAATTTGACCACTGATTACACAATCACATTACTGTGGTTCTGAATGGCAAAGTGATTAACAAAGTCTGACTATTTCACATTAGACTATTTTCTCTATGATGCATGATTGTTTAACAAACAACATTGAAAGCCAATTTTACTGACAACCATCAACACTGTAATCATATCTCTAAGCTCAGGCATATTTTATTCTATATGGCTGTTTTCTCTTTTCTTTTTTTCACATTGCACAACCACAGCCTTCAGCCTTCTGAGCAAGTTTCTCAACAGGCATTAACCTAAATCTCTGCTGAGATGTTACTCTTCCATCATATTGGTTATATGTATAAGTCCCTAGAAAACAACACCCTCTTAAGCAAAATTGTTCATTCAGATCCCAGGTTGCAAGAGTCTAATTTAGGCCTGTAGGTGGCATTAGAAACATTCATTTGTTTTTTGGAGACAAAAGTCCCACAGTGGTTTTTTTGAACATCCCGTGACATCTCGAAAAACATATCCAAAGTCCATTGGTGTTCCATAGGGAATATGAAAAGTCCTGCACACAGTAATGTCACACAATAATCCCTGAGGAGCACCGATGTTCAGCTGGAACAGACAGTGTTGGGATGAGGTCAGGGGACACAGTCAACCACAGTCATGTAAAGTTGATCAGAACTTTCTTGTTGCTGTTCCTAGTCGGCAGGATGCTCCGGACACGAGCGGTTCACCTGAAACCACTCATCTATACACCTGAAAAAAGTAATAATGTAAAATTATTTTCAAATTCGTCTCTTGAATCAGTTCCACACATCACAATGAAATGTTTTACACTTTTTGTTATGCATTTCAAAATGTATTTAAGTAGGTATGAACAAAATTTAAATATAGTACTTAGAGCCTTCCTAAATTCTAGATGAAAAAAAGACAAACTACAAAAACATGCCTACATTTTTGCAGTAGTTAGGTTGGATAAACTGTATATCAATGTGTACATGTGGAATTGTGGTTGCACTTGATAATTTAGAAGATATAAGTTGTTTCAGGCATAATCTATTTAAAGAATTTGTTTGACAATTCAGGAAATGGTTGTTGACTTTCTTGCTGAAGGCTAAATAAGAAAATCTATAACACAACTAACATTGTTAGCTTAGCATAAAGGCTTCAAATTGGAAAATATCTAGATTGCATCTGCCTAATTCAGCCCTCTAAAGCTCATTAATTATGATGTTGTGTATCATTTAGCTGGTTTTCTTTGCTTTGGACAGAATCAATCTAGGCTTTACCCCATTTCCCATTTTGTCAAGCCAAGCCAACTGGCTGCTGATTTTAGCCGCATATTTACTGTAGTCTCATGAGAGTGGTATCATTCTTCTCATCTCTCAGCAAGAAATCAAAGAAGAGCATTTACCAAAATGTCAAACCACTTAAATAAATAACTTCAGTTATCACAATAACAACCATGTTTCACCATTTTAAACGCTGCTTTAATCACTGCTTCCTTATCAGTATCCTAGTATAGTTTTCTGCCTAAAATGGTTGTTACCTGTTTTGGTATAGCTGTATAAGTACTGCAGGATCTGCAATGTTTTGCATTAATATCTTGTTAGTGTTGATACTGTACTCGACAGAGGCTAGTGCCATGCAAACAATTTTAAATTTAAATGTCACTGCTTAATACATTGCAACATAGTTCATTGATGTGTAAAACAAATTCAATCACTAAGCGCTTAACAACAAATTTTATATTACCCAAATGACAAATTGTTCTTCAAAACATCACTTAGAGCTTGTATGTGTTTCAAAATGTGTTACAGGTTACTCTAAAAAACAACAGTTTACACTGGTTGTATTTTTTTTGCATTTGTCCATCTACAACTGTATATATAAGTTAAATACTGTTTGGTAATGAGTGTTAGTGTGTATTATTTACCCTTTGTGGTAGATACAGAGGCAGGGAAGTCTGGCAATCGTGTCTCCTTGCTCCAGCTCTTCTAAACAGATGGTACATTCCCCAGAGTCTCTGGACAGGATGTCCTCTGAGAAAGACAATATGGACAGAGAAAAACTGAGCAAAGTGCTGCATCACACACCAAAGCGTGCATCATATGTTCAGTTCAGGTGGTTATACCTGTTTAACCTATGCTACTAGGATACCTGTTGTCATTTGTGTTCAGATGAGTGGTATTGTTCTATAAGCGTCCACAGAGAGGAAATATACAGTCCCTAGTGGTAAAAAGGTTGTTGTTTTATGGTACTATTTAACCTTTTTTTAACCATACTTCTGTATGATAATTTGATGACATATTATAAAAATGGGGAGAGAAAATGTCTCTGATCACATTGTCCTGAGGTGCGGTGAGGATGAAGCTTTCTTTTCATTGTCACATATTTATCTGCATGTTCAGCTGCAACAGGTACAAGTGTCAATCCCTGAGGCGAAGGAGTAGTTAAGACTAGTGTTTGATGTACACATATGAAAATAGAGCCCATAGGAGAGGAAAAATAGACTTATTCAAATGTTCTGACAATATTTGCATGGGTTAGATAAAGGACCGCATACAGCTAACTATATAGTGTGTGAGCTGCGTATGTGTATTTATTAGTAACATGCATCTCATTGTAGCTGTGCGTATGTACTGTATGTGCAAATGTCAGCTTCAGCAATTAAGATGAGGACTAAGCTGTTGTTTGCATACATGTAACACTGTCAACCCCAGGAAATCTCCACATGCACAAAGTGTGTGTGGTGGCTTCAGTGTGTACACAGGAAAGACGTGTTTGCAAGAGACAGGTATTCACACATTCTGCACACATTTGGTTGGATGCATATATGTGCAGCTGCATTTACTTTGATCTTTACTTGGATCTTGCATAGTAGTGGTGAGAAAAGCAGGTCTTTTGCACAATGTCTCCTTCTGCTTTGGGTAAGTTTTCCTGATAACTCAAATGTTAAAATTTGAAAACAAAAGGGTAAATGATTTGCCCACAGCCCTCCCTTCTCTAACTGCAAGTTTCAGGCCTGTTTCACATTTGACCACTGGGTCTGTTGAGAAGTCTGTGCTGTTGCACTAGTGACACCAGTGATGTTGACACAGCTTCTTGAAGTATTCACCTCAACATCACTAAAGCATTGAAAGAAGATAAACAACTGAAGGTCAGCAAATATAGGGTTTTCAGGAGGTGGTGACTTACACTTTAAAGTACATTTGAATGCACGAATTTTACATATAATAGAGAGTTGTGCTACTATTTGTTTTAGTTTGCCTTTGTCATTGTTCAGTTTCAGGTGTTGGTTTGTGTGGCTATTTTAAGCAAAGCTCAACAACTGAGGAATAGAGGATGTAAAAGGTTGCTGTGGCCAAAACCACTAGCGTCTCCTTAAACTAGCAGTACCTTCCAAGCCCTCTGGCACTTTCACCCCCACACTTGCTTACTGTTGTAGGTGAGACGTGTTTTGCTGAAACACATAAGCAGGTGTTTCTCTATTTCATCCGACGCCATAAACTTTGAGCAAACAGGACAGTGGAAACCTGGAAGGAAAACACAAAGACAGCAATATGAGGGCCCAGATGTGCCAGCAGCTCGCTCACAACCTTTTATTGATATGTACACAAGAGAGGGTGTGGGGACTCAGCTTGAGTTTGATCAGTTACGAGGCATCATGATCTAAAAACCCAACAGTGTCTATCTGCTGTCAACAATTGGTTACAATCTATTTTCCTATCAGAACCATTCTTTTTTGGGTGTCACTGCTGATCCCAAACTAACCACAAACATTCTGCTTTCGTATTTATTGCACAGTGTGTGCAAATCAATTATGTGTCCCCTGAAAACAGCCTCTCAGTCCTGCACATCTCACAAAGATTATTAGGAACAGAGGCAGCTTGACCCGAGATAACAGCCAACCTCCTGTTTAACGTTATAACACCTCAGTCAAGAAATGGACAACAAACACATCACACATCGTATATGCAGGTAGTAATTATTTCTATGTCTGCTGTGAGCCTCATGTTTGTGTTTGGAAATTGATTAAAATTAGATAAGCCTGTGGACATGTCAGGACCGCAGATTCACCATCACATGGACACAATGAGCAAAGGTTATTGAGGGTATTGATGAGTGTAGTAATCATTACCCTTCCTTGTTGATGAAGTTCCCTAAAGCATGTAGTTAGAAGGACAAGGGAGTAGAATTCCAACTTGTTTTTACTGACCATACAGTTCTAAAATGCTCTAACTCTAAAATGTTAATTTTTTTGTTTGGTAGCAATTGTTTTGCAGCAGCATGGATTTTAGAGGCTGGTAATGGTCCTGTTATGTTAGTCTGAGTACTGTATTGTTGTGATCTTGTCCTGAGATTTCTCAGCTGTTGAAAAACATCTACACTTGCGGATTCAGGAAATTTGTGTGGATGTATATATATGTATGTTTGTGTGTGTGTGTGTTTGTGTGTGTGTCTCTGTGTGTGTGTGTGTGTGTGTGTGTGTGTGTGTGTGTTAGGCAATGTGTTACTAGCAGGAAGCCCCTATCTGGTGACCTACATAAATGAACTCAAAAGAAACCAGCCTAGATTTGCCAGAAGACAAGCAGCAGAAGAGAGGTCTTTAAAAGAAATGCCAGTTTGGTACATTACAGCCACCTGTGGCTACAATAAAAGTGGAGAAGTGCTAAACAAAGGGCTCAGTCATCAGACAGGTATTACTGTATGCTAGGTATCACATGTCAAATGGAAAAACACTAAGCAACTCCAAGCAAGTGGTATACTGATTATGATATCTGGCAGGAGTGCCAAGCAACAAACATGAAGTAACTTGTTGACTACAAACACAGTTTATACTCACCCTATACCTGAAATATTACAGTTAGGCCAAATGAGATTTTAAAATGGAAGAATAATAAAAGCCATATGATTTGTGAACAATGAACACACTAGCATATATGAGGTGAGTATGTCTCATAATCACTATTCTGACAGACATTGTGTACTTCAGGAAGACCAAAGGAGCCTCAAGATAATAAATCTTAAAGGTTTAAAAGGCATTGAATATTAACCTATAACTCCTTTGAACTGAAATGTATTTTCCAAGTGTTTTAAAGGTTTAGTCTGTAATTGTAGCAACCCGTAGTTTGCAATCTTACCTCCCAGCAGGTGAGGAGAAAGGTTAGCCGGTAAGGATCCTATAATCAGTCTGTGGCCCTCAGGGGGCAACTGATCCTCTCCGTCCCCATCCGTGCCATCCAGACTTTGATTGAGCACGTGTGATCCTGACCTGCCGCTGGCCGGTATACTGAGCCCGGAGCTGGTTGGCCCTCCACCTGTGTAACGGATCCTGGGGCCATCTGGTCCATTTGTATACCTAAACCCAGCAATCCTCTCCCCTCCGCTAGAGTTTCCAGATGGGAGATCGGAGCTAGAATAAGCCCGAGTTCTGCCATCAAATACTGGAATGCTCTGTTTAGCCCCCATGCTGTCTTAGGTTCAGGTATTTAGAACGCTTTAAAGTTTTTACCCACGGCACATGGTAACAGTGAATCCTACAGATGTGACACCAACAAAGGAGAGAAAGCCTAATTCATAAATAACAACAGGGACGAGGTGATCGAGCATCTCAAAGTTTCATAGTGCGCCCTGCACGTAAAGTGCGCACTCACTGACGAATACCTAAATTTCCAAATGGTCGTTTTTTTGTTTGTTTGTTTTTGTTTGTTTGTTTGTTTTTTTGCAGAGTCCTTCCTTTTTTTAACAATGGAAAAAGTACAGATACAATCTCTTCAGTTAAACGTCCTCAGTTCCTCCACTTCAAATGAAGACATAAGCGCAAGTGTTGATCCAAAGTTCTCCCGGTTCAAGTTTGTTTTTGTGCTCAGCTGCGGTCGTCTGGAAAGAAAAATAAAAGCAAGGATAGGAGTCCACCCACTGTGAATCAGCTTCGTCAAACTACCCAAAGTTCATCAGAGTCAACATAAATTCACCTTCAAAGTAAAAGTAATACACTGTGCAAAACAGTGGACTCAAAAGTCTCGGATTTATTCAAGAAAATGTGTAGTTCTAACTAATGAGCATACGTTTTTTTTTTTCTAAATGTGCATTTGAATGTAAAACGCTTTCGGTACCTTTTAATATTTGAATGCAAAATGAAAGTCTATGCCAATGACGGAAAGCCTATAACAGCCTATGACGTCTTTTGTTTATTAAGAAAATGCAAGTACCTAAGTAGAGGTATTAATCATTCACATACACAAAAATTGGCAACTGTTTGTATCATACATCATTATATGTTTTGCAAAGAAAGTACGTACAATTGTTAAATTAATGCAGTATAGTAGCCCGTATTTACCTCTAAAACACTAGCATTGCTATTAAACTGATATAAGCCATAAAATAGCTCCTGAAATCTCAACTTAAACACAGTATAACAGCACAAAGCCTGCATTTCATCCACTACTGCGTTTGTTTTTAGGCAAAGAAATGCTTTCAGTACAGCTCTGTGCTTTTATTTTGAAGGCGTGACCACGGCTTTCTGTCTGTAACTCCTCCCCCGGAGTGGGTTCGTCAGGTGGCGCGTGACGTCAATCCCAGTAACACCAGCAGCAGGTCACCAGTGCAGTGTGTGATATGAAAAGCCCTCCATGTTGGGAGCTTTGTGTTCATTAACTTCAGCATTCAACATTAAGGAGGCAAAAACAATACACCTGTGGAACATTCTGTTCACACGGTTTATTGAACAATTTCACACACATCGGAGGACAAACAGAAGATACACTGCATGAGAACATTCAATTAGGCAATAAAAAGACAAACCAGTTACAATAAGCCAAAGTAAAAATAAACCTCTTAAACAGTCTCGCATGTCGATCAAGTGGTTTAAGATCGTGGGGGGGGACTAAAGCATTGCAGTGCAATGGATGTGACAACAACACACTTTGGATCAGAAATATAACAGGTTAGAAAGAGGGTGACTGACCATAAATATTTAATCTCTCACCTGTCATATCACTCAGGGGGCTGGGTGTGCACTTATTAAATGTATGGTGAAGAGAAATCTTGAAAGAAGATAATTCAAAACAAGAAGCGCAAATGAGGTTTTGGCTAAAGTATTTCATCAGATTGGGAAGCGAGGGCGAACTGTGAACCACTAACAACCAGGAAGACTACAGGACAGAAGAGCTAAGGGTGAGACACCCAAACCAGGAAGGGCTTATGCTGCAGTATGGGGCCTTTGTTGTGATGGTCATATGATAGTAGCATTGGCTAAAAACATCCTCATAATGTGACTTTTAACTCTTTGAGGTGTACTAATTTGAAAAACACACTGACACACACCTCCGAATGTGATCCATGCTGCCAAGCCGCACACTTTGACCTCAAGGTGAGCAGCAAATGCTTATGAGCATGACCTAGATGACTGTTTTAATGGTGTGTTTAAAACAAGATAGTTTGAGAGCTTCCCCAACCAAATCTACGTTACAACTATACACCCCTAATACTCAGTTCGCTCCTTCTTTCCCTCCATTAAGTGTGAATTTGTTGCTACAGCACTAGGTTCCTTCTTTCTCTCCAGCTGCCTCGCGTAGCCACAAACCGTCAGTTTTAACCCATTCATTGTTAATCTAGCTGTTGTGTACTCTCTGTGACTACAGACAGGCAGAGAAAGTAGGTTATCTGTCACATTCATCTCCAAAGCCACAGGGGAAGTGTGTATTGCAATAACATCTGACTGTATTTTTGCATAACAAAGCCAGCTGAGGCAGATGTAATATTGCTGTGCTGTGCAACTTTAACTAACCAGATGGTAAATGATTATGATACTTGCATTGTAGATGGTTGCTGCTCACATAGCCCCAATGTGTGTGTGTTTGTGTGTATGTGTGTGCATGTATGTGTTACTAGGGGGTCAACAAAGTGCAACAGTGTGCTTCAGGAAGCAAAGCCACTGAGACATTCAAGAACACGGTGGTGCATTTTTAGCAAGTTGACTGTATGTATGATTATATGTATGTATGTGCGTGTGTTTGTGTGTAAATGTGTGATGTTAAGTGTTTGGGCTGATAAGTAGAGGCCTGCCAGCTGCAGGCCTCTTTTCAGCGCTCATCACTGCTGGCTGACCCCCATCTGCTGGTGGTCGGGCCCCGGTTCACCCTCCATGTCAGCGTGGTAATGGTCAAAACTGTCATCTTCTATGTCTGGAAGACCCAGCAGCTAAAAGAAAGACACGACAAAGGCTGTGTTAGAGAGATTAGAGATTAAAGTGCACTGCATGTAAGTGTGTATAGTGTGTGTAGCCCCCAATGAAATTAAGCTGCTTAGTGATACAATGTTTATCATCAAACAGATCCACTGCTAGATAGAACATGACCACATTAATTATTAAGGGCATCACATTTATTAAGTGGAAGTTGAATCATGTTGACTGGACTTATTTCTTCCTTTTTTTTCCAGTTGGCATTGACCCAACTTCCACATAAGTATCAACAGTCACTTTACTTTAGGAAATATGTCAATATTCTTTCTGAAAATTAGATGAAAATATTGAATGGGCTGCCACTGTGCTGTCTAGAAATTATGAAGAGTATGAACAGACACCAGGTTGTTAGCTTAGCCTAGTATCAAATTTAAGTTAGGGTCTGTGCAGCATTAACAAAATCTGCAAGCTCTGCTAACCAACTGGTGGCAGTAGCAAGTTTTGACCATCGCCTAAGTAGAAAATGAATAAACCCAGCTCATATAATACTTACATCTAAATCAGAGTGTTAGGTAAACGCATTAACTTGCACAGGTGGTCATAATATTGTGCCTGATGGGGGTATATGATATGAGGTGAACATTTGCTGAACTTTTAACTTAAGTAAGAAATAAGAAAAACCTGAATTACATAAGGAGTTGCATATATATTAAAATGTAAATAGGATTTTTTAGCATAAAAAATAGGGGTTTTGATTGAATGGTGACAATCTACACCATGCAGGACAAACAAAAACTGCATTTGCTCCTATGTCAAAAACAAACAAAGAGCTTGTCTGGAAAGGCCTTTATGTTCTTTGTTCATGTTCCGTATTATTTGCTGATAAGCAAAGCAACATTAAAATATCAGATTTCTCAGTGGTGTTCAACGTAATATTTCATCCGTAACAACGAGAACAGAAAGTATCATGCTCAACATGCTGCAGGTATTGTGCTGTTGATGATGCAGTGTGTTAAAAAGTAAACTGTGTTAGTCCTTCCTTTGTTTCCTTACAGGCCTGAAGGACGTGAAGACCTTCTCCAGCACCTCCAACAGAGTCTTCTTCCCACAGGAGGAGATGTAGTCCTGGGCCAACTGTAGAAAGGGGAGGCAGTCCTCACTCTCGCTCCACACATGCTGCACACACAGAGATACACACAGACAAAAATGAACACCAGTCATACGACACATTATTTCCACACCATGGTAAAAGGAACACTACATTAACTCTTGTTAGGCTAAAGGAAATTTTATGCAGGTTTAACACCACACCAGATGATTTAATACTGCTACACCTTCTCCATCAGTGCACCCTCATGTGAGTTTGAAGTGAGATAGAACTTGCAGAAATTAATGAGTAAATAAGTAAAGTTGGATCTGGGGAAATGCAGCGCAGACACAATGAGGACAAAGCAATTAAACCAGATAAAAGGGACTCCTTCTCGAGGACACACAGCAGACAGTTCCTGAGATGAACACACACACACATGCCAGTATAGTACATGTTACTCTGCTACTTGCCAAGGTAGCTCTTTCTTGCCAGAGCTGTGTTTGTCAGATCAAAAACCTGAGTTCAAATTCTACTGGTGAGATCTTACAAGGACCATTACAGAGCTCATGGCCAATAAAACAATGATGGTAAGTTGTAAATCACTGATTCATATGCAAGAAAGCAACTTCCTCATTAGGAAGGGGTGTCCGCTACCTCAAAGCTCTTACAGGAATGGTTAGATAAACATCATTCGTGGGATAGGGTGCTGGAGCCATTCCACTTCACTTTGTTTTAGTGGTGTTTAATTGGAGTCTAAAGGCCATACAGATTAGTTATGTACTGGGTAGTGCCGTGCAACTATTGATTTTATTTATATGTTAGACTGAGGAAAACCCCAAAACAGACCTAAAACCATGGAAATGTAAGCTATTTTTTAAATATTTGGAATATAAAGGCTCTAATAAGGTATAAAAGATGGCTATCATATTAATTTTAAGTAATTTTTACTTCTTAAAATACCAGTACACTCAACAAATAATAAAATATCATAATATGTTCTACTTCAAACAGTTGTTTAACTGGAAATTTCAAAAATCAAAATGTATTTAAAGATAAATAAAAGGGGGGAAAAAAATCCAAAATTTCACAATACAATTGTTTATAAGATTTTTAGAAGTCATGAAGGGTGATGTGAAACACAATGAGCATCTCCAGTGCCTTGGATAAATCCCATATTTCACCAACATGCACACATACACACAGACACACACCAAATTGTTTTGTTTTCCAGATTCTAAATACTTTATCACGTGTCCTGGATTACTGAAAACTACTAATACATACCATGAGAGAAACTACAAAGCTGAACACAATGATGTGCAGCTGTTTTGTTTCTATAAAGCAGATGATGTTATAGCGCTCTCTAGTGGACAGGCTTATGTACTGGGGTGTCCAAAGTTTTGGCAAAAACAAGATAGGCCAACAACGAGTGTGTGTGTGTGTGTGTGTGTGTTTGTGAGACAGAGACAACATGTGAGACATCCTGCTGATAACATTGATCGAGCGAAAGTAACCAGATCTCAAGAGACCTACAGAGAGATAGAGAGTTATTCTAGCAGATGAGAATTGTGTGTAGGTGTGCACGTGCATGTTAGGGCTGCTGCAGTTGATGTAGATTCGATTCAAAAGAGACAGAGTTGTGAGGGAGATAAGTGAGAAAAAAGAAAGATATCAAATGAAGAAAATGAAGTTGGTGAAGAGATAAAAACCATATCTCCCCCACTTTAGCAGCTGCTCTGATCTGTTGTCTGTAGGACAGTACTGTTTTCACTGTGTGTTGCAGAGGTCTGCAAAGATAACACAAGCATGGTCGCTGTGACATAATGTCTTATTGACTGAACAGATGCTCTGGCTCATGGGTCATCTCCATCTGGTCCCCGCCCTGTTACCCCTCAGTCTCTGATCAGGAGGAGGGAGCAGGGCGGGTCTGGCCTCAGAAGCTTTAGGCCTCATATTGCACTATGCTGGTATATGATGAACCAGACCACTCCAAAAATGTCATCATGGATAAAGTTAATCACTCAGAACAATTTTGCACTGATTTGCCACGATCCTTCCCTCAAAGGGGACACATGGACCCAAGCAAGCTAAATGCGCCTCGTGGCACAACAACAACACAGCATTCCCATAAAGGGGGTCAAGCATTATGTGATGTTTTCTTGGTGTACACCAAACCTGTACTTGAAGAATGCCTCATCTGATCATATCACTTTTTTTTGTACTACTAAATTCTAAAGATGTGCATCCATTTTTGTAATGAGGGGCTTATTCACCACAACCCTACTATAAGATTCCTATCTTTGTAGGTGTCAAGAGGCTGTTGTTACTGACGCAGTCAGCACGTCCTGCATTGACACTCTCAGTCACCAGGGAAGAAATTGATCTTCAGTTTTTCCTCAAGTATGGCGCTAATGCATGAGCATTGTGGTCAGTCAACGACAATTTATGACCCTATTTACTGACGCCTCTACCAAATACATATTTCATTTAATATTGATAATAAAATACTAGCCCACTCAGTATTTTTATAGAGTGCAAGACTGGATGTTAATTGTTCAATTGTATCATGCAGGTCACCTGTTTGAAAGCGTCTGAATTTTTTGTTTCTTGACTCATGTTTTCCTTTAATGTCTCACCTATGTCTAGCTAATGAACTGTGTCAAGAGAATCTGCAGTGGTAGAGAGCTGGAGCTAGTATTGTTACTGAGCTCATGTCCTCATGTAGAAGCTTGAAGACATTTAATAACCTAAACATGTTCAGCAGCTACACAAAAGATTCTATATGTTTTTTTAAGGGTAATTCTGACACCAAAGCTAAGGGCTTTTATGTGTGTGTCTAGTTTAGGCAAGAAAAATTAGATAACACTAGAACTGACTATTCATGCATTAAAAACTCAGATAAACTCTGGACCATCATGAGTAAAATGAACGTATAATAGGATAGTTACATAAATAATATAATATTAATGAGTAAACAATTAGAAAAACGATTCATAATAATAAATAAATAAATAAATAGACTACGCAGACTTCACTTGTTTGTAGGTAGGCCTGAAAGACAGTGTCATTGGGATAAATTTGGATCCATTGTTTCCTTCCTTCAAAATAAAAGTATAAATCGGATCGCCAGTCAGCATTTGACATTTTGGCAATAAGAACTTCACTCTATAAAAAAATACAATAACAATTGTATGTATGGAAAAATGCGCCTCCAATTGAAAAAGACAGACAATTTTCAATTTCATTTGTTTCAGCTTTGATATAACATACGACGGTTCTTTTATTGTAAAACTTACAGGCCTTGTGTTTTTGGCTCTGCCTGGTGTGATGGTGTTGTGGTTCAGAGGGTTATCGCAGGAAAAACATCATCGACAGAGAGAAGGGGGGTGTGCACCTACACTGAAATTACATCATCTCTTCGCCCAAAAGCCCCCCTCCCTTCCTCTCCCATGTCCATCAGCTGGAATACCGGGACCAACCGAGACAACCCCACCTCCAACCCACCCTCGACACACCTACGAGAACACACACACACACACACACAGATCCAGAGGCCCTGTAAGGGGTCACTTACGAAGCTGTCGGTTCCACCGGGACACAGCACGTAGAAGGAGACTCCTGGCTCTGCGTAAAAGTCAAGCCGCCGCTCGTCGTCCTCCTCAGCAAAGATAAGGTCGAACGGATTACCGGAGCACCACTTCTCCGCCGCCTCCACCAGATGCTTGAACTCCATCCTCTGCTAACCGGTCTGCGGTGTCCCTGGCTCCGTAGCTTGATCTCAATCTCTATGTCCGTCACGGCGATGATGCTCAAGACACAAGTAACAGCTGATCGGACGGCAGCATCAGCAGCCTCCACTACCGCATCTCCTCTAGTACACCGTCTGCACGGCCCGGGAACAGAGTTATCACTGTTGGTGCATAGAACCTACCGGGTTTGGTGCTCATCCGTTCTCAAAGCCCATTCCTCTCTTCCTCCCCACGTTATGAAATCAGCCCGTCGGTCGCATACATGCATACGCAGGAGGACGCTGTAAAAAACGCGATGACGAACAATGAAGCTGGGCAGCCGTCCATATCTGAAGCGCTCTATAGGCCTATACCCCACTTTGTCGTTGTAGGCTAAAATCCTGTAACATCATGGGAGAGACATGACAATACACATGAGTAGTATATTTAGAAAAATAGTGTAAGGTCACCATTAACTAATAAATGAGCCATTAAGCCTATAGTCATCAGAAGACCCGCTCACCCACTCACCGTCACAGTGCTGATAAATGCCAGGAGATGTGTCTGAAAGCTCTAATAATGACTGATGTAGACAATTGCGTTTCAAACTTTTTCAATATTGATCACGTCAACTCATATATCCTCGTCGTCATCATGGAAAGTCTTGAACCTTGAATATCTTTTATAGTATTTCAATTAAGGCCTAATATAAATAATTACATTAATTTACAATTATTGATAATAGCCCACCATTATTTCATAAAATACTGTAGTTTAGTGTTTCTCTCTTTGTCCATATTAATATGCACACTATCAGAGGTGGCTCCAGAATCTAAAAAGTGGCGGCACAAAGTGTGATTTGCCTTATACTTGAGGCTGGAAAGATCAGGAAGGAAAACAAAAAACACATCAAAACAGACAAATGGCTTGTGGTCGATTCCAGGTTACTTGATAAAGTGAAAATCGCAACTTCCTCTGGTGTGTATAAACAAGATTAAACCAGATTAAACGAGATTAGATTTCAGATTAATAACTGCCAATATAGGACATTCAGTTGTTTACCCATACTACAAACTGATCCTTTTATCAAAAACAATGTGGAAGGAAAACTACAATTCACATGATAGTAAATATTTAAGCTTTTTAGTTATAAGTCCACCTGAAATGTACTTTCACCATGACAATATTTCTGTTGATGAATATTTCCCTTTTTTCATTTTCTACTGTACAACTGACAGTCAGCGCATAATTGAATATTTTGCTTAATTTCCTAACATTTTTACTCAGGAGGTACTTTTTTGTACATTTGTACAAAACATACTTCCTCACCTGCATGTTTCTGTTTACAATAGGTAGAGTTATGTTTGCTCATATTCAATATATATGGTGGATACTGAACAGCACATCTAGATGAGGGTATAAGTTAACTTCTGCTGCACTTGTTACTAGTTTTGGCTAAGCACTGGGTTTACAGTTGTCTCACTGATATTATAAGAAGTGAGACATTCTGTTACTACAATAAAAGGCTTTTACTCATTTATTAATACTGAGCTAAACCAAATAACCAAAGCAGAGGCAGTATTACCCCCAAAAATGTTTTGTGGTAAATACACATTTTAATGTCAAAATAGACCAAAAACTAAGCTACTGATATGTCAGAATGAATCATGTCAACTGGACTTCTAACTAAGACAAAAGAGGTCCAGATGACATCATTAAATCTTTGGATAAGCTACTGAAATTTTCATTTTTGTCCTCTCGGCTTATCCGGTGAGTTCGGGGTCGCCACAGCAGATCATTGTCAGGATTTGGCACAGTTTTTACACCAGATGCCCTCCCCAATTTCTAACGAGCTTGGACCAGCACTGCACAGCCGGGGAGGGGAATGGCTTTTGGGGGTTCAGTGTCTTCTTTAATTTAATAATCAAATGTGTTTACTGTTGCATTTAAGAGCAAAACTGAACAAGAAATTGTAGTAAAGAGTAAAAAGTTTTTATTTCTCTGAGATAATGACAGATTTACTAGCAGACAAACTTCATTGAGCTTGTGTCTACAGTTTTTATAATATAATATTAATCTTTTGACAAAAACAACTTGTTTGCTAATAACAGCAGAGGACAAAAACAAGTCAGTTAATGGTGGTGGGTTACAATATACATTGCGGTCACTTTAATCAGGGGTTTTCCGTTTTTATATCATGAGCTGAGTGGGGATTTTTAGACCTGAGTCCAAGCTTGCACATATGTGGTAGTGAGTAGATTTCCACTGTGACTGCATTACAGGCTAAAACAAATGAATCATTAGTGAATACACTCGCTGGAAACCAGAGTTTTCTTTTTGTTTCCTGTAACCATGGGGCAAATAACCTGTAATGACACCCAGCTGATGCTCCCAGGAGTCCTCACCACTAGAGGGCGAGGTAAACCGGCTCTCAATTACAGAACTGCGTCAAACCGGAAGTAAGTAATTTTAACAAGACTAGGACCGGTCAAAATAAAAGCTTAATTTATTCAACAATTCATCAGATTCGTAAGTAGGGGTTTATATATTTTACATTTTACAAGCCAATATTTATTTTTTTATCATAACCCAAGAGGGCAAAAACCCTAGACCCCGAGTTTACCCTGATCTATTGCTATCAGTCAAAAACCCCAAAACGTTAAGTTTTTTTTCGCAGAAAAATTATGAAATTGAAACTGGTAGAATTTTTGTTACAACGCAGTCACAACTAAAGCAGCAACAACAAACAAACGGTAACGATTATGGATCAGCGATTCATCAACCGATGGTAATTTTGGTCAGCCCTGTTTTCAAAGAGCGCCCAGTATTATTTTGAAAGTCCAAACCGGACATACTTTTATTGAGCATCAACACTTTCTTTTGACACAGTTCGTCTGCTGTCGAACCCCGAGGTATTGGTCCTCCACAGTTGGTACTGGACCTCCGTGTGGCGAGTCGGACGCGGACTTCTACAGTTCTTTAAACCCACTGAAACCCCCAAAAGACTGAACTATGCATTGTGCTGAGTGTAAAGGTTAGACAGGGCTGATCACTGCTGGACACCCCTGCTGTCCGTCCAGAACCCCAGGGTCGTGCTTTGTAAAGACCCTCACATTTCCATCTTTCCAAACGGTAAATCCACAAATCCAAAAAATGGATCCTTCACGAAATGTGGATAATTGTGAGGAAGACTCCCAATGCGCTGAGGAGGAGGAAGAAGTGGATCCTAGAATTCAGGTGAGATTTGATTTTGGTTCCAGATGTGACCAGCGGTGAAAGTGACATTCAAATGAAAGGTGAAGCCTAATGTAATAACAGGAGAGACCGTATCTGAAATAATGTACAGACGTTTCCATTTATTAAATGTGCTGATATCCGTGTTGATTGAATGTGTCAACCGGCTTTTGGAGGCTGCATGCTCAATCATTTTTTGTTCAACTCTCTTTTTCTCTCTGCTGTTCATGCATCCAACATTGTGTGTGAAAAGGGGGAGCTGGAGAAGTTAAACCAGTCTACAGATGACATCAACCGCAGGGAGAGTGAGCTGGAGGTAAGAGGAAACACCAACCAGCAACACTGTTATCATTGTTATCATTGCCTCTGCTTGCTGGGGGAAACACTTTGAGCCCTCGGCTGCGCTGCAAAAACCTACATTGCAGGGAGCCATTACAAGTCTTACTTTAAGATTCCTGTTTAACTGTAAACAGTGCTGATCATTCATCTTGTTTCCATTGTGCCTTAGTGTGTTTTCCTAGCAACAAGGTCATTGCTTTGAAATGGAATTTTCCTAATTGCAGGAACTGCTTCTAGGTGGAAATGTGGAAAAACTGAAGCTGCAACTCTCACTTCTGCTAAACCACAGTGTGCTGCATGAACCCTTAGTGCTACACGAGGCACAACTGTGAACGTTAAATCTAATATTTGAATAGCACATAGGGAGCAATTTAAACCTCTAAAGTGCTCTCTTTGTTTCCTGGCAATTCTCCTTGCTTTACTTTTAGAAAAAAATCAAATACTTTAAAAAGGAAAGAGGGGCTAAAGACTACAAGGAACAGCAGAAAGATGTATGGAGGTGTAAGTTTTTCACTCTTGACTTAAATATGCGAAATGAGGGACACTGTTCATCAGACGTAAATACATTCCAGAGGCAAGCCGCTGTTTTTATTTTCCTCAAAGCAGGCCTCTGCTGGTTCTCATTAGGCTTTCAGTCATACTCAAACTCTACAAGCTGAAGCTGGAATAAATTGAGGCAGAGAGAGATGTTGGAACCATCGTTATCTATTGTTTATTTCTAGCTAAATATAAAAACATCATTATCCAGAGTCCTTAAATTTTCATGTATTTCTCTGCTTTGACAATATATATTTAGGGAACAGATGTGTTTGTAGAGTTACTGATTTACACAAAGACACAGACAAAAGCAAACAGAAAGCAAAGGCATTCAAGATTGTGAAAATGCAGCTGGCAGTTTTCCTGCAGCATCTGGAGATGATTAAGGACCATGTACAGTAGATACAGAGGATTCAGGAGAATCTGATGTTAAAATCAATGCTCATATTCGAGGTTCTTTATGCTGCCAAAAAATACTAAACCTCTTATGTGCCCTGGCAGAGATACAACATTGTGTATGAGTTTGTGTGTGTGTGAGCATGTGTGCATGTATATGTGTTTGTGTGTGTGGAGAAAGACAGATAAAGACAACAAGTCTAAGAGTTTGTGTGCAATTATTAACTTTATTAATAGCAATATATGAGTAGAAACTGCTTGAAAAGGAAGTCAGGAAACATGATATCAGAGGAAGTGTGTTTCCTGTTGTACCTTCTTCCTTTTCCCTCTTTAACCACTGGTTTATTCCTCTGTCACTTTTACAAACAGGATGCAGCTAATGCTGCCTTTCAAGCTCATATAGAAATCATACATACAATCAACATATATAGACACACTGTACACACACACAAAGACACACAAATACAGCCCATACAAACAGATGTTCTGCCTCTTTAACACTGCCGTATAATCAAGAAGTTCACCCTGCCCCATGAACACACACACAGATGTTGTTTGTTATGTGAGATAATTGCTTTCAAACATCCAAGATTTCATCTTTAAAGACTTTATATAATATTTTCTCAACAACACTGAGGGAAAACCGACTAAAGCAGCAAGCAAAAGAGAGGTACAGCTGTATATTTTAAAGTTTGAGCAGATATTTGGTTAATAGCTTAGTAATGATTTTGATAAACTTGAAGAGCTGCTTTAGGCCAAAAACGACACAAGGGCAGCCATGCCGCAGGCAGACTTGCAGCTGGTGCCTAAGCGCGAAACACAAGACAAGTGTTATCTAAATGATTTGGTCTGGATAGTTTTCACTGTGCCCCAAAGGGGCCTTAAGCCAACAATTGAGAAAGACTATAGTAGCAGCTAGTGGTGCTCAGATTTAAATGTTAACCCCAACCCCCCACCCTCCCACCCCGATGTTGCAATGCAAATACAGGTATGATTATCATATTTACCATTTTAGTTTTTCATGTTAGCATGCTGACATTAGTTATTAGCACTACACACAGCCAAGGCTGATCAAAATCTCAATTTCAAGAATTTTGTCCTAAACCAACAGAACAAACTTTGATAGTCGCCTTAGTTGACATTATCATTATTGTTATTATTATTATTTTGTGAGGGAAACAGGGAAGTCTTGTATTACAGTTATCCATCACATAGTTGTTGAGATATTTAAGTCTGGACCAAAGTGATGGTTGCATTGCCTATTATAGAGCCATGCTGCTGGCATCACTGAAATCAGATTTACTGCTTACTTTCAAAACTCACATCTTTGTGTATATGTGTGTAGGACTGTCGTCAGCGCTTTCGTGCAGTGCTGGTGGAGGCGACGATGAAGCTAGACGAGCAGGTAAAGAGGATTGGACGGGCCGTGGATGACTCCAAACCATACTGGGAGGCCCGCAAAATAGCCAGACAGGTATGTACACACACACCATCACTGAAGAGAGCTGCAGTGAATCTCTGAGGTCGGCAGACAGAGTGTGAGGGCAGGCTTACTGAGGATTAGCCACGAGAAGTTAAAGAGCTCAGCTTATATCTACTTAAAAGGAGCTCAGTCACGTGAAGTCTATTTTTAAACACACATCTTTGTTTCCTAAGCTAGTATCACACACACACACACACACACCAGTTCATTGTGGAGCAGAGGTATTGTCTGAACTACACGAAAATCTAGACTTACCATATTTTTTACAACTGACTGGCTTCATTTAGAGGTCTTAGTGGTTTCATGCTTCCTGCAGTGTTGCAGGTACTGTACATGCAAAGTAGGGTGACCCAAGTCTTAGTGCACTAGACTGTGCTGCGGTCGGTCATGTCCTTTACTGACTAGTATCTCCAGCCTTTTGAGGTTTTATCTGATTGGATAGCACCAGATATTTACCCTCCTGCACCCTGGCTGAGCCAAGAAGGAGAGAGCTTAAGTCATTCATCAGACGGCTGACATTTGTGTGTCAGAGCTGAGCGACCAAACTGAAATAGATAGTGTATTTGTGTGAGTGTGAGCTTGGTTTCTTATTTCTTTTGCAATATGACAAACAATTCTGACAACCTGGCTGTGGTGTCTGCTTCTGAAAGTATCACATTAGTGTCAGGGATTACTTGGACGTTTTGTTCACGTCAAAGGATAAAAAAAAAAAAACTTTGCTTTTAGTAAGTGTATGTGTGTGTCTGTGTCTTTAAACAGAGCAAGGCCACAATGATGGCCTTGGGACATATTGTCCAGTCATGATTTATAGATGAATGTTTAATATTTTATTCATGACCTATTTTGAAGGTATTCGAGCGCCTACCCTTACTTGAGACAAGACACACACTTTCACATTATTGCACCTACCCCCACGCATAACCCAGCCTCATACTCCCATCCCCAGCATGTTTTCCCCCCATACATTCCAAGAGATTAGCAGGGTGGTGTATAGGAATTTGCCTGCCCTGTCCTATCTTTTGTCCTTTTTACCCAGCATTCCTTCTGCACCACTGCCTATCTGTCTGCCTGTCTGTCTTCCTGTCTCCTGTACCCCCTCTCTCATCTCTCTCTACCTCTTCACCCTCCATCTCTCTCACCTCCCAAAACTGTAAAGGGGCTGTATTACTAGACACAGAGATGTCCGACAGGTTAACAGTCACAGTGTCTGACACATGACACATTACAAAACGAATAAATACACACACACACACACACACAGTCATGCATACACTCATCAAAACATTCTTTAACAGGATGATATGAACAGTCATGGTGTATAAACAAGGTGACAGGGCATTGTGGTATTCAGGATCAAACCACTGTATTGTTTGCTCCTGCGACAGTCAGATACCATGGTGCCATGACATCAGCTTAATTAGCTGATGACATGGCTCATCATTCACGCCGTCTCATGTGCAGCGTAATTTTTGTTTCATGACAATTGTGTCCCTACTTTTTTGATGTGTGTTACTCAGCATCTAATTCTGCATGATGGTTCTGTGAAGCACGAAGCATTTTTGTGTGACTTTTAACTCCAACTCGACCAGATTGATGGATGTATTCAGTTCTTTTTCTGTTTCTCCTTCCTGGTTTTGTCTTATTAAATATCCATCATTCTCCTTCTGTTTTCCCTGAACCCTCTCTCTTCCTGGAGCATGGGAAATGGGTCACGACAAGGGAGAAAAAGGAGGGATTCATCTTTGCCAGATTTTCAAGCTAACAGATAAAACACAAAGAGTGATCTTTATCTTCCCCGTTCTCTAGTACTACACCGAAGAAGGTGTAACCACTGCAACACTCTAACCACTGCAGCACTCACATATCACAGGATAACTACACTCAATATGCCAGTGTTTATGGCAGTTTTGGGATTTTCCAAAGTTTGTTTGAGACAAAGCATAAACATGCTGACAGTGTCAGAAGGATGTGTTCTGGTGGGGGGAGTAATGTACCAGAAAGGCCATGAGAAAAAGGCCTAAGAGCTGAGAGTCTGCTATTTTAAAAGCTTTTTAATATGAAGTGACAAGCACAAAGTTATCACAAATAATCACACATTTCTCAGAGCACATTAGCATCTTTAAGTGCATACTTTTGGTTTTATGCTTTATACCTTTAGCGTCTTAGTTAAGTGTTTAGTTGTGTGTGTGTGTGTGTGTCTGTATATATATATATATATATGTATATATATATATATATATGTATATATATATATGTGTGTGTGTGTGTGTGTGTGTGTGCATGCGTGCGTGTGCCTGTGCTCGCGTGCACACGTCTGTTTCCTGAATTTGTAAATAGGCCACTGTTTGCTAAGATGATAGCCACATTAGTTAAGGTGATGCCATGTGGCAGCTTATTCCAATCCCCAGTTTAAAAATAAAGTGTCTGTAAAATAAAGTTCTTCTGTATTTATTATTCTGTATAATATTGGGACACAGAAAACACACTTGGATTGCAAAGAGGTTATTATTGAAAAAGTTAATTGTCCATTGTTGTAACATGAATGAAGGACTTTATTTCAGTTTAAAATGCCAATTTAGCTGTATAACATACAATAATCTATTCCGAATGCTCAGGCATAGAAACACAGACTAAACACGCACGTTTGTTTTTATTGTAGAAGTACAGTATTCACTCAGAAAACACTGTTAAAAAAGGTCAGTGGCGTACCAGGCAGACTGACCTATTATTTACAGCCAGTGGTTTAAGGAAAGCATAGAGGGAAGGGTGTACCATCAAACTGAATAAACAATTCCCTAACCCCATAAAGGT
This sequence comes from Channa argus, assembly GCF_033026475.1. Lineage (NCBI taxonomy): Eukaryota > Metazoa > Chordata > Actinopteri > Anabantiformes > Channidae > Channa > Channa argus. Next base: position 20,925,387 of record NC_090197.1, read on the forward strand.
GTTCAATGAATAGAGTTGAAAAAAATAAACGGAAATGCCTTGAGTTGCATAACACTCTCTGATGCAAGTCAATTTTCTTTTGCCTTTTCTTTTCTTTTTTCAATACCTCAAAATGAAACCTCTGAATCCCCTGGGATAGTCTGAAGCATTCCTGGTGTGTGTTCATCTGAGATCAAGCAATGCTTATGTTAAATGCTGTTGATATAAGCCTTAGTTTTATCTTCCTCACAGATGAAGGTCTCCATTTAATTTACAAATATGAATTATACAAGAAATATGATTGGATTTACTGTAACTACTTAATCTTAGTATTCACCCAATAAACTGACCTTTAAGTCACGCCTGTCAGAGTGGAGAGAGTGGGTCTAAATATGTCAAGCACGATAGAAATAATCCTCCCATTGACTGTGGCAGTGGGCAGGATTATCCTTCTGACAATGTGTCAGATTTTCTTACTGACAAAGCTTTTGTTTGTCTACTGTATCAAGGCTCAGTTGTGTGTTTGTGTGTGTGTGTGTGTGTGTGTGCGTGTGATACAAAATCCCTTGTTTCACTATGGCTGTCACAGGAAATAAGTCATGGAAGAGGAAATGTAGGTCATAAATTTAACAGACAGGCGCATGACCAGTGCTGCGCTTCCATACGATGTGAGAGGTGTGTGTCAAAGCTGATTACTAAAAAGGGTGTTTTTAGCTGATTGGAAGCTGTCACACTATAAATTCAGCTTTTTGTCTATGTTTTCACACTTGTCACTTTTCATGACGTCAGAATTAGGTGAAATCTCAGTCTATTATAAAATCCTGAACTCAACAGCATTACAATTTATCACCTGAAAACTGAAATATTATATATTTAACAACCATGCTCATTTTTGCATTCGATATAACTACCCTTCTGTTAAAACCAAAGGCCCAGGTTGAGGCCCAAAAGGCCACTCAGGAGTTCCAGCGGGCAGTGGAGATCTTGCGGGCAGCCAAGGAGACCATTGCCCTGGCTGAGGAGAGGCTACTGGAGGTGGACAGCCGTCAGTTTGACTCCGCCTGGCAGGAAATGCTCAACCATGCCACTCAGAGGGTATGAACATGCTATCCTATAACACCCTAACAAGTAATTAGTGCTTGAGGCTTGAGATTCAGCCTGCTAACTGACGCTGTTTCAGGTGATGGAGGCAGAGCAGGCGAGAACGCACAGCGAAACCGAACACAGGAAAACAGCAGCTAACTACAACTCCTGTATCAGCCACATGAAGCAGTTAGAGAAGAAACTCAAGCGCTCCATCAACAAATCTAGGTGCATACTTTAGTTTTCTTTTGGTACTGACATGAAATAAACTCCCCCTCTCTTTATATGTGAGTGTGTTTTTGTGTGAGAAAAAGAGATGGATAGAGGGGTTTCGTTTATGTCGCGTGATGAACTCCAGATGTTTGGTGTGTTGGCTTTGCAGTGTTGGGGTGTGCTCCCTTTGTATGAGCCAAGGAATGTAACTGCTCAGATGGAGTGTTTTTCATCCAGAGGTTTCTCCATTTTCCCCTCCTCCCTCTCTCTCACAGCTTTTTCCCTCTTTTTATGTTTTTCTCTCCGACAGGCCATATTTTGAACTGAAAGCCAAGTATTACCTACAGCTTGAGGTATGTACAATAATAGGCTTTTAAATTATTTCTTCAGCATAGTCACATAACTGCTACATCTGCCATTTGGTAAATACTGTTTAAAAGCCCAGTGGTTCGTACCTTTTTAGCCAGGCTGATGCTGGTCTGTTGGTTTGTGGGTCCAATTTTGCATATTTATCACTCATTCATGTCTCTATTGACATAAGGAGTAAAAACATTTCTCTTAACATTTCATAGAGTGATCATTAGGTCAAAGTTTCTCTTTGTTAGGTTATTGTTGCAACATTGCAATATGCATGCAATGTTGGCATGCTAAAATACTAAACCAAGATGGTTAACATTGTAAATGTTATACCTACTAAATATACGCATTAGCATGTCATTGTGATTCTATTAACATGCTGACACTTTCCTACGGAGCAATCCTATGAACAACAAGTACGTCCAGCACATAGTAAAAGGGAGTATTTGTTTTTTTTTAGCAACTTAAACGTCATGTGGATGAGCGCCAGGCAAAACTTGTGGTTGCTAAGGCAGAGTACCGCACAGCCCTTCGCAACCTAGAAAGTATATCTGAGGAGATTCATGCCCAGCGACGCTCCCTCGCCATGGGAACCAGGGAGCAGGGTGTGGGTGCAGAGGGAGATGGGGGCAATGATGACATCGCCAACTTTAAGATGGAGTCAGATGGTCTGTCAAGTGAGTGCAACTCTAGGATGAATAATTCTCCAGTTGACCCATCCGCATCAGAGTTTGTGTGTTTTTAGTCAGTGCATCTGTGTGTGTCTGCATGTTTAAAACACATATTTGTTTGTGTGTGTCTGTGTGTTCCAGTGGTGTCAGTGTCAATTGACGAAGAGAACAATCACAGTAGCAGCTCAGAGGAGGAGCCCGACATTCACTCCCCCCCCTCACCCCAAGCAATGCCCTCCTCACCTTCCTCTTCCTCCTCCCATCCTTCCACCTCTGCCTGCACACCCCTCGACATGCCCTCCCACTACCCCTCCTCCTCACTCTACAGCCCCTGCTCCTACCACTGCTCTTCTCCTTCATCCTCACTCCTTTACTCCTCCTGTCCCAGTGGCATGGAGTTAGTAAGCCCCTGTACCTCTCATGACCCAGACTCAGTGTGCGGTTCTGGCCATGCCTCACCTCTCCTGGGCCCTCGCAGCCAGTGCAGTGGAGCTTCCTCTCCAGACTGCGACCAAGAGAGAGGTGTGTGCTCATCACATCAATGTGTGTTAAGTTGTGATGTACTTCTTCACCCTACATGTTGAAAATGATTTGTATCTCCGTTGTGGATTATCAAATACATAGATCTTTATTTCTGAGAGTGAGAGTAAGTAAGTTATATCATCAATACATGAGTTAGGACGTAGTTAACCTAGCATAACAACACATGAAAGCCGAGAAACGACTTACCTGGCTATGAATACCTTCAGAAATATTTCTAGCAGTACCTCTAAAGCATATTTCCTTTTTTGAACTGTGCATAAGCAGAAAGTGAGTTATTGCATTTTCTAAATGTTACTAATTTAGTGAAAAATAACAGATATAGTGAAACTAGTAAATGTTCACGTAAATACTACACCTCAAATTTGTTCCTATGTTCACTTCTTAGAGAGGTTCCATTCCACCAAACAAATTAGTCAACACCTTTTCACTTAACTTGCTCATTTATTAACTTTGTATGATTTGTGTTTTTGGGTATGCATGTGTGTTCCAGGTGACAGAGCAGAAGGAGCAGAGGCCGCGCTAGAAGCAGGTCTGAACAAACTAACCTTTACTGCTGCAATAGAACAAGACGTAGACTCTGGGGATGAACGAGACCCCAGTTACATTAACCCAGAAATCTCCTCTGCCAGCTCAGCCACTACGATTCTGCTACATAGTGTGTAACCAGCAGTCACCATGTCCAGCTTCGGCCCTCAAAACTAACTTCTAGAAGATGTGGAACAGAGAAAAGTGAAGTGCTTATACTAAGCAGTTTGAGATAAGGCTGCACACTCCCATCTCTAACCAATCTGATATGATGTCACAGTATTCATCAGATGGTGTCACGTTAAAGGTGCTATATGTAGTGTATTTGACCATCAGTACCGCTTTGTCAGATAGTGTAATTTGTGAAATCATGTGGATGTATTGTAAACAACTACATTTGCCATAAAACCTTTCTTATCATGTTACAAATTAGATTTGTCCTTAAAAAAAGAGCACCTGTTTTTTGTCACAAAGGAAAATCTTCTTGTGATTTATGGCATTATGGCCATATTTAAGAGGTGCCCAGTCCTCTCTGCAACAATGTAGCTTGTCTAAAGCTTTCAGTAATGTATGAAAAGTAATGCCATTAAGCTTTATTGATGTTGAAATGCTAAACTCACTACTAAGCAACCCTTTGTATTGATGTGAACTGTAAGCCTCTTTTTTGGCTCTTAATCTTCAAATGAGAATCAAAAAAGCTGTCTGATATTGTATTGAGTGTTGTTCTACCTTGACTTTTGAACCCCTTAAATGTTAATTTGACACGTAACAGTTGTCAAGGAAGAAACTGGAGGAAGCCGTACTCTGAGCACTAAACCTAAGAGACTTTAAGATGGAACTGAACCTTTTGAGACACAAATGGTCTTCCATTGCTATTTGTGAGTGAATGAGTAAGTGACTATTATTATTGAGTGCAAAGTATTTGTGGCTGAGTGAATGTGTGTTTTTAAGTGTATCTTTTATGTTTTTAACAAATGTTTAAATACTATCCTGTATTACAGATATTCTATATTTATACTCCTGTATTCTTGTATATGAACAGTGTTTTGTGCCTACTGTTATAATTATTTAACACAAAATAAGCAATAAACATGTGTTTCATGTAATATCAGTGACTGACAATGTCTCAATTAGCAATTTAGTTTATTGATATGTTCATTGCAACCTGTTTTGCTATTAGTAGATTTGACCTTTTAAGCAGGAGAATGTGGTTTCTTACTTCTAGCCATCAAGCATCAATAGTTTCTGGGTATATCAGTTTATTGGTCCACCACTTTGTCCCAGAGTGACAATTTTGGGATTACTAATGTAGCTATTATTTCAGAGATATTTAATATCCAATAGTGTGGTTTATGACCAAATACCTGAAAAATGGTTTGTTTAAATATTTTCTCTATGGCATATGTTAGCATGCAAACACACTAGGTGCCTATGGTAAACCTCAGAGGTTGAAATACACAAATGCAATACTCACATACAAGAACCTCAAATTTGTACTTAAGTATATACAGTACTTGAGTACATTTATATAATTACTTACCACATTTGATAACCATCAGCTGCTAAACATTAGTATGTAAGCATAGTCACAATGCCCATGTTGGCATTCATATTTTCACATTTTCTCTTTAAAACTCCAGTTAATATACTGTACACAACATATTCCTCATACAGGCAAGACATTTCATTATTATTTTCTGAAATCTAAGTATATTTGAATTTAAAAACTATGTTTGGTTGGAGTAGTTCAATGATTTGCACTTCACAGATGCAGAGGGCAGAGCACTTTTCAGCTGCAGCTGCAGACAGAATAGGTCTCAGCACTTTTCTTTAATAACTGTTTTATCTAATAATTTTGCTAATATCTTGTTCAGTACTTTTTCAAATGGGAATGATTCAAAGCATTGCCAAATAGATGCTCAATATTAGAATTCGGTTTGGCCAAAGAGATACAACATGAAAAAAACACACATAAACACACGCACATACAAACACATATACACAAATTGGCTTTTTATGTTGTTCTAGCTGTTCTCCCATGACTTTCAGCTAATGCATAAGACTCGCACCTAACAGAGATCAGGGCAGCAAAGTCTTCTCTACTTAATACTGTAACTCTGTATGCCAGTCCCTTTGTCTTCTGCCTGTCTCCACAGGTTTCTAAAAGCATGCTGCTTCTGACCTAAGGCTGCATCATTTCATATCAATATCTGTCCCAGAACATGGATGTGCTAGAACAGGCTTTACAGAGAACATTCATAATAATGGACAATATGTTCACATACTGACATCTAGTGCCAAGTTTTGGTTTTGTCTGCAGTTCACTACAGGCTACTGTATCTTTAACAAATAGGTAATTATTTGTGCTTTAAGTTTAGCATTAATACTAAGATAAACATTCTTTATAGAAAAAGCACAGAAATGATGAGGCATTGGGATATTTATAGGACTGTTTGTTTATTTATTTTACAAATAATTTCGTAGTTACAGTAATTACAGTTTAACACACTTGAAACTTTTCCAAGAGGGACTGGGCCTGCAAAACTGCTTATTTCAATACATATTTTTTCAAGTTCATCTTAAAATAGTGTCCACACCTTAAAGCGATCTGAGTTCAACTCATTAAAGAGGGCCAGTATGAACCTTACCTATAAAGGGTACTTATGGACATGTGAATATTGTTTCAAAATAGCATAAAAAAAATGTGCGTGACCAAAGCACTAGGTAAGGTGCAATATGCAGTGGACAGGTGCTAACAATCTCTAAATATTTATTTAGATCAATTTAGCTAAATATCTGCTGCAGATATGCTGAGTATAGGCAATTGTGTTTGATTTTATTAACGCAGTGCCCTCATGGTGTCACACCTAACTTGCAGGCTCTTCTCCAGAATTCAAAAACATCAGTTCACAGCAGGAACTTCAAGATATTCTTAAATGATGTTAAATGTGGCCTTTCCCTATCCTTTATTTTGTGTCTCAAATAATCTCGAACAAACGTGCCAAAAACGCCACAGCGTGGCTATATGAAAAGAAGAGGAAAAAAATGTCTAGTGATGCACAAACTTCCTCTTCAGAGATAGTGTCCCCATCAGTCTAAAGAACATTCTGTCAAACGTTTTGTAGTGACTATTTTGTATGTTCTATCATATGTACTGTAAGTTGTTAATAATCTAGACCACGTTAAATGTCTTAAAGTTCAGGTGTGTTTGGTCAATCACAAGCTGAAGATACTGGTCTTGTTAGACCGGGTCATAGTCATATGACACAAATCACATGATATTGGTGCCGATATATCCCGCCTCTCGTATCCCATTGGACTGCGCGCGACCAAGCAGCTATGTGATTGGTCGACAGCTGATATCGTTACCTCTGTATTTATAATCTGCTGTCTATACAGTTTGTGGGTAGTTGGTTCTATGTTTGCTTTTCTTTTGTGCAGTGTTTGAACTTTTATTTACTTCTGTATGTTTGAGCTCAGGGAGAAATAATGCGGTGTTGGTATATTGCAGCTGTTCTTGTGTGTGCCGTTACAGGTAAGAACGTAAACAGCGTTTAATTTGCCACAACCTGCTACGAAAGCAGCTAACGTTAGCTTCTCTGTAAGGGCCACGTTGTTGTTGATGTTGTTGTTGTTTAAGGATAATATTTCATACGAAGGAATTTGGTATATATCAAAGGTGAAGGGGATAATCATCTTAAGGAAGTGTCTATTTGTTCACGTCTTATGGCTTTAATCACGCAATTACCTTGCTGATCAGGATAACAAAATGCACCTTGAGTTAAACTATCTCGTGTTAAACTCTGCATGTGATATAAACAATGCTGCATTTATTAAACTTCTGCTTTTTTACAGTAGCCTTTTTTTTTAAGGAAGTAATGTGGGAGTCATTTACAGCAGGCAACATTAGACTTTAGTGAGTTAGTTAGCTGTTTAACTCATCCAATAAATTAAATTATCAGTGAAATTACTTGCACAAGGTCTTGTATTTTCTGCCCAGTGTATGAAGGAAATGCCCAGGGAAGGGATACGGACTCCGCTAAAATTACCACATTTTATCACAGATATTTGCATTGACTTTCTTCCTTAGTGGTTAAAGACAGTCAAAATGCCAAAAAGTAGCCATAAATATTCCCAGGAATCTAGTTACTTTTAAGAATTAGATGACGTTCATCTGTTTTTTTTTTTTTTTTTTTTTTTTTAGTTTCAACAGTTCCCATGTTTGTTTGTTTTTTCAGCTACAGAGGGAAAAAGGGTAAATAACTTTCCACATTTTGGGAAAAGATATCATGTTAAAGGTAAGCAGTACAACATCAAGTCACGTTACATTTTGGGCCCCTTTTTTAATCAGTAGTTTGCCTCATTACACACATGTTTCACATTCATTGCAGGAGTTATATCTCTACCCTATGCTGAGATTCAAGAGCCATTTGAGGCCTGGTTAAACCTATCAGCAAACTCCAGCCGAATAGACTACTACCATGGTAAGAAACCTTTTGACCAATTTTCCTTTTTTTAAAAAAACACTAACTCTCCACATCCTTATTGGTTGGGTTAGTGATCTGAAACTGAGAGCCAGTTGTGTCAGACCAAAGTTAACAGAGCAGGACTTTTATCACTCAGCTCATAAACAAAGAAGTGAAAACAGATTGAACAAGCACTTTTGGGAACTTTATTATGATGACTTGTCTTACATACTCATGTGACTAACAATAACAGGAAAAGATGCAACGTAGTTCAAGGTATAGCCTCTAAACCTTTTTAACTTTCTGTGTAGCATTTTTGGTAAATGGCACCACTCTCTAAGCCCTGTAGCAATGTGCCATTGCAGTGTAGAAGTCTGCAGCCTATGGAGTTGTGCCCCTGGCTTAGAGGAGCCTGTAGTAATTGTGTGCCTTGGTCAAGTAATTGGCACTTTGCTCACCATTAGGTCAAGTGTCAACGTACCAGTTGGGAGGAGACTATCAGTGGGGAGTTGCCTATAAAGTCACTCCAGAGACCACAGAGGTAGAGGAAAATGTGATGAAGTGCTTCCAGGTCAATGGGACAAATAATGAAACGGTGACACCACAGGCAGCCATTCCAGATCTGAAAGGTTTCCAGGTATGTATGTTCAAAAAAATAAAACATTTGCTGTTTAGTATTTTAACAGCGCAACATTAAGAGGTTAATTTGGCGAATAAAATGTCACCAGAAAGAAGATTGTCAGGGTATATGGCACTACTGTTTTTGTTCGGCTTGACCAATGTTCATGCTCTGATCACCTGTCAAGAGACTTCACAGCCTGTAAAGAGTCTCACTCATAAAGGCTGGCTTGATGATCAGGATTTAAGTCTTTGTCTTTTTTTTATAGTTGGTGAAGTTAAAGGGAAATCCTAGACTACATAGTATTTAAACTGTTAGCATTATCATTTATCTTAGTTTTTGTTTGTGTTTTTTTTTTTTGTTTTTGTTTTTTTTTAAGGGGGCCTGTTGGCTCAATGGGTAAAGCATCAACCGTAGAGCCACACTGGTTGCCCAGAGCTCAGACATACACGGAAGAGTTGCAGCGGGAAGGGCATCTGGTGTAAAAACACATGCCAAATCAATGTGCAGAACACATTCTGCTGTTGTGACCCCTGAAAGGGTCAAGGCGAAAGCCCTTTATCTACTTTATTTATCGTTTTCAACAGAGCACAGGTCTTAATGAAAATGTATAGCCATCATCTCAATCACCATGCCATGGCTTCACTATTAATTGTTTTTATTGATGTTTAAAATACATAATTTTTTTCTGTATGTAAAAAGTCCAAATGTTATTTTCCTCCTTAGTTTCTAAGAATGGAGTACTATGCAGGTTCCTTGTGTGAAGTTTGGCAGAATGTCACCATAGTGGGTTACAAGAAGAACACATACACACTGTGGTTGACCTCTTCAAAGAAAAATGAGGATGGTGAAGTCCAGCCTCCCACACCCATCCATTATGAGATGATGGGATATAACACACTGCTGGGCTCACACTATGACAGATACTTAGTGGACTACACAGAGTTCAGCACTCAGGTGGACCCAAACGTCTTCTCACTGCCTGAAGGTTTGTGCCAAGATGTCACAAATGCATCAGGGTTTTTTAAAAATGAAGTGGGAAACATTCTTCAATTATTTCATTTTTCTCCCGTAGGGATGGTGTGTGGGGGATTTCCTGGTCCAGGAGTGGAGCACCACATGTTGGCTAATCCAATGAAAGATCTGATTCACACATCAGCTTCGGGCCACTCTCAGAGCATGTTCACCCACTTCAAAGAGAAGTTCCAGCGTCAGTACAGCGATGAAAAAGAACATGAGGAGAGGGAGCATGCTTTTGTGCATAATCTCAGGTAAGCGCAACATTTAACATTAAACAGCTGTGTCACTGCAACATTGCAAATGACCATAATCCACAGCAGTTTCACATAACCAGGTGTCTGTTTTGTGTAGGTACGTCCACTCCAAGAACCGAGCTGGGCTGCCCTTCTCTCTGGCTCTGAACTCTTTGTCAGATCGCACCTTGTCAGAGTTGTCTAGTATGAGGGGAAGAAAACGAGGAAAAACACCAAACAGAGGGCTCCCCTTCCCCTCAAAAATGTACAAAGGAGTAAATGTACCAGATTCGCTAGACTGGAGACTTTACGGTAGTATGATACTGTCTGAAATATTTACTGACATTGTTTGTATGACAGAACGGCTAGTGTTTACTTCAGCTTTGCTCTGGCAGGTGCTGTGACCCCGGTGAAAGACCAGGCCATCTGTGGCTCCTGCTGGAGCTTTGCAACCACTGGAGCAGTAGAGGGTGCTCTCTTCCTGAAGGTGAGAAAAGATTAGATGCAGCTTTCACCAGCCATTGTCCACAGGGGCATTTCCTCATGCTCTTTGAAACCACAGATGTGCCCCATAGTGTGCACTTGTTTTTGGTGTTTATCTTTTAGTTATAATATTGTACAGTAAGATGTAGCTTTGATAATCTTTGTAGGAAAGGGGGTCATTTAGGCAGAAAATTCTGGCTAAATGGAAACTGTCCTAGTGTGCCAAAAGTTAACTACAAATGTATAAATGATAAACATGGGGCAGGTGGAAGGTGATTTTGGTTTCAAGTATTGGACAATGGCCAAAAACGAATAATAAAATCACACAAAATGGAAATATCTCATTTCAATGTCAAAAGTAAGACAGTGGCCAGTATAAAATGTGTATGGAGGTATAATTTTAGACATCTGTGCAGAATTGAGTTGAGGATTTTTAGAAGTGTCAGATTATCCTGTCATTTCTAGGTATTCATTTTTATAGATTCCTTTGATGTCTGTTGCTCCCATTATACTTAAAGCATCTTTGACCAATGAGAAGTCCTCACCCTCAGGCTAGGGATAAGTTACGGTTTCATGCAACAGACTTTAGTGTGTGCGTGCACGTGTGCACATAAAACTGTCAGCTTTGGCCTGCCTCCATCCTGTGGAAGGCAAAGCTCAAAGACATTCCTTCTCCCGGGTTGCCAACCAACTCCTATCCAAACATTGGACTGCTTTATTATTGGTTTAATGGGCCCCCACTGACATGACCAAATTCTTTGACTCTCTCACACATGCACTCTAAGAGTGAGATAAGGCAGAAGTAGTTGTTAAGGAGGAGATTGTTGTTGCTAAAACAAAATGTGATATGGTTTATTGGTTGATATTTTAACACCCTCTTTAGAAGTAATCTAAAAAGAAAAAAAGATCAGAACACATTTTTCATTTCTGCAATGTATTGCAAAATTTTAATAAGCAAATCACTCAATCCTGTTCAAAGTAGAAAGATTTAAAATATTTGGCACATATTGCCCCATCACTTGTTAAACTAATGAGCCTATGGTGGTAGAGATGAGTGTGTGAACTTTGGCAATTTGATTTGGCAAGGAAAGTGTTCTGTTGTGAAGCATTTCGTCCTGAAGTGTTTGCCATCAGGAAGTGACCTGCATGGTGCAGCATCCCCATCCCCATAGACAAGCTCATAAACAGGGCAACTCTCCAGAGGCCAATTTTAAATGTTCTCCTTTGGGACTGCACAGTTTTTGCCTAGCAACCTGATGATAATGGATGGTGAAGAAATGTTTAATATTAATGTGGTCCTGTTCCCACTGCAAACCTTGTGCACATGTCTATGCTGATTTTAGCCTCATTCTTAGATTCCACAACATTGCGTGTCATGTTTTATATGTTTCTTGTAATGTTTATTGTTGTAAGGTTTTGTTTTGCTACAGGATGTCACAGCTGGTAAAACTATAAATTTTATATTTCAAAGAATTGATCAGGTTCTTTGCTCTTGTCTTTTAGACTGGTTCCCTTCAGGTTCTATCTCAGCAGGTGCTGGTGGACTGCTCTTGGGGTTTTGGCAATAACGGCTGTGATGGTGGGGAGGAGTGGAGAGCCTATGAGTGGATCATGAAACATGGAGGCATCGCCACAATGGAATCTTATGGAGCCTATATGGGAATGGTGAGATGATTCTGTGATGTTTGTACTGACACAACTAAAAAACAATCAGTCTATTTTGTACCTAACTATCATTTACTTAAAAGCCTTATCCTCTGACTCTAACTTCCTCCTCTGACTGTAACTTTATTTGTAAATCTGGACTTGAAAAACTTTGGCCCTGTTCTACAATGCTTCTGCTCTTTACAGTAGACGTGTGTGTGCATACAGTAGGATGAACAGTTCTATAAAAACAGAACAATATTTAACTGCTAATATACTGCATAGGAAACACAATGTGTGACAAGTATAGCTTGATTAGAACTAATCACATTGCTCCCTTTATTTCTTCTTTTAATGGCTTTTGTTTTTATTTCTGAGCAGAATGGATTTTGTCACGTGAACTCATCCCAGCTCACTGCAAATATCCAGAGCTACACCAATGTCACATCAGGAGATGCAGAGGCCCTAAAACTGGCTCTTTTTAAACATGGGCCTGTGGCAGTCAGCATTGATGCATCACATAGATCCTTTGTTTTTTACAGCCATGGTGTCTACTATGAACCAGCCTGTGGTAAGTTTAACTCTCACTTGTGCACTTTTATTTTTATTATTTTTGTTTATCTTTCTTTCTTTAAATTTTACTTTCTGTGTTTTGCACCCCCCTTAAGGTAATACCATAGATGATTTGGACCATGCTGTGCTTGCAGTGGGTTATGGTACCCTGGACGGGGAGCCATACTGGTTAATAAAGAATTCATGGTCCACCTACTGGGGCAATGATGGCTACATCCTCATGTCTATGAAGAATAATAATTGTGGTGTCACCACTGATGCTACATATGTTACACTTTTATAGATGTGTTTGTGTGCTACGTAAAGCAGGACGTCCCTAATTTTAGTTTCTGATCAATCCATTCTGTTTGCCAATGAACTTAAATGCTGCAGAACTGTCACAAAATCAGCCTTTGCTTTATTTTAATTTGTTTTGTTGGTTAAACATGGTTTTGGCAAGTCAATTGCTGGTGGCATGTGCACAATGCCTTAATTTGTATTGTAAAAAGCACTTGTATATTTTGTTTCTCCCTTCTACTTGATGTGTACAGATGAACCTTGCTGGAATAATTGAATTAAATAGTTTGCTGGTTTCAGGTCTGGTAATCTAATATACCCATACATGCATTTAAAAAATACATAGGTTCACTTTTTTATTTTTATTTTTATTTTTTGGAGGACCATTGGTTATTGTATTTAGACAGTTGAAATAAGCAATTTTGCTTAATATTCCATTTTGTAAAAGAACAAAAGGGGTGACAATGTGTGTATCCTTAATCTATATACATGACAACAGCTCTTTACATTTGTTAAATGTAACATTCTACATTTTCATTACAAATTAACTACACTAGTCGAACTAAAGTCTACATAAGGTAAATACATTTAACTAGTGCATGAAATCACTAGTTGGATTTCTCTGAACATGAAATGTAAAACAAGGTAGTTTCTTGTTTAATGCAGCATCAACATACAACAGATATACCACAAACTATAAAGACTTGGCGCACAAAAATGCCTTTATCAAATGCATAAAAAAAAAAAAATCTTTCAGTCCAGAAACATTTGTCTTAAAAATAGTGGCTCAACAAGACAGCACTTAATCCATTACAGAAGAAGTATTTATTTGCTAAAGACTTGTCCAGTATAATCTTCACATCAGCACAGGTTTCAAAAACCTTTATATGTTAAAAATATATATTTAACTGTGCCATCCTTGTGTTCTTGGACAGTCTCTCCACATAACTAAATGTATCAAACAAATCCCCCAAATTGGAGTAAATGTGCCTGAGTAATGTGCAGGTTTGCAAAAGTAACTATTCCTGACTCCCACAGGTGTTTACCTGCATCTGGTAAAGATGTGTGATTGATATGCCTTGGCAGCAGAACTCAATTCCATTTTGAGTGCATGCACCTGCATCCTAGGTTGGTGGTTAAAACATGCTTGGATTTATCAGACCCTGGCATGTTATTGCATAGACGGTGTTTGAAGTACTTTTATCTTTAGTTAACAAAGTGGAGGCTGCATAATGAGTGGATCCTTGTCAATGCAGTTATGTCTGGCTTGCTAGATGTTGGAGCTCCTGCTCCTCTGTGCTTCTGGATAATTTGCTAATATCATCACACATTTCACTTCGCTTCTTGTTGGGAGGTGACCTGCAGGAGACAAAACACAGTAAGCTGTTGCAGACTTTGGGATTTCACATGAAGACTAACACTACAGTGACATTTTATGTTCTGTTTGTGGTCATGGAGGCTAAGCATCAAGGGCACACTTGAGCTCAAGGTTATATGCAAAAACAAAACAAAACCAAAAAAAGACAATTAAATTCACCAAAGATTCTGTCCTATCACTGTAAAAACAGAAGTAACACCTTGTGTCCCAGTTCTCTGCGTCCTCCACTGTGTCAGGAAGAGGCCTGTCAGCAGTTTCAGGAAGTGCCAGAGCAAGGATGGCACCCAACAGTGGAGAGGTACCAAAAATGATCAGGGGAGTAGCAGGGCTGTGGTTATGAAGCATGTTAATAATGGGTGCTAATACACCACCCATCCTTGCAAACATACTGGATATACCTATTCCAGTTTGCCTATGGTAACAAAAGGGAAATATTTTACTTACTTAGAAATTTAAATAAATCACTTCATTGTGTGTGAGAGAAATGTAATTGAACATGGGTGTCTTACCGTAGTACAGTGGGGAATATCTCAGCAGTGTACACATAAATTACAGCAAAAGAAGCAGTAATACCAAATTTCCCTGCCATTGCAAGACCAGTCAGTACATTAGGATGATCTGCACATTGAAGAAAAGTGAGGTTAATAGAAAAGCCAAATAGGAGAGAAATTCTACCAGGTATAGACATCACAGGCATGTACTCTTGTTATATCACTATATGAAAACAGATACAGTACAGTGTCCATCTTACCTGCAGGCACAACAAGCATGAGAAGACAGGCAAGCCCTCCGATCACCAGAAATCCACTCTGGGAGAGTCGGCGGCTATAGGGTAGGATTACCAGCACTAGAGAACGAGCTGGGATCTCAATCAACCCAAACACAAACTGGCTCAGGTAAAGGTTTGTCCCTAACCTGGACACACCCAGTGAGAGGCCATAATACACCAGAACATTCACAAACCTGTTGGGTAAAAAAGATTTAATGAAACAGACAAAAGGGAAAGGAGATCATCAAAGAACTGAGATTATTTCTGTTACAATACCCCTAAAAACATAATATTTATGATTTACCAGAGGTAGAATAAGATAACAGCCCTCTTCCTCATCTGAGGTGTTCGTATGAGATCCACTGCTGATGGGCATCGCTTCTCCCCACCCAAAATGGCACACTTCTCAATCTGTTACACAGACACACACATACTCCTAAATATTTAAAGGATAAGCCTGGCTATACTTATTTCACCAAATCTTATGAAAACTCCCAGACCAACAAAGAGCTGCACTGCTGAGTGACACATTCCTTCATTTTGATAAAATGTTTTAGTTTCCATAAATCCTACATATTCTGTCTTGGCTGTATTAATTCTCACAGGAACACCAAATCTGCACTATTTACTATTAATGAAACATTTTGTACAAACACATTGCACAGTGGTTTTGGGAAACTGGATGGCCAGTTTCTACATATTTATGTTAGAAATAGTTAGAAATAATTAGAAAAATTTAATTATTAAATTATTTTATATATTTTTCCGCAAATGTAATAAGAATCCTACTTTTCCATCTGCAGAGTAAATAATGGAAAACAGGGAAAGAGCAAACCAGGGTCTTTCCAAAAGTAAGACGATGTAAAATGTTAACTTGTTAAATTTGGACAGGGCCAGGTTAGTCGTTTCCAGTACTTTTAAAAGGTCAGCTAACCAGCTATGGGCTGTGGGTTCATACAAGGCATGTGTAGAGTCAGTCTTCTCATCAACAGTAACTCTGTGCATCTGCAGCATGTAACAATGGGCTAAGTAATGTAGACAGAGAAGAGCAGTGGAAAACCACATTGCTGGTTTGGTCTTCTTATAGGATTTGTTGACACTAATAGAAGAAATATATAAAGAGAGAACACCATTCCCACCCTTTTACTAAAGCATTTGTCTTCAAAAGATCAGCAGCAGACAAAAACACCTGTACAGCTGAAGGTAAGACCCGGCCATTAACAAGTGCTGCCTTGCGGAGGAGCGCAATGGCTTCCTCTCTTCTATCTTTGGCCAACAACCATCTAGCAGACTGAGGGAGCACCCTGACAGGAGACAGGTGAAAAGCACAACAGACAAAGAGGGAGAGAAAAAATAGGTTATTCATGTATTCATGTACAAGAAATGTATGGATACACAATGATGCTAACATTGAGATGGCAGTTTAATGTCACACCATATATAGAAGATAAGCAGGAAGCCTGGAGCTGATATAACCAGTTGCAACTTTCTCCAGTCTCGTATCAGATATGCTACACCTGCTAACAACATGTAGCCCAGGCCAAAGGCATAGTCAGTGATGATACCCGCTAGCATTCGTCTCTTGGTGCATGTCCACTCAGTGCCTATGGAGAAAAAATGGTTCAGGGTTTTGGAGGAGAGGAGAGGACAGGAGAGAGGAGAGGAGGGATCATGGGCAAAGGGTTAAACTAAGGTGGTGGTTTGGACGTTTAAGGTTAGGGAAAACTGGCAAGGGTTTGTGTTCTGGGGTTGGGCAAAAGTTGCACAAAACAGCACAAAGCATTAGGTAACATGTTTTTCTCATCCAACTGCAAAATCTATAGCAATTAATTATGGCTGTCAACTTTCATTCAACAGGCCAACAATCCTTAGAGCCTCTTTTTTAAATTCTTATCTTAAAGACTAAACTTGTTGGTGAATCTGTCATTTGAAATGTAAGATAACCTCACAAGTTCAGTATGCTTTGTCAGTACCAAGTACAAAGGCATTTATGATGACTCCCGATATAGTGGTGCCAACTATAAAGCGAAGAATCACATAGATGGGGAAGTTGGGTGCAAAGGCCACAGCGACTCCAAACACAGTCTGAAGAGCGATGGACAGCAGCAGGACGAAACGTCGGCCGTACCTTGCACAGAGAGAGAAGTGGTGGACATGACTATGCTCTTAAACCACATGCATAGATGAGTGCATATGTGAACCACTGTGGCTGTGACTGAAGTGAAAAAAGTGGCAGTCAGTGCTAAGACGCCCTCAGGAATTTCTCCAGTATGCTAGAATTTCAGTGCACTGTGCACATTTCACGACCTTTCACCCACCAAGTTATATACAATTTTCATCATGAGATGTTTAAGACACAAACATCAATTCTAAGAAGAGTTAAATCTGGAACACTCAATCCCTTGTGTGTAACTTTAGCTCTTGAACACAGCATGATGTATCGACTGTCCTACTTTCTTACACAAGGCCAGCGTACACCAAGGACTCCAGCTGTGTGTGCCCCTGCAGCCATGCTTTGATGTTATGCATCTGACTCTGTGTTGTGACTGTATGAAGTGAAAGGTTACAGGGCTCCAGCAGAGACAGCCTACCTGTCAGCCATGGCCCCAAACACCACAGATCCCACTAACAGACCAAACATGTAGACAGATGAACCAAGGCTGTTCAGTCCAGCTTTGTCGCACACCAGGTCCCACTGGAAGAAATAAAAACAGTAGCGAGGGGTTGTTAGTGGAGCTTAGAAACTAGTCTGGTTTTTCACATCTACACACTTATATCTACTGGCACTTATATGTTCTATGCAAAGGCAGCTAAACTTAGAGACCTGCTGTCTTCCTCTGAGTTAGATTAGAAGGAATACATTTCTATGCATGTACTTTTAGTTTAGATATGGTCAGCAGCTAGGGGTAAAAATCATATTTTTATATTTTCTTTGTTTAATCCAAACAGAAACTGAAATGGAAAGAAGTTCATGTGCTGGACTATTTCTTGACCTGGAGTAGCAATGTCCCCAAATTCTTGCATTCACATTTATCATCTAAAATGTCTAAGAAATATTCATTTTCCCTTTTATACAGATTAAACAAAGTAGAGATAACCTGTTATTTGGTAAAATAATTAGGTATTGGTAGGTGGATTACCTGCTAACATGTTTGTTGGACAGATACAATGTGCATGGAATCAGTTTTCTCATTGTCACATAGAAAGCAAATAGATCCATTTGCCAAAATATAAAACAAACAAAACTATAATCTAGTGTCTTGGCAATAAGTCCAAAAAGCTGGAAATCGTGTTCCCTCATACTGAAGCCTATTGGTTTTTCAATGTGTTTTTGGTAAATGTCTGAAATAAGGTTTGTAGTTAACACTGAACACAGAACATCATCTTCTTGCAACCAAAGAGTTCTTGTCTCACTAATGCATCTTTACAAGCTTGTTCAGTTTTACAACCACTAGCTACAGTATATCAGGTCACTAATAAGAAAGGCTTTTGTAGAAAAATATTAATTACACGTTTACATTATTACATGTTTAGTGGCGGTGGCGTTTAAGTCATGCAGCCGTGGTGTAGTTCATTTATAGCCTAACAACAGCTTTTACTTATGGCTTTTATACATTTAAGCTTCAAAAGATCATAAAAGTGATGTTCATCTGTGCAGATTATGTTTCTAAATAAAATATCATAAACTTTAGTTTATAACAGAGCTAACTTCTATATTAATCCAATTGAGACTGGTAAAATCCCATTGACATTTTGTCAAGGGAACGGGGAGATGCTAACTTCCATTGTTGGCCTACAGAAAACGTAATTTCCTGTACAGACAGGTAAAGGAGGGGGTTGATGGGGGACAGGTAGTTCATTTTTGTCCCATGGTTAGTCCCAGCAGGTTAGTCCAGCCATGTATGGTGCTTTCATGCCTTATCATTTACTATTATAAAGAGCCTGTATCTCTATACTTTGTGTGATGTTGTTTAGTATTAAAACTATGATACTTTTTGATATTTTTTTTCTCTTATATTTTTTAAATGAGTAGTTTAGCATAAGTTAATCATCATCATCAAGACATGCAAACAGGTGTTTATCATTTCAGTTTAAACACATTTATCTTTATTGTAAAGTTGTATGCACATGATTTATCACTTGTGTCGTTGTTGGTTTAGGGAAAAAACATAACCATTCTTTTCTAGAGTGCATGATTCTACCTCTGTGACTGTGGTGCTCTGGAAAGTCTCCTTGCTGTACGTCCATCCGTGGATACACGGGACGCGTTCAGTTCGGTTGCTCTGCTGCAGAACATCAGAAGAGAAGCAGGACGAATCCGAGAGGCTGAAGTTCAGGCTGAGTGTCCCGGAGACGAAAGACTGATTCCCCTCCACTGAGCTGGAGCTGTCTCCGCAGTGATGTGGCGGAGTGGCTCCAGTGAAGATGCTCACCATCATGTGAAAGGCGAGGAGGATCTGAGGTAAACAAATCCATGTGTACAACATTTTCTGATATTTGCCAAAGCCTCCAATTGCAACGAGGATCTGGTCGAAATTCATTCTGGGAAATATGTCCAAATTTGGAGACTGACTTTATTCGAGTAGATGAGCCACCGTGCGGAAAGTAAACACGCAATAAATCAGATGCGGCGCGAAGATTTTAAACAACGTAAATCAATATCCATGTGCAACCGTGATCACGTCCAGCTGCAGTCTACAAGCATGACCCACATAAGTCCCGATGCATTCACCACTGTAACCGCATGTCCCGTCAGGAGTCGCAGGCTGCTGGAGCTGATCACACTGTAAAAAAAAAACTGTTGTTTTTACGGAAAAAAACTGGCAGCTGTGGTTGCCAGAATAATTCTGTAAAAAAAACAGGATCACTGTTAACATCTTTACAGGAAAAAAATGTATATTTTACAGTTTAAAACTGTTGAAATTCTACAAAAAATTTACATTTTAAATCTGTAAATATAACGGCTCCTATCTGCTGTGTTAACATGACAATGCTGTAAAAACTACAGATTATTTCAGTAATATTTACATAGAGTTGTCGCTTATTTTGCATTAAATCCCATTTTATTTTATTGAAAAATACCAAACACGCAACACAATTTAACTGTAAAATCCTCTTTATAAGGCTCTTTTAACGGAATTTTTCTGCAAATTTTAATCAAATGTTGTGTGGATTGTAGTGTCTTTTCCAGTATTAATGACAAGAGTTTTACAGAAAAAGCAACATCTAAATACTGTAATTTTTTACAAAATGTATTGAGCAGTTTAAAGGCATAAAATCCCGTTCTGAATAATTTTCAGTATCAATCTCAAAAACTAAAGACCACTAGGATCATTGCTCTGTCCAAAATAGTTTCTCTACATACATTACATGCAAGTTCGATCATTTTATTTAAAATGGATTGTCCTGTTATATTTGACTTGCAGAGGAAATCTTAATATAACCTATGCAATACAGATCAAGCATGGAGGTATTGTACAAAAAGAAAAAAGAAATAAAAAAACTTGCCATTCCAAGAATTTATTCATCTCAAAACAGTTAATCATTTTCATTCAAGTTAATTCTCAGCATATGTATTTGTGATATGTACTTTACAAATCTAAAAAACAAAGAATGTGATACATTTACAATCCTGCTTTTTGAACTGAAATACCAAAGTTGGGAAAAAAGTGGGGGAGGCTTTACTCAAAAAATGTCATAGGGACAAATACATTTTTAACTTTTGTTATTCCAAGTTATTCTAACTATTATTTTTCCTCCCTTAAGGATTGCATTTCCTTAACTAAAACATCTTTAAACAAGTCTTCAAAATGAAGAAGAGACATAAAAAAAAAATTTAATACAACAATATTAAAACTCAGTAACAATGGAGTTAAAAATTTCTGTTTCTTGAGCTTGAAGAACTAAGCAGATAATGAGGTGAAACTAACCTCTAAACTCCATGTAGGGCATCATTATGTGCCATAAATTCTACTGAGTTCAGTCCATATTCAAACATCACGCCACTCATGGTCTGAAAGTTCTTGAATCAAGGTAAGCACTCTGGGGTTCACATGAAGACGAGATGTGCTGGTCTTCTCCACTTTAGTACCCTTCTCTGGGTTGATGGAAAAAAAACACCTTGGAAAAGAGAAGAAAAAGAAAAAATGTATTACTATTGATGGGAACCACACGCACCATAATTTTTTTTATTCTAGCTAATATTTTAGAGACACAAAACAGTGAAAGGTAAAATGACAAGTCCCCCAACAACAGGTCGGAGTAGCTACTTTAAGTTCAGTAATGTGAGTATGTTGGATAAAGCCCATCTAAAAGACACACCTCTGCAAAAACTCCAGGGTTGATGCCAGCTGTGATGGGTAATGGATGTTAAAGCAATAATAGCTCCCAAACATCATGCAAATGGCAGAAACCATGCAGGTTATATTGTCATGCACAATGTTTCGATCAACACTCAGCATAAAACGTCTTGAGGAAAAGCAGGATTGTCCTAAAAAGCAAAAGCAAGCAAATAAAAACACACAATTAAATAAAAATTACGATGGGACAATGTTCCTGAAATGTTTCATGAAACAATTTGGACTTAAACATTTTCAAAAAAAATTAAAAGTAAAGCATAGAGAAATGTAAGAAAAACAATGTTTACTTAACACACACAACAATGGTGGGAGTCAATTGAACTTGATCCATCTGTACTTCCCCAGCCAGGCATACGCCATCCACATAGCAGAACATGACATCTTCCTTCTCATCAAAGTAGGACAGCAGGAGCAGCATTATCTCTTTAATGTCTTCAGAGCAACCACTCATCTGTCCTCTCAGCACTTTAAACTTTGTTACATCCTGTAGAAACCTTTTGCTTTTGTTCACACAAACCGTATTCATGTAGTTCAGGAGTCGTTTCCCCTTCAAATCAACATTCCGTATGAACGTTTCTTTAAGTCCAATACCAGTGAGTTCCTTGAAGTGGACTGCCATGCCAAGTTCCTTGAACCAAAATGGCCACTCTTCCTGAAGGTGTTTTATATTTGTCCCCTGGTTGACCTGTTTACGCTGTGTGTAAAAAGTCAGTTTCATCAGACATTTGACCTCTTCCGCATTTGCATCTGCTTGCTGATCCATCTTCTTCAGTTTTTCTTTCTTTTCCTGCTGACTCTCTAGAGTCTCTCCACGGGGCAGGAATTTTAAATCCCAATTAATGCATCCATAAGTGTCTTGAATTGCGGCTCTTTGCTCCGGAGGGACTTCGTCTGTGTCAGAATCATCAGTGCGATGCCTTCGTTTTCTTATTTTTGGGGTCGTAGGCCGCCTCACATTCTCTATCCTATTTTGCATTTGCTTGACTAGAGAGTGATACCCTGGGCCAATCACATCTCCCTCTATAACATCTTGCAGAGAATTTGGATATTTAGCCACAATCTTTTTGGCAATTTCAGTAGTATTCCTTTTACTTATGCAAGAACTTACTTGCATCATCTCGCGAACCAAAATCCGGACCATCTCCCTTCTCATTTTAGGGCTTGGTCTTTTCCCTCTCTCCAATGATTGCATCAGTTCTTCTGGGAACTTATCCCATGGTATTATAAAAGTATCCATCCAGTCTACACCTGGACTTTGGCTGCTGTTGGAAGAGGCTGAGGAAGAACTTCTGGGTGAAGGAGACTGCAAGGATGTTACAGGTACTGGCGAGGCATGGACAGATGAGCTAATAGTTTCCGGTGTCTGGCCTGCAAAGCACACAGAAAAAGGTTTCAGTGACACATGTTAATATTTTTATATTTCTCAATCTTTTACAAAGACTATTTTGGCCATTGAATGCCTTCTGTACTGCAATACTTTGCTTACATTTCAGCTTCCAAGCAGCAAGGAATTTGCGAGCTTGAATTGGCCTCAATGCCGACAGCAAATCGGCTTCCTCAATAAATGAAAAATCATCATACGTCTCGACCCCAAGGGACTGTAAGGTTTCTTCAAGAATATCTTTCACTGCATCCGGGAGGTCAGGCATGACCTCAGTGATGGCGGTGGGTAGAAATGTTTGCTCCAAGTCAGTCATTTCTGGAATCAAAGAAGTATGACAGATTTTCAAGATTACAAATGAAAGAAGACAAAATAAATTAAGACATTTCTACAGATGAGAGAAGCCTCTTCTTTTCACTTTTAATCTCTGTACATCTAGAGGAAGAAAAAAATAACTGCTGTCACTTTATATATGTGCAATACTACGGTTTCTCCACTACAATGGCAAAGATCACATTTATTTTGATAACACACTGTGTTTCAGTGGAATGACTTGGTGGCTGTTCAGAACGTATGATGGTAATGGATAAAAATCTACCAAGTCATTAATGTTAAGACATTGCGTCCTTGTACTCTGTTTTGTCACCGAGTACAAATGGTATTCAGAATGATAGTCAGCTTTGTGTATATCCATTAGCAAGTAGACAGCTTCATCGTTTTTAATTAAAATAATAAGCAGCTCACCAAATTCCATGGATTCCTCATTTTTTGACACAAGGAAATCCCCCTTTTTATACAATGTGCCTTTATACTGTATTTCTGTGGAAACGCTAGTATTGTGTCCTGAAAAGTCAAACTCTCTTACTGCTTTTTTAATTGCATCACTGTAAAGGTTGGGGTAAAAGGTACAACTGTCTTTGACTTGCAGAAGCTGGCTGCATCCTGATCCAGCTAAAAGATATGCCTGAAACATCTGATGTCTTTCAGATAAAGTTGAGCAAAGGTTTTTAAAGTTTTTGAGATGTCTGGCACACCTCTTGAAGTAGCTGTGTTTACTTTCAAAACGCATCGTCCACAATCGAATCAAGGGACCAAATTTCAAAATTAGGGCCGGATAGTGGCGCAAGAAATGGTGTTTTGGTTTTAGTGGACTCTCAGGAAATAAATACTTCCTTGATTCCAAATATTCCTGGACTATAATTTCAAGATAAGCTACCTGTGCCACTGAAATCTTTTGTGCACAAATCATATCAACAATATCTTTAAGTTGGAGAGTTAACTGCCACACATCATCTTCTGGATTTTGCACTTTGTCACCAATTAATACAGGCAGCAACCTTAACAAATTCCAATTTTGAACGGCCTGACCTGAAAGCTTGGATGCTTCAGAGTTGACAGCACATGGCTTTGTGAGAGCATCAGATCCTTTGTACTTAAACTGCTTCATGCGCCGGTTCAAAAGCGAATATGTAAGCCATTTCTTTTTCTTAATAAAGTACTTCAGGTATAGTGCAACATCATAGGATAGGACACCTTCAAAAATGTCATGACCTAAACAAGGTGGGAGGCCAGGCTGGCAAACATGGAATGATTTCAGAACATTGAAAACTGAGTTTACCTTTATGCCTTTGCTGTTCTGGACGTCATTGATTTGTAGATCACCAACAGCAGAATTATAATTCTCAGGAGTACGCTGTGGGCCACATACATTTGGATCATCACTTTGAAATTCACTTCGTGTGATTTCACAGTATCTGCAAAAGTACTGAGAATTACTAAAGTTTTCAGTAAATCCACCGATGCTATGAGAACCCAAATTGTCACCAGCAATACAATACAGAGCCCCTTTGATTGTTTCATCACCTATAGTTATCCCATTGTCCTCCAACTCTTTTAAATCTACCAACATGTCAGAGAAAATCTTAGCACTTCCAAATTGTTTTAGGTCATTCTCTCCACAAAGTAGTACAAGAGACATGTAATCAGTATTTGACCGCATATGAGTAGGTAAATTTGCCACAGAAAGATAGACTGCAACAACCTTGTGCTTCTTCTTAGCAGAGCCGAGGGGATTCACAATTTCAAAGGCATCCTGGTATAGAATTAGTTTTAGGCATCCTGGATTTTCTGTGAAGAACTTGTTGGTCTTAAAGTTTTGGCCATCACTAATGTCACAAAAATCCTCTGAGTCTGTTTCACAAAACTGTTGGGACAAATTCTTCCAGAATTCTGATTCTAATAAGCTTTTTAACGTTTCTCTCACTGGTATGTAGTAAGCAAACTTTTGCGTCATATTTTCATCTGTTCCTAACATGACTTTTTTAGGCCCAATGTATTTGAACATCTTTTTGAATGTCTGAGCTCTTGTATATGTTGTTCTCAGCGGCCCCTGATGACAGACAGAGAAGAGATCTGAATCCTTTACACAATCAATAATTTTAGCAACAGCATCATCTGTTAGACCCATGTCATTTTTTAAAAGTAAATGTAGCTTAGTTAAAGTGTAATCCTGTCCCATCTCATGCAGATTTTGCATCTCTTCAACAATCGTCTGTATTGTTGAGGCTGGAAGAAGGTGCTGCCCTTGCAGTTTTAGATAAAACAAACATATATTCCTAAGAAAGGTCGCACTGAAATTCTCTGGCAAATCAGTGCTTTCATTTGTTGTTACATCATTTAAGCTCTGGGAAACATCTTCACATGTAGTGACAACAGAAATAGCTTCCTTGTAGATGTCACTTATGCTTTCTATAGAACATGCTTTATGCTTCCTGGACATATGTGCAGTGAATGAAGATTTCACGGTGAACGTATTTTTACAACCTGCTACTGGACACGACACAACTCGTCCCTCCACTATATGCTCCTTTAAGTGGGATATCAGTTCTTTCACTGTTTGAAATTGGTGCGCACACAGCGAAAATGCACATTTGAAATCTGTAACAACTGCTTTAGCAGTACCAGAGGGAGCAGGCACATTGTGAACTCGATAGAAATGAGCTTTAAAAGCTGCGTAAGAACAAAATGTCCGCTTGCAGTCTGTGCCGACACATGTGAAAAAACAATGGGGTTCGGTCCTATGAACTCTACAATGCAGCACATAACCCCTCAAAGTCTGTAGTGTTTTGTTGCAAAAACGGCAGATAATTTTACTCATTTTTAATCAAACTACCACTAACAACCGTCCGTTTTCACCCTAGAACATTTTCACCCTCAAATAATGCTGCCAAAAAAAACAGTCCAAGTTCATGCGTCCACTAATTAGACAGACCCAGTCAGTGAGCCTTATTCTAAACTACAAAATAAACCCTCGCTCAAAACCATAAGCTAGCATTTTGCTGAAATAAGGTCATTTATTTCAAGCTTAAAGAAAATAAATGTTTAGCTTACCAGACAATGCTATAGCTCGTGATTCTCCACGTCCTCCCGTACAGACAAATCCATGCAGCGACAGACTGAGCGCGCACTTCGCCCATAGATCGCTGCTCCCGCGATAATCAAATAGTCCAATGAGAGAACGGAAAAACACGCTGCTGCTCTGTGATTTGACGAGACTAGCTCAACTTGAGACGAGAACGTTTATTTTTGCGGGAATGTCACAAAATTGAAAACGATTACTGTTACATTTAAAATAGCCATAATCATTTAACTTAAGAAAATTTTAATTTTATCATGAAAAATGTAAAACAAATTAACAGCTACTGTATAGAACATAAGTATAACATTGTCACCTTAAACATTTTATGATCAGTTTGTTGTTAAGTCATGAAAATTATCTCAGTGTTTCAGAACATCCATTAAATTGAAATATCTCATTATAATGGCATAAGCTGCTTTTCTTATTATAAAAAAATAATTTTATGTTTTTTGGATATACAGTTTTTCTTGTTATTGGTACTAATTTATTCTGTTGTTATGAGCCAAAAATTAACAGCATATGTCACTTAATCATAAGCATAACACACTTTACTGTATATCAACATTTTTACTTTAGGTTGCAGTGTCAGCATAGATTTCCCATTTTTGTCACATAGTCTTTTTCTTCACTGAGACATTTCACATTAACTAATTGTAAATGTTACTGGGTTCAGATTAATGTAAGGGGAGGCATATCTTTGGGTAGCACAGCGGTGAAATCTTTAGCACTGTTGCCTCACAGCTAGAAGGCCTTTGGTCTAAAGCCACAGCCAGCTGTATCCTCCAGGTATCTCAGTTTCCTCCCAGAGTTCAAAGGTATGCACATTAGATTAATTGGTGATTCTAAATTGCCCGTAGGATTTAATGTGAGTGTGAATGGTTGTATGTCTATCTGTGTAGGCCTTGAGACAGACTGGAGACCTGTTCAGGGTGTACCCTGCCTCTTGTCCAATGATAGCTAAGATAGGCATAACTAAAGGACACTTCATGAGTCCCACCATTTCATGTCACGACAGAGACTTTATATACACACAAAACTGTGTTATGGTTAGAAAAAACAACCTTAGGGTAAGGTTATGCTAAGAAACAATACTGGCTAAGTCTAGGCAGTAAAACTTCAGGGTATGGTTTAGTTAAATGGCCGTTTGAGGGGAATCGAAACACTGACCCTGTGGTCGTGGACGGCTGCCTTACAAACTGAGCTATAGCTGCTACAGATTGCATACAACCGAAACACTACATACAGTGACAAGTCAAACACATACTTTCTAACTATAATAACATGTTTTATGTTGGTTGGTTTAAATCTTATCTATCTGATAGATTTCAATTTGTCCATGTTAATGATGAATCCTCCATGTACACAAAGGTTAGCTATGGAGTTCCACAAGGCTCTGTGTTAGGACCAATACTTTTTACTTTATATATCTCTTTTAGGCAACATTGTTAGAAAACACTCCATAAATTTCCACTGCTATGCTGATGATGCCCAGCTATATTTATCTATGGAACCAGATGAAAATAATCAGTTAATACAGCTTCATGCCTATAAGACATAAAGGCCTGGATGTCCCACAATTGTTTACTTCTAAACTCAGACAAAACTGAAGTCATAGTATTTGGGCCTAAAACCTCAGAAATATGCTGTTCAACCATATTGTTACTCTAGATGGCATAAGTCTGGCCTCCAGTACTACTGCAAGGAACCTTGGATTTATTTTTGATCAGGATCTGTCCTTTAACTCACATATTAAACAAATCTCTAGAAAAGCCTTCTTCCACCTACTGAACATTGCCAAAATTAGGAGCATCCTGTCTCAAAGTGATGCCGAAAAACTGGTCAATGCATTTGTTACTTCTGGGTTGGACTACTGTAAGGCCCTACTTTCAGGATGCCCCAGTAACTCCCTAAAGAGCCTGCAATTAATCCAAAATGCTGCAGCAAGAGTGCTGACTGGAACTAGCAAGACATCATATTTCACCTTCACTAGCTTCTCTCCATTGGCTTCCCATTAAATTTAGAATAAAATTTAAAACCCTGCTTCTTACATATAAAGCTCTGAATGGACCTCATAGCACCATGGGGGTGGCTGTAGCTCAGTTGGTAAGGCAATTGACCATTGACCACAGGGTCAGTGGTTTAATCCCCGCTCCAAGTCGAAGTGTCCTTGGGCAAGACACTGAACCCCAAGTGGTGGGTCAGGTGAGCACCTTGCATGGCAGCCACCGCCATTGGTGTGTGTGTGTGTGTGTGTGTGTGTGTGTGTGTGTGTGTGTGTGTGTGTGTGAATGGGAAGCTATATTGTAAAGCGCTTTGGATAAAAGCACTATATAAGTGACTATTTACCATTTACCATATCGTCCCAGTAGACCACTTTGATCTCAGAATGCAGGCCTACTTGTTGTTCCCAGAATTTCCAAAGGTAGAATGGGAGACAGAGCCTTTAGCTATCAAGCTCCTCTCCTGTGGAACCAGCTCCCAGCTCCCAGTTCTGATTTGGGGCTCAAAACCTTCCTCTTTGATAAAGCTTATAGTTAGTCATTGTTATGCTGCTATAGGCTTAGACTGCTGGGGGACCCACCCCCCAATGCACTTAGCTTCTTTCCTCCTCTTGTCCCTCTCTCCTCTCCTCTTACTCTACAATTGTCACTACTGTATGACATTAACTTTGTGTGTTTTCTCCCATAGTTGTCTTTGTCCTTCTCTGTCCCCCTATCTCTGTGCCTCTTTGCAGGTGTCCCCGGGCTTTGAAGTTGTGTGTTTTCCAGCGTGCAGCTACTGGCTAACCAGTAGACTGACTACCAACCTGCCTAATGTTTTGTTGTTGCTTTTTGTTGCTCTATTCTTCTCTCTTCACTTTCCACTCACCCCAACCAGTCAAGGCAGATGGCCGCTCACCCTGAGCCTGGTTCTGCTGGAGGTTTCTTTCGTTAAAGGGAGTTTTTCCTCTCCACTGTTGCCAAGGGCTTGCTCAAGGGGGAGTTGTTGGGTTCTCTCTGTACATCTTTATAGTCTTGACTTTATCCTGTAAAGTGCCTTGAGATGACTTTGTTGTGAATTGGCGCTATATAAATACAGTTGAACTGAATTATGTTGTCTACCGGTCATCATTAAAACGCACAACATCAAACACTGGAGTCGGATTATGGTCTACTGTGGGACTGTTCTTTGTCCTGGTAGATTTAGAGAAGGAAATCACAGTACGTAGAGGAAATCCACACATGCACACAGAAAGGCCATGGTTTGCCTGGGATGCGAACCTGCAACCTTCTAGCTGTGAGGCGGCAGAACCAACCACTCCACCACCGTGCTGCCCATTGTAACCAACGAGACACTTAAATGTTTCAAAATGTATTAGTTCCAATTACTTATGCAATCCAATCTATTTACATAATTCTACTGTAATTTTTCACATTCTTAACTGTAAAGTATAGCACATGATTTTGTATAATGTAATGCAGTTTCTTTCTGTAAAAAAAAGGACAAAAATCTTTATATTAACACCATCTTGTTGTATTTTTAACTGTATTGTATTGATTTTTATATTACAGTTTTTATGTGTTTAGGGTACAGTATTCTGTCAAATATACAATAATATATGACTATTTTAACATATATTTACCTTAGAATTAACAGCTGTGTTTGGTTCACCACTTTACACAATTTTACTGTAAATTAAACAAGGCATTAGTGTTTTTCGATTTACATTTTTTTGATGTCATGATTTTACAGCAATTTACTGTTAATTTCACAGACATTTCTTACAGTGCAGCTTCCATTGGGTGAACGGCAGGGCCCACCCTGGACTGGTCATCAAAACTATCTCAGGGCCAACACAGAGAGACATAAACACACAGACAACCACTCACACACACATTCACACGGGCAATTTAGAGTCACCATCACTAAAAAGCTGACCTTTGATGTTCAGAGGTGAATAAATAAGAAATGATACGGTAACATTTTCAAATGTTACGGATTCTGTAAGAAAATCCCTGTTATATCTAAGTGTTTTCTTCCTGAGACTTTTTAATATTGAGAAGGTAGAAACATGGTAAATGAGCATAAATAGCAAATATGCAGAGTGCAATTAAGTACTATAATTAATTTACAATACTTATATTTAAGCAATATTTCATTTTGAAGTAAAAAGTCAAAATGAACATTATCAGTATTCATTCATGGCACATGTGAAATGCTATTTAGTTTATTCTCAGCTTGAAAATGACTGAACAATGCTCTCTACTGGTTTAATACTGCTTTTAAGGTAGACTGAAGAATTCGAATATGAAGCTTTGAATAGCTGTGAATTACCATCTGCAATATTATTCTCATATTGTTCTGGATTTTCAATTAAACAAAAGGTTTTATCAAGACTTGGAAGTTTATCAAATAGCCATATGTTTACCTTTTTTGTTGTTTGCAGGTTCAAAAACTTTGGAAATGAATTCTCTTATTTAGGTTTATATGTATTTGTCAGTATACAAAACTGTATAGTGCTATTTTTATTCCTTTAACTTTTTAGGTGACAGGATTAATTTCTTGGTTATTCTCTTATCTGCCGTCCAATTTCTATTTTAATTAGACTAATTTGTCCGTCCCATGCTACACCCGAAAGACAAAAGCGTGCTGCAGTAAATCTTGCTCAAGTGCAATTAGTAACACACCTCCTTAGAATCTCAAGTGAAAATAAAATGTAGAAAACATAATAAACCAAAATCCTTATTAGGAATGCATAAAATTCGGGACATTCAAGACACAAAGAAAATCTCATTTTTAAAACATGATTGTATATTGTTTAGGGCCATTTTTCTATTAATGACCCACATGTTTAAACTTTCACAGCTTCACACCTTAATCCGAGCGCTCATTCCATACAGCACTGGTTGACTTGTTTTGGTCGTTATTATTTCTACACCTTTAAACAACAACTGTGCCCAGAAAAAGTTGAGACATGTTCTAGCTGGGCCATTATCCATGCAGTCTTATGTGCTTTCTCTCAGTGGAACATACATGAGTATGTCAGAAAATGTCTTTTGAAGGAAAGGAAAAATGCAGTTTCACTGTTTCATGTGCTGCACATTTTAACAAAATGATTAGGTTTAAAATTGCTAAAGTTCATTGTTCAAAGTCCCCTAAGCAGTTGTTTTTGCACTGGGTGACACTGCTGCAAAATGCAAAAACACCCAATCCATGGACACCACCTGTGGCCCATCCCTCAGACACACACACACACACACACAAACACAAACACACAGAGACACACACACACACAAATACAGACACCCGCAAATACACCCACAAACAAGGAGGAGAGGGAGACAACAAAACAATAACAAACAATAACAATAGATATAATGACCCTGGTCATAACAGCACTTTTGAAAAGCATCTGTTCAGTTTTCATGAATGACCAACCACCTGCCAAGAGAGAGTCTTGATGGAGTACAGGATGGCATTTTAACCCAAGTTTTCCTCCCACTCTTGTAAAACACGTGGCAAAAAAAATTCTGCTTGAGCAAAACACCATTAATTAGACAATGCCAAGAAACATCGGTCAGGACTCATCATTTACCCGACTATTTGAAGGCATTTTCACGATTACTCAGACTATTGCTGCCCAAGCTTAGTGAAAGTCCTAAAGCCTTATACAGGCTGACAGATGACACTTGCCTCAGTCAACCTCTTGTGCTGGTAGATGAAATGGAAGAAAAGTAAAAAAGACAAAAATGAAAACAGTGAAAGTATCACAACCCACCTAAATCGCACACAGAAAAGAAAGTGGATTTTTTATGTTGAAAATATCATTAAGGTAATAATTCTACTATTATTGAGGTCATACCTGGTGGTAGAGTCGTACTGGAGTGCATTATATTTAGAGGTGGTTCTTATGTTTTGGGCCCCTCATTAATTTTAAACAGCAAGGCCAATGCAGACAATCTTCTGTACATTTTGGGTTTGGCCATGAAAGAACAACCAAGAGATCAATTACTGTAAGAGATTATCTTGTCTTGTCAGTAACAAGTGACAGATGGCTTTGTACTTTGTTTGATAAATGCTTTATAAATAAAGCTATCATTATTATTTATGTATGGCACTCAATTCATTGGAAACATTTAACTTTTAGAAATTAATATTTGAAGTGTGAAAATACAAATGCATTTGATATAAAAGAAGATGAAATTATCTCTGGTAAATCAAGTACATTTCTGATAGAGAAGTTCCTGGGCCAGGGCCTTTTGGAAAAGTGAACTAGTGGAAATAAGACACCCAAAGAAAAGATGGCAAATTTCCAACAAATTAATAAACTTGACCCAGAAAAAAAACCCTGCTTTGTCTGGCTGAGTATTTTTAATGACTGAGAAAATGTTTGTCTGCCAATTGAAAGAGAAGACATGTTAGAGTTTACCCCAGACCTGAAGGATTTCTATGAGTGTGAAGACACATGGGCCTTTTTTATCGCTCCTCAAATAAATGGTGAATGTGGATGCTAAAAAAGTAATGCCATTGAAGCTTTGAGAAGGCTTTTTATACCAATCAAAACCCTATCCACATCAGTTACATCCCGGTGTCACCACTCGGCTTTTTGAGAATGCTATGGAAATGGTATAACGTTTGACCTTTGCAATCCAACCTGCATGGAAAACTCACTTTCACCCTCTTAATTTATCAAACTTCTAATAATTATCTTAATTCCTACTTCTGCTGCTGCTACTAACATAACAGGAATCATTGTTTTTATACTTATTATAATTGTTTTAAACAAAGGAAGTAATAAATAATGAATAACATATATGGAGCTTTATAGTTTTTACAGTTTTACAGCACATGGGTTTTTGTGTGATTGTGGTTATGAAAGTAAGTGTTGTTCATAGAGGTGTTGTAAGCTAAGGTCAGGAGGATGTTGAAAAAAAATTCAAATAAGCAATATTGTGCTATCACTAATTATTTCCATCCGTTGATCTCATTTGATTTACAAGTAGCACATTACACGTAGGAGGCTTTTGTTAAAATTTGCAGTTGAAGACATCTTTGTTCAGACTGACAGTTAAAGGAAAAAAAAAACACGCCTGAAGCTAAACTGTCATATTCTTTGAATTAAAATGTTAGGCATAACTTCAGTATGATTTGTTGATATGTTTCTGTATCTTCTGCTGATTCATTATCTGTAAAAGTTGCTACTTTTGATAAAATACTATTGACCTAGTTTGTATCGCTGTTGAACTGCACTGCATTATGCCAAATGTAATCATTTTTTTCTTTTATTCTTATATTTAAGTGAATTGGGCCAAAATAATAAACACTCCCCTTAGTAGTCAAAATATAGAAGGCAACATTAACATTCTCTAGTGCTTCTCCACTTCCTGCCATCAACAAAAAGAGCAACATTCTCTCCAAACAAGGATCCACAGGTCCAGTAAATCACAATTACATAGCTTCTCAAAGGTTTATCATTTCCAACATAATGTGAATTACAAACAAATAACTCTTTAACCTCATGCAGGAAAAACTATCCTTGTCAAAGCCATTGTTCAAAATAAGCTGTTAAAAAGTGGGGAGAGGAGCTTGTGCTGTTGTGATCCTGAAGAATCTGTTACTTAAAGCGCAGGACTACAGCATCAATACACAATTCTGCAAAAGATGCTCTAGTGCAAGACTCCCTTGATATAAGCATGGAATGCACATGCTGCCATTGACCATGCTGAGATACAGCCCACACAACACAAACATCTACTGTACGGGCCACATCAGTACGTTTTCAGAAAGACTCTCTGCTGCCATCTGCTGCTGGAAGATTAAAATAGAAAGTGGTTAAGATAACTGATGGACGAATTCTAATATTTAGGTATAATTCTGTGCAGAGTTTGCATGTTCTCTCTGTTTTACAGTGTCAGATTCCTCCACATGTTCATATACCTAACAATTGATGTGCAACAAGGGACAGGCTGTTTTTTTCATTATTAAAATTGATCAAAGATCAGTGTACAGTCTGCTTAGAAGAGACCTAATGCTACTCTTCTGATATCATTCACATTGATATAAACAGTATATTAGGTTGCTCAGAGCTCTGGAACACAAGAGAGATTTGGGTTTTATTTACTGAATCTGCTACTATTCATACATACTGTATGCATAAATTTGGCTGACTTTGAAGAATAATTTAGCAATTGAGAACACTTTCAGGTCCAGGGTGGTGGTGGGGAGACAGGGCTGGATCTCTGTTTAGTTCATCTCTGGAGAGAAAAAACTCCTCTATCCTCATTCCAGCTGGTGGTGTAGGAGAGAAAAACAGCAGTTCCACTGGAATCAGATTTTGGTTTAGCCAGTATTAACTTATATTCTACTTATAATGATATTCCAAAATTTGTAGCTTCTAGCTTCATTTAAATGTAATCTTTGTTCCCCAAAATATACAATAAAACATACGTATTTTGGTGTTCTTTCAGGAAAAGTAACTCTCATAGTGACATTTCTTTCAGTATTTGGCTAGAAGCAGAGAGAGTGCCATCTGAAATTTCCATTAGACCCCATTATAAATGAGGTCCAGAAATTTTCCTCAAATCACAAACGAGGGCTTTTTTAAATCACTTCGCCTTCATTTTATTGAGTATCTTCAAATAAAGTTTATCACTTTGTTCGGTGAAACCTTCTGCTGTGAGGCAAAAGCTGAACAGTTTCTAAACTGTCTTCAGCAAATGTGAAAGCTGTCATTGTCATGTTTAGCATTTAAATGGGCAAAAGAGCTTGTGGTGACGTCTACCTACAGTGAACACACACACACACACACACACACACACACACAAATACAGCCACACACAGAGAGACAGGAAACACACTTTCAAAATAAAAGCATCTAAATACTGTAAAACATGAGCAAATCTTCGAGCCTGACGTGCTCCTGACGTCACTACTTGATCCACAGAGGGCTGCGTCCCGGCTTGGGTGTCTGGAGGCAGCAGGAAGAAAAATTGAGATACAGTGTCGTAATAATAAACAACGTTGCTTTAAAATTAAAAGCATCGGTCAGGACTCATCATTTACCCGACTATTTGAAGGCATTTTCTCGATTAGTCAGACTACTGCTGTCCAGGCTTAGTGAAAGTCTTAAAGCCTTATACAGGCTGACAGATGACACTTGCCTCAGTCAACCTCTTGTGCTGGTAGATGAAATGGAAAAAAAGTAAAATAGACAAAAATGAAAACAGTGAAAGTATCACAACCCACCTAAATCGCACGCAGAAAAGAAAGTGGATTTTTTATGTTGAAAATATCATTAAGGTAATAATTCTACTATTATTGAGGTCATACCTGGTGGTAGAGTCGTACTGGAGTGCATTATATTTAGAGGTGGTTCTTATGTTTTGGGCCCCTCATTAATTTTAAACAACAAGGCCAATGCAGACAATCTTCTGTACATTTTGGGTTTGGCCATGAAAGAACAACCAAGAGATCAATTACAATAAGACATTATCTTGTCTTGTCAGTAACAAGTGACAGATGGGTTTGTACTTAGTTTGATAAATACTTGATAAATAAAGCTATCATTATTATTTATGTATTGCACTCAATTCATTGGAAACATTTAAATTTTAGAAATTAATATTTGAAGTGTGAAAATACAAATGCATTTGATATAAAAGAAGATGAAATTATCTCTGGTAAATCAAGTACATTTCTGTTAGAGAAGTTCCTGGGCCAGGGCCACACACAGAGAGACAGGAAAAACACTTTCAAAATAAAAGCATCTTAATACTGTAAAACATGAGCAAATCTTCGTGCCCCTCCCTCATTTGGGTGGTCCTGACGTCACTGCTTGATCCACAGAGGGCTGCGTCCTGGCTTGGGTGTCTGGAGGCAGCAGGAAGAAAAATTAAGATACAGTGTCGTAATAATAAACAAAGTTGCTTTAAAATTAAAAGCACAACATGTTTTCAAATAGTTTTCAAATAGGCACATTTTTAAAATAGCGCATTGAACCATTCAAGGGTTTGAAGCAAATACCAATATACATACGTATAAATATACATTATACAGTAAAACACGAATGGCTCATACACTTGATATTATAGGACTGAGCTCTTATTCTGGTTTTAATTTTTCTAAACGATCTTTTTCTTGTTGCGTATTATTATTGCAGTCTTTCTGAGGTTTTCCGTGGACCCTCCATAAGTTTAAACCATTTTAAAATATTTATCCCTTTATGGTTAAAAATATCTTCTGATTATTTCCGACTCTGGCTCTGTGTTTTTGAACAGGCACCTCGTAAATTAGGGTTTTATTTTGAAGGCGGTAGCTAGTAATCCAATCACTATTCTCCTCCGGTTTGGCTTGACAGTGGTGGGGGGGGCTCCAAGGAGTGACAGACCGAGAAAAGAGACCGGGGGATATGGCTGAATGGAAGGAGGAGTGGACCGGGTCAGGATCGATTTTGCAAACCAACCTAAGGTGACCTTGATTACCCAGATCTGTCAGCGCTGTGGAGAAAGTCCCGGCCGCACAGACATCCCTGCGCTTCGCCCGGCCCGCGCCCTGGTGAACAGAGACACCTTCTACCGGCTCATCTGAGGGACATCCAGCAGTATCTGACTTTTCCATTTCTGCAGGATTAACTGTACCCGATTCCGTATCGGACTTGGGGGTGGGGGGGGTGTTGACTCAGAGCACACTATTCCGATCAGTCACTTCTGAGTGTGTGAGTACGGCTCAGTGCCAGCGCTTCTTTCCCCCGCTTTCACAAATACATGATTTTAATGGCGATGTCATGCACCATAGGGTCAGCTGACCATGTTGTGGGTCTTATCTTCGTACTGTACAAACACAATTTCTGAAGACCCAGATCCGCATCCGTGACGCGTCCCGCTGAGGTAGATGAAGCCACACCCTCAGACAGCATTTAAATAACATCGTTTATGCCACATGCATGAATGAACCCTGGCCTATTTACTAGGAGGACACCAACAGCAGCAACACTCATTTCGTGGTCATTCTGAGCTAGTGGGCCATCTCTTCTTTGCTGTGCTCAATCTTTGTTGTCTGGTCTAATGCGTGGTTTAATATTGAACAAGAAGTACTGTTATAGTAACAGGCTTTTATTTTCAAGGAGCTCATCCCTGTCTGACACACTGTTTGTGGTTGAGTTGGTTTGGGTCAGTGATTTAGGAGGGAGAGGATGTGCTTAGTGCATGTTAGCAGTTTGTCTGTAAAATTATGTGATTCTTGAATAGGTGTACGAAAGACAATTGTTTTGTCTTACTAATCTGCTCCAACAGAGAATGTGAGCACAGTGGTCAAACTGCCGCAATGGGAAAGACGTCCCAAGGTTGTAGTGTTGGTATACAGAGAGCAGAGCTTGGACAGGCTGCAACGCACCTGTTTACCTTTATTTTTTGTTGTTGACGTGCTTTTCATTTTTAGAAAAAAATCGTAAATGCATTCAAACATCACGCAAGAGACACAAGTACAGAGACAGTCATCTTTCTATTCATGCATCTGACTTCAAAGAACACACAAACACTCATGCATATGGACACCCACATTTTTATTCTGCTTCTATTTATATTCTGTTCATTTGGCAGTGTCACTAGCTGTTTGATCTTACAGACAAGTGTATTTTATGACCCCGATCTGTGGTGTTTTGACAGATTGTAGCCTGCTTTGCATCTGCAGTAACACACTGATTCCTGCAAAATAAGAAACAGGGTGCTGCAAGGTCACTTTGCATGAGCACTGGTGTATCTGCTTCAGAAAAATAGGGCGCAGGATTGAACTTCAGTCTTACTATTCTTCTCAGGTAGTGTGTGACTATGGAGAAGGCCTTCTTGGGTGACTGAGAGGTCAGGAAACATGGATTGGAGAGTTGGCTAATGGTTAAAAAGTTTGTCTCTTTAGCAGATGCTGTTCATTAGTAATCACTAATGACTGTTAAAGGAGAAAAAGCATTTCCCGTACCTGGATCTATGGGCTTAGACGATCACAATATATAATGCTATTATCAAGAGTTGCTCTTAACCCTCGTCTGCCATCTTATTCATTTCCTGACAGATGAAAAGTGGTCTGCAGAGGACTGTTTGTGATTTATGCAGCTTGCTGGCAGACTGCACACTGCACACTCAGCAGCTCTACTTAAAGTTAAAGACTCTAAGGAGAGAGGGAGATGCATTAATTGGTGTGGACTTTGGGGCATAATGCAACAAATATTTGTGATTCTGGAAAGGTCTCTGCTTCTCTGCTTCCCTCCATCCATTCTTACCACTCTTTTCTCTCTTCTTCAGGTTGGTGTATCTAATGTTCTTTGTCAGGTTGAACTGTTAACCCAGTGGAGCTTCAGTTCCAGAGGCCCATGGCCCCGGTTTCTCTCCAACAGTGAGAGGTGAGTCAAGCTGGCCTCCCCGGCACCGGCACCGGCCCCAGACCCAGACCCAGACCCCGAGCCTGACCAGCAGTGCACCAACGAGGAGCAGTATGTGAGCGAGGGCGAGTCCAGGCAGCTTGACACATACCCTGCACTGCCTGAATGCAGGGACGCTGAGACCATCACAGGTGTGTGTGTGTATGTGTGCGTGCATATGGGTCATCTTAATAAGAGTAAGAAAACATAACTTTATGGGATTTAGTATCCAATGGGTGGGTTTTATAAGCTCAAGACAGAAATATAGAAAAGTGGCTACATTGTGTTCAAATGTAGCTCATTTCTGAAATATGTTGTTTCGAGCTTACATTGTTGCACAGGTGCCGTGTTAAATATATTTTTCGTATTATAAAAAAACAGTAGCCACAAGCTCAGTAAACGTTGATGGTAATAGTCTACTGGTTAACCTGCCATTACCACTGAGATATAAAAACATCTTCACTAACATTTTCTCGTTCAGTTTTGCTGTTAAGTGCAATAAGTAAACACAGTTAATAATTAAAATTCCCGTAGCTTAGTTTTTATTTTGTTTGTCACTTAAAGATGTATTTACAACAAAACACGTTTTGCAGTAATACTGCTTTTGTTTGGGTTATTTAATAATATAATTAATAAAGGAATAAAAGCATTTTAATTTAGTACCAGAGTGAAGCATTTCAGTCAACAGTGTGTGCAGTCATGAGTTCTGTATTTATATCATAAATCTTAAACATGAATGATAAGCAAACATAACTCTACACATTGTAAATAGAAAGATGCAGTTCAGGAAGTATGTTTTGTCCAAATGTCCAAAATAATGTAACTCAGGAGTAAAAATGTTAGGAAATGAAACACAATATTCAAATATGCTCTAACTTGTCAGTGGTGCAGTAGAAAAAGCTGGAAAAGAAAGATGAAGGAAAAAGAGAAATATTGTCTTTGTGGAAGAAGGATTTTAGGTCGACTTATAACTTAAAAGCTTCAATATTTACCATCATGTGAATTGTAGTTTTCTTTCCACATTGTCACTGGTGAATCGATTAACTGGTAGGATGGGTGGACAATTGGTAGTCCTCTAACTTGAGAGACACTTTTATCCACAGCAGAGTACCTTGAGGTTTCATTATTTTTCCAAACAACACTTTATCAAGTAGCCAGGAGGAACCAAGAGTCGACCACTGACGCCGTGGTTCATGGACAATTTCTTTACTTACTGACCCACAGGTGCCACAATTGTTCTGTTAGTCCATTTCTGTTTTTGTTTTCCTTACTGACCTTTCTATCCCCACGTTTATGACCAATCAGACTGATGAAGAACTAAAGCAAATGTTGCTACCCTGGAGCCCCCTCTGCTAAAAAGCAATATAATAGTGCTGGAAACTCACCACTTCTTGTATTGTCGGATAGTTGTAATTAAAGTGTACTCACATTCATTACATTCAGATACAAAATTAGTCACATGATACAAAATACTTATTGGTCTGAAAAAAGCCTTCTAATTACAAAAAAATACGTTGATATCAAGTAAAGTGACCAAATAGAGAGTGTATCTACAGTGGCAAGAAAAGGTGTGTGAACCGCCTGCTTGTTGTTTTGTCAAAACATGCTCATTGCTTCAAAGCTTGATGAAACTTTGTTTCCCCCTGTATATAGTTGCCATTTACTATAAAACTACTATGAATTCATAACATTATACTTTTTAAAGGTTTATAGTAGTGTTTCATTGATATTGATTTGGAATAGAACCACACTGATTGTTTAACATGAATTGATTTCATACTCAACCACCCTTAAACTGTATGTGTACATTCTTCTCCTTCTCTGTCCACATCTGTGCATCCTGTCCAGATGTGTGCAACAGTACTGACCTGCCAGAGTTTGAGATCATCAGTCTTCTGGAGGAGCAGTTGCCGGTGTACCGGTTGCGGGCTGACACCATCTACGGCTATGACAACGATGACTGGCTGCACACTCCCCTCGTTGCGCCAGAGGCCACGCTTGACCTGACAACTGAGCAGATTGAAGAGACGCTCAAATACTTCTGTAAGTTCAGCTGCTTCATTCAAATTTGATTGATTGATTTGATTTATTCTTCTATTTATAAACCTGAAGATAGTAACAATTCTGTTAATTTGCTTGGGAAGTGTGTTTAAATCAAGAGGAGATCTTCTCTCTTGCCATGTCACCACTCTGCCTAATACAATGTTTCATAGACCAAAAGGCTTTTGGAGCATAAATGGCCTCACCTGCCAAGGCCTAATCATATAAACTCTTTTCAGAGGCTGCAATTAATATTGATTCTTCCTTTTGGTGTATACGTGGATTTTAAAAACAAAATCCCATTAACTAATTGACATAAATGTTTTAATCTGTTTTTACATGCATAACTTAGATGGTATCTTTCCTCCAGGTGGAGGAGGTGCTGGGAGGTGGTGCCCAGCTTCATGCTGTGTATTAGTATTGGCATTGTTGCACCTGTACTATGATTGTTTTGAGCAGGTCTACTGTAACCTCCTCAGTGTGTGGACTTTAGTATGATTTAGCTCTATTGTCTACTTATTCTTCTTCTTGCAAATAATATATGAACTAATTTATGCTATAATAATAAAATATGAAAAAGTTGCTAAGGAATGCATATTATCAATGAGAATCCTCATAGCTATAGGAAAACCAATACCATCTTTTGTTTACCACATAATCACTAGGTTAAATTAAGTGTGTGTAACCTTGTGTCAAGGGTTTGTTAATAATGAGGGTCGCCATAGGAACAGGTGCTGGAGGCAGAAAGATGTTCATAAGCCTTGCACAGAATAGAAGAGTGTTTAAAGAAAGAAAGAAAGATGAAAGGAGAGAGATGCTGGAATTCTGTCAACTTGAAGAAGAGGCCAAACTACAGCCTGCCTTCTCTGATTGGTTCTTTTCTTCCATGTTTCGTCCTCTTCTGTCCAATCATAAAACAGCTTCTTCGTATGTTTCACTCAAGCAGCTGTAGAGCTGTTCCAAAACGGATGTGCTGTCTTTTTCATCTCTCTGCATCTCTCGCACTCAGTCACAGGGTGTTCATGTGGGTGGAGGGTAATTCAGGCTCCAGGACTGTTTTACTGTACCCTAGCTGAGCAGTAGGAGTGAGAGAGTGATAGAAAGCTAACACATCAGTGTGGATCAGTTGTCATTACTGGTTGTCGGTCATTGCAAGGCCTTGGGAGGAGATGGACAGCAAGAGCAAGTTGGAGAAATCAGTAGGGGATGCAAGTGAGCCTGATGATAGGTGCTATAAAGAGGACAAGAAAGGTAAAGACTTGTGATATATAAATAGTGTGTTTGTGGCATTCGTTTCTTTTGCTTTGATTAATTAAGTTTTGATGTGTGTACAGTGGATGCAGAGAATCTAACAAGCATATGTAGCTGTAAATCCTACTTTTTAAGTTTTTTGTGAATGCAAAGAAATATTTTGATTACATTAGAATCTCCAGCATTTTTAAAGAGTTTTGACTGTTTGCTGGTTAAAGATTGTACAGTGAAGCTTTGCCCCTGTTGTTCTCATTAAGAAAAAATTCTTGGAACTTGCTCATCATCAATCTGCTTTGTTTTTGTTTAGCTGTCAAGCCCACACACACATGGACACGCAGAAATTTAATTGTTGTGCCTGTGTGAACCACACTGAATCATAGTGTGAACACACTTGCTTACATTTATTTAATGTAATTTAAAGGGCTGTAAATTAATGTCTTTGTTGGTTTTTAGTAATGCATAATGTATTCAATAACTTTGTACAGAATCCTATTGATTAGAGCTCGAAAGTCAATAAGAGCTGTTTCCCCAGGGCAATTCAGCCCACTGCTGTGCGCCATGGAAAACAACCTTTTACCCTTGCACTCTGCCATGTTCTTTCAAACATTAACGTGTCAGTTGTGCTAGAAGTGTTGCATCCTAAACATGACCCAACCACCTCCTCCACAAGTACAATGTTTTTATGCTTTCTGTGTTACATAATGTGACCGTGAGTTTGTGCAATTGCTCTTGTATGACTCCAAGTGACTTAGATGAAGATGGCTCATTGGCACCAAAGTCTGCAGGTTTCTTCTCAGTTTTGATTTGCACATCCTCACTAGTTACTTCTCATTTTCTTCTGTTTTATGTATTTTCACAGTGCTATGTGCGGACAGAGTGGGCCAGATGACGAAGACCTACAATGACATTGATGCTGTCACACGTCTGTTGGAGGAGGTATGGTGGTCTATTTTAGTGTAATTCAAAGCTGCACAAGGACAAGCTTTAATCAGTTAAAATCACGAAGTGGCGCTGCAACAGAAAGCCCACGTCGCTGTAGATTTGCTCTGTTGGCTTAAATCAAATATGCCTTTGGCCTGAAAAGTTGCAGGAAAAGCTCCTTTTAATCGGAAGCTTTCACTTAACAGAAAATACAAACAAGTGAATTCTGCCTCTAAATTTACCAACAGTGTCTGAACCTACGCCCCCACAGGACACCATCACAAAGAAATATACTTTTGAGTTTTGTAACTATAAATGTCATCTCTGTCTCTCTCTTTTTGCATTACAACAAATAGAAAGAGAGAGATTTGGAGTTGGCTGCAAAGATTGGTCAGTCCCTTCTTAAGAAGAACCGAACTCTGACGGAACAGAATGATTATCTGGAGATACAAGTTGGACAAATTACAGAGGAGGTCTGCACACACACATTTGAATTTACTCAAGCACCAAATTATAGAAATAATAATTTGGAATTTGACAAAATATTCCAAGCTCAATATCAAATTACTTGCTTTTTTTTAGCTTTCATAGTTTTCTTTAGTGCATGAAGTTAACAACATCCATAATGATGATAATCATAATCATCAGTTACATCTCCATGACAGTTGAACAAACCTCACCTGCTGATCCATGTGATAAAGTTAAAAACTCTGGAAAAAAAGCACGTAAACAGACTTTGAGTTGGGGTCATTTTGTTAGTCATGTGAGAGACTGCAACAGATTTCACCCTTAAATAACATGTATGCTTTGCAGCACATTCACATTCCATACATACAGAAATCCAATAAGAGACATACATGAACAGTGAGCAGTGTCTGATGTCTTCCAGGTTGCTCAGCTGCACCATGAGCTGAACCTGAAGGATGAGCTGCTGCAGTTTTACACCAATGCAGCTGAGGAAAGCGAGGAGGAGTCCACCGGCTCCCCAACGTAAGCACCCTTTCTTTATTAATCATTATGTCTCTTTCTACCTATGAAAAGTGGATTTGAGCATTTTTGAGATCAAGATTCTTAAAAGCTAGCACTATGCAGAAGATGAGAGGGAAAGCCGAGTGCAAGGTTTCATTCTCATTCTCATCTGTCTAAAGGGGTAAGAAAAGTAAAGTGGAAACTGCTTCAGGAGGATTCGTAAGCGACACACTTCAGAGGAAACTCAAGGAGCTGGAAGAGGAGAACCTGTCTCTCCGGTCTGAGGTATCTCCACACACAGCAGCAATCAAAGTAATAAACTGCAAATACTGGGAATGTACTGTTTGATTGTGGATGTGTACATGCAGGCTAACCACCTAAAGTCAGAGACTGAGACATATGAAGAAAAGGAGCAGCAGCTTGTCAATGACTGTGTGAAGGAGCTTCGTAAGACCAAAGTTTCTATCTCTTTCTGTCTCTGTGTTTCTGTACCCATCTAGCCTTGAGTTTGGCTGAAATTGACTCTCTTATTTCCTCTTTATTGTGTGTTCTTTATTTCAGTGTCTACCCAGTACTTTGAACTCACTCCTGCTTTTCCTTCTCTTACAATGAAAATAAACTTTTTTCTTTTCATTCCGTTAGGGTTGTCCAGTCTCCAAATCTCTACCATAGCAGAGGAGTTAGCCCGTAAGACTGAGGATGCCTCCCGACAACAAGAGGAAATCACACACCTCCTCTCTCAGATAGTGGACCTGCAAAAGAAAGCCAAATCTGTGAGTACACATCTAGA
Source organism: Channa argus (assembly GCF_033026475.1). Classification (NCBI taxonomy): domain Eukaryota; kingdom Metazoa; phylum Chordata; class Actinopteri; order Anabantiformes; family Channidae; genus Channa; species Channa argus. The sequence continues at coordinate 20,969,736 of NC_090197.1, forward strand.
CACATAGACTTATTTTAAGTCTGTGGTACTGTGCTCTGCTCATTTTGTTAATTTATATCCCTGTTTCTAGTATGCAGTAGAGAATGAGGAGCTCTCTCAACACCTGATGGCAGCTAAAGATGCCCAAAGGCAGCTTACAGCAGAGGTAACATCCACGTCACTGATTTCCTTGGCCACACATTTCGCTCCTAGACAGGCTGCTCAAATCAGGATTTATTTGGTGGTAGCACTGTGTTTTTGTTAGTGTTATCAATCTTTGACCTTTATACAAAAATTTAATTGGATATCTGCAATGCAACAGCTCCAGGAGTTAGAGGAGAAGTACTCAGAGTGCATTGAAATGCTGCATGAAGCTCAGGAGGAGCTGAAGAACCTGAGGAACAGAAACTACACCGCAGGAACACCACGTCGTTACCATCCCCTGGGACTATACCCCATGGTGAGGGAGTGTGTGTGTCACTGTGGGTGTGTGTACATGATCATCTCCTGTTCTTTCATGGGTTTTCGTGTTGCAGGATTCTCTGGCAGCTGAGATTGAGGGAACAATGAGGAAGGAGTTGAGCCTGGATGATCCTGAGTTCGAAGAGCAGAAGTATGAAGTAGTGTTTTACACTCAACATTGAAACATTGAAACTAAAAGCTAATATTGTTAATAGCTGTAAGCAGTGTTATGAAAACTACTTTAAAATGTGTAGCTTTGCATCCTAAGACATCTAGTTTGGTTAACAAAAAAATTAGTTCAAATTATATTGTCAAAAATTATCATATTTAATATTTTTACATGGGATACAAAGTCATAAGACACAACAATACTAACAAGGCACAGCACAGTTTAGTTTATAGCAAAATGCCTTTTTATCCACAGGTCATACATACAGTCATACATACAATCATAAAGTCAGTAGTTAAGAAAATCAGAAAAAAAATGTAATTATTATGCAATTAAATTATCATTATGCAAGTATGAAGTTTAAATACCAGCAGCATTAACTTACATGAAAATTAATTTACTTGTTGTTCACTACTCTCCCCAAAACTGCATGCAACTTCACGAACCACACCACAAAAATATATTTAAACAATTTGCACCATAGACAGTATTCCTCGGAAACACACAACAGTTTACTACTAACTTTATTGGCTAAGAAGTAATTTAATTACCAAAAGATTTTATTTATTGGTTCTAAAATATAAACAATGAAATAATCTAAACACAATAGACCAAGTCCTAACTACCTTAGGAAATATATTTTTATAATGTTTGACCAACCAACTACAAACATTAAAGGCTAACACTCTTGTGTTTTATTGTTTCCAGAATCCATCGTAAGCGTGTTTTTGACACGGTAAAGAACGTAAACCAAACAGTCCGCCAGCGTTCATTGACTCCAACCAGTGCCAACATCCCAGGCTCTAACCAGTCTCTGTCTGCTCGGACGTCCCCTCAGTCCAGTGGCCTTTCCACGCCTCAATCCAGCATTTATGGAGGTGACATCACCGGACACAATGTTGCCCTTGACAACCGAACTCAAAGCATCCTGCTGGAGACAGCATCTAATCGGGAAAGGTGAGGAGTGGGCAGATACAATTAACTTATTAGAGAGGAAGCTGTAATTGAGGAGTTTTTATACCTCTGCATGGATCAAAGCATGACATAAACCCTAGGCTGTAGTAGTAGACTGTATCAACTGTGTGACACATACAGTAGAATGTTAAATTCCTGCTCTGGCAGCAGCTCAGAGGGCAGAGAGAAGAAGGCTAGTGGGGCTGAGGACCTGCGGCTGGCCCTGCGCCGCCTGTCTCTGCGACGGCAAAACAACCTGAGCGAGAGACGCTACTTTGAAGAGGAGAGAGAACGGAGACGAGGACGCGGTGGACTGCAGGATGTGCTGGGCCAGGAGAGTGCATTGACCCCTTCAGAAAGCATCATGTCCCTTGGCAACCTTCATCTGTGGGCTTCACGAGGGCCCTACCTCCCAGACAAACTCCAGATTGTCAAACCACTTGAAGGTGAGGGAGAAAGGGAGCACGGAGTGAACTGCAAGGCAGTAAGGAAGTGGGAAGGCAAATGGCACAGACGACCCGGGACAAAGAAAGGTAGCAAGTGGGGCTGGGGAACAGAGAAGACAAGCAGGAGGGAAAGCAAGCACGGGCAAATTCCTGAGGTGGAAGGTGAGAGAGGATGGGGGTGGGCGAGGAAGACCAGAGCTAAGATAGAGAGGGAGAGAGGAAGGAGGTGGGCCAGAGACCGAGCTGGGAGCAGGAAGGTAAAGGGAGGAGGAGAGATGAAAGACACACCTCTGTCACTAATGCTCTTCAACTCTTTTTGGTCTCTGATGCACCATCACAAGTCAGGCAGTTTTACGTCCTCACACGGCTACTATAAAGACCCACAGCCGAGAGGATGGCTGTAATTTGATGGAAGGACGGAAAGAGAAAAGCATGGAAAATTTCAGTATTTGCTACTGTGAGACGAGGGGAAACGGGTTTAGAATAATTAACATCCAGAGTACATATGATCCTTATCTGTGAATACAGAGTTATATGCATTGGGTGTCACAGCTGGTGTTTTTAATTTGGCAGCTGATGGAGAGCATGTCAGAGGTGTGGCATGTTTTAGGTTTCAACGTAGAGAGAGTCACAGCAGCACAGTTTTGTTCCCCTTACAATTCACTGTTGATTTAAAACTTAATCACAATATTTATAATATTAAAGTGATGAGAAGTATTGAAATGTTTTGTCTCTGCTGCCCTCTGCTGGTATTAATTTATACTGTTTGAAAAAGATCTTGTCTACTGTTATCCCATCATACATCTCCATTTATTTGTTTCATCTTTTTATTTCTTATCTATTTCTTAACTATACAATTTTTTTACATTTTATTATTTGACTGACAACCTCTGTTTTCGTTTCTATCAGTTCCTTCTTTCTTTCTGTTTCAAATCCATGTGGCTGACTAATAAAATCTGTTTCTCATTCTAAATGCATGTTTCATTTCATCTTTTCATTTCATTTCATCATATTTACCCATCCTTTGCATTCTTTTACAGTAGATTTTTTGTATTCTCACTATCTTTGTTTGTCCTGATCACTGAGGCCCCTGCACCAGGATCATAAAACCAGTTTAAAACCTATTTATTATAGACGATAAATACCACAAGGTTTCAGCTTTTAAAAATACGGTGTGCAACTTAACTAGTGCTAATGTGTGAAATCAGTCTTCTCTGCTTTGAAACACCTTTCCTTTACTTCACTGCACTCTGCACCACCCTTCAGATAGTCATATTTATCAAATTACAATAAAAATGAATGTGACAAAACTTAATAATTATACATAAATCATTGCTCTTCTCTGATTAGTTTATGACAATGAAATGACTGGTATCAGATCACATTTAGAAGTGAATATATCTGCATCGTTGCCAGTCCTTTGCAATGAGTCATGTATCACCGGAGGCTTCCACCAAACCTCTCCACATAAGATAAGTGTCAGAGCATACTTCTAATACAAAAATATGTGACAAATATTTTGCCCAACTTTAACTTTAATAAGAGAACAAGAAGCCCTTTAGCTGAAACTATATGAGATTGCTGTTGCTGATCATGCAGACACAAGCATTTAATGTCTACTGTCAAAAAAAAACATACAGTCGCATATAGGAAATAATGTGCTTGTTTGTGTGTGATCAAAGAAATTCAAATGAGTCATTAGTGCGTCTTTAATAATATTAATTATCTCCACCAGGCTCTGCCACCCTGCACCACTGGCAGCAGTTAGCCCAGCCTCACCTCGGTGTGATTCTAGACGCCAGGCCAGGAGTTGTGCCAAAGGGCTACAGACCCCTCGAACTAGAGCTGGAGCAGGTGTGTGTGTCCTTGTGTGACATTTCTGAGTCCATCTACAACAAAGATTCACTCTCTTTATGTTTACGTTATATTGAACTTAAATTAGAATAAATTAAATAAATGAACACATTAAGATCTGCAAACCTAGCAATTAATATTTTTACTCCTTCATTTAACTCAGTGGAAGGATACTATTACCACTGAATAAAATACTTCACAAAACAAATGAAGGAATTTGTTCAGATAGAGGTCATAATAATTTAAACACAGTAATTAATAAAAATTGTTTCTGTATTTACACAGTATGACTTGCTGTTTGTAATCGTCACCCTAATCCAAATAACTGTTACGCATGTTGTCTGCAGGTATATCCATGGGGCGGCTTCGAGGAGGATGAACCAGGCGAACAGTACTTCCAGAATCTGCCTACCTCCTCTGCCTCTATAAACCCAGCTGTGCCCTCTACCTCCAGCACTAGTGATACCAACCTCGGGCAGCCACCACCCGTCCTTGCTCCACCTTCTCCACCTTTACCATCCCCATCACCACATCTCAGCAACACTGACGCACTGGGTGAGGAAAAACACTTTTATGTCAATTTTGACATACTTTATGTATGTGAACATCGACCTTTAGTGTGTTCTGAGGACTGAAAATGGTGGTTGTCTTTTACTGTTTTTGTGGCTTTGCAGCTGCATACTACCCAGGTAAATGCATGGCCCACACCAGCTCTACATACACGTTCACAACCTGTCGAATCCTCCACCCCACTGATGAGCAGACACGGGTCACACCAAGGTAAGAAACATACACTCTGTGGTGCCACCTGAATCAAATCACAACTTTTTGTGACACTTCCCTTTGGGTTTTCTTTTTAAACTTCTTTTTGTTCTGCCAGAATTCACTCATGGACATTTTCAACACTGGTCTGCTTTTCTGCTAAAGGCAGGGATATTAAAACATATTCTTTATTACAAATGTTCAAATGAAACAATGTTTTTTCATTGTCTGCTCTCTTGAATGGAGAATGGTTTTAAGAAGCTTCTACAATGTGGCTTTTAGTACATTTCTTGGCATGAATGCAGTTTTAAACATGATATAGCTGAATCTGATGAAGTTAGATATGAGGTGCTTAGGGATTCCCACAATGTGCTAACAATGCCGTCAATCTCAATTCGACCCACAGGCGAATTAGATCCTAACAACAGTCGTTAAGGTGCACTTGTGTCTTCAGAACAACATTCAGTCAAACTGTTTGTTAGACAGTAAGAAGGTGCTAAATAATTCATGCAGGTTCTTACTGGTTAAAGAAACTCCATCCCCTGTGCACAGCAAATATAAATTTTGTGCTATTACAATTAAGACATATGGTGATAATACGGTACATTTAAGCTGCTGAAAACAGCAAAAGTTTTTAAAGTCTAACTTTATTTTTGATCTCTTACAGTCTAAACCCAGTCCCAGGATCGTCCTCCTGTGTGATGACCAGCACTCTGTTGGGTACTCCTGCTGCAACACCCTGCACACCCCGCAGGCTCAGTCTCAGGCCCTCTGAATCCTCCACTAACCTCAGGCAAGGCCCCAGATATTCAAAGAAATAATTTATTGTTCAAAGAAAATGTTTTGCAAATCTGTTACCTGCTGTAAATCACAGTGACTGACCTGGAAGTGCATTAGTGTTTTAGCTAAGAAAAGCAGAAAAGAACGCAGATAAGAAAGCAGAGACAGAGTGATGACTTGTTTCTAATGTGTCTGCAGAGATGCAACACGAACCACCAGCACCTCCCTGGGGTTAGTGCGCCTTCTCCAGGAGAGAGGAATCTCAGCAGCAATGTATCACCAGACACAGGGCCTGGATCACGGTCAGGGCAGTGGAGGAGTTTTATTCAGCACGTCTATCACCCCTAAACAAGCGGCCAACACTCAGCGGCCCTCTACCCCTCCCAACTCACCCACAGGACAGGGGGCGTCAGCGGTGCCAACCTCTGCAGGCTTCGACTTTAAGAGCCCTTCGTATGACAACTTCCTGGCTTCCAAACCAGCTCGTTCTATTTTGAAAGAAGTGACAGGTGGGATACGGGGCAGGCAGAGAGGGAGGGACTGTGAAAGCCAAACTGATGTTAGCGTGACCGTCCACAACCTCAACCTGCTAGATAAGCTGAAGCGGCTGGGAGTGTCTGGAGCCACTGGGGCCAGAGCAATGAGTCCAGGCCCAATGCTGGGTCCTTTGGGTGGGCTTCGCCGATCTGGCTCCCCTTTTGGGCCAGATGGACTACGGAGAAACCAGAGCTATCCAGCCATGGTCGGAGCCAGCATGGCCATGAAAGCCCCTGGGCCCAAAGAGTAGTATGGACTGAAGCTGAACCAGTCACCTGGATCCCAAGCACTGACTCACTCTTCATACAACATGGTACTACTGATCAGTTTTCAATCACTATTCTGGTTCCATATAGATGCTGTCGATTTTATAGTGCTTTCAGATGGCAAATCATGCTTCAAATAAAGGTAAAATCAAGTAAAGGCTTGCTTCACCCAAAGGAAAAAAAAAACATTTTCCTTTCATTAACTTCTACTAGTGTACTATGTAGCCATGCATATAGTTGTGGTTTCATGTGCTTACATTTCATGATATCTGTCACCATTCTAGTACAATGAGGGGTTCCAGGGCTTTGCTTTTGCTTTTTGGAAGTTGTCCCTGTTAATCTGGATAATCCTAAAAAATTACTTTCCGTCAGTTAAAAGTTCAGCTTATTGGGAAATACAGCTTTTTGCTTTCTTTATGAGTTTTACATGAGAAGATTTAGAATGCACTCTCATGTGAATTGATTAAGAAGGTGGTTAACTCAGCATAAAGACTTGAAACGGGAAAAGCTACAGGTCAAAATTATATTGTAACAATGACAGCTTGTAGCTTTCAAAGAACATAGAGTACGTGGTGTTTGCATCTTCTGGGCAGTCTCTCTGTTTGTACAGAAAGTCTGCTTAAAATACTTTGTGTATGGATTGAGCACATTCTAATTACAAAAAATGTACCTACTAATACCTCTGGAGTTCACCAACATGTACTGTTTAAAAGTATAAAATGATTTACCAAAATTTTAATCCTTTATTGTATTTATAAAATACATTAATGTACAGAATTGGGTCCAGAAACAGATATGTTCAAATGTAGGCACATAAAACCAGTTTTATGTGATAAAATATTATGTAACAGGGTGAACTGACCTATTAAAAGAAAGATATTGAGATATCTGTCTGGTAAAAAAAAAACGAAAACTCTAAAACTATGCAGTTACTTCTGCAAATATCTCCCACTGCTTTCCACTCACATCCTTGCGTTGGAGACTGACTCTGCTGGCTAGATGTAGTACTCTCACTCTTGCCTTTTCTGAAACACGTCCTCAGAAACCCACACTCAGCACAGGTGCACTGTTAAATCTGCCACCACACTAGTTGGCTAACAGTTGTCACTGAAGCACCATGTCTTTCTACTTCAGTATTACTGGATACTGCAAATAAATGAAATTATGTCATAATTATTCTCACTCGCTTCCCTCTTACCCCATCTCAAATCCCTCTGGTAGTGAGTCTGACAAGTCTATTTCAAAGAATCATCAAATAGATTTTATGTCTGTATTAAAGATACTTTAGTTTAGTTTCTTAATTGACCATTAGGCAGGGAAGTTGATGGTGCTTCGACTGAACTGGACGGATCAATACACTTAAACCAAGAGGAGAGTGAGAAGAATAAGCAATTTGATTGGGGCTAATCAGTTTTGGTTGTTGGAAGCTTTTGAATATTTTTCTCAAGGTTTTGTTAAAATGAAGTGATACAGTGCCTCAACCATCTGTTCATGATGATTTACGTACTTCATGGTTTGGATAAAGGGTGTGAAGTAGCTGTCAACGCCATTGTTGCACTTGTGTTTTATTTATTTATTTTTCAAAAACCTGTTCTTGTTTTAAACCATTTTTCAGGAGACATATGTCGCCTCACTCCTTGTATATTACAATTTAGTGTCACTGAAATGCCAGTAATTACACACTTGTAAAGAAACAGTGTAGTGCATAACCAAGAACCACACATCACGGTAAGCATCGGGGTGAGCATGTCATCAGGGGATTTTATAAATAAAAGTCCTCAAACAGAAAACTTGATATCAGGAGTTTTTCCATTGTGCACAAAAAAATTCAAAGCTGGGACAGTCATAAAAAGAAAAGGTGTCCCAAGCATGAAATTATTATTTACCCTCATCCAGCAGATGGTGCTCGGGAATTACTCAGCACAGCAAATAGTAAGCATAGTACATTACGTCTCTTCCTCTGATCACATTGGCACAGTCATAATTCATTACCCATTCACCATCTGTATCTCTTGTACTATGAGAGATATTTTGAGAGCTGCTTATTAAACCTCTATTAGCCACAGGGTTAACAAGAAGGGAGCAATAACCAAAAAATGCCACTCTGCCAGCTGGGCAGTCTAATTAGAAGAAATGAGATCTTTGAATATCACTGACGTGTTCCATGTTGGATATTTCTCCACTTAGAATAACATTTTGATAATTACATTTATCAAAAGATCAAGTCAAGCACATGCTGAGCTAAAGGAGGAAATCCAGCCACAGGTGCAAATAGTAAGCTGAACAACAGTATGATAGTGGTTACCAGGCCAGTCATGTCAGATAAGTTTTAATACCATTAGTGTTTCAAACATGTTAATGAAAGAATTATATTAAAGTTGTTATTTAACAGTATTACATAAATATATTACATAACAGTTAGACTTGTCAATATTTACAAAAAAACGTGTCTTTCAGATGCAGATGGACTGCTGAGACATGCCCTGAGGAGCGGGCTCTTCTGTGTTGTGCCATGCATTTGTGAAGTGGTTGTTTTGAGTTACTAGAGTATCTGAGAAACCCAAAAACCATCAACAAGCACCACAACAAGCATATATGTACATTTCCAAACCCAAAAACACAGTGAGCCAGAAGCTGGTAAAAGAAAAACTACCCAGACACAAGCAGAGCAGTGTAATGTGGGAAGTGTATTGTCATGAACGATGCACAGATACATATGAGAAATAAAACAAACACCCAATTTTACAAATGCATTGCACAACATAGGAGATCTGGCTCATCGGGACAAGACTGAACCACCTAGCTGCATCTAAAGAACAAAGGTCACTAATTAGAAGACAACAACGTCTTCATTCTCTTTGAAAGAAGAGTAATGGAGGCCAACTGCATCAAACTGGAATAATTATCATTTATCAGAAAAGTTGGACTATTACACAAACTTATCACCATCATATACAGCTCTGGAAAGTAATTAACTAAATTTATTTAAGCAATGTATTTAGCTGCTTCGTGCTTCGACTTCACGGTATTTCAAAGAGAAATATTAGTTTGTTGTAGTACAGTTACGGGATGTGATAACTACTTTTCAGATCAGGCTTAGTCAAACTATATAATCATAAGATTTTATTGATCCCCAAAGTATAGTTTACAAACATATAATTATATTATTAGTTACAATAAGTAGCTCAAATATTAAACTAAAACTAACACATGCATCAATTACATGATATGATAACATATTTACAAATGTGAAATGAACCATTCTGCAGAAGTGAATAATCACACAAATTCTGTACAACAAGTATGTTTACTTGTGGTACTTCATGTGACACGTATAAGTTGGTTTTAATTTTTGAGGTAACACAGCGGTGTTGGAATATAGAATTAATTTATGTTTAGTGTCCTACCACCTGAAAATAAGAGTCACTGTGTTTTCATTAGCTTAGAATGACCTTTTTGTATCTATAGGGAGCGTGTCCTCTATATGGAATATAAAGAAGAAGAAGTAGAAAGAATTCAATATCTGGATCTATAGGGTATATACAGCTATAAGGTAACACCATCACTTCAAATATTGCTATTGGGTGCAGTCATATATGATGACATGGCACCTGACAGACACAGTAGACAATCATATTTAAAAAGAGAGGGATGGTGGGTGTTCGGCTGGTTGCATTGTGCAATTTCACGACTAGATGCCACTAAATCTTACTCTGAAATGGCAAAAAGAGTACGCCAAAGAATTATTTCTCATCAACATAATATTTAATGCACATTCAACTAGTACAAATATTCTTTCATCATCAGAAGTCATAAAAATGGAGAAAGATTGCATAAAATGTTATGGTTATAAACCAATAACACATTTTATCAATGTAAAGGTCTACCATTATAACCTCCTCCAGCCTCTTTGGTTAACCTCTTAGCTGTGTGCTGATTCTTTCAAGTGGCATTTTAGCCCATACTTCATGGCATAATTCTTCCAACTCTGTCAGATTGTGCGGTTGTGTGCCATGTGCCTTCTTTAGATCTATGCACAGATTTTTAATGATATTTAAGTCTGGAGACCATGGCCATAAAAAACATTTGCCTTAACCTTTTGAAACTAATCCTGAGTTGACTTTGCGTCTTGTTTAAGGAGGCTTTGCTTTAAATTCTTCCTTGTCTATGTATGTGTATGTCTGCATAAGTGCCTGATGCAGACACACACTAGAAAACATCAGGAAGCCTCCACCATGTTTGACTGTGAAAATAATGTGAATAACTGTGTTGAAGCAATTATTTAAACTTTGGTCTCATTAGACCACAGAATCCTGTTCCCAAATACGTTTTGTTCACATGCCCTTTTGTCTACTCCCAGCATGCTACTTTGTATAGTAAGCAATGTATCCTGTGTGCTTTTGTTTCCAGCAATTCAGACTTGTGCAGACAACATTTGACTGCACAGATGTGGACTTTTATTACAGTTGCCTCTAAAGACTTTGTCACATCCCCTGCTGTTCCCTCTACAGCTTTATGAAGGTTTACCAAACTCATGTTAAGAATTTCTGAAAGCAGTCTACCTTATCCCACTGTTTTTGCTGCTCTCAGCAAACAGTTTGAGACTATACCCCAAAGATCCACACACTTGCAAATTTAAAGTGCAAGTGCAAATTTAAGACACCTGGTGCCGATGAGTGTTGACCTTCTTTGTTATGACAGATCAGACTCCTGATTTTACATCATAAGAGAAATAACTAAGAGTGTTTATCAAGAGGGATGCAATCTTTTGCACTGATATGATTTCCATTATTTTCATATCACTTTCTTTTTATACATTCTTTGACCATTTTTGTTTTTTCTTCTGATGATGATTAAGGAATATTTGTATAAGCTTAAATTTTACATTGATGAAAAAAATTAATTTTACTCTTGTTATACAGACGAGAGCAGGGTGTTTATTTTCTAATCTAACTCTTGGCAAAAATAAGCATTTTTTTTTAAGTATTTTTGGAACTTTACTGTTGTGCTAATGGCGGCACTTGCTGAATGAATCTATATTATGTGGGTCTGGAAACATGCTTTGGGGTACAATTCTGAATCATTCTCTGCTTTTACCAGATGTCCCTCTGTTTCAGATGCCAAGAAAAAGCTTTTAAACTGTTTAAAGTTTTTCTAAAGGTAAAGAAAGAAACATTTGGAGACAGACAGCAGCGAGAGTGAAAGCCAGTATGTTCAGCTTGTTTCAAGAGGAGCTCAGACCATCTGCTCATTGCTTTTGCTGGGTCTTCATTAAAGCTATACTCATGGAGCTCATCTTCCTTTCATTACTATGCGGCTTTGCCCTATAACACACAAATCCATAGCACTTATGCTTGTATGAGTGCTCAAATCACTCCACTACAATGGTGTAGGTTACTCATACTGAACATTTGCCTTTTAACATTTTCTGCGTCACTGGCACTCGAAGCAGATACACATCCACATCCACACATACCTATCTGCTAGTAAACACACACGCGCACACAAACAGGAGACATTTACTGGCAGTACTATTGAAGCCCTTAAATCGTTCCAAAGCCTTTAACTCTGAAGTCCCACAGCCTCTGCTTTAAACAGAAAGTTTGAGTCAATTCCCGGGACACTCTCCAAATCTCAAGTCTGTCAATTTCTGATTGAAGTGTGACCTCAGACGAAGCCGGTGGCTTCAATGCCCAGCACACACAAACACATAAATACAAACTGAAACCCCCTTTTTCCCCAGGGCATCCATAACCACTTCTCTGAATAATTCACTGAGCCTGATTTGTTCATTGATCCCTCTTTCCATCTCTCACTCACACAGACACATCTTTCACGTAACACACAGGGACAGAACATGCATAATTTGCTGCTTCTTCACAATTCCCCACCACTGTGGATCCTCCATATAATTACTATCTTCTAAATGGCTCTCATAACTGCTGGCTTTGGTCATTGTTGCTGCTTTTACGATTATTTAACAATGGAAATGTCAAGTGAGTTAAAAAGTCAATAGAACATTTTCAGAGCTCTCTTTTCAGTTTTTGACCAAAGAATTGTCAAATATACTGGGCTTTCAAAAAGCTATTATTGTCTCTGTTGTGAAGCCCAAAGTAATGATTAGGATTTATTTGGGGCCTACTTTAATAATTGAGTCAATATCAGCTTCTCGAAAGCCTCCGAACAGCTTCAATATTTGGCAGAGACTTTATAATGATCTTGCTGTTCTTTTGATGATATTCTTGAACATTCCCCAGCTCGGTCCCTGGTTGCTGCATTCATTGACTTTCATCTCCTTTGTGTGGCTCCACACTGACCCTTTTTCTCAACATCAGACGTTTCTCCCTTTACATTCATCATACTCTAAAACCAGCTTCATTATCCATAGTCCACAATGCTTCAGAAATGCTCATTGAATATAATGTAATTCTAATTTAATTATGCAACGTACTGTACATAATACTCTGTATAGTAGTGGGATGTCAATACATCTAATCTATTACTGTTAATATTTAATACAAAGTCAACCCGGCAGAGGATACTAAATGACAATTCCAGTGCAAAACACTTCTCCTGGATCCTGGATCTGCAGACAGATCGTGGTTTTATCTTTCATAATATGTACAAGAACATATTTGATAATTACTTTATACATTATTTCACATGGTAAACTGTGCTAATATTGAGGTCTGAGGATTATTAAAATAATAACAATATAACCGAAGAGAAACTGTCCAGTCTTTGATTCTAATTTTCAAAAATAGTTTGTCATAACCTTGGAGTGCTGTACAGTACTCTCCTATTTATGTGGTAACACTACAAAGTGACAGCAACAGGGCTGTCAGAGCATAAACGTACCCGTTATAGCCCAGATTCTTCAGCAATTATACTTTTACACCACAATACCAATATAATTTCTTTGACTATTATAGTGCTACGATACATCCACACTATCTCGATGCTACTGATCCTTTGTGTGTAATCATTGGTAGCTTCACTATTGTTTAATCAGTGACTTGCTACAGAGAGTAAAAAAAAGATATTACTGATTATTGTGATTTTGGGCCAAAAATATAGGTCAGTAAATATAAAATTAGACAATTTATTAAAGATGATGACGATGATGATGATGATGATGATGATTATTGTTCCTTTATCTTGCTTTATTTACAGATCATCCTGTTGTTGACGCAATGTGTGGACCAATCTAATGAATGTGAATGGATCTAATTTAAGCAGCATGCGTTGTATTAGTAAAACATCTAAGCAAAGAGTAATGTTTTCAATCTTTATTCAACCTAGTTAGTCTCAACAGACCCTGACACCATCCCAATCCGTTCCACCCCAAAATGATAAAGAAACCAGAGAAAACAGGAAACAAACAAACCTTGGATAGTGAGAGCTTTTCTGCAAAATTTGGCATATGTATATTGCATTATTACAGTTTTACAAACAAATGTACAACAAATACATCATAAATAGACTCTTATTGTGAGACAGTGAGGAGCCAGCTTGCGTGGGTTTGTTGCTTCTTTTCCTCCTGTGCCTGTATGGAGGGAGTATGAGCTGGTAAATTCCCATCTTACGAGGAATACTCGTACTCCTCGGCGCTGCGGCGGCCAAAATCCATCCAGCCCAAGTAATCTCTGTCTGCTATCCGATGGTTGGCACTCAGTCCGCTGCCTTTGCTGTTCACCGAGGAGTTTCTGCGCACGGAACCTGGGAGGAGAAGTGGGGAGGGTTGAGGAGGGGGTGTGGGTGATAGAATGAGTGGGTGGAGGAGAGCAGGACACAAATTAATATTCTTCAGAGAACAGAAGAAGGATATGAAATTCACAGGATTGTGGACTTACTTTGTGATTGTTTCTGCACACAGACAACTGGATAAAACTAGTTTGAAATGCACTAATGCAAATGGGCTGTAATGAAATATTTAAAACGAGTGTGTGTTGAAATGTGCTAGTTTTGGGGTGAGACTGGACACAAATTACACAAACTGTGCAGTTATTGGTCTTCTGGCACTAAAACATATTTAAAATGATTGATGTTTTTAATATTACAATTTCCTTCACTTTTATGACTTTTTTGAGTCAGATTTGTTGCCCTAAGATGACAGAGGTTAGTTGAGTTTATCACCAAATTAATGCATAATGCCTTTCAAAGAAAACAAGTGATGGCAATATCAGAAAAAGCACAGCTCACGACTGATTTTGTTGCCCTCTTGATCTCATTAATTCTCTCTCTTTTTTACACAAACACACACGCACACACACAGAGACACACACACACAAAGACCAAAGCCATAGGCAAACAGCTGGACGTTAGACTGACAACATGCTATTACCCTCTCTTCCTTTGGGAGCCCATGCCTGTATGTTTCTGTATCTGTGAACAAATCTGTGTGCGTGCATTCCCTCGACAGTCCTATCATCATATCACACACACACACACTCAGTGACCTCCAATCTTTAAACCAGGTCTGATTCTGATTTCTGAATTTACCTTTTTTAATTCCAAGGACAGTTGAGAAGCAGGATTGCTGTCCATTTGGTAATCAATTGAGCGCTCACTAAGATGCTGTTTTCACTCCACCCACATCCCCCTACGCAAGGCACACACAAACACACACACACATACACACACATAGTGTTTCTGTTCCCCAGTGTGCCGAAAGGACTGGCTGCAAAAGGCTCGACAACGACACCTCCTACACCGAAATATGCAAGTGAACAGCGAGGACATGAGCACAGACACCCACAAACACACACAAACGCACACACATACAAAAACTCAACACATTAGGTAAAAGAAATTATTTTCAGAAATGATGTGCAATTTGATATTTTTTTAGACTTCACTGTTTGGTTGAATGGTTTCGGGGTCTGTTTTGACCTAAACTAAAATGTAACCCATTTTGTTTCAATCTTTTGGAACTGAAAATCAAACATGAAAATCACTCTACTTTACTCATAATTAGTAAATTGCTTGGTAATGGGGTTGAAATGTTTTTTCCTGAGGGCATTAATCCATGTTGGAAGACTTTGCTGACTGTCTGTAGTCTGGAGAAAATATGTACAAAGTTTCAGGCTGTAGGAGATGGTGTGCAAGCTGACGCACTAGTCGGTTTCCTGAAGCCAAGCTGAAAATGTACATCTTGACATGGAGCATGTAAATTTATGTAATATGTTCTCCGAAAGCTCAGATATTCCACCATTCTGCCACAAACCAAAGAGATCAGAGCACTGAATCCGAGGAACTAAGGCAGGGTTTAGGGTTTGTTTTCTTGGCATTAAAGGAAAAAAAATCGAGTAACTAGGAATGAAATGGGAAGAAAAAAATTGAAATGAAGCGGTATGAGGAGAATGGCCGGAAGGCTGCACTCTCTAATACACGCTCTTTCAAACCACAAAAGCTTTTCAGAGCCACTAATTCATTTTACAAAGCTAACCGTGCACTGATTCCAGTAATTAGCAAGACTGTGGGAAGAATGAGGGGGTGGTGGGGCGTGTGTGTGTGTGTGTGTGTGTGTGTGTGTGTGTGAGTTGGGGGGTGGCAAAGAAAATCACTTCCCTCTGTAAATATTGTTCACGAATGTTTTCTTTATCCACACACTCATACACATATATCCACACATATTCTGGATTTTGCAGGTTTCATGACCAAATACATACAAACTAAGTAACACAGAAGCACCTCCCGCCCCGCAGACACACCTTTTCTGGAGGAGATGAGTCTTGCCAGTAGCTCACTAAGGTTAGCTCGGGAGTCTGCATCCTCATCAGCAGCAGGAAGAGCTTTCAGCTGGGTGGCAGAGCGGCTGTGTCGGAGGTGGGGCTCTCCTAAGCTGTGGGTGTCAGCCTTAAGGAGAGCTACAAAGGCACACACAGGAAGATGTGAGATATGAAAACAAACTGCAATATTAATAAAAGTTTTTTGCTCCGGGGGTTTCTTCCGCTGCCATGACTTAAAACAAACCTTCAGAAGGAACAGAGAGGGAGCGCTGGCCCTCATCTAGAGGCGGAGAGGAGAAGGGGAGTCCCAAACAGCTTGTACACAGTACTGCCAGCAGGACACACACACACAGCCCTGCAGTCATCTGAAACACAGAGGGGCAGGAGAAAGCACACAGAGAAAGTTTAATAAGAATGAATTGGAGATGCAGTCCAGCTTGTGAGTCAACAGCCATCATCCACACTAAAAATCTACAACTGAGACCATCTGCCATCTGCCAGACAACTGGTTCTTCCCAGCTAATGATCACTCTCTCAGCACCGAACTAAGGCGTGAGTCAGAGCAGGATGTTCAGACTGTCATCCAGGGGCACAGCACGCAACACAACAGCTTTGGTCACAGTAGATCTCGAGATCTTGATATCAGCAGGTCAAAACAATCTGACAGTGTTGACAGAATTTCTTATTTCCCTTTTGCTGTCGAGACGCATCTCTGGAAATAAATCCAATATAAATCAAACAAATGCAGCAAACTAATTGCTTCAGAAAAAACATGATAAATTTCATGCTTTACATGTTTGAAACACTATTTATGAATTGTGTCATCTTTCATTTACATAAATATTTTTTTATGAAAATCAATTTCAGTGTAAATGGAAATAGAAAAGATATATTCAATATAAAAACTATTTTACAACCAGTTTGTAAAATAATAAGAAACATAATGTGGTTTCCTTACCTTGAGAAAAGAGCTTCGGCGTGTTCGAGGAGTGTGTGAGAGTGAGGAGAGCACTTCTCTGTTGAGTTGGAAGGATGTCCCTTTTATACTCCCCGCTCAGCACCCTGTGAGTATGTGTGTGTGTGTGTGTGCGTGTTACCTCCGTACATCCTGTGTATTTCTCCTGTGTGACTATGGAGTTTCATTTGAGTGTATTTGTCACAACCTCAGCTATACTTTTATTGTCTGTTTGCTCATCATAAAATTCCGCATCAGGAGCTGCCTTTTGATGTGCAATATCTGTGTGCGTGTGTGTGTGTGTGTGTGTGTGTTTAGTAGTAGCAGAGTGTGTTTCAGTGAATTATCTGAAAAGGTATATTCAAACTGTTAAAATATCAAAAAGTTTGTAATATTTGCTGAAAATAAGTTTATTTTTTATGGAAAATCCTTGTTAAATAATCCACATATAAGCTATTCTTGTAAGGAGGATGTGAGTGTGTGTGGGTGGGTGGGTGGCTTTGGGGGGGTGTTCTGTGGTCAGGCATGCGCGGGTGTGTGTATTTGTACACACCCACACATGCATCAGATGTCAGTGGATGTTGACAAAAAGTGAGCAGAAGCAGAAATGAGAATCTTTTGTTCAATTTTGTTCATCTAATGGGTGACTTAGCTCAAACTAAGACATGTCCACGATCCTCCTGCTGCATCTCCCCCTCCTCACCTCTCTCCAGTCACACAGGATTAACGCAGTTCATCGATCAAACAGGTGTAGCAAATTAGGCTGCTTGAGTCAACAGCTATCGATCAGACGTTGTGAGTTAATGTTTTTATTAATGAGGCCGGCAGCCTGCTGATGCATGACAGGATTAAGATGTCTGTCATGGCACCGGAGCTGTCTGTACCTGCTGAGATAATGTCGACAAGAAAATGTAGCATCAGTGAGGCTGTTAACTAAGATTAACTTTCACTGGGGAATCACAGAGGAGTAGTACGGGCATCCTTTATTGCTGCAGTCTAATTAGGAGAGATAAATGAGTGACAGGCCACAAAAGCTAAATGTGAAGATCTTCTTCATACACACCCAAACACAAACAAGATTAATCCCACATAAGGTACAAATAATCACAATTACAAGATCTAGTGAAGTGTTTCTATTAAAATCAGTGGCTGTTCACCTGTCGGTTTTCGTAAATTGCTCCAAGTGCAGATGAATGATGTGTTTAAAGAAACAATCTATAACCCACGCATAAATAAAACAGCTGGTAAAGTCAATTTCACAGGAATTAACACTAGAGCACAACCTATTGTACAGAACATAAACGATTTATACAAATTCAAAACAAGTCGAAGTTTTTAAATCCTCCCTATTTAAGAAATGCACAAAATGCCAATTTTACATCTGCAGTTTATTGCTACAGTGAAAGATGAAAATACCTGTGATTTGGACAGAAATACACACTGGACTTTAAAGCTGCAATAGGTGATGTTGAAAAGTAAAAATATACCTAAAGTTTATGTTCATTAAAAATGAGGACCTTAGACAGAAAGGCCACGCCCTGTCCTTCTTATGTCCCATGTCCTAAATGTTTACAAATAGAGTTTATGTCCTTAAGGTTTTCACAAAAATGCAAGATCAGTCTTTACATTTTATAACCACTATGATATTTTAAGCTCCACTAATTACCATTTCTATCATTTTCTATATAAAGCATGAAACTAATGCCAGTTGGTCGAGTAATTGGTCCACAATTGCGTCAGCCTCATTGACTATATGTTGTTTCTAAAAATGTTGTGGTTTGGCTTTAAATCACTGCATCCCCAATGTTATGTAGTAATAAATACACCATGTAACATAGCATCACATTATTTTGTGTAACATCCTTGTGCTTACAAAATCAATACCAGAAAGTTGTTTTACCCTCTTGACCTCCAGTGTCCTGTGGGAAAGTCCTCTGCTTTGTTGGCCCAAGCACCGACTCCAACCTGCTCTCAACAAATGTTATTATGGTAAATAGTCTGCACTTATATAGCACTTTTCTACCTATTGGCACTCTGCTTCTTATTAACCCATTCACACTAACAATCCCACACACACTCATACACTAATGGGGGGGGGTGCTATGCAGCTGGGAGCAACTAAGTTGGGGTTCAGTGTCTTGCTCAAGGACACTTCGACATGTGACCGGAGGAGCCGGGATTGAACTAACAACTGGGGGGATTGAAATGAGACCAAATAAAATCCAAATTCAATATAAACAGTCTATGGCTCCTTCAAATATTATATGGTTATGTTGTGTTAACTATAGCCCCTATATGTTAACAAACTTTAATCCATCTCTGGTAGTTTTATGCTGCTGATACCAATGACCTACAGTATAGACTAGTGTTTTACAGAAACACTCTAAAAGGTGTGAGTTCTAGTTATACTGGCACAGAATTATCCATCCATTCGTTATCTGTAGCTGCTTATCCTGTTTAGGGTCATGGAGGGCTGGATCCCTTCCTAGCTGTCATTGGGCAAGAGCCAGGGTCCACCCTAGACAGGTCTCCAGTCCATCTCAGCGCCAACACACAGAGAGACATATGCAGACAGACAGACAACCATTCACACCTACAGGCAAGTTTACCATGGGTCACTACTTAACCCAATATGCATGTTTTTGGACTGTGGGAGCACAACTGACCACTAATAAATTAGGCCCAATTTTGTATTACTCTTAAAACCTTTAATTAGCCATTTATCAATATTCATCCAGGAACCCCAGTGGGAGCAGAACAATAGCTTCCTAGCAATGAACGCACAGCAGAGAGTGTACTGTACTTCCTGCAGCAGCTTAAGGAGTTCAACCCACCAAAGCCAATAATGCCACACTTCTACAGTGCCATCACTGAGTCCATCCTGACCTGCTCCATCACCATTTGATATGCTGCCTCCACTGCCAACGATAAGAACAGATTGCAGAATATGATTCTTTTGGCTGAGAGGGTGATTGGCTGCCATCACTCCAGGACCTGCATGACTCCAGGACCTAGAAGTGCGCAGAGAAAATAATGGGTGATAACTTCAGAAAGTAACTTCCTGAAAATCTCCCCTATGGCAAACCTCACAGCACAGGCAACAGTTTCTTCTCTGCTGCAGTTGGCCTCATCAGCATGCACAGACCCTGCATGTTGTCCCACAAACTACTATCTGTGTCACAATAGTGCATCTTGTTGGTGATGCTCATTTTTACACTGCAAGTCATTTTTACACAAGTCTCTGAGCATACCTTTGTGCGTGTGTGTGTGTGTGTGTGCGTGTGTGTGTGTGTGCATGTGTGTGTGTGTGCGTGCGTGCGTGTGTGTGTGTGTGTGTGTGTGTGTGTGTGTGTGTGTGTGTGTGTGTGTGTGTGTGTGTGTGTGTGCATTATAATTAGTTTTTGCAGCAACTCACCAAGACAAAGTAATTGTATATGAAAACCTACTAGATAAAAATTTTATTTTTGATTCATATTCTGAATAACGAGCCAGGTGGAGTTGGTGTTGCCTCAAGCTGTGATGTTTCAAACGTTACGAAGCACATCTCAGGTTCATGGACCCGCCGCAATTACATAATTGCGGAGGTTTGCTAGCGCATGACGGTGGTTTCAGAGCTTACCACAACAAGCATGCAGCCCGCTTAATGAGGCTGAGTTGCATAAACCTTGATAGAAATGTCATTTCCCAACTGCTCCTCTGATCTGAGGGATGTTTGAGGCGGTTGTGGTAGGAGCCAGCCCGTTGGAAACCATGTCGTATTTCTGTAATAATATAAAGTATGGTAACCTAGCCCCAGTGTGTTTTCCTTTTATCCTGTTTACTGACATCATGTTACAACATTTTCTGGTATTAAAATTCAATTTGACCACCCCTGGCTGCCAGTTATAAGTCTGACTGCTGAACTTTGGGCCACAGCTCCCCATTGCCAGTCAGAAACCATGAATATCTCTCAATCACATCAACTCTGACATTTTTTATTTCACATTTTAACTGTGCTTGAGTCTTCCAGTGTTTCTCGCTTACTGTGTATGCTGTAACGTTTTCTCCAGGCACCATGAGAAGGCATGAGTGTAGGAGGTGAGGCCACGGCCGTTCAAATTAGAATTAATTAAGCATGTGGTGTGGGAGGCGTGCATGTGTGTGAAATATGTGTGTGTTTTTATCTGAGTTTCTCCAAGAGATGTATACTTTGTACATTTCGTCTTAGTATGTTTGTGTTTGTGTGTGTCCGTAATCATTCTCTCACTTCCTAGTGTAGGCGAGCAAATACTCACCTCTCCTGTGAGCTCATTGTCTATCTGGATTATTCCAGCACACATCTGGACTGATGTGTGTTGGATCTGATAAGTTTTAATGTTTATTTAAACAACTGATTTGTAACAGAGAGGAGTTTTCTGTAAAAGAAACCAAACTACAATCTGCACATATGTAGAGATACAATAAGAGAACCCTTGCTGAGGTAAACACACTAAATACTGCATAGATCTATTAATGTGTCTCTGTCTCGGTTGCGCTGTCTCCCCCTCACTCACACAAATACAGCCAGACTGACAATGTTGATTGGTCTGTTTACTCATCAGATCAATTTTCAGCTCCTTTTGTCACCCTATTGTTTCACTTGGTAAATCTGTTACCTGTTCAGGATATCTTCCCTGTGGGTGCAGTAGTTCTGACACCTTTTAAATCACTTTTCAAACGTGCCTTCCTTTTTTGAGTGTGTGCCCCAGACTTGCCAAGCCAATAGAAAAAAAGCTTTCCAGCTTTCCAAACATCTATGATTTTTACATGAATCATGGGACAGGATGTTTCCAGGTCTGGCTAAAAGTAAACAAAACAAGTACAGCAACCCTTGGAAATCCGCATTGATCTACATCTGGGGCAACGTTCACATCCCTTTGTTCTCATGTCTGAGGCTATGGATAATCATTTACATACACACGTACTGTAACTACACACAGGAGTGGAAGATCTGTTACAAACTCGATGCAGGAATGATAAAAATTGATTATATATTATCTTCATCCAGAGTTCTCTCATCTTTGAATCATAACGCATGTAAAATAGCTTGCAAGCATCTAAACAGGCTTTTCAATATATCAAAATCAATTTCCTTTTGTGCTATAGTTTTGATCGAATGAGGAGAAGTCATTCCACCTTCAGCGATTTTATTCATCTCTCAGCTGGATAGGTAGGCTTCATTTGCACTCATCAAGCTTTTCCATTCTCTTTGCCAGGCTTCAGGTGACTTTTCAGTGTCATGTGAATCAATCTCCCTGAATATCAGGCACCAGTATGGACAGGACAGGAAGACCTATAACACTGTGTGCTTCCCATAAATTGTTCTGACACATGGTTTGATGAGACCGAACTCGCCTAACGGCAGCAAGGGGCCCATTATGATGGAGATGGTCACACGTATTATCATGTGCAAATTGCTCAATTCTACTTGTTCTCAAGGTTTTCACCCTGTTAGTCCTTCCATCTTTTGTGACAGACATACAAATGCCCAGGATGCAAGTTGTAAATATTGGAATAGCTTCGCCCTTTCATTTATATTCAATTCCCATTTTGCTCAAGCGTCGATTTCCCGATTTAAAGCTACAGTATATAACTTAAGCTAGTGGTAGCATAAAACTCAAAACCAGTCCACTCTGCTCTGCCCAGGTCCACCTTCCCATAATCTGCTATGCTCTGCTACACTCACTTCACTGTAGTTTTAAACTGAGAATGCATGACGCACAAGAGTTATAAGAACAGACAAATCAGGCTTCAGTTAGGTGAATGAAAGAAAGGTGAAGATGAAATAACCGAAGGCAAAAGGGAATGTTTTTGGACTCTGCATTTACTTAGTCATTAACACCAAAACAAATATCTCAGAATGGTCAAAAGTATTTTATTAGTTTTAATGAAAAACACTGTATCATCTGCTTTTGGATTCTATATATATATATATATATATATATATATATATATATATATATATATATATATATATATATAATTTGTAACCTGACTGTTTGTCACAACATTACAGCTGAATCTCGCACTAGTCTAGTAACTTGTAGCTCAGATTTTCTTCAAGTTCAGATGAAATGCTTCAGCTCAGGTTGACACACTGTCAAAGATCTGTGGTGATAAAAAGAGAAAGTGATTCCGGGAAAAGGAGGAAAATTACAGCCTTCTGCAGCTATTAACATCAATCACATGCAAAGTAAGTTATATTATCCTTGAACTTGTTTAGCAATATATTTCTATAAATTATCCTCCTTTCCAGTGATATGATGTATGCTTATGTGTGTACTTGTTTAACTATATGTGTATATAGGGATACATACAGCATACAGGACAGTTTAATATGTTCTCTTTCATATCAAAGAGAAGTAACACTGACCCTAAACCAAAGACAAAGATAGAGCCACAATTTGACCATTGGGAATAATCAGGTGTTTTAGATTTCAGCGTACTCTTTGCAAAGCCGCACACAATTGAAAGGCTTAAAAGCTTAATTCACAATAAGAGTTCAAACCATAATGTTTCTGACTGTCAGCATCTGTTTGTCATTACTGGTAGAAACAGTGGCTAAATGAGGGAGTATGGTGGCTTAGTTAGCACTGTGGCCTGACAGACAGTCAGGTCTGGTTTGAATCTCTGACCAGCTTTAGTCTTTCTGTGAGGAGTTTGCATGTTCTCTCTGTGCTTGCGTGGGATTCCTCTGGGTACTACAGTTTCCTCCCACAGTCCAAAGGAATGCGTGTTAGGTTAGATGGTGAATTTAAATTGCCCGTAGGTGTGAGTTGTTGTCTGTCTGTGTTGGTCCAATGACAGCTGGGACAGGCTCCAGCCCTGCATGACCCTGAACAGGATAAGTGTTTAATGATAACGGATGGATGTTAATGCTTTCAATTGCACTCTAATTCATATAATAATCAAGGTGTCTTTGTGACCAGATATGTGGTAGAAATGTTGTCTAATGAGGTCAGAGTTATGTGTAACTTTATACAGATCTATTTTTTTTTACTGTATATTCTGTACAGGATAGAATTTGGATGCAGTAAAACGGATTTTTTATTTATATTTGCACTGCATTTGCCAGCTCTTTGCTCTTGGCTACATTCTCTCAAACTGCTCCTGCATGTCGTGATCCTCGGCATCTTCTCTTCATGACTCATTGTGTAACAGCAGCACTTTCTAACTTTAAAAAGTGTTTGCATCTGGGGACATAACCCTCATGAAGATAGCTTTGTCTTTTGCTTCTGTCAAAATACATTTCAGCATCAAAGTGTATATGCGTGCTTTGGTTTGTAAGTTTCTACTGTAAACGTTTTGGCCTGTAACTCATCAGTAGAAGTGTTCCTTCTTTTTTGCAGTTTAATTTAGGCTTTACCATGTTTTCACAATTTTAGATGAAGAATAATGCTCAGTGAAAATAGTTGATCAATACTTTTTTGAGAGGCTCTTAAACAAGTGATCTAACCAAGAGGAGCTGAAGTTATGGACACAGACAGAAAAGCAGCTTCTTGCAGGATGTGTCCACAGTGTCCATTGTCCATTATAGTACTGTAAAATATTTAAGTATGTTGTTTTTGCCCTATATACTATATGCTGTACTGCTTCTGTCTGTACAAACATGCACACATATCTGTAAGTACTACATTTGTGCAGTCAGTCTTCATTTTTGCCTGCAACTTAGTTGATCATTAAATCCTGGCATATTTCAAAGCTTTTGATGAAGAGAAATTCTGAGACTCAAAGAATAATGACTTAGTGCATCCTTCAAAGGGTTTGTGATCGCAGTGATGACCAACAGAAAGGTCCAAGGTCGGTAACCCTTTCCCCTCTGTAATAGCACTTGTCATCACCTATGTGTTTCCCTGCATGTTAATGCACAGACAGACATCAGTGGAGTTGGCCCTGAGAAGCTGGTAATTGTTGCGCCACTGTGGTGTAGGAAAACCATCCGTGGGCTTCTGCTGGCTCTATGTACTTGTACTGAATTATAAATGGCCCTGTGGGGTGTTGCTGCTGACAGACAAGAGTGAATAGAGCTTGCTCCCACCGAGCAAACTCGCTCATCACACAGGGAAAAGAGATGTGTGATGACTTTGTTGCCTCGCTTTTACTTCATCAGCTCCAATGCAATAGCTATGTAACAGTATCTACTTTTTTTTCAACAAAGACATAAATTAAACAATCCGACTCTCTTCATCAAACACTAACTGTGACTCACCATGGCTGGAATCACATCATCATAACTAACCAAAATCTTTATATGATCATATATTTCAGAAGAACGAAATGTATGATTAAAATAGACTGGCGGTAAATAGAGTCAAAAATGATAAAAAACACTTATAATTCAGTCATAATTGGAATGGTTTCACTTATGATGAACCCTTTACCTTAATTTGAATCATTCCGATTATTATTATTTATTAATTTTTATTTTGTTAATTTTTCAACCTTTTCTACCTGGTGATGTTCCTGTGATTTTCAGAGAATAGATTAGTACATTAATACAGCTCTGTAACTCACATCAGGGCAGTCCAGCACAAATCCATTAGACTAAATAAACCATTAAATATTAAACATAAACTAAAATTATCTAATTGACAACCACTTACCGTATATGTGCATATTTGAGGTGCATGCTTATGCACATGAGACATTCATGTTTTCTATGAGTGTATCTGTGATACAGGAAGGAATTGGCCAATAAAAAGTGAACAACCATTTTCTCTTCTTAAAGGAAACCGCTGATGTACCACTGATATATAAAACTGGTTCACAGAGTCTTCATTGATCTCTGAAGTAGTAAACATCAAACACAATCCTAACAAAATAGCAAAATATTGATTACTTTAATTTATTTAGTTACCATTCACTGGATTTAATCTCTAAAAAAAGCTATAAAGTTTAGTCTGACTATGTAAAACACTTTATAGGCAGTGTGAGTAATTTTACTGTTTTTCCAAACAAGTTTGAAAATCAATATTACTCTGAGACAAAAACCTTTTAGTCTACGTTCGCCTAAAGACCAGAAATAGGGAAACAGCTTGATTGGCTAATTTCAATAACAACATTTTAGTTTAACCCTAACCCATATTAGAATATGAGAGCATAATATTATTAATCAACATGTTAAATGTTGTTTGTTTATTTTTTACAAACTAAAATGTTAAAACATTACATTGTGATTCACTAGAGAGTTACATGCTGGAACTAGTTCTTAACCGGGAGCAGTGATGTCCAGAAGTCTCAGCCTTATCCTAGATGTTTAGCTTTATGTTTCACCTACAGTCATTGATCTACATGTCTAATGACAGTGAAAAAGTACTTTAAAAACATCAAGTTGTTGTCCTTTTGGACTTCTTTTTACCAGTCTCTCTGTGCTCAAGGAGCGTGGACACACTACAATGTTAAAATAAAGCAGAATTACTCTTTAATCCTAAACTGAACCAAAATTGTTTCTCATAGCCAAACCATAAGACCTTCATGAACACAAACATTGAACTTATGGTCCAATTTACAGTTGAGTTACCCTATAGTGAACATGCAAATGCTGTGATCCCTGTACAAAACCCAAAGATTGTTTTACACACAGTTACAAAGCCTGTCAATAGGTCACCTTTCTGACTGATCTGTTAGCTTCCTGGACCATGGTACTGCCCCCTAAAACTTGGTTTTGTAAAACTGAGCAGTTGTGAATGTAAAAAACAATAAATGTATAAAGTTATTCTTAGGTTTGGACCGCAGAATAACACGGTAGCAGACAGTAGGCTGTCTGCTCTGTTATGTCACTGTTGCTCTGTATCACAGTGATTCTCTGCCAGCTTTTCTGAATTTCAGCGAGTGACAGACAGTTAGTGGGTAAAAGGACCTGACGTATTTACTGGGGTCTTTCACATTCATATTAGTGAAGAAATTAGTTTCAGTCATCCAAACACCTCATACACTACTTACTTTTCTCTTTATATTGCTCTCTCAGCTTGTCATCCACTTCTAAGCACTTGTTGATAATGAATACTGCAAGCACACTAATGATTTTTTAACACACGCACACACACACACACACACACACACACGCACATACAGTCTCTGCCTCCTTCTCTCCCTCCCACAGGATGTATAATTCATTAGGCGTTTGTGAAGTGGAACTTGGCAGCCATTGGCTCTGTGAGAGTTCAGAGCTGTAATGTGACACGAATTTGGCTGTTACCAGAAGAAACGCGTCCAAGCCGACTCTACGGGAGGATGTGCAGTGTCCACAGAGAGAGAAAGTTGGACAGAGAGAGATTTGGTTTGTAATGGTGTGTTATACTACAGGTGTCAGCGATAGCCTTGACTGCTAGTGAGGAGCACAGTGACTGGAAACCATCCATTTGTGTGACTAAGTAGCATTAATTTAGTCTATCTAAAAATTTTGAAGCTAAAGTAGGTGGAGCTGAGAGCAAACATTTTTTGAACCCAGATGACATTACCATGGCTCATCCAGGCTCTGTTACAATTCACTCACCAATTGCTGACTGAGGGAGACACTGAGGGGGCACAAGGACAACAAACAGGCATCTGGAACAGGTTGAAGGCTTGTGCTCACTGTGGTCCTTTGCTTAGGATCCTGCAAGCCGATGTCCAGTTTTTGGAGAGCATGCTCAAAAATCTCAGGGCAGTTTTCCAGAAGGATATTTAAGACTGTAACCTAATTGACTTGACTAAACTCAGTAGAACCAGATCACGTCACGTTCATCTCGGTTTATCACCTGGACAGAACAAATGTTCTCTAAGTGAGAGGTGGGAGTGTGTCTGAAGATTGCAGGAGCATCATTCCTCTAACACACACTCAGTGTTATTCAGTCAGTACTATTTACGTGCTATTTACCACAGGCAGTGTGTGAACTGCATGAGGCTCTCACTCAACACTGTACTCATTGTGGCAAAGGACTTTAATATACCTTTTGAAGTGTTTTCCCAGGGTTTTAGTTGGTTTAAGCTCCAAATTCACTGGATCCTGTCATTCCTATAACGCAGCCAATAGCATCATTCAAAAGCCACACAGCCAGATTGCAATGCAGTCACTTCATTACAATAACAAGGACTTTTAGTTGATAGTTGTGTTGGAGCTGAAGATGCTCAAGACCCCATTTATCCAAAGACTTGTTGTTCATGTGAGCTAAATTCAGACCTTAACATGTAGTACAATATCAAGTTCCAGGAACCTGTGGGGCAGACGTGGATGCTTTGTTTGGATGGTGGATGTTTTTCAAACAGTCATCGTTCAAAATTACCTCAGCAAAGAAGAAACTATGGAAGTGACCAACTGTGTTAATTCGAGTATTACAGTGTACAGTATCATTGCTCCATTCATATCACTACATGTCAATATATGCACATTATTTTTATTCCATTGATTCAGATTTGATCAAATTTGTTAAGTCACATGTACTTTTTTCAATTTATAAAATTGTCATTTGCAAATTATACTTGCATAACATCACTCAACATTATGCACTTAGTAAGGTGAATAGTAACACTTTAGGGAGAATTGTAAATAAAAAAAAATTCTCATACAGGATTTATCCAAATCAGTTAATAAGCAGCTGCTTTTTAGAGGGCGGGTCCTCAAAAATACTGTATTATCATGTATTGTCAATTTATCATTGCACATTTTAGATTCCATTTGTGTCTAATAAACAAGTATTTTGTTTTATGCACCTGTGCCAAAAATAAATAAATGATCTCAGGATTTAAAATTTAGTAATTATAGAAATTTTACATGTGTGAAAGTTTAACCCAAATTGGAAGATTCTAACTGGCTAAAAAGATTAAGAAATTCCAAAGATTTACGACAGAATGACTTGATATGACATTTTTAAGTTAGACATTTTTTTCTGGAAGATGACAGTCATATTGTTGGGATACTGTAGGTCTGGCAATGAGACACTAAATAATCGTAATCTCATCTGACAGGATGAGAAATTAGTTACCCAACCATAATGGCAGCCACACTGAAATCCATATAGTCATTTATGTGGGCACCCATGCTATCTCACACACTGTCTCGCTGTCTGTCTCTCTCTCACACAGGCACACACACACACGCACATGCTAACAGGTGTATCCATCTCTCAGCTTATTGCATATGGATGCACACAGCCCCAGGGGGGGATGAACAAGGCCTCAGTAAGGCCTGAAATACAGTATGCATGGTATGTCTGTTTGCTCCTGTGAATCACAATGAATATTTCATATTTGGCATGCCTTGTCTGTATAAGCAGATGGTTCCTCTGCCTGTCTCCTGTGCACCTGGACCCTGTTTACATGATAGAATTTACGAATGTCTACTCCCTGTCTCACTCTTCTATGTTTTATGTCTCTCTGCCTCTCTTTTTATGTATTTTTCTGTGTGTGTGTTTGTGGGGGTGGGGGGCGAGGGGAGGTTTTACTCACTTTCCAGGAAAAGTCTGATTAAACTGATTTAAAAATATGAGATAAGCTGCTCAATTGCTCCTGATTTCAACCACATTTTGTTTATTGTCAACCAGTTTTGTTTGTTTTCCAAGCCAAGTTAACAGGTAAGAAACCCTTGAACTTTTCCTTTTATTAATTACTATAAATTGTCTTTCCTTGAATTTGTAACTTTTTAACATCTGGACTAGACTTTTTACCTTTTTAGAGCATGTACTTATTACTTGGTCTTGAGCAAAGAATTTAACCTGGGAGTGTAGAGGTGGTTGTCTTGTCTTCACCCCACAGTCATTACCTTTTCCCCCTGCTTGAACAAATTACCTACCTAGTCATATGTTACAGAAGAACAGTCTCACAGGTTGATTATTAATGAATATGATGGTGGTTTAGTTGTTTTTGGTCAGAGGTCAACATGCAAACTCTGATCAGCTTGCGGCAACACAAGCCGTGATTCACTGTACCATGCACATTAAAACCACCAGGTATATTTATTGTTGTGACTGATCAGTGTATTCTTGTGCAGAGACGCCAATATCAGTTCCACAGGCATCCCATTAGTCAGCCATTTGTTTAGCATGATGCCAAGCTAAAAAAAAAAGAAGAAGAAGAAGAAAAAGCAACCTGAGTCCACAGAGAATCCCACAGAGATGAAGCCAAATGCGAGAGGCAGTGCTAAAGCTTGACAGACGATCTCGGCGGAGCCAAGACGCCCATCTCCCAGATGGCTCCATCTACAACAGTTAGGCTGTGTACGCTTCAAAATTCCTTCAAAAAGAGCTAATGAAGCTTCTGTTGCTGCAAGACAACCTTTTTAAGTGATGTTGTTTAGGTCTGTGGAACAGTGTGAGGCATTAAAATTGAATTGCAATCTGTCTCTTTTCAGCCATCTTAAGGCTCACTTTTCTCATGTTTTGTTATTGCCTTCTACCTTTGTTATGATTACGTTTTCATTGACTGTGGATTTTATGTAGTAGTGTGTGAGTGCATTTGACTTTATTACTGAATGACTAAATGACCTTTTGTTCTTGTGGAGGATTGCTGTCTTTTTGAAACACTTGGTCGAGTTTTTGATAAGTCAGTTAACAAGATGTTTGGTTAAATCTGCTAAAACACAAGATGATAATGTAACTATCATAATTAATAAAGTGTTGTAGTTTTTGAGTCTAGAAGATGTTATAAACATTTTCTCTATTTTCTGAGGTATTTTGTCCCATACCAGACATTCTCAATAACTCCCATTTCCACCTTCACACCTTCACCTTCACACACTTAAGCATATTAGGATGTAAACATCAAACCTTAAACTATAAGTTCACGTTGAAAAGTTAGAGGATCATTAATGTCTCTCCAAAATCTGGGCCAAAGTGGTTGTTTCCACGCCCAAAGTCAGATCAACCATGGAAACATAAATAATTAGAAGCACTTTAATTTTCTACTATTTCCCCCCAAAATAAATTATTTTGAATTATTCTACTGGTATCTATTGAAATTAAAATTGTCTTCTGACATCAGGTTACTGGCACTAAATGCTACACTAATAATGTAGGTCATTGACTTCCTTATTATGTTTCATCTCAGAACAGCAAATTCAAAAACAACAGTTTTCTTAGTATGCTCTCTATTTGACCCATTGACTCATATTAGACTGATACACCAGAAACAGCACGGGAGAGCTGACTGTGAGCTGTATCACAAATTCAACTACATAGTTATTTGACATAATTTTGTTCTCAGTATTTTATGACATTCGTTTCATACAAAGGGTTTTAATGAACAATTGATGTTCTTGTGTAATGTGTGAATTGGAACTAGAGATGCTCTCAAAATGACTCAAAACCCATTGAAAATTAGTCATTTTGACACATGGTTACACGCAAAATTCAACTTTTAACGTATTCCGCAGTATTAAAATTATTTTACCTCCTGAATACAATCCTATAAAACAGAAGAGCACACATTTGCAAATCAGGTTTTTGTTTCACTAACATCCGATACAACTAATTAAAGTCTGCATCGGTATCTCCAGGTGTGCTTGAGACAGAACACATGAAATA
The DNA here is from genome assembly GCF_033026475.1 of Channa argus. Taxonomy (NCBI): domain Eukaryota; kingdom Metazoa; phylum Chordata; class Actinopteri; order Anabantiformes; family Channidae; genus Channa; species Channa argus. The sequence continues at coordinate 21,001,147 of NC_090197.1, forward strand.
CATGAACTGGCTCGAGGTTTATTGAGTGTCATGTTTGACTGCATGCAAAAGAAATGTCAAAAATATTAATAGAAGGGCTCATTGCCTTTCACAAACAAGTAAAGGGATACAAATAGAAAGTCCTAGAGGCACACAGTAAGCATAGTTCACAGGGTCAAAGTTAAAGAAACAGTGGCTACACTACCTGAAAAAGGGAGCTACCAAAGGCTGGAACCATATTTCTGAGGCACAGGTGTAGCAATGTGCTCTACTGACTGCAAAAAAACTGCAGCAAGACTTGGTGGCAACAGGTAGTTAAGTTCCAGTTTGCGCAGTAAGGCATATACTAAATGCTGAAGGTTCCCAGAACTCCAATACGTATACTTCTGCTTACACAAAAGCACAAGAAGAGATAGCTCCAAACTGATCAAAAATAAAAAATAAGCCACAGAAGTTTTCTGTTCTATGGAGGAATGATTAAAAACTGGAATTTTTCAGTTCTAGGTATCAGTGGTATGTTGGGAGGATAAAGAATTTACCATTTGTTGAAGAGTGCACCCTGCCTACAGAGGCAATATGGATTCATTCAAGTATCAGGACATCCTAGGAGAAAACCTAGCTGAAGCTTGGGCATCATTGGGCGTTTTAACTAGGCAATATTATCAAGCCCTCAAGTCCTTGAAGCTCTAGTAAACTGAAAGCCATTGCCCATGAGGAACGGGGTAAGATTCTTCTGCAAAGCTTCCAAAAACAGGTTTCTGGCTATGCACCACATTTTCAGAAGGTCATAACAGCCAAAGGGTGCTCTACTGACTCCTGAAGATGCTTGTCATGAATAATCCTGAGACTGACCTTTACCCACAATAATTTTAATAATGCAATAGTTATTACAAGCTGCATAGTGTGTAGACTTTGGAGGAAGCTTTGGAGGCTATTTAAATTGTTCTTGCTGGATTTCTTCAACAACTGAAATATTATACATTTTGCCAAAATGTCCAATTTTCAATGGGGGTTGAATAAATTTGAGTGCAATTTATTTCTATCTATTTCTTACCTAAAACACCAAAGTAAATTGTATTCTGCCAGTCTTCAATGGATGTGTCAATATGGACCATTACTCCATACAGCACTCTGTATCAACATATTGGAAAAATGGACAGAGGACATCCTGTAAATGCCCAGTATTCTGAATAAAGTCCTACTTGATTGACACCTGTGTGTGATAACTTATGTAACAGAGTGGGCAGAGAAATTCCTTTACATGTCACCCTAAAAATAATCACTTTGTTTATGTGGTACCTTTCTGAAATAAAAAGAAAATGTCTAGTGTTTTGTGTTGTTTCTGTGTAAAGATCCCACTCTAGAAGGATTACTTGTCAGTAAAGTGGAAGCCTTGTTTTGTTATGTTCAACAGTGCTCATTATCAGTCCATGTAGGACAAGGTGGTTGAAATTAACATTGGAACACTTAAGACCAAACTGAATCTACCCTGATGTCTGTCTTAGAGCCTGTTAATTAGAAAAGGGGGACGATAACATCTCTCTGTCTGGCACAGAGTCCACCCCTGCAGCCCACCCTGTTGTTTTGTTCTTTTGTTTCTTCTCTTCACTGTTTGTCAGAAAAATCATCCACTACACAACACACTAATGATTGCACTCACTCTATACCACTGGTGACCATGCTCAAAATATTAAAAGGGAATCATCAGTGCATCATGTTTATGTAAAAGTGGAAAAGTGAATGAAAACGACTTATTAATACAAAATCATAGTGTTTGTGTTATATGTTGCTGTATTGCTGAAAGTTGCTTTGAAGAATTGCATTCAATGTGGTTGTAAAGCATTAAAGGTATTTAAAATGGATCAAAAAGCTGTGTGCCATGTTGAAAAAATGAAATTGTTACCCAGCTGTGCAGTTCCCCTCAGCTTTGTGTTGTTTTTACTTCCTTTCAACTCAACATTATGGTGTTTTGGTTCTTCAAAGCACCAAATGTTACACAGGTATAAAATTGCTAATCTGTTTGTCCTAAAAACTTTTTGCCATGTAGATTGTGTAAATATCTAGCCCACAGCTACAAACTCAACCCACAGTGTTTGTGTAGTCCTTTACTCATCATGTCTGAGTGTGACATGTTTCACGTAGTTAACAAACAGATGCTTTGACTTTTAACACAAACCAAATTTTTGCTTCCTTCTTAAAGAAAATCTCGAGTCAACATTTTAAATTTTTAACATTTACCCGGGAGCATTTCCATGCTTGTGACATTGTACTGTAGTGCCACTGATCATTAGTGTTTTTAGAAACACTAGAAACTGAATGATTTAACTCTCAGTGTGTGTTTGTGCATGTAAATAACACACAGTCATTCATAACAGGATGTTTAAAAATGTACCAAAGTTCCCCCGGTAGCAGCACATTGCTTGTCCTCATAGCTGACAGTGAGAACAGCAGTAAATCTTCTAATCTCTCAATTCCTTTCCTCTTCAGATGGATGGATGCGTGAAACATCATCACGTGTCAAAATGCAGCAGCTCTGAGACAAATCCCAGCAGCATATGGTTTAACAGTATTTGTGCTCCTGCAGATTGATCAGTATAATAGAGACGTCCACATATTACAGAGGGTTTTCACTTTGCTACAGTTGCATTGTGGCTTATTGCAGTTAAAATGTGGATGTGTTTTTTCCCATCATCAAAAGTATCTCCAGCTCTGAGGGGGGTTTCTACAGTCAAATAAGTCATCCTGATCATGACATTTATTCTTGGCTGCGGATTTGCCCTGTCACTCTGTCTTCATCTATGTATGCCTCCAGATCTTCATGTTCACACGCAATTGCAAAGTCTCTCTGGTATTCATTAGAGCTATTATTCACAACTTCGGTTGCACACATACACACACAGAGAAAAGGAGAGGAGGAAAGAAAGGAAAATGAAGTTGACTTAGGAGAGAAAATTACAGAGGAGGGATGGGAAGAGGGTTGAAATGAGAGGGACATTGGAAATTAGAGTACATCCGTTGGCACATATAAAAACTGTAGCTCATGGCCACATGTAATGAAGTTTAATGTTTAAATATGCATAAAACCAGTGGTGTATAATTATATCTGTATCTCAAACTGATAATCACAGATAAAAGGTCACAGTGTCGGCTGTTTTGAAATTCTTAAGGAAAGTGAATGAAGTTTCAAACCCATACGGTGGAAATGTAGCACCATACTGGCTTCAGAGTATTAAAATAACAATTAAACCGTTTGTTTTCTATCTATTCTACATCACTGACCATTTTCAAGGTGACAAAAAAGGTAATACAATGAGTGACAATGTATTAGAAACAATTTAGATGTTGATAGGTTTAGTAGTAGTAGGTTTCTATTCAATGAGCATGTCTATGTCCTTTAAAGATGATTAGTAGGAGAATATCAGAGAAACAGCACAGTATTGTTAACCTCCTGCATTTTTAATGTACATCCCTTCAATATTTGATGGGGCGAGAGGCTTCACAGATATTGTGGCATCAGCTGACAGATGTTAGTTTTACAAGTCTGGAGGAAGACGCTGGAAGTTAAAATTCTGTGTCTCAATTTGAGATAAGTGCCTGTGCATTTAGTGTGACACACTTGTTCCTTCCGCTGTAAGAGGAAAGGGTGGAGACAGAGAAGTGCAAAATGGAGTGACAAATGAGGGTTTTATTTATTTATTTCAAGTGTGTTCCATTTCTCTGCATGTTCTGCCCTGAGTTTCTAAGCAGGTGCGGACCAGCTTTTTGGCCACCTGGGGGCAACACATTAAACTGTAAATACAGCATAGATGTAATTTCCCCTTACAAAATAAATAAAGACCAAACATGTTTGGCTTTACACCACTGAGCAGATACTGGGCAACATCATCCACCAACTACTCAGGAAAACATCTGTCTCTCTAGCTGTTAAATGCTTTACTGTGTCAACCAGCTAGTTTACCAGCTGCGTCTGCTGTCAGCTGCCTGCATTTAGAAGGGTGAATCTGAACACAGATTTGAATATGAATATGTAAGCATTATTGTGTTTAATTGTAAAAGAAATTACATACTAACAGCATGCCGCTTGTATTAATATGCAATGTAATATGCATCTAATAATTCATGCACAAAAATAACCTACATTCCTAAATGGCAGCAACAGTAACTGGAAACTTTGTAATAATTTTCATTGGCTATCATCATCATTTAATGTGGCCAAAACCTTTTAAATTTTTTAAGGTGTGTTAGCATTAGAATAAATCACGCTAAGATAGCTATCTAGTTAAATCTAATTCATAACCAACAATCTTTTAGAGCTTTGAACCATGTGGCTTAGCTGGCCATACATCCATCTCATTCTTGTTGTTGCTGATTATTCTTGCCTGGTAATGTCCCACTGTGCGTCTGTATATTTAGAATTTAAAGTAATACATAGTGGTGTAGTTCAGATGGACATTTTAAAACCTGGGTGTCCTTAGAAAGCAGTGCAACTTTCATGTATCTGCAGTATTGTTGAAAGAAGCTGGATTACTGGCAAATCATGATGATCAATTTTTACAGCAATTCATTATAGTGTGCAAACACTTCCTCTCACATTACACTTATCATTAAATCATCCAGTTCTGAAGTGCAATTTCAAATCCGATCTAAAAACAGCTGTAAATATCTATTAAATTGCTTCTTATTTTCTAACTTGCTTTGGGATTGAACTACACACATTTTAATCAGTTTTAGCCAATTACATAGACCAAAAGAAACTATAAAAGGATATGAGAAAAGCATCTAATACTTTGTAACCCTACACCCTCTTTATTTTGAATGAGTTACTAAGATGGTGTTCCATTCAATCGATCAGTTATCTGTTATACCAGAAGCATTGTGTTTGCTGTACTGATGGTAACATTGGTTGTACTGATATTGACTAAATCATTACCCCAGCAAAAGCAACAATGCTAATTCAGGTCTTTATCTCATTATCTGATGACTTTTAAATATTGTACACACATCATTCAGCTCAATGTGCTGTTTGTCTGCAATGTCTCTGGGACTTCAAACTCACACACATGTCCCCTGTTACTGCTCCATGGCAACACCTCTGGATGTATGTTAATTTTTAATTTTCAGGATTAGAGAAAATGACTTGAAGTAGAAAATGAAAGTGAAATGGCTTTATGAAGTGGCTTTATTTTAAATGAAGTGGCTTTATTTTGTAATAAATGTTTTTAAATCCATTCGTGTAGAAAAACCTTTTCAACTTTTCAATGGCTGAAAGATCCCTTTTTGCTGATGTCACCCCACCTGTACTACTCTTGTTTTAGCTTTTTTCAAAAATCCAAATCAAATATTAACTGCTTAACAATTTTTTACTAACAGCTTAAGAGTTTGGTAAAGATCACATAACGTTTTATAACCAATTAAATTGCAGAAAACCAGGAAGTTGCAAACAGTATTATTTCTGTACTTTTTCTTGCCACTGTAAGTGAATGTCTGTATCTTTAATTTTGATGAATTTCACTTATGTTCCTTCATCAAGTCTTATTTTTCCAGTTTGTTATCTTAGATAAATGGATGTATAAACACACTGACGATGCTTACTCTACAGTAAATAGTAGTTTTACTGAATTGGGCCAGTGCTCCAAATACAAATCCACTAAATTTGATCAGAACTTCACAATAAAAAGGCAGGCTTTTGTGCCCCTACATGATGGTCTTCTGCTTCTGGAGAGGAAGAACTCATTTCATTCAAACAGAAATTTTTATGAATGAGTGGGAGATAAAGTAGATAGATAAAGATATAAAGATAAAGAAGAAACTCAGAACGATGGAGACCAAGAAAAAAATGAAGAGAAAGTCGTGATTTATATAAAACACATATCATGACCCTTTTCGTGTGTGTGTGTGTGTGTGTGTGTGTGTGTGTGTGTGTGTGTGTGTGTGTGTGTGTGTGTGGAAACTCTCTCTTTGATGAAGAGAAGTTCAGCTCCCTCTGCTTTTTTCCATCTGAGACAGAAATAAGAGCAAGAATGAGAGACAGCTTGGACAAAGAATACTTTAGATCATCAGATAGGCAGCAGCACACCTTTATATGCTTGACTGATTTCTTGGAGGTTGATGTAGCAAAGAAGGAGTTAGGAAATAACAAATTGGTTAGGTAAACTATACAAACACAGAAACATGCTGAAAATACACAATTCTCAGGAGAAACTGAGAGCTTTTCTTGAAGTAAGGCAGGTGTCAAAACAACAGTAAATCAATAAATTAATATTTATACCCAAAATGTTTTTCGTTTTTTTTTTGGTTCAAGTAGTTGGAGTATTTAAACTGGGAATCATGTGTTGCTTCATCAGCCAATGTAGAAAAGGTTACTAATCTGTACAATAAACTAGCATCAACTCTTAGCTCCTTAGCATTTGATCAACATTAGTCAGATATTGCTCCTAGTTTTGGTTTGTTTGGCATCGCAAGAGCCATTTAATCACACATATCCATAATCTATATTAATTACAACGCTGACACCCGCCACGAAGACAAATTTACTTGAGATGAAGATAATGTTAAGAAGACAGAAGCATTAAGTTTGTGTCAGCTAGATACCGTAAGTTTACCTTGAGCTTGTACATGATTGATGAATATTACAGTCACTTCAAAAGTTAAAAATCTGATATATACATGAGCTTTGGGATGGAATAGGGTGATGGAGAAGATCTCTCTGTACTGTTAAAATAATACATTTTATTTCCACGGTGAATAACTTAGAGACTGTGTCCACATGGCATCCACTCACTCCCGTGAAGGTAGCTTATTGTGTATGTGACAAAAATATTATTTATTCCTTCAGATTGCAGTCATGGTTTTACTAATATCCCTAAAATAAAATATATCCTGTGGCTTCTTTCATGAAATAAATGGATCCAATTCTGATAATAAAAACTGTATTCACCACTTTGTAGCTGCTTTTTTCCCCATGATTCTTTATGCAATAAAAGTTGTAGTAGACTACTTTGGTTTGGTCCAAACTTGTGTTTTAAGTTATATAAATATAAATATTATTCAGCTTTCTGACTTAATTCAGTTCAACATAAAATTTCCAACAACACAGAAAGCTCTAAAGACACACCTCCTTGCTTTTATTAGATTTCAAATTTAAACTTTGTATTTTCTCATCCTCTGTGGTTATTTCTGTAAGACGCACGCATGAAAGGATTTACATTTCTGGATAGGAAACAGACTGTATCTGTGCAGGAGTTGCAGTGATCAAGTCTGTCTCATTTTGCTGGAACGATTCATAGGATGGATGGACAGGTAATTTGTGCCAGTGAACACAGCGTCCAGAACAGAACAAAGGTCATTGAGCTCTTACATGGTTCCATCTTGCATCTGTCGCTTTGCATGGTCATCAGACCCCTGCCTCTTATAACGGCTTGGTCAGGTGTGTGTGTGTGTGTGTGTGTGTGTGTGCTTCCTTCAGAATGTGTGTCACTAATAAGCTGCTCTGATGCATGATGACTAGGTAGAGTAGTGTTCAGCCCAGACAAAACCTGAGGTTACAAGGCCGAAGTGAGTCCATAATCCCATCATTGCTTTGTGGTCCCCCCACATTAATCACATTCAATAACATTCTGCCTGACGACAATGCTATAGTGGGGTTACCATGACTCCCCTGACAGGAAGGGAGGAAGATGAAGATGTCATGATCCAATTCGTCTGTAAAAGAAATTCATTAGAGGACATCAGGTAATGTGATGGCTATAAGTATCCAAATGTCCCATAGCAGCTACGTCACCACAGTGTCATCCAAATTCATTTGTCCCATCTTCTTCAAACAGGTTCATTTAAAACCGTGTACAGATCCTGTCTCCTGGATGAAAATGAGCCAAAGTATGACTCAGCGTGTCACCTTGATCTGCCTCGGCAGAAAAGTGGCCATAATATTTGGAGTTTGGTCGGTTGCCTTCACTGAGGATCATTGTGGATGTTGTAGAAAAGTGTGCATGCATATGTAGGTGCTTACATGAATGTTCTCCATGTGGGTGAGACTAATGGATTGGGTGCTCTTTTGTATTTCTGATACAAAAGAGGTTCCATTGTGATTTTGTGAGTTTTTCTGAGACATCCTCCTGCTGGTGAGGCTACAGTCCTGGGTAAAATAACTAATCGACACTAATCATTTGAAACGGAGAAGTAGAGGGGAGGGTAGATGCACAGTGATCCTTTCTTGGCTTGCAGTAGAACAGTCCAGCAGCTGCAACATTGCATAAACAGTAGCTGCAAGACATAAGGATGATTTTAACGCCTTATCTTTAGCTCCTTGCAGAGCTGAATCTGTCTGTACATGTCAGTCCACAGCTCAGTTCGTGGTGTGACAACAGGCATGAAAAAGAGCAACAGAGGAACTGAAACTACACACATATTTATGACTCTACACCCTTGAAAACATGTAGGGGAATATACTAGTAATAAGAAACTGACTTAAATACCACTGGTATAAACAAATGACAAAACAATGGCAAGCCATGAATTGTTCTTTTCAAACCCACAGTATCCATTACTAAAGACATTTTTGGGGTAAAAATCCTCATTATCTCAATCTACATGGTTGTTTTCGGGGGGTTTGCGTGATGAGCAGAGCATAAACATCTTTTGGCTGTGACTTGGACTCAATATGCTTGAAAAGTCTTGAAGAATGTGAAATACAAGGCAAAATCGATGTCTCCTATCTCTCTTTCTGTTTCCCTCCCCCTGCTATTGCTGCCACATATCTGCCCCCTCCTCCGTTCCTCCTTCTTGACACCTCCTCAGCTCTGAGGAATGACTCTCCTCAAGACCAGGATTGAATTGGATATGAAGGCACCTCAGGGGAATTGAGTTCTTCTGGAGCCTCGACTACGTCACACCCTCCGTCATCTCTGTGCTAAGAATACGTCAGCTGTGTAGAAGGCAGGGGCGTCAAGTTGGTCAAATCCGCCCACATCTCGATGTTGCAGGTTGACATTACGACAAGCAGTGAGCTCCTCTGCTTACTTTCTGACCTGTGCAAAACGAAATCTAAGGCAGAAAAAGCACAGTACTCATTTCAAATTAAATATACCAGAACTGGAATTTACTCAAAGTTGTCTACAGCTCTAAAATCATACCATGTCTTGGCAAACTTGGTGACTTAAAATCATTTATTTTAACACGTTCATCCCCAAGGTGCAACTTTAAAAAAACACAGTAATCATTTGTATTCATTGTGAAAAACAAAAAAACAATTCACATGTAATTTGAAAATGGCTTTTTTCAAAAGAACTCATCATTTTTCATCAGTGTTGTCACCACCCTCTCATCTTTCACCCAGTCACACTGCCTCAAACTTGTACTCAGTAACCCTGAGTTACTGTTATCTGTCAACAATGATGTTTCTGAGTGTAAATAAATACAGACAATGACAATATAATTTGATGACAAAAGCATGAAATGACAATATTAAAAATGATGTCACAGTATTAAAAGGGAGAAACCTACAGAGCTGTTCTAGTCACACTCATTGTTGTTATAGTGTAATTTTTAGCCCATAGCAGCATTCACGGCATTACTTTGTGAACGATTGAAGACTTTTGGGGAGACTGGTGCAGGAGGTAGAGCAGTCGTCCATCAATCCCACCGTTGTTGGTTCAATGCCTGGCTCCTCCAGTGTCCTTGAGCAAGGCACTGAACACCAACTTAGTTGCTCCCGGTGAGTGTTGGCCAGCTGCATAGCAGCTCCCCCATCGGTGTGTGGTTGTGTGTCCGTATGCGTAAATAAAAGCGTTGAGTAGTGGAAAAGCGCTATATAAGTGCAGACCACTTACTTTACCAGAAGAGCCAGA